>NW_025999798.1:4483360-5694220 GCF_019419815.1 Pyrus x bretschneideri
GATACCTGTGTGAAGATGAACTCACACTTGCATATGTTTGCTTGTTCACTACGTTAATCTGGTTCGATCTCATTCACAATTCGGTTCTATTTTTTCTACTCCTATACTAACAGCTTGGTTTGCAGTAAAATATTAAGAACAATTAAGAACATTGTTCTGTTACAGTAAAGGTAGAGTATTTGCCGTTTAAAACTCATGAAATGTTCACATTCTTTTCCAAAGAAGGGGATGTATAAATTGTTGGTAGTTTTAATCAGTGTATGGTATCATGTAGATCATGCCATATTCTTGTCCAAAGACTTGTAATAAATGCATGATAAGATTCTTGAATGATGGCTATACAATGAAGGTCAATGGTAGTTTTTATCCCTTGCCCAAAGGTGTGATATAAACATGCATTTAACAATCACTAATGGTTGTTTCAAGTTTTTCATGTTTTCCTCAGTCAAAATTTTATTCACTGCAAGAAAAGGAAAGACAAGGGCTCTTCTTGATGGGTGTAGAGGTTGCGTACACCCAAGCACACCAGATTGTGAGTATCACTAAATTTTGATGTATTTATTAGTGATTTAATTTGATTGGCATCTGAATTTTGATGAAATCAACCTATCACTATTTTGGTTTAATCTGATCCAAAACCCCTTAGTTTTCTTGTTATCAAGTTATCAATTGCTCAAAAATTGTATGTGTGTGAGTAACTGAAAGGAATAATAGAAATACTTGATATCGGTTGGCAGTGTATGTATTGATTCATCTATGGGAATAAGAATCATACATGTTATTTCTATATGTGATTGATGCCTGACATAACTCTTACATGGGTAAGTCTGTTGCCTTTGATTTCCATTTGAATGGGTAAAGTAAATTCATGTAAATCAATTTCTTAGCCTGCTGTGCTCTATGATAATGTATAGTAAATATATATTAACTGAATTGAATAGCCACGTTATTGGTTGCTGTGGGAAATAATCAATATGGATTAAAAATCTCGAGTTCTGCAAACATGAAGCAAAATTGACATATTGTGTGTTTAAATAAGGAATGAGTTGTCTTACATTGCTAAGCTTGAGATGAACCAATGCAAAGACACAAATATATGTATAAAGTATAACCTTGTAGTATCAACTTGTGTACATATGTTTTTCACTGAAGTGAAAAGACTTCTGGAATTGGATTGTGTAAATTATGAATTTAAAACTCAACACATGTCAATATTCTTTTCCAAAGAGAGAAATGTATGAATGGTTTGCGATCTTTTAGGGTATAACATTTTTACGGCTATTGAAATGTGGGAGTGCATGATAAGGATGCCCATGTTGCAAGTGTGCATGATGGTTTTGAATCAACTGAAATGTGGGAGTAAAGAAAGCGTTACTACGTAATTTTGATAGCATCTGGACCTGATGCTTGGCTTATCTTATTTTCCCTATTATGATGGTTGGCTTATCTTATTTTCCTTATGGTTATTGTAAATAATGCCATGTTGATTCAGTTTATAATATATATTAGTACAACTGACTTATGTTCCAAAGCGCATGTTGGTTTCGTATGAGTATGCCGGAAGCTTGAAAAGCTAATATCCAGTGATTAAGGTTGAAGGCAACATAAAGTTAGCTTTATAAAGGTACACTGGGTAATTACATGTATGAATGTGTATTTATATGTATTTGCATGACTGTCAGTATGCCATTACAATTATGAAGTGATGGTTTAAGACTGAGTTGCAGTAATAAATATGCATGTGCTGAATCTTTATGATTATTTTGAGTTATATAGCTTATATAACACAAAGTGGTATATGATTTTCAATTCAGTAAAGGAACTGTGATTGTCCAAAGATGATCCATAAAGTTGATTGAATTGATTTATAGAAAAATGAATGTTAAGTTCATTGAAAGTTTGACATCATACGGATTATATTCAAATGACAGTGATTTTAGAATGCATGTGCCAATGAGCTACACATGGTTTTCTAGAGTTCGACATTTGAACTAATACTGGTAGATGTGGGGAAGCAAGTTACGTGTAACTGGATGTGATCACTAAGGAGTCAATATTGTAATTGTGATAACATTTCGATTAAATGATTTGTTTACGTCCAAGTGGGAGATTATTAGAAACTTAATTGGACTAAACTATCATTCAGTGAAGGATGAAATGTATTTGGTAACAATACAATCTGATGTAAGTTACACACGTGGAAAAACTGCTTCCTATAAGCAAGGATATGTGGATAACATGCAGCAATTGATAACTGCTTATCCATTACTCGGTGAAAACTGCCGGCAACTGCAGGTAACTGATTTCCACGATAGATGGAAGTTAGATGAAGCATGTGTATATATAATCCAATTCCCTACTTGTGAAGAGTTGTTCTGAGATTCGAGGGTTCTATCACCTTTGGAACATAAGGTCTTAAACAAGTAGAAGAAATGCATTTTTCAACCAAAAACATGGTTGCCTCAGGTATTATGTTAACCTCTGCTAGTAATCTAGGAAACTTGTTAATATTATATACTCCTAGTTTTCCAACAGATGAATCTTACGTTTAAATCGATATGAGAAGTGATAAGGCGCATGTGGTTGGCCTTCATTATTCTTGCCATCCATTCTTAAGAATGTCACTTAAGAGCAAGTCCACCGTTATGGATTGCTCGAGGGACAGTGGACCAAACAGGGCATGATAGCCTGGCTGAAGCCCTCCAGCGTGGGGAGCCCGAGGGACTAGGCAGGCCCAAGCAACAAGCCTGTGAGGAATCGTCAACCCGCGAGCCCAAGGTGGACCTAACGCAGGGCTGATGTCAGCCTGGCGTCAGTCCCATTTTTTAATTTTTTTTCTATTAGGCGCGTGCGCCTCACCTGCTCATGGGGGCTCGTCAGCCGATAAATTTCAGACCCTAGGGGCCCGCGATGCAATCTGCCTCAGTTACTGTTGGGAAGCCACATGGCTTCCCACGGTCCGTTCAATCTCAACGGCTCCTTAAAATGGGTCGTCCGATTTGCAACGGTAATATGAAAAAAAATTCTGATTTAATATCAACCGTTCGATCTGAGTGCAATGTATACGTGTTCTTGAATTGTTCATCGTGTCTGGCTCATATTCATCAACGGCATCATAATCGTACTCATCTTCCATAATCATGTTGTGAAGAATGATGCACGTCATCATGATCGATCAAAGCGACTCTACATCAAACAATTTGGCAGCACCCCTGATGATCGCCCAGCGAGCTTGGAGGATACCAAAACAATGCTCCACATCCTTCTTGCACGCCTCTTGACAGCTTGCAAAGTGTTTTCCTTTGCACTTCGCGGACGTGGCACTATTTTGACAAATGTTGACCATCTTGGGTAAATATCATCAGCTAAGTAGTATGGCCCATCGTACATACGTCCGTTGACGCAGTATGGGACTTTTGGTCCCTTTCCTTGCAAGACATCATTGAACACTGGGGATTGGGCAAGGACATTGAAGTTATTTTGAGCTCTCGGAACCTCGAAAAAGGCATGCCAAATCCATGTATCAAAAGATGCCACCACCTCCAAAATGATACTTTTTGCTCATTTTCTGTCCCATAAGCGCCTTCCCATGCACTTAGACAATTTTTCCATGTCCAGTGCATACAATCGATGTTTTCAATCATCCTAGGAAAACCTCGCATCTCGGCCTTCTTCAGAAGCCTTTGCAAGTCCATGTCTGTAAGTGTCCGGAGGTACTCTGTGGTGTAGATAGATTCAATTGCTCTGCAAAACCTCATCAGGGACTCAAGAATGGTTGATTTCCCCATCCTCGTTATCTCAACCACTTGGTTTGCAGATGTTCCATATGCAAGCATCTGCAAGGCAGCAATAATTTTTTGCTCTGGAAGGAGACCCATAGCACCAAAAGCATCATTCTTTTGCACAAAATAAGAATCATGGTTGCAAACAGCAATCATGATTTTGTTGAACAAATATCGTTCTATTCTAAAACAACATCTAAAGTATATATCAGGGAATGTACTATTGCGGACAAAATAATCGTCCAAGAATTCCGTGCCTCGTCGTTTCCTACTTCTATCAAGGTTTTCGAAACGGCTGGGCCTGTAGATCTGAGCCACAGCTTGGATGACTCGACGGGAATGTGAAGCTCTGCCCATTCTTGCTTCATCATCTCTCCTTCTACGCTCCTCATCCTCTTTCCTCTCATTTTTTGCCACCTGGAGATTGAACATTCCTTCTAATTGCTTAAACAATTCTTCCTCTTGCTGATCGAGTTCCCACATCATCCTAGAGGAAGAAGAAGACATTGTAAGAAAGAAGCAAAAACTATGAATAATGATAGAGATTTTGGTGAAAAAGGAAGCATAAACTATGAATAATTATAGAGATCTTGAGAAAATTGGTGTGAGATTTGTGAGGATGCATGGTGGATTATATGGAGGATTCAGAAAGGATTAGGTTGTAGATAATGTCACGTGGCATGCCGTCATTCGTTAAAAATCTGATGGAAATCTATCCTCAAATATTGTAAAAAAATTATGACACGTGGCGCGACGTGATTGGTTAACAATCTTATTAGAAATTCATCACCAATAATTGTATTATCAGATAATGACACGTGGCGCAACGAGTACGATTAAAAATCTTATCGGAAATCCATCACCAATAATTGTCTTTTCAGATTTTATGACAAGTGACGCAACGAGAACGATTAAAAATCTTATCCGAAATTACAAATAAAATTATTTTGTATTATTTAATAACTTTTCAGATAATGACACATGGCGCAACGAGAACGATTAAAAATTTTATCCGAAATTACAATTAAAATTATTTTGTATTATTTTATAAATAAAAAAATACTAATATTTTATTACCTATTGCCAAGGCTATTGAAGTGCAACGGTGGAGATGCAAAAGGTGATTACTGTTCATTAAGGGCAGTTACTGTTCACTGGGTGGATAGCATAGTGTATTGCCTGGGGGGAGGTTTCACACGCTGGAACAGCTCTTATGGCGTGTTTACATATGGGGAAAGGATATGGCAGAATGGGAATCATTCCCCATTCCTAATTATTCCTCTGTTTACCAACTTAAGCGGAATAAACAGTTCTGCAGGCCCCACATAAAACTAGGAATTCATCTCTTGATATTGTCGGAATTGGATTACCTAGAAGAAGGTAGTATTTGGATTCCAAGGAGAAGGCTCCATATGGAATCAAATTTTCCTTCCCAAAATGCCCTGCACCTTCAGTACTCCTTTCCATCTTCTCGTTGTCCTCCGTCATCTTCTCTACCAGCTCTCTACTGCTCCGCCGCCTCTTCTCGCTCCACCACCTCAAAATTCTCCATGTCCTCCTCCATAGGATTCGGCACAGCAAAATCAACCCAAAAATGACAAGCATACCCAAAGCAAAAATCAAATCTTCAGAAAATCCGAACCCAATTGCCACCATTGATAATAACAGAAAATTCAGCAACAAAAGGAAACGGAAGTGACGGAGAAGAGAGTGGTACCAGAGAGGCCGAGGGAGAGGAGCGGGTTCAGGTGAGAAAGACCCGAATTGGAGCTTGGGGTTGCGGAGTCCCACGCTGAGGCACAGGCTTCGACGCCCGCACGTCATTGAAGAAGAAACGGTAGACGGTGATCTCTCCGCCAGGATGAGGCTATGAGCACGAGAATTCCGCGGTAGGAGGTGATCTCTCCGAAGAAGAAGCGGTAGGAGGTGAACTCTCGGGGTTGCGGGTTCTAGATAATGCCAATTTGGATGAAGACACAGGACAGTGTGTTCTAAGTTAAAAGCACGAGAATTCCACTAAAAATATCCAAAAATAAAATAATAAAAGTTTTACCAAAAAAAATAAAAAATAAAAATGGTTCTCTTTTCTAAAAAAAAATAATAATAATTAGTATATAAAATAGATTAATTAAACTAGGGGTATTTTAGTAATCATAGTAGTTTTCATTCCGATTCATGTGAATTAGTAAACAGTTATATACATTAATGTCATTCCTAATCCGATTCTAGATAGTTTTAGTAAACAACTTCAAAAAGAATTTGATTCTGATTTCACCTCATTTCTATTCCTCCTCAATTCAATTCCTCTCAATTTGATTACGGATTAGTAAACACGTCATTAGTACTATAGTTTCATGGTATTCCTCTTCATTTGTAAGTGAAAAGTCTTAGGTTCAATTCTCGCAAAAGACGAATTTGAACCACACTGTTGTTAGTCTATTGTGAGGTTAAACTCACCTCCCTCCCTTAGTGTGTAAATAATATCATTTGTTTAAATAATAAAAAAGATTCTGCAACTGCTCTAATTTACTTATAAAATCATTTGAAAATATATATACAGAAGTAGCCTGATTTACTTATAAACTCATGCAAAATCTCTTATCAATGTAAATTCATTCTTAATAACTCTCATCACATGTGAAATAACATATGTCGCTGATGGCCATTACGCTTCACACTAAGTGCACCAACTTTGAAGCTATGAATCTTACTACAAAATCCATCGAAAGACACATTCATAATACAAACAAAATAATGTGTTGTTTCCATCAATCATTGTGGACACATGATAAAGGACATACACGGGGACAAAAGTGACAAAAACAATTGCAGAGAAGGGAAATGAATTCTCTCTAGATCTCTTCCTCTTAATTTATCAAGTCCGAAGATCCGAATCGGTGAAATTTGATCTAACAATTAAAATTATTATAACTTTTAAAGTGAGCTCTTATTTGTAACTGTTGAATCAAATTTTAATGGTTCGAATCCTCGAACTTGATGAATTAGAAGGAAGAAATCCAAAAAATATCTCTTTTTGCCATGGTGGTGAAACTAGCAAGATACTCTTTTATGACAAAAATAGAAGGTAAATTCCAACTTTGACCTCTTTCACTTTATTTTTAGTGTCCAAGCAAAAAAAAAAATTATTTTTACTGTGAAATTAGAGACTTCTATTTGTAAAAAATATAACAAAAATAGAGACTTCTATATTTTTTGTATAGGCCCGAAGAAGTCATACTTTTATGTCCTTAAAGAACAAATGAAATGTCTTACAAAAAAAGAACAAGTGTTAAAAAGAAACTCAAACGAGACAAGAAGAAAGATATTTTAATTTTCTCACACTGTAATTCAATATTTTGACATTATTACATCATTCAATTAATTTACATCTTTCGTTGGGTTAAACATTCGGTGCAGCACTCAATCTATTTGACATGACATTCGATCAATTTACATCTATCGTTAGGGTTAGGAAATTGGTGCGGATCTCAAATTGTTGTCCTTAAGTTTAACATTTGGTGCAGAAATTAATCTGTCAATCTTAAGAGTATGAAAAAACTTAGGGCATGTTTGGTATGCAATTTGAATCTAATTTTTTAACTCAAAAACATTTTTAAATCTGAAATCAAAAATTCTTGTTTGGTACAATAATTTTAAAAAAATGAACTCAAAAATGAACTTAAGAAATAGTTTTAAATAATATTTTGAAAATGATAACAAAAAAAAGCTTTGAATAGGATAATAAGAGGGCCCTTAGAAATTTTGGAATTATTATTATTATCTTGTCAAAATTTTCAAATTTGTATTCAAAAAACTAAACAGAAAGTAAAACTTTTGAATTATTATTTCTCCAAGGGCCGCGCTGCGGTTGCAAAAGAGTTGGTCAGGGTTCGGAGGACATCTTTGGCGACGGTTGACAAAGAAATTACCACGGTTGTTATTCGGCCGAGTTGCCAAAACTTAATGGGGCCATAGCGTTGTGAAAGCTTATAGTGAGAGTGAGATGGGTTTTTGCCAAGCTCTCGAGATTGCCGATGAAGGAAAGTCGGTTTGGTCCGGATCAGGATCCACTCCTAATCTAAGGATGAGGATCCTCATGATCAAAAAGTATAGGCCGTTGGATGAAAATCCAACGGCTATAATTATTATAATTTTAAAGGAACCCCCCTGTTTGTGGCCGTTGAATGCCATTGGATGAAAATCCAATGGCTATAATTATTATAACTTTAAAGGGACCTCCCTGTTTGTGGCCGTTGGATTTTCATCCAACGGCCCACACTTCTTGGTCATGAGGATCCCCATACAAGGATCATGAGAGGATCCTGATCCGTTTGGTCCAGGTGGAAGCCTTTTGGTATTTGATGATCTTCTTCAAAGTGAATAATAGAGGATTTGGATTTCATCCCGATTAAAGAAAGTGCTCTTAAGATTAGTGAGAGTCAGAAGTGCTCTTAAGATTGCTTATCCCGATTAAAGAAAGTTGAGATTCCGCTGTGAATTCAATAATAATACATGAGAAGTAATCCAACTTACTTATAAACTCGTACAAGGTTTCTCCTCCTATTAATGTAGGATTTATTCTCAACACGTTCCTTACGTGTAGCGACTTTTCAAGCCTAACACTTGGACGAAACAACGAGATGACGTGAAACACATGTGGCCATAGGCTTTCACACGTGACACAACCTGCTATGATACCATGAAGAAGGTTGAAGTTTCACCATAAAAACAATTAGCAATATAGAAAGTAGCCTAACTTATTAGTAACTCCATGCAAAATCCCTCCTCCTATCTAGGGGTGGTTCGGTATGGGATCCCATACCGAAACCATTGTCCCGATTCCCAAACCGAAATTTTTGGGAATCCAAAATTCAATCCCAATCCCAAACCAAATTTTTGGGAATCCCAATTTTCGGGAATCCCGAAATAATTTCGGGATTTCGGGACAAATCGGGAATCCCAAAATGCTTTTGGGCTTTTGGACTAAAATTTGACATATTATGTTTTTGGGCTAAAATTTGACATATTATAAAGTAATAAATAAAGTAACAAACTCAAAAGCAAAAATAGTAGTTACAAGCCAAGGTTTATAAATAAAGTAACAAACCCAAAATCAAAAAAATTAGTTATGAGCCAAAATTGTGTTGTATTCTCCTCACCTCCCAAATTAGCCGTGTCTAAAACAATAAACCACAAATCATTTACATTGAATTATAATCTAATAGATAATAAATACTAAGAAAATAAAAGAGGAAATTAAATTGTTTACAACTAATAAATAATGAATAATTCAAATACAAACTTTTCATATCACTAACTATTAGTACTAGTTAGAACTTAAACTACATCAAATATTAAGGTGCATCAATTATAACTATCAGTATACCCTTTATTAACCTCCCTATAGTGAATTACACCACATCAGTTATATTAATTAGTTTTATTAATGTACTAGTTTATCAATTAACAATATGCATGCACAATATTAAGGTACTAGTATAATATATGTATACTGATATATATAATCAAACTTTTCTGATGAACTTAAACTAATATCCAAAGATTAATCACATTAGTTGAGACAACTGGAATATAGAAACAAACAAAAGATTAATCATATTTATTTCAATTCGGTATGGGAATACCAAAAAAATGGAGATGGAATACCGAATCCCATACCGAAAATTTCGGTTTGGTTCGGGATTACATACCGAAAATTTCAGGAATTTTGGTTTGGGATTTTTTTGGTTTGGGATCGGGATTTTTTCGGTTTGGTTTGGGATTTTTGGGATTTTTTTCCAGCCCTACTCCTATCATATGAAATTCATTCTCAACTTCTTAAATCCTCAAGAGATCCTATATGAACGAAATAGTTTGTTCTTCATTCAAGTGAAAAAGGGAAGGTAAAAGCAGATTAAACGAGGTTTAGGAGTTCAGTTTACTTCTAATTCTTATCTTCGTTGCACATCCACTAACCACTATTTCACTTATATAGGTAAAGACTAGCAAAATACTTTTTTATAGACACAAAAATTAAAATTCCAACTTCGATCTACCCTTATTTTAATTTTAAAGTGAGAGAGACTTCTATCCGTACCAAAAAAATAATGACTTCTTTTCTATTAAAGAAAAACAAATGAGACGAGAAGAACTAAAGATATGTCAATTTTCTCGCATTGGATTGTCAATTTTCTCACATTACAATCCAATGCTTTAACATTATTAGGGTATTCGGTCAATTTAAATCTTTTGTTGGGTTAAACATTTGGAATGTTTCTCACATTAACATCATTAGGATATTCAATCAATTTGCATATTTCATTGGTTTAAACATTTGGTGCACCACTCAATCTGTTTGACATCTCACATTCGATTTACATATATCGTTACATTTTAAAAAATTGGTGCAGTACTCGAATTGTTTTCGTTGGGTTTAAACGTTTGGTGCAGAACTTAATCTTGATGGTATGAAGACAGTCAGGAAATAAATGAAATTTTCAAATTATTATTTACTTATTTATTTTCAAAATTCGTTAATTATTATTTGGACAAGGGCCGCGCGCACGTAGGCCCTCACGGGAACAAATTATGACGTAGGTTCTGCCACAGGGGCTGACCTTAGGCGAGCACCCCTCCCAAAATGCAATGGAGGTCACCAACCTAGGACCTGGGCTTTTCTAATCGCCCATAGACCCCATCCAAGTATACATGTTCCATTATCCCACACCTCTCAATTATATATCCTCACTTCAACCTGCTCCTCTTACTCTTCTCCAATGTGGGACATATTAGTTCACCAAAAAAACCAAAAAAATGTGGGACATGTTATCCCACTACATATACAAAACATCTCATTTTAATACAATGTTTCCATAATATCAATCTCCAATCAGTTATAGAAACTACAAAATCTCATTTTAATACACTTTAACAAAATGTTGATTAATTATAGAAACTACAAAATCTCCAATCAGTTGGCAACGACTTTTAGAGGCTAAACCATCTGTAAGGTGAGCCCGAACTTCTAATCAAATGAGTTAATAGGTGACCGCAAAATCAAGTGTAACAACTGCATTGCCAATAGAAACCACGAATATTCTCCCCCCACCACCAAAAGGAATACGCTCAAAATTCCGGCCTAAAGCATCAATTTCCGACCCCAAGAACATCTCCGGCTCAAATGAGTTAGGACTGTCCCAAATGCTAGGGTCTCTGGCTATGGCCCATGCATTGACAAACACACGTGAAAATCCCTAGTTTGCTAAGTCCCTATGATCCAATTGTATACACCATAACCAAAAAAATTGAAGATATAGTTGCTTAGTACTACAGTCTAATAATGTTCCTTTTCACTTGTAAATCAGAGGTCTTATGTTTGATTCTTGCCAAAAGCAGATTTGAACCACATTATTACTAACTCATTGTGACGCTAAGCTCACCCTCTCCCTTTTAGTGTAAATAAT
Organism: Pyrus x bretschneideri; assembly: GCF_019419815.1. Classification (NCBI taxonomy): domain Eukaryota; kingdom Viridiplantae; phylum Streptophyta; class Magnoliopsida; order Rosales; family Rosaceae; genus Pyrus; species Pyrus x bretschneideri. The sequence goes on from NW_025999798.1 coordinate 4,494,606, forward strand.
ATCGCATGTTAAAAAAAATTAAAAAAAATTAATTAAAAAGTAATAAAAAATTAAAAATAAAAATAAAAGCAATTATAATACATATATATATTTCCTACCTCAAAGGTAAATGCGAAACCAAAATCCATAAATTACAGGGGGCTGTACATTCCGCTATTTGAAAAGAAACAAAAAGTGAGAAAATAGAAAAGAAAAAAAAGATGATGCAACACTGAAATTTACAGCACCATGGGAGCTAACACTGGTAAACAGAATAGCTTTTGCTCTTCCATAAAAACCTAAATGGTTTGCTCATCTTTCTTCTTGAGAAGGATTTGCATAGCGGCTTTGGTTCCGGTGCACTCATGGGGTTGTCACTATTTTCAACAGACAGATGCACCTCCGCCTCAGGAGGTGGTTGGTCTCTCTGTCTCTGCTCACGGAACAGCATTAACAGCTTTTGAGCCTTCTCTTTTCCTGTTGATGTGCCATTAACGGAAATAGACACCAACGCCGGTATCACTCCTTCCTTGAGGACCATCTGACTACATTTCTCGCTCCCGTTACACAACATATAGAGACATGAGACAGCTTGCTCCTGCTCAATGGGTTGATCGGCCTCCAAAATTGTTGCTAGTGCACTTACAAGTCTCGAATTCGACATCATTTCATCTCTGGCAGAACTACTTGAACCCAAATTTATCAATACAGCTACACATTTTTCTGTCCACATCTGATCGCCAGAGCCCGCAAGAAGGGATTGGAGACCACTGATAATACCAGCTGACATAAGTTTAGGAATATTTGACGGGACACTCGATAGATTGTACAGAGCATGGAGGGCATCAAGCTTGCATTGGGTTTCAACATTCGCTTGAAGGAGCTGGGTCAAGAAAGGGACAGCAGAGCTTGTTCCAATTATAGGCTTGGCTTCTTCGAGGCACGAGAGATTCAAATAGAGCGCTGTTGCAGGTCCATGACAATTGGGATTAGAGATCATTTCCTCCAGCAATGAAATTACCCCCGATGCTAACATTGCTTCCTTGTTTCTGGAAAAAAAAAATCAACGAAATTAAAACTATTCTCAAGTATCCAAGGTTTAGAGAAGCATAGAACAGAACCAAAAATTCTGACATGTTACTCAAAATGCTGCACAGCATAGATACAGACCATTCAACACATTCCAAGTGATAAACGGAGAATCAACATCTAATAATTAAAAACAAATCATGAAAGCCAATGCATCATTCTCTACACCCATGACGCAAGGAAATATCAACACATCGTAGACAATTATTTATACACTTCACCCTATCCCGGATGCTTTTTTTATTATTGAAGACACCGCATTTTGATGCTTAATAGACCTCTGAAGTTTTCAGTACAAAACGAATCAAAATATTGTCATAAAACTAGTTATTGCATTCGATTCTTTCAAAATTATTAAACAACTATACCTGTTATTGTTGACAGCAAGATTGAAGAGAGCCATGGCTCCACTTTCCTGAGCCAAACAACCCGCTTCACGCAAAGCTGAGCTCAGAAAATGTAGAAGTGCTTCAACAAATCCATTAGCACCCATATACATCCTGGCCTCCTCATCCTCTTTCAGCAAGAGCCTTATTTGCTCCACTACCTCGCACCTCTTCCTGAAGTCTTCCTCTTCATTCAAGGTGGTTAAAAGATCCTGATAACTTTCGAAAACATCAAGCTCAGACTCTTCCTCTAATGGAGACACATCTTCTGTTTCATTTCCAACGTCCTCCTTTATAGTATGGCTCTCCTCTAAAGGAACCACCTTGACACCCTTCACCTTGCAAGAGCCAACATTACCCATAGATTTTGAATCAGTGGACTCAGACTCAAATGCAAGCCTCCAATAGTTGAGGTCAAGAGACTCTGGGGGACCATCAGGAACACAAATTCCATTCTGTTCACACCAACTAGCAATGAGACCTTTGACACAATAATTGGGGGTTAAAAAAAGATGAGACAGCTTCTGTTGAGTCTTTGGGCAGGTATTGTGCCCATCACCGAACCATTTCTCAATGCAAATCCTTTCATATGTCTGACCAGAAGCGATGATGACCGGATCATACATAAGCTGCAAAGATATCGGACACCTCAATTCTTCAGGTGGAAGAGGCATCTGACCTGATTTCCGATTGTATGGCTTGGAATTAAAAGAACTTTTGAAATTAAAAGAACTAAGTTTTGACAGTTGTCGATCAAATGCCTGAACATTGCCACCGGGCCCAGCATCCTCAATGGAACCCTGAATAGTGGGAGAACAAGGAGCAGAACCTTGTGAATCATTGTCATCTGAGATTTCACTTCTAAACAGCTTGGAGTATTTTCGCATAAGATGTAATAAATAAGCCACAATTGACTCTTTCCGCTTATCTTCCTCAGCACGGGCTCTTTGGATGACTTTCTTTAAAGCTCTTCTCTCAGTAAGAGCTGCCCTGGAAGAGGTAATACCAAGTTTGATAGCAGCCTGATGAAAAGATTCCAGCTCATTATTGTCATTACAATTGTCGAACTTTTTCCCTTGCTGGAGTAGTGCAATTATTTCATCGCCAACTTTCTTCTCTAAGGGATCAAGTGAGAGCACAGTACCCTCAAGTTCACTAACAATCTCTTCAATCTGAAACAAGATCAACAATATACTATGTTTAGAACACATCTAAGTGATGTACACAAAGCATCATGACCACGGAATGCTAGCATCACAAGTTAATTCAAAAACTTCAAATGCAATTACCACCAACCAGGAAAAGAAACTGCAAAGGGGCCTTAAAGAATAATTACCTGACAACCAATGGATTGTGGAACAATGTCTTCAACACGCCTAAGACTATCCATAAGAGCACATCTAGCCTTCTCAAACTTTGAGAGCACAGAATCCCCAGTTATAGCCTGAATGATAAAAATAATTAGGCCATTATACACACAACACAATTTATACACAACCTCATCATGCATGAAACAAATTTAAACACCAAAAGAGAAATCTATTCCTCCACAGTAGAAGCGGGGAAACAATTGTTTACTCGAAAAGTTGGAGTAGCGATAACTGTATAAATTACAAATGCAATATTGAGGGAATACCTACCAAGTAAAGTTTACTACATTCTGAGCAATGCTGAAGAACATTCTTAGCCTTTTCAAGTGCCACATGCAACGAACATAAAGCTTGGATACCAGACTTGCTCCTAGGTCGAGCTGCTTCCAAAGAAGGAAATATCGACGTTATTTTGCAATAAATTGCAGAGAGTGCCTTGCACAGCTCTCCATGCAACTGCAGAAGAAAACAAAGAGAGTCAACCAATGATCTACGATGATAAAACCGTAAGACAAATCAAAAGGTGATATTCAGAGGACCCATGGTGACAGTGATAAAATAAGCATGCACGACACTTGAAAATGCATATAAACACATTCTAGTTCGTTAGCAAACATAATTGCATAGATTGGTCCCAATATCTCATTCATACCTTGGCATCGCTGGCCGCGAATAAGCTTTCTTCAACCTCAGTAATATCCATGATTCAAACTCACTTGAAAGACTATGAGGCAACTTTAAACACCTGCATTGTTAGGAAAGATTGTGAACCAGAATTAGCCAAGGCATAAGGAAAGCTTCACAATTAAACATCTAGAGCGTTAAGACAGAAATATATCGAATCGCTACAACTAATACTGCACAGACTAAATAGGTATGGCAGTGAAAATACAACATGTGCGCTGTTGGGTTTCTTTGAAAACTGAGGATTAAGCAGAAAACAAATCAAGCAGATGAATATAACATCCATGTTTTCAATGATTCAACTGAAAATCCAATCATAACGTTATGCCCACTCATTCATTCCTTGACATTGGAATACTTATCAAATGAACCCGTATTCGAAACACTTATTTTCACGGAAACCAAACAGAGCATTCGAAAATCGACAGGCCGCAGAAAGGAAAAAAAAAAAAAAAAATCAAATAGGCAAAAAAAAAGAAGAATTCACAGTTGATTCAGACAATAAATTATCTTCAGAAGAACCAAAAAAAAAAAAAAAAATCAAAACAAAAACGAATTGATTTGGACATTTCATCCAATGGCGAAAGATACAGAATCTCAGACAGCAATGTAGAAAAGCAAACCCACACAATTGTAATGGGATATTCCAGCCGTTCCTCCAAAAACTCAACTTTTTCAGACACCGAAAAAAAGAATGGAATCGGAAAACGACCTTCTACGAAACCACCATGGCCAATCACAAAACTCCAAACTTGCGCGCGCAGAGAGAGACAGATGAGAAATGGAGGAGAACCCCGCAATTATAGAAGCTCGCTGCACTAAACTTGAAGAGTTAACCACCACAACCCGGCAATATCTTACGATTCAGATGCGGAACAGAAGCACCCAAAACGAGGGATTTCGGATAACAGATTGGGAATTTACAGCTCAATGCCGCTGACAAATATCAAAAATTAAAAAACCTTCCGAGCAGCTAGGGTTTGTGGGAGGGAGCTGAGTACCGGAAAAATGAAACGGGGAGGAACTATGGAGGCTTCATAAACGAGCATTTGGGAAAATTCCAGCAACCGAATTGAAAATTAGGGTTTCGTCGATGATCTGTACATTCCCATTTCATTAGAGTTTAGGTCTGTAAAAAGATTCGCAAATAGAGGAGCGAATTTGTGGGAGTTTTAGGGAGGGACAGAAGGGAAGGGAGATTGGATTTTTTTTTGTGTCTGAGGAGTTGAGATCTGCTGACAACCGCACTGTGGTTGTGACATGTGTTCCGCACTCAGGAGTTTATTTATGCTGTTTATGTTTATTTTAAAAAATATATATCTGTTTAAAGAACTAATTAGAAATTGTTTGAAAACTGATTGGGAGTTTATTTATGGTGTCTCCTTCCTATTAATTGTTTAAATTTGTTTAGTTTAGTCATGATTAAAATAAAATGTAAAAGGTCCTAAAAAAATTGTGTGAAAAATTGAATATTTAATAATTGATATTATTTAAATTTTCAATTTTTCAAATGTTGTGTCTAAAAAAATTACTTCAATTGACCGTCAATTTATTATATTTGTCAAATAAATAAATAACTTGGTATTTACAAAGTTTAATGGTTCAATTTTTTAATATAGAACAATAATGTGACGGTTAAAAAGATGGAGTGCTTGAAGTAATATTATAGAGAATTGAATAGACAATATATGTATGAGTTAATTAAATAGTTCGCCTAATATTTAAACAATTAAATACGCTAATTACAATCGAGTAAATGAATTAGGCGCACATACATAGTGGATGTGTGTATCTTCAATTTTTTTTGTTTTTCAATTTTTCAAATGTTAATGTTTATATGAATATATTGGAAATTGTTTTTAGCACTTAAAAATCTCAATTTAGAATATCTCAAAAGGAGATGTCAAATCTTAAATAAAATGTCATGTAATCAAATTTGAAGGTAAAAGCAAGATCCAGCTGATATATGAATTGACATATGAGTTTCATATGTCAAATTTAACATATGAGAAAAGATGATGTCAAATAATTTTTAATTATTTTATTATGTGGATCTCATTAATACATCAATTATAAATCTTAAAATTTTATTTTAATTGATTTTCTTTTAAATAGATCCCACAAATACCATATACATAAACTATTAATATTAATTGATATTATTAAATATGCCGCATTTGTCTCCCTGGTTCAGCGGCCGACAGTTGCCGACCTCCTCGTTTGTCGGTTTGCGAATCTGTCATAAATGTGCGCGAATGACGAAATTGCCTCGTCAATTGAAATTTTTGGTGGCAGATAGAAAATGGGGTGACTTTTTGCCACTGATGCCACTCCGAGTGAAAACTATTGGTTCCTAATTTCCCATTGCATTTATGTGACATTCCAATACGACCCCAAATTACTAGATTATGCATATATCGTGATCAAAGTTAGTTATGCTCATTAATCTAATCTAATGCCTAATCATGTCCAATACTTTAACAGAGGAAATATATGCCTACCTATGCAATACCTGATTTTTTATAATGTCGTTACTTATCACATAACATTGTTTTCATTGCATACTAGTGTATAGAACTGTTGGTTTTAATAATTACCAAACAATAGTATCTACTTTAAGGGTGTGAGGAAGTGAGTTGAGTCTTAGAATGGGCTTGACATAATAATGTGGTTTAACTCTGCCTTTGACGAGTGTCAAACCTAAGATCTCTCACTTGCAAGTAAAGAAAAATATCACTAGACCGTAATACTAAGTGGCATTAAAATTTTTATTAAATTATTCTAACTTGAAAATGACACAACAATTTTTGGTTGATAAAGAAGATTTTATTAATAATAATATTTTTTTTTGAAGGGGGACAACTGGTGGCAAGCCGCGGTTATCCATCCCTTCCAAGGACCAAAAAGACTCACAAAGGCATTTCAGCCTCCCTCTGACTACAAGTCTGGCTTTCACATTGTTTTAACTTGCTCTTTTCTCATTTTTTTTTTCACGTTTCCACTTTTGCATGTGGTCAAATAGTCTAGTGATAAGATGTTGGGATTCTACCCATACATCTCGGATTCGAAACTCCATCTCTCATAAATTATGTAATAGTTTCAAACCATCTTCCCTTTCCCAATACTAGTAAACATTTTTTTAATTAAAAAAAAAAGAAACAAATATGATAATGCATTTTCTTTTATGATTTCCTTTTCTTTTAGAAAAAGCTTAGGAAGGAATAGCCACAATTAGTATTAGATTATGTGGTTGCCTCCAAAAGTTATGAATTATTTGATCCATGGTCCCTCCTTTCCAAAATTAAAATATACCAACAAAATTGAAGCTAGCTTGTTGGAACCCTAAAACCAATATATATATATATATATATATATATATATATATATATTGGAACTCCCATCCCATGTGACATATTTATTATACAATGGCAAATAATTTTGCTAAAAAATTAGGAGAAAATTTTCAATGCACTCTAACACGGTTCAGTATATCAACCTTAATAATACAATTAATTGAAATTTAAAAAAAAAAAATTCAACCAGTTGATTATTACACTTACCATCTAAGCCGTAATCCTAACATACTAAAAAAATTTCTCGAAAATTAAAAATCGCTCATATCACAATTGTGTTGGAATCCCTTTCAAATTAATCCTTTTCTATTCCCATTGTTTAACTTTTCAAATCTTGCATGTATAAACGTAACTACAATAATATACCAATCAATGCATTTTTCTTGTTTTGGTCGGGAGAAATGAGAATACGATATGTAGTCGGAGGGTATTTAGGTCAATTCAACTCGAGCCGATTCCATTATTTCCCATTGGCAGCAGATGTCTCCAAGCAGGGGTACGGGAACAGGAATCGTCAATTCCGTGTGGTTATAAAAATATGAGCTGACCATTCGTCCACGTGGTAGTGTTCTTCACCACCAATTTTGACAGTATCTCCACGCTGTTAACGCCTCTGGTAGATCCGTAATTCACGGATTTAACTTTTTGTCTTCCCTCCGTAAGTGGTTAAAAAGGTTTAAAGTATTTTCTCACTCGGGTCACGTGATTCATGTGCATTTCACACATTTGCTCTCATGGTTTGTTTTTTTTCAAAAATATCTGATGATACTGCAAGGGTTTGTAGCTAGCTCAAGTAGTTAACGGACGGTTATTCTTGTACCTGAAATTAGTAGGTTAGATTCTTGCTTTTCAGTATTACTTGTTGAAAACACAACAAAAAATTTTGGGAATGTTTGGTATCGTATTTAAAAAAATTCATCATTTTCAAACCCTTTTTTAAGAACATTTATTCAAAACAATTTATTTTTAAATTGTTCAGTATGAAATTCACAATTTTTTTTAAAGAGAAAAATCTCATTCTACACTGTAAACTTCTAAATTCAACAAAAAGTAAGATGAGAGAGAGGATAATGAAATAGGAGAGATAATCGGAGGAGAGAGAGAGAGAGAGATAGAGAAAAAGAAGGAAAGAGAAGATTGGAGGAGAGATAGAAATGATAGAGAGAAGATTGGAGGATTAGGTGAAGAAAGAAAGAGGGAGGTTTAAACTTAAAACTCTAAAAATACACTCTTGATGTTTTTTAAAGATAAACTAATTCTTAAGTTAATTTTGAGTCTACTTTAAAAAAAAAAAAAAAGATTCTTACCAGATAAGTTTTCAACACTTAAAACTTGAAAAATATTTTTAAGTTTAAAAAGTTGGATTCAAATAGAATACCAAATAGGCTCTTATGTTTGTAGATCAATGTATTGTTGGTGGAAGAATTATTCATGATATTCGTATCCTAGCTTCTCACTTGAGATCCATTGTGTTTGCTTTCTCTCCTCGGTGATTTAACAAGACATCATACCTAATGGTTGTATCAATAAGATGATGTTGAGCGGATTCTTAATGTTGATGTGAATGTTTTTGTTCGAAGTTGATCGTTAATAAAAATTATTTTATCGTTTGACGTGTCAGTATTTGATTCTTCATTTTCAGTCAATCTGTTTACCGTCGTCTTATGTCCCATATCGGTTATAACGTCATGGAAGACATTGCCCTATACGATAAAAATCCTGGTTTATTGTCAGCGGGCCTGAAGTCGATGGAGGAAAAATTAGAGGTTCACACGTCTTCGTATATCACTATCTTGCAAAGTCAAACTCATTGATTTTATGATTCGGAAATCCAGAAGAATATCACGGCAACCTAGCTTAGTGTTCTCTTGAGATATTTTATCCAACAAAAATAGGAAGACGAAAATAAAAGGGAAGAAGAAAGTTGTGGCGTGAGTCTAAAAATACTCATTAGTCGGCATCATAGCTGACTTTCTCCTATCTAGGAAGCTAAGTGAGTCGGTCACCTCAAACCTCCAACTAAACAAGGTCCAAAATGAACCAAAACGGAATTTTTGGAGATGGTGTGAGAATATGAATGTAAAAGAGTAATTTATAAGCAATCTTTTTCTTTTTAAGTTTGCTAGATTTCATATTTTTGCCCTTTGAAATGTAATCCCTAAGCAGTCATTTCTTCAAGTTTGCTGCACACTTATGAGAGGTGGTATGAGAATGTGAAGGTAAAAGAGTCTCACATTGGTGAAAGGAGAAACGTTGTAAGAGCTTATAAGATGTTAGACTACTCCTTATATTACGAATTGTTGTTGTGGTAGAACCCCAACTTTCTTCAGGAATGTCATACTAATACGAGGGCTCAGGGCGTGCCTAATGTGACCTCATCATGAGACGATAATGAATGTCTCCCCTTTTAACTTAATTTTATATACAATCAATCACTTTAATGTTTTGTTTAGTTATAAGTCTACACTACAAAAGCTAGCCAATTCCTAAATAGTAATTTCTATGTGTCTTCCACATAATGCTCATATAATACATTTATAATCTGTCGTATTTTTATTATAATCAAACTAATTTTTTTGTAATTCATTTCTTCATCAGCATGTCTAAATTCTTAAAAAACCATACCTAGCCTATGATCCATTATAATCGGGAAAGGGATCCTCTCTGGATCCCTTCCACCAAGTCCATCAAGGTTGTGGATGCAAATTTTTGCCTTCTCCTTCTTTGACAAAATTGCACCTACAAAACAATCAACACATTTGATCAAGGTCAAGAGTCTCACGCGCCCACGATGAATGAGGGGGCTTTGGCCGAAGAACCTCCGATGCCAAAGTTAGAATTTAGAAATAAAAATGTTTGGAGAGTTTTTGGGAGTTTTGCAAGAGTGTATAACTTACCTATTTAGAGAAAATGGGGTCCAATTTATAGAGCATGGCCGGCCCTCTTTGGGAGAGAGAGTGGCCGGCCTTTGGATGTTTTTTGGGGTGTAATAGGTGAGTTATTGGACAATTAATGGATTAATTAGGTAATAACTCAATTAATTGGCCAATTAACTCAATTTATATGGAATGTTTTGAAGGATATAGAGTAAATACCTTGTAGGGAATATAAGATGAATATGGATGAAATAATTTTGAATTTGTTACTTATTTTGGGCACTTTTGGCTTGGTTGAGAGATGTTTGCCCGTTGCTCGAGTGTAGAAAACCTGGTGTGCCTCGAGGGTAATTTTATCATTTTAACCCAAAAATCTACGCGTCGCCTCTTGATTATTTTTGGCTCCACAAAGTTCATTCATCCGGATTAATGAAATTTGATCTAACGGCTACAAATAAAGAATCTTTTAAAAATTATAATAATTTTAATCGTTAGATCAAATTTTAATAGTCCAAATGAATGAACTTGCTAGAAATGATCAAAGAGAAACCCTTTCCATATAATCGAATGGCAAGATCCCGAAAGATCTTAATACAATGCTCAGTTACTTTTTATTTCACCGGCGGAGAAAAGTCGTGGGAAGTTCAAGTACTAAACAGGGACGTGTCAATGGATTCTGCGAGTTACACGTGGCGACAATTTGCTTGACATTCTTGGTATGCTCAAAAGTATGGTCGCATGGTTTGATTTTTCGAGCTAAAATCCAAGATTTTCAATCTTTTTGGACCGCCGAAGCGCAACTTTGTCCGTATCCGCCAAAGTCACTTGCCCATGGCATGCAGGATTCATGAACATGTAAGGACAAAATTAGGGGTTTACATTTATATTCATGGGCGGTTTAATTTGTCATATTTGGATTTGAGTTGATTGCGTGTGCATTTTTTTATTAGTTAAATGGCATGCAGATTCAACGTTAGTTATTTACCAAACTAGAATCTATATAATGCTATAATTTTAACACATACGAGCAAAGAGCGCATACTTTGTATGTGTAAACAATTTTTCTTAATAAATGCATATTTTTTTTTCTATAATATTATTAAGAAAAGCCTCCTTGTCGACTTTTTTTCCCTATTTTGTCTTCCTTACGTAAATATTGTGTATCAAAAGTAAGGTTAAAATTGAAAAAATAAGTATATGATTGTCATTTTCTTAAAAAAAAAATGCAAAAAATAGGAAAAATAGGGATATGATTGTCATTTTGTCAAAAGGTACAAAATTACTATTTTACCCTCCTTTTTGTCAATAATGTGTATCAAAAGTGAGAGCAAAATAAAAAACAAGGAAAAAAAAAGTTGACAACGAGGGTTTTATTAGTAATAGTATAAAGTATAGATACATATTTTCCTACAAATATAACGAAAGATTGAATATCCCATAAAAATGAATGGCCATATTTAAACATTAAGGTCATCTCCAACCGAAAGGTCTAGAGGGTCAGAGGGCCGAAAATAGCCCGAAAACTATCTCCAACTGAGGTCTAAGCCAGCGGGCTCGTGGGCCCCACAAAATCTGAAAGGACCAAATGGGCAACCAGCTGGCCCAATCTAGCCAGCCCTAGGCTAGGCCAGAAATTATAGCATTTATGTCAGATATAATCGACAGGAATTCTAGGCCAAATTTCAAATGTCGTTATTAGTATTTTTTTTTTACACATTTTTTTCCCTATAACTTCTATTTTACAAAATTTGTTTTATATTTTTTTTCCTATAACTTCTATTTTACAAAATTTGTTTCATATTTTTTTTTAAATTCTTTTTTTCTTTTTCTATAACTTCCTAAGCTATTATACAACATTAAATAACATTAACCAACATAATAAATTATGTTTGGCCCTATTGTCACATCCCGGGCTTGACTCCACCGTAGCATGATATTGTCCGCTTTGGGCCCCAACCACGCCCTCACAATTTTGTTTTTGAAAACTCACACGAGAACTTCCTAGTGGGTCACCCATATTGGGATTGCTCTCGCGCGAACTCGCTTAACTTCGGAGTTCCCATGGAACCTGAAGCTAATGAGCTCCCAAAAGGCCTCATGCTAGGTAGAGATGAGAATATACATACAAGGCTTACATGATCCACTCCCCTGAACGATGTGGGATGTTACAATCCACCCCTCCTTAGGGGCCCGATGTCTTCGTCGGTACACCACGGCCAAGGTTAGGCTCTGATACCAAATTGTCACATACTGGCCTGGGCCCCCACTACATCTCGGGCTCGACTCCACCGTAGCACGATATTGTCCGCTTTGGGCCCCGACTACATCCTCATGGTTTTGTTTCTGGGAACTCACACAAGAACTTCCCAATGGGTCATCCATCCTGGGATTGCTCTCACGCGAACCCAAAGCCAATAAACTTCCAAAAGGCCTCGTGCTAGGTAGAGATGAGAATATACATATAAAGCTTACATGATCCACTCCCCTGGACGATGTGGGATGTTACACCTATGGTCCTTTGGCCCTCGGTTGGAGACGGTTTTTTGTGATAGGGCTAAAACGAGCCTTATGGCCCTTTGGCCCTCGGTTGGAGATGAAGGCAAATATGGTCATGTACTATTCATTAAAATATTAATATCTTGGAGGGTCAGAGGGCTAAAACGAGCCCTCCGACTAGCCTTCAGTTGGAGATGGCTTAAGATCTAATTGTTGTAGAAAAGATAGATATAGTGCTACAAATATGAGACATTCAGTGCCACACAGCATCGTTGCCACACTCTACATGTTTAAGAAGTTTAAGGGAGTTATTTTTAGAGGGATTATCCAAATATATATATGTATATATATATATACACACACACACACATTTGTAAAGGAAACCATCGTTAATTGGTTTTTTATTGTGACGATGACATGTGACTACGTGATACACTCTCATTATTTTTTAGTATTAGTATTACTACCTTAGTCCTAATTATATCAACCAAGGGCGGAGCCAAGTACAAGGCTCCCTTAGGCTACAACATAGGGAGAGTTTGGTTCTTCAAGCTTAAAAATATTAATTTTTAGGTTAGTTTATGATTTTTAATTGCCATATTTCACTTAAGAAATGAAATTTTTTAGTAGTAAGGATGTTTTTAAGAATAATACGAGCTAATAGATGTTAAATAAACTCATCACTTTAACCAATCTTATATTTAATAGTAATAAATTAAAACTTTCACACCACAAATGGTTCCTTATTTTATTCACTTGAAAGCTTTGAAGACTAGAAACCTAGAAAACATAGCATAAAATTCTTGCTTCAAATTACTACATTCAATTTTTACTATTATATAACTTTATGTGGGCAACATAGGATTAAAAATTTGATTTCGTAGTAATAATTTTAGCTTAGCTCATCCACCGAATAATTTTTGGCTACGCCATTGATATCAACGTCGGCATTTTCACATATGGTACAACCTAAGTAAACTAATATTAATACAAAATGATGAAGTACCAACCATAGCTATTTTTGATACAAACAGATAAGCAAGCAGTCACACCAAAGAATTTCAATGCACTTATAAAATTAAGACTCATTAGTTATTTGTTTATATTTCCAAATTGGCTCTTTATTAAAATGGAAAACGTATACCCCATACATAATAATATACAATAAGGTGCTAGCAATATTGTTCAATAATAACAAGAGTATACATCACATTCTTCTCAGCAAACAAACAAGAATGTACTATTTTGGGGAAGTTGATATTCTCTTCGGATCTCATTGTTCGGAGTCTAAGGATCAAGAAATATGGATCACTCAAATTGAATTATGCGATCCTTATAAACACATTCCACTGGCCTACCTTACACAAAACAAGGGCCTAGATCTCTTTTTCTTTCTCTTATCATGACTTCTTAATCTTTGAATTTTAGACAGTGAGATCCGAAGAGTATCTTAACACTATTTTGGGAGAGTGCTTAATACTTTAGTAATAATTAAAGCATATAATAGAACAAAAAATGGAGGAAAATACTCGAGGAATGATTGAAATAATAGTCAAAGAACGGATAAGGTTGGTGCCCAAATTAAGGATATGGGGCCAAACACTGTTGAGCGAGCTGTGACTGAAATTGAAAGATTGAAACCATCCCCTTGCTTCCGGGGATGATGAGCATAACAACAAAAAGTTCGCATCTCCAAGTCAAATTTCAGAATTTGTTAGAACTTTGCATCTAAAACAAATCGCAGCTCCTTCCATGATGGCGAGTGATTAGCTTTCCTCACTCACTAGTTCGTCTTTCAATCATTAACTAATAAAAACGTTAGGTAGACAATATTTTTAAATCGTTTCAGTGTACCTCTAGCAACTACTAACGGTAACAAAGAATACTTGAGAAAGGGAAAAAATATATGAACGTCATTTTCCCTTACACAAGTTTTTTATGCTGATGTTTGTATTGAATAAATTAAAGAAAAATCAATGAACATAAACAAAAGTGTGGACAACGAGAGAAAAAAAAAACAGGCGTAAATCATTTGCTTTAAATCGAACTAGAGAACTCCTCACCTATTTTGCAATAATGAGGGTCTATAGTTTTTTTTTTTCTCTTGAAATTAAGCGATTAAAATTTCATAATAATGTTTAAGTTTGCCAGCCATCTACTGTTGTATTTGCTTATGTGTATGGACTTGTGTGAAAGTGCTTTTCAAATCATTGAAACCGCTTTTAGAAAAAAAAATGTTTATGAGTTCAAAAGTACTTAAGTGTTTATTGTAAAAAAAAATATCAATTATGTACTTCATATGTTTTTTCAGAATTAACTTACATTTTATTAAAAATTGATTTTATTTAAAAAATATTTTTAATTATTTTAAAAATAATTTCAAACCAGCCCTATGTTAAAAAAAAATCCAAAACTTGTCTTCATATAATTGAGTCGCCACGAGTGGTTGACTTGTTGGTAATGAATCATGATTCATGATATTAGTTTGTTTAACTTTTACCTAAGAGGTAAAATGAAAAGTGAAAAAATGCATGTCGGCAAATGCCACTTGAAAAGCATGATACATATGGCATTCTTTTTTCATTCACTTTCCTTCCCTTCTTTCACATTCTTTATTTTGTCATTCTTTTTTTATATAAAATTAATATAAGATGCTGATGTGGTTTAACCATAACCGTTCAAATATGAGAGGAATGAAGGAGAACAAAGAAAAGAAAGAAGAGAATCATACTCCAATATATATATATATATATATATATATACAAGTAATTAGAGATAAAAATCTAAAAATTTAAACTCATCAAACATTAATAAATAAAGTAACAAGTAAAAATCCAACCAACGGTCCACTAGGGTGAGACACGTGCCATGTAGACTAGCAATGGGGTTTGAGGTTTGACCATTTTTACATCATTTGCCATCATTTCATATGAGCAGCCCCACTTTTGAATGACTACACAAGTCATGCAGACATTTTTACTATCTTAATTTCATAAATCGGTTGGACTTTATTGCTATTTGGAGAGATGATCTTGTGACTAATATACCCTTGATCTTCACAAGTATTCAAAATGAGGACTTTAGAAGAGCAGGACTGGTGGTTTATAATACTAGTAAACCTCTTATGCAGGTTAAATTAGATGATTTATCGAACCTATCCATGTGGTTTGTAATGTTAATGAACCTACGTTAAAGACCTTTCTATAAGTTTGTGAAATCACACCCTTAAAATATGTTGACTCATCATTAAAATTTAAAAAGTTACTTAGTTGGGTCAAAAGTCAACGACCTAAACTGAAACAAAATTTCAAGAATTAAAGCTAATAATTGTCTACACAATTGCTCTTACATCTAACTCTCTCAAAGAAAAAATATATATACTTTCTAGGAGAATATATTTACTTGGTTTTGACCATCTAAGATTTTCTATTATGATTCAATGACATGAAGCAACAATAATATAACAAATATTGTTGCGTTTTTAAAACTCGAGTATTCATCTACTAAAGACGTAAAAAGGCTCTTCTTAAGGCATTACAAACAAGAAAATATATGTTGCACTGTTACTTAGTATGTCATCTATGTCACTGAGAATACATAAGTATTGCTCATTTTTCTTTTAATCATTTGGTTGCACAAATTTGATTAGATACGGAACCACCTTCTATTTATGGGGTTGTAGGTTACACATGTGATCTGCAAAGTGTTGTTACTGTCCACTTTCAATGCATGAAAACTACTTCAACAAACGACTGAAAAAAATCATAAAAATATTAATTATATATATATACAAGTTAAACAGTATGTCTTCATCATCAGCTGGTTTGCCCGAGAGGTTAAGGGGGAAGACTTAAGATCTTCTGCACATAAGTGCGCATGGGTTCGAACCCCATAGCCAGCAAAAATTGAACAAAAAAAATATTATTATTTTTCTTGATGTATCCTATTTTAAGTCCTTTTTTATTTATTTGACCAAAACAAATAGCCCATATGTTTATTTTTATTCACAAAATTATAAGGCCAATTTAATTATATAAATATGAATTGGGTCTACCGTGTTTCGAGTCGACCCCAGCTTAAGCCCATCACCTGGTCCACTTTCTTTTCCTAAATCACAAGAAAGCCCATCGCATTAAGCATTCTGTCCAGTAAACCCCTCATCGATCTTTGTCTCCCATTCACATCTCCGTTTTGGTTTGCATACTTATCAACTTCGTGCATGTTCGATGTATATATACTATATAAGGTCTTGTAACAGATGGAAGGGTTTTCGTGAATGTTGATTGCTATGAAAATGAATGTGTATATATTATATTATGTTTGGTCTGACATCAGAAAGTTGAGAGATCATGTTTGTGAACTTCGTTCATCCTTCAACAAGGTCACAACATGAAGGACGGAAAGGTTGGCTAGAATGCTCCAAATTATTTAATACAAGCAGATGATCCAGATTTTTTTTCGATTAGCGCATGATCTAAAATACTTGTCATATAATGAAAAAAAAACGCTGAATTTATCATTTATTTTGAAAGAAAGTGCAAAATTTAATATTTATTCTGAAAATTTCGAATTTTTATTTGCTTATAGTATTGGAGGCAAACATTCCAAATTACATTATTATACCACTTTAGGTTTATTATATGAGTTGCATGAATACGGAGTTGCAACGGCTTCACGCACATATTTTTGGGACATGGACTCACCAGTAGATTCAGTCATGTCCAAGTCATCCCCACTTGCACCACCAGGCATTGTCCAATCAAACTTGTGCACCAAATTTGCCAAAGCAACCTCTTTAAGCATCATGGAGAACTGAATTTCCAGGCAAACCCATTAAGACCCGTTTAATTTGATATCGCCATAATATAGGTATTTTCTTGCAACTGATGAAGTTGCGATTATTCCATTCTCACAATATGCATTATAAACAGTGACTGCGAGAGAGAGTTTTCTAACCACCATGGGATTCTCTCTACAAAAGAAGGCCACTGAGGATGAAGTGAAGGAACCCCACACCTCATCGACATATGCCGCCAAAGACCTTCATAAAAGGGGGCCATTTTTTTCTCTTACCAAAACAAAGAGCCCATTTCCCTTTTAAGGACCTAATCATATAAACTAGATGTGGGCTTACCGTCTTGGCCCAAATTAAAGCCCATTATCAATTCCAACTGGTCACTTCTAATTTTCCCCCCGCACAAGAAAACCAAAACGCAGTGTAAATAAGCAAGCATTCCTTCCACCATTTCATTAGCTCCATCTCACTCTCCGTTCTCCCTCCTTCCCTTCCTCTTCCTCTTCGTCTGCGAAATCATCAATTCTCCAAGGTATTTTCACAGCCCCTAATTTATCTTAAATCTTTCGATTTTATTTACCGAATCTGTGAAATTTGACATAGATTGCACTAGTTTTCGATCTCTAATGTTGTGTTTCTCAGAGGATTTTAAGAGCCATGAAGCTTGACACTACCGGTCTCGAAACACACGCGCCGCTGTGCGGCGAGAGCAGTGGGTTTCTCGACGGCGTTTCGGCTCCTCCGTCGTTCGAGGTACCTACTACCAATGATGTGAGTTTCCATGTGCTTTTTGTGCTCTCTTTCCGTGGTTCTTAGTCTCTGCGTGGTAGAATTTGGCTGACTATGTGGATTTGATTATACGGTTTCCTCTGCTATTTCAGTTTGATGGATTTCAGAAGGAAGCTATCCAGATGGTGAAGCCGGCCAAAGGGACAACCACGCTTGCGTTCATCTTCAAGGATGGCGTCATGGTGGCGGCCGATTCTCGGGCCAGCATGGGCGGCTATATCTGTAAGTTGCTTTATAATGTATTTCATATTGCTTGCATATATGAAGTAGTTGTATGCTTTGTGCCATGAAGTTTTTGTTGGGGTAATTTGGAATGATGCTTAAACTGTTTAGTGCCTGTGAAGATGTTGCTATTTCACGTTTCCGAATGGTTTTGATTAATTGCTTTATGCCTCAGATTGGTATATTCTGTTAGTTTAGGTGTACTAGAGACTCCGGGCCAGCCCAAATTTTTTTTCTAGCTCCTGTAATTATTACAGTGTATGTATGTTAGTGTGATCCAAATCACCGAAGTTCAGTGTTTGCACAACTGAAAATCTAGTTCTCTTCTGCACATGAGGCCCGCATTTGACTCTTGCTGTGGTTTGGACGTCGGAGCTAGTGGTTTTATTTTTATTTTTTGCATTTTATAGGGCTAAAACAAATCAAACTTTAAAAGAATAGGTCCAAACAAAAAGCGAACCGAGGAGCATACAAGTAGGCAAAACTCAACCGTACAACTCTACTACTATCAAATTCATGATTCCAACTCGTAGGTATTGCATTTATAATGATTGAATTTGGTTGTTCACCGTTTAGCTTGTTATTATCATGTTAGTAGGTGTCCTAGAGTGTATCTGTTATGTCTGCATACCCGTGTGCATTTTTCACATTTTAGAGTGATTTGGATTTATTTTGCTATTCATCGGATTGGCTTATTCTTAATCATGTTAGTTTAGGTGTCCTAGAGATTATCTGTTATGTGCATACTGATATAACTTTCTTTTGATACAGAACATGGGTTTACATTTACAATTTTGTTCCTTATCTTTTCAGCATCGCAATCTGTGAAGAAGATTATTGAAATCAATCCTTACATGCTTGGTACAATGGCTGGAGGAGC
This sequence comes from Pyrus x bretschneideri, assembly GCF_019419815.1. NCBI lineage: Eukaryota > Viridiplantae > Streptophyta > Magnoliopsida > Rosales > Rosaceae > Pyrus > Pyrus x bretschneideri. The sequence continues at coordinate 4,513,525 of NW_025999798.1, forward strand.
TGCTGACTGCCAGTTTTGGCACAGAAATCTGGGGATCAAGGTAGTGCATCTATTCTGTTTTATTAATTTGCAACTTAAAAAACTTTAGACTTGTCGGCTACAATTCATTTTGAAGGGCTGGATATATAGTTTTTCAGTGCTCTATACTGTCATGATGTTTTTACGAGTACTTGGATGATCAATATGCTCAAGAAATTTTATCTCGATCAAATTTTATAGTAGTGGTGCCATATCGATGTTCACCTATTAAGGGGATCAGTCGGATGACAATTGTGCTGTTCATTTTGACTTACTATAGGGTTATTGGTTACTAACAACCAATTGTTTGTTATATCTCAGTGTCGGCTGCATGAATTGGCAAATAAGCGGAGGATTTCAGTTACTGGAGCATCAAAGCTGCTGGCAAACATTCTTTACTCTTATCGTGGTATGGGTCTCTCAGTTGGGACCATGATTGCAGGCTGGGACGAAACGGTAAATGAGATACAAATCTTGTCACGTTACATTTTGCTGCCATTTATACTCATGTAATGTGTATCCTTGTTTGAATGCAGGGTCCTGGACTTTACTATGTCGACAGTGAAGGGGGAAGATTGAAGGGGATGCGGTTTTCTGTTGGGTCTGGCTCTCCATACGCTTATGGTGTTCTGGATAATGGGTGTGTACTTTCCTTCACTTTTGGTTGAGGTTCAATTGGTAATCCGGATAACTGGCATATGGGAATCATATAAGCCTTTGCCCTGATGTTGTGGTTGTAGCACAAGCACAGACATGCTTGCAGTTTTCCTTTATAACCATTTTTCTTTTCCGTCAACTGTTACTGTATTTCAATGCCATTGATTATGGCATTCTGCTTTGCCTTATCAGAAATTGTGTAGGCATTCCCTTCTTTCGCCCTCTATTTTATCTAATAGATCGAAGTTTTCTCTACATTCTGGCTACTTGCAATTTCCTTCATATGGTTGAGTTTTATTTATATGTAGGCATTATCTTATTTTCTGTAAACGTTTTACTGCACCCGTTATTCTTCTAACTCAGGTTGCCTATGTTAGGTACCGATATGATATGTCTGTAGAAGAAGCTGCCGAGTTGGCTAGAAGAGCAATATATCATGCAACATTCCGCGATGGAGCCAGCGGCGGTGTTGCTAGCGGTAAAATCTCTCTCTCTCTCTCTCTCTCTCTGCACATTCATGACTTCTATATGTTTTTAACTTGTGTGTTTGTTATTAGTCTACCACGTGGGACCAAACGGATGGAAGAAGTTATCCGGAGACGATGTCGGGGAGCTTCACTACAGCTACTACCCTGCAGCGGCAGTCTCTGTTGAACAAGAAATGGTTGACGTCTGATGGAAACTAAAAATACAAGCTGTAGGATTTCGTGACCGTTTCTAGGTTTATATGTAAAAGCCTGATTTGTTGTATTGGGATTTTTAAGTCGACCTTCTAGTCTTTGTTACCTTTTCCTTTAAATGATGAATTTGATCTGTTGTCGTTGATGTTCTTCCATTACAATTCCTCGTGACCGATAAGCCATAACTACAGTTTAGTTGTATTTTTTACTTGTAATGAGAGATCTTATATTAGAATTTTATGAATGATGAGTTCGTTGTTGATTTATTCTCTATTTTTTGGGAGAATAGAAGGGTTGGGTCTCCCGATCTTTGCGTTCTAAACACAAAGACTCGAAAAGGATCTCGATTATGAGAAATGTATCAACAAGAAGAACCAATTTTAGTTGGGGGAACTGGGTCCCACCATCATTATGAACACGTAGAACAACCAAACGGCGATTGATTAGGGTTGAGAAATTGATGAGACCCCCTTCAATCAATGAGATCCCTTGATGAGACCCCCTTCAATTTTAGTTGGTTCATGCCAAATTAATGAGACCCCCTTCAATCAATGAGATCCCTTGAGCACGAAGCATGTAAATATAATGATTATATACCTTTTTAGTTGCCTGTATGTGGATGTATTTTTTATTGCGCACGATGTCATCACTACTACTCGCTAGAATTTGATCCAAGTTATACATATACATACATACATATATATATATATATATTTTTTTTTTTCCATAAAAAAAAAAAAAAGCAAATAAAATAGGCATGCCTTTTTTATGTAAATTTAATTACTATATTGAGTTGAGGGCAGGTGCAAAAATCATATTTACTGATTTACATCTTATTTTAAATTTATGGGAGATGTATGAGTTGTACTCCGCCAAAAAAGATGTTAATTTATAAATTTCGTTTATTTTTCTCTCTTAAATTGGCAGGACACTTTCTAAAAAATGTGAGTATTTTGCATCCAATCTATTGAAAAGCTTTTTGGCCAACACAAAATATAAAAGATCCATTCAAAAGGCATTTGCATCTCCAGTTGGAGAAGCTTTGAGTCTTGCGAGATTTTTCATATGTTGAGAACATGATTTGATACATTATATGTTATAATACAAGTGCTTTGAGACTTGAAAAAAAAAATTTAGCTACTTATAGTATGACGCTCGATGACGATATATTGGATGACATTCCCAGCATACTAAAAAATTTCTTTTGAGTCATAATTTCACAGATCCTTCCATTTTAATTGCCAATAAATCAGTGAACAATAAAAAAAAAGGTACAATCATTCACATAAAAAATACATTATTATTCTCATAACAATAAATACATTATTATTTTAAATATCCACCGAAATAAATGATGTCTAGATCCCAAACAATACTCTCTCTCTCTCTATTTTGTTAGCTTCCAAGCATGTTTTCATGATTAACAATGAGATATAATCATTGTGCAAATCCCACTAAAGGATAATTAAATTTACATGACTAGTAAAAAAAAGTTGTTGGCTCCAATTTTTTTTTTCTTCGAACAAACGATATTATCTGTATCAACAGGAAGAGAAGTGAGTTTAGCCTCACAAGTCATAATGAGTTAGTATTAATGTGGTTCAAATTCACAATTGGCAAGAATCGAACCTAAAACATCTCACTTACAAGTAAAAAAAATATCACTACACCGTAGTATTAACTGCTCCAAAATTCTTATTTAACACTCTAAATTTTCTATATCTAAAGAAATTGCCTTCGTAGATTTGATTGATTCATTAGTAATCTTGTCGCGGAGTTATGCTGTACATTTTTTACATGATAGTACATTGCTTTAACCAATTCTCATACCACATATCCGCCACGTAGTTTGGTTATGGAATGACTCATCATTATACGTTGAACTGACAATTTAAGGGACTAAATGAATGCAGCTAAGTAAAGTTCCAGCAATATCCATACACAGTAATATAATCAAAACTAATTTGATTCCATTGTTCATAAAAAAAACAAATTGATCCGATTGTTTATAAACAAATGATTCTTTGCAGACATTCATCCCAAAAGCAAATGTGCTAATTAAGCATTATAATACCCCCACCCCCCCCCCCCAAAAAAAAACTACACTATTGCTTAACCATAATTAAAAAAAGAAAATAAATGAAAAGAACTTAACAACTTTGAGTTTTAATGATAAAGACAAAATAAAGGGTAAAGTGAATAGTATCACGATTGACTTTTTAGTGTAAAAATGTAGGTTTTCGTTAAAGTGAACAATATCCTTAAAGTAACCAATTAAAAAATGACACTTTGGATGCGATCCCTAACTACCAATGTTTTTTTATTGAAACCTTTGTAGTTTTTAGTTTTTGATCAAAGTTCTTGACATTAATGTAATAATGTATTTCTATTTAGGTTATTATATTTTTAATTTAAAAAAGAAAATTTGTAGTTATTTATATTAATGAGATTTAAAATAAAACCCATAATTTATGGGATAAAAAATATCAATGATAAATTATACTCTTCTGTGTGTATATATACATGGGTACGTTCATAAAAAACTAACCAAAAAATTATTGTACCAAAACATGGGTACATTTTTCAAAAACACAAAAAAAGAAAAAAAGATATTAGGCTTAGTAACATTATTAAATTTCTTCTATTAAACTTGACATAAATACATTTTCAAAATGCACCCATATAAGTTTAAAAATGGATTAGAGAAAAGATTGAATGAATTTTATATAAAAAAATGGGTACATTTTATATTAAAAAAAAAGGTACATTTTTCATATAACAAATTGGTATATTTATGTCACATCCCGGCCCGGGGCGGATCACTTCCCGGGCCCGTTCCACCACCGTAGCACGATATTGTCCGCTTTGGGCTTACCATTCCCTCACGGTTTTGTTTTTGGGAACTCACGAGCAACTTCCCAGTGGGTCACCCATCATGGGATTGCTCTAGCCCCTTCTCGCTTAACTTCGGAGTTCCTACGGAACCCGAAGCCAGTGAGCTCCCAAAAGGCCTCGTGCTAGGTAGGGATGAGAATATACATATATGGATCACTCCCCTGGGCGATGTGGGATGTCACAATTTAAGAATGGCTACATATCAAATTTTTATAAAAAATTAATGGATACAAACTTATTCTAATTTTATTTTTTATATTTTGGAATGTTTGAATTGAAAATTAATTAGGAGTTTAATAAGGGTGTGAGTATTAAAATTCTAAATCAATTACTAATTTTTATTGTAAAAATTATGTAACTTACATGTAATTCATTAATATATTAATGATAGGAACTTTCATCAAAATCTAAAAAACTAATAAAATCTTAATCAATAAACATTAAAGATTAAGAACCAGATACTAATTTTTTCTTAAAAAAATATGTTAAAAATTTAAAACTCAAATGATTAAAAATAAATAAGCTATAAAAAATCCTCGATGAAAAATGTGTGCTATTCATTAAAAAGAGACGCGAGTCAATATTGTATTAATAATATGGATGACATCTCGACAGCATAAGAAACAACGTCAATTTTCAAGAAAGAGTCCAGAAAGTGAGGGAATGTTAATTATAACGGAATAGACCTGACCTACCTACACTATGACATCACCATCATATGCCTTGAAGACAATAATAAAAATCTCTTGATGAGCAAAACTATATTAAAACAGCTGACGTGATAATTTGTCTACTTTGATTGTCTCATAAAAAAATGTTATTCCACATAGAACTAGGCAATGTTACCTACTTCGGAAAGTAGACACTGGAAAATTTGCCTAATCAATTGACTATTCACCTAGAGCTTAATTTTGCCTATACGGCTCGTTAAAAGAAAGGGAAATTGTATTTGAACTTATATAATTTCACTTTACACCTAACTTAAATTTAAAATGTGAATTGTTATTTTTATCCTATTATATAGTTACCATCAAATACATGATGAAATCAACTATAAAACTAAAATTTATTAATAAACCCACTACCGCTTCCAATGACAACTGTGGGACTGAGGCTCATTCGAATTGAGGAATACGAAATAAACAGACAAAATAATGCATTCTACATAATTCATGTATTTATATCATTATTATTGGGGTAAATGACAAAAAACTACCTCAACTATTGGTGTCACGATACTTTCATACTTTATCTTTTAACATTGACAATGTCATACCTCATCTTACAAATTTGTGACAATGTCAGACCTCCGTCAGTTTTTCTATTAATTTCTCTGTTAAATGCTGATGTGGCTAGAGACGGAGTCCACTCACTAATCCAACTGGATTAAAAAATAATTAAATTAAAAAAAAAAAGAATAAAAAAAAATTAAAATGGCCTAGGGGTGCGGGCCTCCCCTTTCCTCCACCCGCACCAACCTTCTTCTTCTCTTCGACAGCCACCAAACTTTTCCCCGTCCCCCAAACCTTCCTCAACCCATCCCCATCCCCCACCTCTTCCCTTCCCCTCCCTCTTCCTGTCCCTTTCAAACCCAAACCCTAACCCTAATTCCCCGTTTTCAAACAGAAAACCCCAACCTTCCTCACCCATCCCCCCAACCTTCCCCACCCGTCCACCCTTCCCCACCCAACGCGGGAAAAGAGCTGTCCCCAGCAAGAGGTGGCGGGGAGGTGCCACGGGAGCATTCATGCAACAAGCCCATAAAACAGGTTTGTAAGCACCAAAATATTTGCCATCAAAACCCGATCTCGGCATTTCCGGAGAGCTGTGTGGCGATGATTCTGGGGTATTTGGACCTAGCTGAAGATTTACAAATTGTCGAAGCTGAATCGGGCGTTTCATAGCGATGATTCTGGGTTTTGTTTCTTGTTTTCTGTTTGGGTGCCGAGAAAGTGTGGGAAAATTGGGAAAGTTAGATTCTTTGAATTGAATTGTATCATTGTGGTGTGGGTTTGATTGGTTTCTCTATTTTCTCATCTATCGAATTTCGTTTTCAATTTTTTTTAGCCGAACCTTGGGAAGGAGGTGGAGATGGAGGAGGAGAGGGCGGCGGTGGGGTGGTGAAGGAAGGTTGGGGGGGGGGACGGGTGGGAAGGGTTTATGGGTTTTGGGGATGTAGGTGGCCAGAGAGAGAGAGATGAGAGAGAGGGTGGTGGAGGAAAGTTGGGGGGGACGGGTGGGAAGGGTGGGAAGGGTTTTTGGATTTTGGGGATGCAGGTGTCTAGAGAGAGAAGAAAGAAAGGCGAGAGAGTGGATCCCACAATTTTATATAAAAAATAATTTTATTTTTAATTTTATAATATTTAATTATTTTTTAATCCAGTTGGATTAGTGAGTGGGCCCCATCTCTAGCCACATTAGCATTTAACAGAGAAATTAACAGAAAAACTGACGGAGGTCTCACATTGTCACAAATTCTTAAGTTAAGGTATGACATTGTCATTTTTAAAAGATGAGGTATGAAAGTGTCGTTCGATCCATAGTTGAGGTAGTTTTGTGTAATTTACCCTTATTATTACTATTGTGTGTACATGTATAAGATGATTTTGAGTTCTGTAATTCATGTAGATTGGAATATGGATTTGCAGATTACAATTCCACCCCCCAAATACACATAATCCTAAAACCGAGGTTAAAATTTGAGATTAAAGCAATTGAAAAACGCTACTACATTCTCCAGTTCCAGAGAGATATCCAGAAAGAAAATGTTTGAATACATTTGTTTATCAAAGGATAAAAACGATGAGAATCCAATTCAGACAAAGCACACAAGGATTAAAACCCAACTCGATTTCCATTGTAAGAGAAATCTTGTCAGCACAAAAGACGGTAACATATGATTTAATTACTTCATCTAATCTTGTCTGCTCACATAATTTTCCGACTTCAGATTGCTTGTTTGATCAATTCAGCAAACACAACTCCAGACATGTATCGACGTGACACTCAAAGTAAAGTTTTTAAACATCGTTCATTTGACTGCTCTCTTTACGCCTTGAACGAGTTATGGAACATTGATTTTGGATTTTTATTTTCTAAATAGGTGTAAAGATAAATTCACATATTGAATTGAGTTTGTGAGGGTAATTGAGGTAGTAAATTTAAGTTTAAAGAGACATTGATAGTTTATCTAAAAATTATATGGATGTTAAAAATAAATTAAGTGCAAAAAGAAATTACATGAGTTCAAATAAAATTTATCTCGAACAAATTTAGCACTCATTTACCTACTCCAGTGGATATCCTCTTAAGTCTTAAGTCAAACATACCGTTAAAAGGCCACCACTCCCTTCTCCTTCCTTTGCTTCTCTTCTACTCCCCTCGTTCTTCCTCTCTCTTTTTGGCGGGAAGTGGACCCCGCCAATCAAATTTCCTCCTTCCGCCGGTCTCTTTCTCATAAATACCCGCAGCACCACCCCACCCACACCTCCAACCACCCTCTCTCTCTCTCTCTCTCTCTAAACATGTACTTCAATTAAAACCCGCAATCTCCATCTCCTCCCATTTCTCCGGCCAAATTATGGAACCTTCCAGTTTCTCCGCCCTCCTCATACTCCTCCTCCTCGTCGACACCACACTCTCACTCAACTCCGACGGCCTCTCCCTCCTCTCTCTAAAATCCGCCGTTGACCAGCCCGCCGACGGCTCCGCCTTCTCCGACTGGCTCGACACCGACCCCACCCCATGCCGCTGGACCGGCATTTCCTGCATGAACATCTCCGGCTTCCCTGACCCCTGCGTCGTCGGAATCGCCATATCCGGGAAGAATCTCCGGGGCTACATTCCCTCCGAGCTCGGCAACCTAGTAAACCTCCGCCGCCTCAACCTCCACGACAACAACTTCCACGGCTCAATCCCATCCCAACTCTTCAACGCTACCTCACTCCACAGCATCTTCCTCTACGGCAATAACCTCTCCGGCCCGCTTCCACCGTCGATCTGCAACCCCCCGCGTCTCCAGAACCTCGACCTGTCCAACAACTCCCTCTCCGGTCCGCTCCAGAAAGACTACTTGAAGAACTGCAAGCAATTGCAGCGGCTGATCCTCGCGAGAAACAGATTCGACGGAGAAATTCAGGCGGGAATTTGGTCCTGCATGGAGAATCTAAACCAATTGGATCTCTCCTCAAACGAGTTAACCGGATCGGTGCCGGACGATTTCAGCGAGTTGAAGTCTCTGTCGGGCGCGCTCAACCTATCGTACAATCACTTATCGGGAAAGATTCCGAAATCCCTCGGCGATTTACCCTTGACGGTGAGCTTGGATCTCCGAAACAACAATTTCAGCGGCGAGATTCCTCAAACGGGGTCGTTTTCGAACCAAGGCCCCACCGCGTTTCTGGACAACCCTCTGTTATGCGGGTTTCCGCTTCAGAAAACTTGTAAAAATCCGGGACAGAGCTCCGCGGATAATCCGAATTCGGGATCAGGATCGGAAAATAGTCCGGTAAAGGGTATGAGTCCGGGTCTGATTATCCTAATCTCGGTGGCGGACGCCGCCGTAGTGGCGTTTATCGGATTAGTCATCGTTTACATTTACTGGAAAAAGAAAGACGACGAGAACGGATGCAGTTGTACGGGAAAGAGCAAATTTGGCGGCAACGAGAAGCGCCACCTCTGTAATCTCTGTCATCTCTGTTCTTGCGCTTGCATCAATGGCGGGTTCGGGAACCAGGATTCGGATTCGGGCGACCCGGAAAAGGCAGAGAGGGGAAAAGGGGAGGGGGATCTCGTCGCGATCGACAAAGGGTTCACATTCGAGCTGGACGAGCTGTTGAGGGCGTCGGCGTACGTGCTGGGGAAGAGCGGACTGGGGATCGTGTACAAAGTGGTGCTCGGGAATGGAATCCCGGTAGCGGTGAGGAGGTTGGGGGAGGGCGGGGATCAGAGGTATAAGGAGTTCGCGGCGGAGATTCAGGCGATCGGGCGGGTGAAGCATCCGAATGTGGTGAAGCTGAGGGCGTACTATTGGGCGCCCGACGAGAAGCTTCTCATCAGTGATTTCATTTCTAATGGCAACTTGGCCACCGCACTCCGCGGTAAGTTTTTTTTTTTTTTTTTTGGGCGCCCTTCCGTTGACTAGTAGTCTTTTTGTCTATTCTCTTCACAGTAACACCAATTACGTGTCATTGGTAAATGAAAGGTCTTCATTTGAATTTAGATTTCAACATCTTCGCTTATAAGTGATGATCTTAATTTAAACGTTACAAATAATAATATTAATTTAGATTTTTAAAGCATCTCTAAGAGAAGTAGCAAAGATAAATTGTTATGATATGCAGGAAAACGCATCTTAACGGAAGTAGGCAACTCAATTAGCAAAATAAAGGAAAAAAAAATTAGCCAAATAAAGAATTAGCAACTAACCTTGTAAATATTTCTTCAAGGTAGCAATTGAGTCTCGCAATATATTTTATTTAAAAAGTATTGTTTAGTAAAGAGTATAAAAATAAACCCATAAGATGGGATGAAACCAATTATGGTGAAACGGATATCCATTGAAAGAAAGGAGTTACAAATCTGTTGAAATAAAGGAGTTACAGATCTGTTGAAATATTTGCCAACTTGGCAAGAAAAATGACATGATTAGATGTCACATTGTTTTCTCATATATGGGCAAGTAGGTGTACACATGTTATTTGATGGGAGTTGAGATCCTCTCAGGATTTCTGTGTCTAAGATCGCTGGATTCGAAGATCCGGGATGTTCAAGGGGCTTGGCTTTGTGTGAGATGGATTAGTGGAGATTGCAAAATTTAAATTGAGTGGTGCGGATTTCTTTATCCGTCAACTTTGAACACAGAGATCCGAAAAGGATTTCAATTTATTTGATATGTTGATGGCACTATTTTTACCTTGCCTTATATTGGACTAGTGGAGACATGGAAAATGACTAGTGAGCATGTGCGCATTTCCGTGAGCTCAATCACAATTCACTACGTGGTAGGTCAGGATAATCATATCATATTTGGTGCAGACCATTACAGCTTTTTGGCCTTGCTAGTTGTAAGGATAATTTGATGGGAAATGATTTCCGCACCATTTGAAACTTCATGGACACTCTACTCCTTTTTACCTACTCAATTGAGCATCAAAGGAGAATCAAGGGTCAGAATTAAGACTGCATGTGCAGAAAATAAAAAAGAATGTGCGAAAATCATTCTCGTTTGTTGATCAAATATCTGTTCGATGTTAATGAAATTGGAACTTTTGAAGCAGAAAAGTGAACCTCCGTTTTTAATTTGATTGCTTGGTATGGATAGAATAGATTATATCTTTTGTGCAGGGGAAACGTAAAGGGTAGATTTACTTCCTTTGTCCTCTGCCGGAAATGATTATCCTACTTTCTGACTTTCGTTTTAACTTTCCTTGGTGTCATGGAGCCACTGCAAATACCATGTCATAATTCGAGTCGATAACGTAAGCTGAACGCTATTGAAACTGAAAATTTTGAATTACAAATGTGCAGGGAGAATCGGTCAGTCATCATCAAGCCTCTCATGGACAACGAGGCTAAAGATCGCCAAGGGAACAGCCCGAGGTCTCGCCTACCTGCACGAATGCAGCCCCAGAAAGTTTGTCCACGGTGACATCAAACCCTCCAACATTCTCATCGACAACGAATATCAAGCCTACATTTCCGATTTCGGACTCAACAGGCTGATCACAATCACAGGCAACAACCCCTCCTCGGGTGGCTTCATGGGCGGGGCTCTCCCTTACATGCAACCAGTCCAAACAGAGCGATCAAATAGCTACCGTGCCCCGGAGGCCCGTGTCACGGGCAGCAAACCCACCCAAAAATGGGACGTGTACTCGTTTGGTGTTGTGTTGCTTGAATTGCTCACAGGGAAGTCCCCGGAGCTCTCTCCGACCGCGTCAACTTCGGCCGAAGTCCCAGACCTGGTGAGCTCTGTGAGGAAAGGGTTCGAGGATGAAAACCCTTTGTCGGATATGGTAGACCATGTGTTGCTGCAAGAAGTGCATGCCAAAAAGGAGGTGCTTGCAGCTTTCCATGTAGCTCTTGCATGCACTGAGCCGGACCCTGAGGTTAGGCCAAGGATGAAAACCGTCTCTGAAAATCTTGAAAGGGTTGGAACATGAGGATCGATACGTATACGTGGTCGGGAGATAATTTCCGCACTTTCCTTTTGTCCCGCTGCACTTCTCCTTGTTTTTCGAGCTTCTATATTGAATATAAATTAAAAAAGAATCAAGGGACAAAAATAAAAAGAGTAATGCAGCGGATGGAAATCATTTCTCCAAATATAATCATGAAGTTTGACGTTCTCCCGACGGATTTGAAGATTTGGTTTTGTCAGATGGTGAATTTTGGTTTGAAGAATCAATTCGTTCATGAAGAACCCCATTTATTTTTTGGAAGCCAAGCAAATCCCCATAGCATAATTTTGTTATACAATATTTATTTAAAATTGATAATTAAGAATTCGCTGCATTTTTGTAGTTTAAAATGTTTAGTTTCTGCCAATTTCTATTAGCTTGTAATAATAATGTACCTTTTCTCCAGTTTCCCCCTCAATTAATGCGTTGTATAATGTAGATTCATAAGTTCTTAATTCAACAATTTTTGCCTACCGTCATTTTTTCTCCTCGTTCACCACCTGATCCAAACCTAGCTGATTTTATTCAACCTAAAATATTGGATTGAAATAGCAAGCGGTGAATTGTCTTAATGGATAAAATTTTTCTCTTCAACTCATTGTGTTTCGAATTCAAAACTCGCTTCCTACTCGCAACGTAGAATATCCTCTTCAACCCCCTTTCCGGGTTCAAACTCCCCCTAATTCTATATGGAAACTACTAAAAAACTCAGCTACTAATTTATTTGGGTTTTAACTTACACATGAAGCTAATTTCAATCCTAGTCCTAATTCAATTTTGAAAAAAAAAAAATAATAATAACCAAGATTAGGTGAAATGACACGTGACAGATGATTATGTGTATTTTGAGTATACCAAAACGACCATACACTTTACAATTGCGAGAGAATATACTCCCCTAAAACGGAAAGAGATCGTCTATGATCTTTCCCTCCAAAGCCCAAGGATCAAGTGATCCGGGCTTTTAAAGTTTAATTCAACGGCAAAAAATTATTCTATCTTTTAAAATTTTTAACTAATTTCTCTATTTTTAACCGTTAGATCAAATTTTAAAACTCAAATCACTTGATCTTTAGGTCTTAGGGGAAAAGATCCGAAGAGGATCTCTTTCCCCCTGAAACTACCATCAATATTGACCACGTGGCCGGAGAGGCAGATGCAGAAAAATGGAGCGAAGTTTGAGTATTGGCTTTCCGCCCCAAATTAATGGGCCGAACAGTTGGGCCTATTAATTTCCATTTACACCCCCAGATTCTTTACACTTCTCTCTCTGTCTCAGCCAAGACTTGAAACAGAGAACAGACAGTGAAGTCTAAAATGGCCGGAACTGGAAGAAGAAGCTCTCGGAGCAGAGCCAGCTCCTCCAGAGACGGCAATGACGGAGACGCAGTTCCTCTCCGCCCACCTCCCAATTTGCGGACGCAGAGAGGTGGCAGAGGCAGAAATCAAACTTCAATCGGAATTTTCAACGTCAATCTCAAAGTCCTGCTAGTGCTCAGCGCGATCGCCTTCTTCGCCATCTTGTATTTGATTAACAAGCTCATGAACCACGTCGAACAAGCTCCGACGCCGAGGGTCGTCACGCCCTTCCCGGCTCCAAAGCTCATGGACCTCCCTCAGGTATTCGATTTTTCTTCGTTGACTATGTGATGCGTGTATTCTGTGAGTTGATTGTGCATTTTTCGGGTTGTGGCAGTTTCAGGGTGAGCACAAAGAGAGCTTGTATTGGGGAACTTATCGCCCGAACGTGTATCTCGGAATCCGGGCTAGGTTTGCCTTTTACATTGCCGATCATAATATTCTTTTTCTTGAATTGTTTGTTTAGAATTCATGTTCATTCAGTTAACATCGTATCGTTTGTGTATTTTCGGGAGCGTAAATTTACGTTTTGGTAGTAAGTTGTGTTACTCTTGTCAGTATAACTAGGCACTTGATCAAATTGTTGATCAATATTTGTTTCTTGATGTGCTCGGTCTTGCACTTTATCTCATTTCATTAACATTGACGGATGCATTGTTTTTTCCGTGTGTGTATTTAGACTTTGCGAATGATGTGGTGGTGATTCTAGTTGTTGCACCTTGCAGGACTCCTCGGTCTTTAATAGCCGGGTTAATGTGGCTTGGTATAAAGGATGGGAGATATTTCATGCGGCATGTTTGCCAAGATTCTGATGATCTGAGTAAATATGGTTGGGCACAACATGATGGGCGCAGTTTTGGACATCAAGTCATTGTTGACCATGGCATGAACTTGGCAACAAGTTTCTTGAAATCCAAGGGTGAAGACAGTGGCTATGGCGGAGATTGGGCAGTTCAAATTGATGTGCAGAACCACAAGTAAAAAGCCTGACCTAAATCTGTAACGCTTTTTCTTTACGAAATGAACAGGGTATAGGCATAATGTGAAGTGAATTTAGGATTTAATGGAAGGTGTGAAGATTATACTTACAAGTATGTTGATGTAGTGAAGAGAAATGCGTAGAGTTTCTCTTAATTTTCTGTTGGGAGCTGGGACCCTTCCAAGGAGGGTGAGGGTTGTGGCATTTTTTGTTTCTAAGAGTAGATGGATTTGCCCATGCATTCTTTATACATGAATCTTTTATTGACTCTTTTCATCATGCTTCATGCTCAGATCTAGAGGGAATGAGGAAGCTTCACATCTCTTTTTCTATTTGGCCGATGAAGATGGAAATACTCTAAATTTAGGTGGAGATACCTTGGACATTCATGAGAACTCTCTCCTTGCATCTGGTTCACGGATGGATGTTGGAAGTTGGCAGCTACATTTAAAATCACTGGTAATGTTATGAAGAGATTGTTACGGCAGAGGAAAAAAAAAATCTTTTATATTGAAAGAAAATGTCATATGAATTACGATGAGGAAATATATTTCTGTGAACCATTAAGCACTCTTGGTCCACCTCGTTAACTTAAGATCCGTTGAATGCTCTCACAGAGTTTCATGGTCTTTGTGGTATTCGTGTTATTAGCTAAAAAGTAATTAATAATCTGAACAATTCAATGTCCGCTCTGGCCAGGGACAGAGCAAAGATAGGGTTCACATGTGCTAGAGCCAACATCAAAATTAGGAATAAATGGAAAAAAGTAGGAAAAGCTTTAGAACATCAGGGGGAAAAATGGAAAACCCTCTAATAACTTATTCATCCAACCCACCCAGCCCACCCCTGTCCTAACTTATCCCCACAACTAGGTCACAGCGCACCCCAAACTTATGATTTGCTCTGTCACTTGTTCCGCATTATCTGTGTTCTTACTCATTTCTGAGTTGATGTATTGAAGGCTCCAATACTGATCCATTACTTCTCTGTGTTTTCTTTTCAGGAGGATTTGGAAGTTCATTATGCTGGTTTTAAGACGGCTCATATTCACAACTTATCAGATCTTGTTCAGGAAAATCTTGGACTACAAGTATATCACAGTTTCATGACATCATTTTATTATCCAGAAAAAAATGAATCAGCTTTTTAATATCTACAATTCTTGCCTTGAATGCCTCAATTTCACTTCCATGTTTTTAGGTAAGGAAGTTTGGTCGACTGCAGCTACCTGACACATCTGAAGATTCTCCAAATATTCTAGTTTTTCAGGTACATGGTGGTAAAGTGTGCTACTTTTTTAGTCTAACTAATCATTAGTCATTAGTTTTCAGTCTTGATTTTTCTTTCTCATCCACCTTTTCCTGTGGTTTCCCATTGTTATCCAGATTTCTGCTAGGGCACCTTTCAGGACAGATGTTACATTCATATCTGGAACTGGTTGGGAAAGTTCAAGAGTAAAAGAACGTGTCAGCAGCCTTACAGGTTCGTCTTCCATTTAATCATGATAGGTAACAATAATAGAAGCATAAGAGGGTTCCACTGAGTACACGAAATTAACCGAGCTCTGTGTCAGACTTCCATTAAGGGACCATGAGGACCGAATAATTGATGTTTCACAATCAAGAACTCAAATGTTGAACCCATTGCCCATTCTTCCAAGTCTTAACGCTAATATTTCCTACAATTTTGGGTTTTGTCAAGAACCAGAAATTAGAATCTTGCTTTCTGCTATTCTTTAATATCTGTGTGCACATTTCCTGATTTCATGAGTGACTTCCAACTAAATGTTATATTGCCCTTAACTTTTATTAGTTACTCTATGATCAAGGTACCTCACTGACCAATCAACTGAAGGAGAAGCAAAGAGAATTTGACACAAAATTTGAGAAGAGCTTTAATCTGGTTGACAAGGTACTTTGGAAATCAGTTTCCCAGGATAGTGCATTTTGTTACAAACTATTGAATCAGGCCTGCTATTTGAATGTCTTGTTGAAAGTGAAATATTTATGTAGTCAGACATTTACATGAATTTACACTGAGTATTGCTCTATGATAATACTTTTGATTTTGGATGACATGGTGAAAAAGATTGAGCCAGTCCATCCTGGTAGCTTAATCTGATGAGCTAGTCTGCCATTTTCAGTTTTATGTTGTATCTCTATGGGATGTTTGGGAGTCTTTACTGTATTTTGGCTACACAAGGAAAAGCCTTCATGGCATGTCTTGCATTACAGTAGGACAGTTGCTGATGCTCTACATATGCAGTTACAAACACTGGCATTAAAAAATTCACGAAACTGAGATAGTTATGTGTGCGTTGTGAGAATTGAAGCTTCATCTACTTAGATATAATTGTGCAACAAAAGACTTCTAAATTCGTTGTTACTATGCTTTCAGCTTGATCCTGAATCTATTGTTGCTGGTAAGGCTGCCATAGGAAACTTGTTGGGTGGCATCGGCTACTTCTTTGGCCAGTCAAAAATTGCCGTCTCCGGGGATATGTTCGTAAGTTATTGGTTACCTCTATGTGCTACTGGTCCTCCTTTTAAAAGTTTATACTTTTCCTCTGTTTTCACAATTTTGTTTCTTAAAAGAAAAAGACTTCATTTTCCATTTCCCTCTTTTCCCCCGTAATTTAGGGAAAATAATATCTCTTAAAGCATCATATGACTAATTGTATGATCACACAAAATTAGATGCTAATGGTTGCTGCTTAACTAAGTGTTAGTGAAATTCACCTCTTTTGCTTCCAAATATGGGCTAGTGTTAGAAGAAAAAACCATGACGTTCATAACATTATTAGAATATGATATCAGTGGGTTTTGATCACAATAACTATTTTCTGAATGGGCCTTAACAGAATAGTTTTTGGAAGTGACCAAATTTATGAAAATTTATGGTCGTATCAGTGTGGACATCTGAAAAAATAAAGACATGGATTTATTTATTATGCTTGGTGAAGGTATCAATGTGGGCATCTGACAAAATCATATAGTTGGCCATTTCCTCTTGCAGTCGGGAAGTCATGATAATTCTATTTCATATTGGCCTGCTGAGCTTTACACAGCTGTTCCAAGTCGTCCTTTTTTTCCGAGGGGATTTTTATGGGATGAAGGTTTTCATCAACTTTTGATCTGGTGAGTTGCCTCATGTTTTTCAGTATGCATGTTACTCCAATTTGTCTCAGTTCAGCTGCTGCCTTTGTAATTTCTTGAAGAATTATAAAGATATAAAAAGTTAAGTACCTTATGTAAGTGTACTATCGGTCTACTTCTGGAAAATGGAAACTCTTTCATATATGCATCCTTAATGTTGAGCAGGCGTTGGGATAAACATATTTCCTTGGACATCATAGGACACTGGTTAGATCTAATGAATATTGATGGATGGATTCCCCGTGAGCAAATTTTAGGTGCTGAAGCTCTAAGGTACATTCTTGTTCAAATACGTGTATACCTCAGCTTAGATTTTGTCAGTGTAAGTAGAATGTAATATTTTTTGTGGTGTACCTGCAGTAAAGTCCCAAGTGAATTTGTTACTCAGCTTCCAACAAATGGAAATCCACCAGCTCTGCTTTTGGCGTTGCGTGGTAACTGAATATTTTTTTTTTTCACTTAAACCTTTCAGTCCATGAAAAATTGAAAATGTAGTTGTTTTGTGTGATTTTAAGCTAAGGAAAGACTATTTTGTTATCCATGCCCCCAAAAGTGTTAACTTTAGTTGTTCAAGAAACATTATGTCGTGAAACATATGTCTGAACTTTTGACTTCCTAGTTTCTTCCCATATCCCTCAGAATGCATATTGTCTACTTGAAAATTTTGTTGGTTTGCTGTATATATTATTTATGATGTGGTCTGAAAGTTTGCCTTTTCCAGACTTAGTTCATGGCTTAAAGATAAACAAGTTTACTGCTGCTGAAAGCAATGCGATATCTTCGTTCCTAGAACGGGCTTTTGTTCGCCTAGAAGCATGGTTTCAATGGTTCAACACTACCCAATCAGGTATAGAAGGGTTTGTCAATCTTTAGTCTCTGCCATGGGTTTTTCTTTATAGGAGGACAAGGGTTGTGATGCATGTGTTTATGGTCTGTTGTTTTAGTTTTACTGAGCAATATGTTTACTCAAGGGCACATCTTTTATATGTTTATCGTCTGTTATTGTATTGAGTCCGTGAAATGTGTATATGCATGCATACTTGCGCTTGTATGTGCGTGGTGGACTGTAGCCATGTGTTTGTGTTACTGACTATGATTGTATGAACACAGGGAAGGAAGTGGGAAGCTACTATTGGCATGGGAGAGACAGCGCAACAAATAGGGAACTAAACCCTAAGGTTCCACTTTACAGAATTTCGTACTCTTTTAGACTTGTATTAAATAAAATCTGTTACCTTTTGTTTTAACTCGCAAGAAATGTGGTATGATTTGGGGCATCATATGCCTGAGTCGCTTAGCTTTGGAACAAATTTAAGTAGAACTTCATGTTTAAAACACTGCTAGTAAACTGAGATTGTATTATTGCATGTCCAGACGCTGTCTTCTGGATTGGATGATTATCCACGTGCTTCCCATCCAAGTGAGGATGAGCGTCACGTAGATCTTAGATGCTGGATGCTACTTGCAGCAGATTGCTTGCATTCCATTGCAGAACTGTTTGAGAAGGAAAATAAATCTGCAAAGGTAAGGCAAACAAATACGTATGGAAACACAACTGTGATTTATCAATTAGTTAACATATAAATTAAATAATGCAGGAATATGGTGCTACAGTTAAGTTACTCTCGGATTTTGAAACTCTGAATCAGGTTCGTTTGTCAATTGTCATTATCATATCTATAGTTTGTTGCAGCATATTCTCCTTGATGCATTTTACTACAATATATATTTCCACGCCATCATTTTGTGTCTGTCTAATAACTACATCTTCTTGGTTAATTACTTTTTCACTGTTTGGTTCATTGTATTTACAATTATATCTTATACGCTCCTGTTGGACAGATGCACTATGACGATACATATGGAACATATTTTGATTTTGGAAATCATACGGAAAAGGTATGCTACTTGCTCTCTTCTTTTTTGTGATATTTTCACATGGTACATGGGTTTTTTTTTTTTTTCACGATTCTAAATATCTTGATATGAGGTAAATAGTACTCACAAGAGTCAAGATTGCTTATAAGTGAATAATGATGATTGATTTGGGGACTACAAGTTTCTCATACCATGGGCTGTCATGTCATAATTGGTTTAGATAAATTTTATCGTCAAACAGATGGTTGCCTGATGTGTCTAATTGTCCGTTACATAAATGTCTAGAGCTGGATAGCCTTTTTGCTTTTCAGTTACAATAGTTGCATGCTAAAATTGGGCATTGGTTTGATCTTACTAGGTTCGTTTAGTTTGGAAAGAAGTGATAACAGGACACAATTATGCAACCAGAGAGCTCGTGCGGGAGGTATTAGAAAGCCCCAAGTTGAGACTCGTTCCTCACATTGGCCCTATTAGTCTTTTCCCATTCATTGGAAGGATTATACCAGCTGTAAGTTGTGTCATCTGATTGAATATTCTACCGATTATGTATTATTATTGTCATGTTACCATAAGACCACTTCTCTCTTGTTTGATATAGGATTCAAGGATTTTGGAAAAACAGCTAGACCTTATATCAAATCGGAGCATCTTTTGGACAGATTATGGACTCCGCTCTCTTGCCAAAACAAGGTGATCAAGTATACAGATTACGTTAACTGAATTGGTTTTCATGGTAGAATTAATTTTCCCCTACTTCTGAGGACCATGTTAATTCGGAAGCACTAAATACTTTCATCTATTGTGCAACAGCTCCATGTACATGAAACGCAACACAGAGCATGATGCCCCTTACTGGAGGGGTCCAATATGGATGAACATGAACTACATGATTCTTTCATCGCTCCATCATTACTCTAGAGGTACACAGCTTACCGCCTCCCGCTATGAAGATTGAAGCACTATTCTTGCTCTTGTAACTGTCGTATTGTTTGAATTGTTTCAGTGGATGGACCGTATAAAGAAAAAGCGAGAACCATCTACGATGACTTGAGAGGCAATTTGATTAGGTACGTCAAGACATTTTCTGTACATGTAATGCTTAATCTGCTATGTTCAATGGATTTAAACGTGTTTCCCGTATGTTGCAGAAACGTGGTGAAAAATTATCACAAAACCGGGTTCTTCTGGGAACAATATGATCAGAGGAACGGCAAGGGAAAAGGTGCACGCGTATTCCATGGCTGGACATCTCTCGTGTTGTTAATCATGGCAGAAGCTTACTCTAGCTAGTGAGCACAGCGTAGGAAAAATTGATATTTGGATTCTGATACGTACAAGGCGCAAGGCTCTTTAAAAGCGATAACGTCGAAAATGCCAGAATGAGCAATATGTGGTGTGATCTAGTCCGAAAAGAATGGTGATACCGGTAGTCTTCAATCTAACTTTTCGTTTCTTGAACCCTACTGTTACTACTTGTACCGATACAAGAGAGCTTAGAAGCGGTTTTGGTTGTTAGAAAACGCTTTTAGCCAGGTCAGGTTCTTTTGAAGCAGTCTCAAACAGTACAAATGATGTATTTGCAGCGTGACAAGATGAGAGACTAAGGACCGTATTACCCATTACCAAATAAGAGTTAACGTTCGTTGCAAATGATGCAAGTAGAAAAATGAGTCCTCTCTCTGTCTCCGGTGGTCAGCTGAACTGATTTGGATAGTTTAACTCAAAGCCTCTGTTAACGGTTCAAGGGAGAAGGGTTATCACCGGCCACTGCCACTGCCACTGATTGCTAATCAAACGCACTAATTTAAATAAAAAAATTACAATTAACAAACCAAACTTTCCGTCTTAGTTTCCGTTCTCAGTTGTTTCTGTATCCTCTGCCATTATAATCTCCATATCCCGGATATCTCGCTTCAAAACATTGCCTAGTCTCGCAATAGCTTCCGTCTGCTGTTGCAACACCTGCTCCACAAAAACGACCAATTCATTTACCCAATTCTGGTGTTACCATATAAAGGAGTGTGCCTTTAAACGACGATAATATGTACAGTTTTCTTTTCCGAAATCAAATATTGTGCATAAGATCGGGTTGAAATATTCAGAAGGCGAGATGAAATAGAAATTTTCCAAACTAGTGCACTCTCACCTCTTGCATAGCAGCGAGACTCTGTTCATGGATTTTGGTTGATCCAGGAAGATAACCTAAACCACCAGCACCAATAGAATTCTCTTGGACACGGGATATGGTTAGTAGGTTTTGTACCCTCCTAGTAAGCTCAGCTCTGGATCCTTTCAACTGCAAATCCATTTGCTTGTTAGTATCTTCACCGAATGACAGATGACGAGTAGGATGCATAGAAAAGGGATCATGAAGGGCATAGTAATGAAGTACCTGTCTAGTAATTGCAGCTAACTTCTCGGCCAATTCTACTTCACCTTTCATTAAGGGCAGTCGGAAACCCTTGCCCTCTAGTGCCTCCAGTATTCTCATCACCTTTCGGAATAGCAAAGAAAACAAAGATGTCAAAACACTTGCAAAATACAAAACGCACAAGCTACCTGCACAAGAATGATTTAAACCCTCCAAGCCAACAACAATCATAAATCTAGTCCTCTGGATGTTGGTTAAGCACTGTCAGTCACAACGCCAGATTGCAATGACGGCATTTTCTTCAAGCTTCTGATGGAACTCATCGTACTCATTATTCACAGTTTCTAATATATATCGCAGAAAGTGTACTCACCCTCAAAAGGCGCCTTTGAAGACCTTGTTCTTTTTGTCTCATTCTTTCGATCCAAGGAAGTGTGTCAGCTTGAAAATGCCTTTGAAGCTGCAAATGATATAAGACATGAAAGCCATTTTCAAATTTATGTGGTAATAGCAGATGGGCATTTGAACAATAAATGATACCATCTTGACATTGCTTTGGGTCATTTGCAATCTCTCAGCATCTGAAAGAAGGACTTCATCTTGGAGCTGCATCAATTCAGTTTGAAACATCAGGCATCACTAAACGATAACAATTTTCTCCACCTTATCAGCTTTAAACTGGTTCTCGCAATTTTTTTCTACTCAAACCCCATATTAGTTCAATACTTGCATCATAGCAATGGTCCAACTATAGACACAGGACAGCAACTCTGGTGGGTAATCAACAATTTTACTTGCCAAGTCTCAGTCAGTAACTGCCAAAGCAGAACTCATAAATACCCTGGACTGTAACAACTTAATCCAAAATTGGCATTCACTAACACCAACCGGTGAATTTAAGGTTTAACTAAAAAACCTCAAAATATTGCTTAAATGTACTATTTCTAAGTAGCAACAATAGAAACAACAAGCAAAAATACTCTGAACAATATCACTACGCTTCAAACTAACAACAATTACCTTCAGGCGTTGAGAGAGATCTTTAAATCCCTGAACAAGCTGAGGCCACAGGCGCTCCCTGTCAGTACTTTCCAGACCTTCGAGCTTTGCCATAGCCTCTGCCCACATAATCTGGCAACGCAAACTATTCTCCACACTTAGCCGGAAAAAAAAAAAAAAAAACAAACCAGATTATGCCACGAACACCTAGTAACAAAAAAGGGGAACAATAAACTCACATCCGATACACCAGCAGGCTTCACCCTGAACTGCGGATCAGTTACGCTAAACAGCAAATGCTGCAAAAATCAAGACAGGCATTCATTTCTCATAACGAAAGTCCACAACTAAGTTTGTCAAAAGCAGAGAGATATTAAGAATCTAGAGTTTTAAATCAAACATGAACTTCACCACTCAGCATCTTCTAAAACAAGCATATTTGCAACTTTACTTCCATTTTCTCAGCAACCAAACAGACAGGTATAGATATCATGGGCGGGAAGGCAACGCATTCGAAATTCTAACAAAATCAATGAAAATAAACTAGAAGAACAAACCTTAAAAGCATATTTAGGGTTTCCAGGCTCGTCCTTGTAAGCGTCAACAATTGCCTAACGCAAAAAACCAAAATCCGTCAAATCAAAACGAAATTGAAAGCTAGGGTTAGGGTTTCTGCACTGAATAATCAATAACAAAATGGAAAACAATACTTGAATATCGCGATCGGCGAGAGAGAAAGGGAGAGGAGAGACGGGAGCCATCTGAGTCGTCAATTGAGAGTTAGGGAAGGGCGTCGGCTGCTGCGGCGTAGTGAACGGGCTCTGAAACCCAAAGCCGCCAGCAGACTGAGGCTGCTGAAACGACGTCGTTTGCTGCTGAGTTTGAGAAGATAATGGAGTGTTGAATAAGGAGCCGAAGCCACCGGTGGAAAATGCAGACGTCGACGGAGTTCCAAAGGCCGGAGCCGGAGCCGAAGGAGTAAAGAACGACGGGGTCGAAGAGGGCATCCCAAAGGCCGGGGTCGACGACGGGGTGCCGAAGGCTGGGGTCGACGACGGCGTCCCGAAGGCGGGGGTTGACGACGGCGTGCCAAAAGGTAACGACGAAGATTGAGCTCCGAACATTGTCGCTGGCTGCTGCTGCTTCTCTCTCGCTGTTGAATGTAGAGAGAGAGAGAGTGTGGTGTAGCTCAGCAGTTCAACGTTTTGCCTGTGCCTGTTTTTTGACCACCACGTTGTTTTACATAAGTGACCAGAAATTTTGTTTTTTAACTAATTAATTTTTTAATTCACATATCTCATTTTTTATATAGTAATACGTGAAGAATTATTTTGTGTGTCGATTACATTAAAAAATCTCTCATTTGCTTTCGCTTTTTCTTTCACTAGATTTTGAGAGCGTGCACCTTTAACGTGAAAAGATTAATTTCATAATTTTGAAGATTCTTCGGTTTTTTTCCCCGAAATGTGACGTATCTCAATTCCCAAAGAATTGAATTAAACTTCAAGGGAGTCCGGAATGGCTAAAAACGTTTCAATTCACTCCGATTGGGCACATTTACATGACACACGTCGTCACAAATTTTTTAACGTGGGAATTACTCATGTTTTGACACGAATCTAGAACAAAGAGAATACTTGACTTCAAATTCTAACATTTCCACAAGACCACTAGATTTAAAGGCGTAGGCTATATTCTGCCTTGGCCAGACTGTCTCTCCCAAAGTGAACCGATGCGGATTAATCAAGTGCAAGCAAGTTAATTAACAACAGAGAGCAATAAATCCCAAATCAAGTACCTGATAAAAGTAGACTGAACTCCGACCAATGCACGAAGCTGAGCTCCGACCAATGCACGAAGCTGAGCTCCGTGCATTGACGAAGTTCATAACAAAATGCGTTAACCCTAAAGTCCTAATCCGGGCAACAGAGCTAAAATCCAGTCCATACTTGAAGTTCACCAACTGTTTTTTAGAGCCTTACGAAGGTCCTCCAACTTTCGGGCACACCTTACAGTTTCACACCTTGATAGTAACACAGCACAAGCAGGGGCCGGACAGCTTTACCTCAGAAGTCAGCCACTCGGATCCTGGTGCTGCATTTGGATCGTACAACAAAGTACGATAACCAGGATCCTCCTCGAGCGAAAACAACAGAAGTTTGTCATCCAGTATCCCAAATCGGAGCTTGATGCTTGTGCTTCCTGTCAACGGAATCTGCACCATCTCCCAAGAATTGTCGTCAGGGTTGTAAATTGAAAGTTTCCGCTGGTTCTTCCACTCCAAACAGAACAGCTTCTTTCCCAGCACAGCATGAGCAGTGACCATGACACAACCATTCTTCTTCATCTCACCCCAAGTGTGACTCTCAGGGTCGTAGACATCAACAAACTTTGAATTTCCAATTGTGAAGCTTGACCTTCCGCCCATAACATACAGCTTTCCTTCAAATCCACAGGCAAAGCAACCATATCGAGGACGGCGAATACTGCTTATCAGGGTCCAAGTATCGGTGTCAGGATTGTACACCTCGGCACTGGATAGACTGCTGCCATCTATACCGTATCCTCCAACAGCGTAAATCATACCACTTAGTTCTGCACAAGCAAAGTCATGTCGAGCAACATTCATGTTTGCCAATTTGCCCCACCTACAATTACGAAAGAACTATAAGATTGCATTATATATTACGAAGTTAAGCTTGTCCGGAGAAACATTTAACATACAGCATTTGTTACAGTCCAATCATGCCGGTGAAATTAAGTAGCCATGGTAAGGAAAAATACGGGACATTCTTATACTTTATGAAGGGTTTGCAGAAAGGAAATTAAAGGAAGAGACTAATCACTGAAAATGGACACAAAACAAACCTGTTGAGGCAAGAATCGTATTGGTACACATCTTCTGATGCAATGGTGGTCCCGGGAATCATAGAATATCCACCAACGACAAGAAGCTTTCCATTAAGAACCGCCACCCCAAATCCAAATCTTGTTGGACCAGGCATGCGAGGAAGAACATGGTGCTTATGTCCATGGCAATCTAAAACCTCCCAGTGGTTTTCCATTCCTTGAGAATCGGTTGTCAAAACATAGAGCCACTCCTCAAGCAACCCAGCTAATTGCCGCACAGTGATAAGTTCTTTGCTTTGAAGAAAATACCTCCATTTCTTACACACGGCACCCATAGCAGGGAAGTCTGAATGAGGAACAAGCGCTAGACAATATTTTGCTATGTCATCTGGCAGTCCCGGCAGGATGGGGCTGTCAGAATCATCTACCTCCAGAGAAGTCAAACTGCGATAGCTTTTTGCACTAATTGGTGCATCTTGCTTGACCGAATTGGATCGGCACATATTTGGATCTATAAATCTCTTCTTTTCAGTCACAAAAGCCAGAATTTTGTAGATTGAGAAGGTTGTTACGTCAAAGGAGATGCAGATTATCTCACCTATGACCGCTTAGGTATCCCCCAAAAATGTGTATTCTTCTTTAACAGCAGACTTTTGAGTAAAGGAATTCATGATATCCGTCACCTATAGGAATTTTACAAGACCAAGGCATAAAATATGTCGCAGAACGCACCACACAAGCAGTATACGCCGGCAATTTTCTGTGTTTTGTCCAGTCGGGTCCAAATTCCATAACAATAGTTCTGCTCCCAAAGTAGCTGCTCCCTAACTTATTTCTTGCTCCACACATTGCCCAAGTATCTGCATATCGTGGAGCAAACTTAGTGGAGCCTAGTTTTACGAAAAGGAACAAAAACGATAAACATTCTATCTGCAGTTGAGGAATAACCGAGTAAGATAGGTCGGAAGAAATCATACCAGTCAATGCCATATACTCGGCAGGTTTTAGCCCCCAGTGACTTCCATAGCATGTCCAGGTTGATAATCACCTGAATGAATCACAAATGAGTCAACAAAATTCAACTCAAAGATAACACAATACAAGCACTTCAAACAAGATAACGCAGTGATCGGGGATTCAGATAGCAGCAACCGAAAATTCAATCAAACGAACTATACTACGCAATTACGCATTCCATTCCAGCATCACTTTCCGGGGAATGTAAGAACAAGACCAAAATTAACCATTTGCCACTTTTAACTTTGCAAAAACTTCTACAACAAAGACATGAACACCTAAGATTGATACAAGTGATGAGCAGATCAATTACCGGTCTTCATAGTCAAGGCCGGCGGCAGAAATATTTCAGACCGGCCAACGAAGAAATCTACCTATCCGCGTTGTTTAGCTAATTAGATTCAAAAGTTGTTAAACTAAAATCAAATTTACAGTAAAAGCTAGTGGTTCCGCCAGATCTAACATCCTTGCCCGGATACAACAAAAATGGAGCATAGACAACCAGATCTATATAAAAACCATCAACTGAAATCTCACACCAACAAAGAAGATATAGCCAAGAAATGTATGCGCATATGCACAAATTTCTGCTCCTGGAAGCTTAAACCGCTCTAATTACATCATAAAAACTATAAGCCAAGGGTTTAATTCTCCGGCGCGAGATTCACACTCTCAACGAAATTTGAATGAAATCTGAATACACCAAATCAACAAATATGTTGGTTTGGGTTGGCTAAGCTAAGCTGGGATTAGTGAAACATAATCATGCATAATTAAAGCATAAACCATATGCAGACCTGGCCGTAATCGTATTGGCTAAAACCAGTGTGCTCTCCAAAATCTTCTCCCGTAATTTAGATTAGATTAGAATAACGCTCAAATTGAAAACAACATAAACTTAAACAAAAAGAGAAAATGGAAGGTGAACCTGATTAGGAAACGTCGAAAACAAGAGCATGTATATGTATATATAGAGCAAAAGTAGGAATGTAAATCTGAGATTAACAGAAAGGATTAACGAAGATTACCTAAAATAGAAGGGGATTATCCAAAAAAGTATTGCGGAAAATTGGAGAGAGATTAGAACGTGTGGAGGAGGAGGCTAAAATTAGAAACAATCGGAATTTTTGATGAGGTGCTTGAGAAAGCGGAAGAAGAGGAGTTTTATAGGACCCGAAATGCAAGGGAAAAGGATTAAAGTTTGAACTGACAAAAAAGCCCCGACCACGTCAGAGTTCGGAAACAGACCCAACAGGATCCTATTCGGATCATTTTGGTGAAGATTTTGGGAATTTGTGAATAGTATTCGTTCATGTATATCGTGCGGTTAATTTTTGTCAAGTGCTGTTTATGTTTATTTTTAAATAAAAATATTTAAAATAATTTCTGACCGTATGATATACGATAAACAAATATAATTCACAAATCTTCGTAAAGAGAATCCGACAAGGATTCGAACTCGAAACAGAAGACCTTAGTTCTGTTCCCGAAATAAAGGGGGAATTTTTTATTTTTTTTATTTATCGCGTAATCTTTTTATTTAGTTTTATTTGATTGTCGGGAATGGACAGGTGTGGTAATTCTAAGGTGTATTGACTCGGAGATTGGTTTGTGTGTGAATGATCTGACCGGAGCAGAGTGAGGTCAACCGAGTCGGCACTTGAAAGGTCAACGCAGTCAGTCGTGAAGATAAGTGATGGACGATTCAGATTCTCAGAAGCACTTTTGGAATGATACGAGAAAAAGGAATAATCTATACAATATTAATTTTTTTGGATTTTCCTTCTTTTTTGTGAATTATTTCAGAAGACAAAAATGTGTGGACATTTGTGGGAAGATGGGATGGAACGGTAAAGTTTAAGAGGAAAGATGGGGCATTGGGAAGTTCAATCTGACCTTGTTGATATACCAATTAGAATTGAAATAAAATATAATTACATAAAAAAAAATTTACAATTTTAATTTATATATTAATATTTAATTAAATTTTTGGAATTTTTTTTTTTTTACAATTTTAATTTATATATTGATATTTAATTTAATTTTTGGAACCCAGTTACTGTTACATCAGCACATAATATATTTTTTTACAAATTTATGACGGAATTATCACATTGATTTGCGATATCCTTTTATAAATGATCGATTTTCAATTTTAGACACTATCTTGATTGAGATAGGTCAATTCTCAATTCCAAGGGTTGTTTGTTATAGAACCCCTAAAAACATACTATCTACTAGTATTAGCAGAGTAATTGAAGAAGAATGTCCATACAACGAGCATCCTTAACGTATTTAAGGTTTTCTTGTGTACATGTAATAGGGATGTTGAATTGTAAGTTGCACTTACGTTGCCGTAAGTTTATCTCGTATTTTTGTGGCTTGTATTATTTTGTTATTTCTTTTTTTCTTCTCATGCGTTTCGTGTGATTTGTACTCTTGGCCTTGTGTTTTGTATTTTTTCAATTTTCCCTCCTATTTTTTCCTGAAGAAAGAGGTATTTATTTCAGTCCAACCGATGAGTACTTCCCCACTGTTTGTTTTAGATGGCAAATATGATGACTAATCGGACCACTGCTTTTTTTGGGAGTGATTCTTGGAAGCACTTTGAAAGTGTTTGTCATAATTCAGTAACCATGCCTTCTCAAAATCACTCCTAAACAGGCTATTATTTAGAAGTATATTGGATTCAACATCATGCTAAGTATGTACAAAACGCCAAACTTATATATAAATCAATGAAGATTCTAGTATGCTTTGTTGTGGGACATTCATCGAATGAATGAAATGTTAGATGTATGGTCAATAATCCAATATTTTACTGAAAAAATCCCGTAAATCAAAGACCTAATGTGAACAAATCTTTGAAAATTCATGACACCTAATTAATACGACCCCTTATCATCATTATTTCATTCAAACAAACGTGTATATCACATCATAAAAACCATAGGTACCACATAAATTGGAGAGAAAATGTTGATTAATTATATACTCCTTCTACAAAAGGTCACTAACTTCATGTCTTAAACGTGTGAATTTAATTACTTTGACAGATTTTCATTGGTAGGTAGTCAAGAACACCCACTTATTAATCTGGGTTACCGTCTTTACGTTTCTCATTTAGTGACTATGCTCAAATTTTGGACATTTCACCTTCGAAATCCCCCTCTCATTGATGAAAAACAAAATAAAAGATACAATAAAACTTCTATAGAGTAACACTCTATAAAAAATAACTTCCTTAAAGTCTTAAAAAATTCCGATCTCTACTTGGGACCAGTTATTTATAGGAATAACTCCATTTTCTGGTCCCATTAAAAAACACATCTACACATAGTAATTATTGTAAACGAGTATAAAAATATGCAATATCACAAATAAAAGTTTAAGATGAACTAAAATCTTTCTCTCAAGTTGATTGGGACAATACTTTAGTTTTTAGAGTTGATATCACGTCTTTGTGCTTTTAGATACGTAATACTTGGTCAACATGAACACATTCTTATTTTTTATTTAAAAGAGTATGATATCATTGAAAAGAAATGAAAGCGTACAAAGTAAGGATATAGTGCAACTGGACACCTTTTTGGCAAAACCAAAATGTTTCTAACTTCTCAAGCATGTTTACAGTTTTTTGACATGAAACTTTTTGTATTTCCGTACTGTCATCTAAGGAATCCTATTTAATTATACCTCTATTAAGTAATAACCTCTTTTAAAGTTATAAAATTGATTCGATTCCAACTTTTAACTTAATAAAAGTTTTACCATATATGATTGATAACCAGTTACTCTTACCATGCACAAATCACAAAATGCCACTCAAACATATTACTTCATCGCATGTTTTTTTTCCAGTCCAAAAATTTGAGGAGGGCACATCGACTGGCAAAACTGGGTTTGACATTAGAGCATCTACTGGTTTGGTTTGAGAAACTTTTTGATGTAATTATAAATCTTATTTTTTAGGATAGTACAATTTTGTAATTTGTTAATACAAAATGCTATTTTTTTTTCGATCATGTTGAAATTTTTGATAAGATTTTTATCGATGAACATTAATATGAATCATATCATTCTTTATGTAGGCATTCTTTTTCATATCAATGAATATCATATTTGTTTCGGTCTGATATATTATAGTAGGACTATGCTATGAAATAGAGTATCTTTTTAGTATTACGTGAAACAACTTACATATGTCATGACCGTGTAACAACCATACGAAAAATACTCCGTGGCATTGATGTAATTTATGTTTGGATTTGCTGCATTGTGTTGTGGCAGGATAACTAAGGTCGTTGTCTAGGGATATGGATCCTATCCGGATCTTTACATTCTATATGTTCATTATACATTGTGCGATTATAAATTAATTTTAATCTTTTTATTTGAAATTAAATACAGAATGTACATAACAAAAATTAAACGCATAATATACGATGAACAGATAAAATGTTATCTAGTGTTGCTGTGGGTGTGATTAAGTAGGTCAAGCGTAGACTGAGAACTATGGGTAGAAGTCGACGGGGGATGGGCCATTGGATGGGTGTGGTGGGCGCACGCGGAAATGGTGGGTGAAGGGGCGGATGGGGTAGCTTGGCCTTTCAGTTATGGGCAGAACAGAACGTCACCTTCTTATGGTTAGTTTTTTTTAATTGGAGCGAGGACTGCAATTCTATAATAAATAAGAAAAATATAAAAGATATTGAATTCGATACTTCGAGCTAGTGAGTCAGTTTAATTGTGATTAGGGTAGGAAAAAAACGACACTAATCACACCCCAAAACAAAGTGTTCCAATATAATTATCCACTCGCGAATCAACTCGATTTGAAACTCGGTAACACTTGTTTGGGGGGATTCATAAGTAAAGATGAAAACTTTCTCCTCAACCACCAAAAATATTTTCATTTGGATTTAAATTTTCTTTTTAATTTCAACGTTAATAATTAAGAATTTAAGCTTCTCGATTCTTCGAAGAAAACCCAAAATATCTTAAACTTTGAATTTGGTAGGTAGAATCAAAATTCAGTTGTGGTCCTCAAGGAATTAAGGGGAGCTGAGACCTAATGGAGTTCATAACTTCTACCCATGAACATTTGATAATATGGAACCAAATACATGGGATCACCTAATTCAATTAGAGCATCTTTAAAGGAGATGTCAAAAATATCAAGTGGATAAAAAATGAATATTTTCCAACTGATGAACCAAATGCTGACTTGGATTGAAGGAGGTGCTCTTGGCGTAACAAATGACAGCAAGAAAAGTTAATGTCAAATTATTTTTAATTTGATTAACAGTACGACCCACAGTAAATACAATCTATTTTGTTTCTTTGAAATTGTTACTTTTCACCTTCTTTAATAATTAACTCATAAGTATTTCGCATTATTGCTAGCCAATTATGAAGATTAGTATAGATAATATCATTCGTTAAAAAAAAACACATAAGTATTACAAAAAAAAATGAAACATTCAGACATATCGGGTGGAGTAAGAAGTTTTATATGATGATATGGCATCAAATTTAAATTTGATACTTTACATTTGATATTTCCTTTAAAAATGTTCTAAAAATCTAAAAGCGGTAGATGTTTAGCGTAACAAATATGAGAATTATGCAACTAAACATATATGCGTCTGTACATTATTCTGCCGCCCAAAACTATGCAGGTTTACGCTTTACTCTTTACAGCAATTATTATTAATAATAAGGGAGGCCTCTTCTGCCTGAACAGCTCTCGTTTACTTGGATGAGGATCTCGTAATCCTCAAATTACATTCGTTTATTGTACATTATACGGTCATAAATTATTGTAAATTTTTTATTTAAAATTGAATATAAATACTACCTACCGAAAACTGACCGCACATTATACAATGAACGTATGTAATTAAAAGATCCTTGTGATCCTCACAAAGAAGATATGTCAGAGATCCTCTCACGTTTACTTGTAACACCTGTTCGTGGAAAAAGATCTGCTTCAGGCTTGGTGGAGAATCTCATGCAACTTGTCAATAAGGGCTATGATCTGATGGCTATGCTTGCCTATCTTCTGTTTTAAAATAACTAAAAACGGTTTTTAATGAAATGTTTTTGGATTTCAAAAATAGATAAAGTGTTTATTAAATAAATATTAGTTACGTGCTTCTTATAGAAAATATTTTAAGTGTTTTTTTATAATTTATTTACATTTTTACTAAAATTAGCTAAAATATTGTTTTCAGTTATTTTAAAAACACTTCTAAATGAGTCTATATATTATACATACACTGGTTATTATAATAGTGCTTTTGTCTTTATGGGTAGGCAGATTTATACCTTTAATAAACATGGTATTTCCCCTGTGGGAGGATTTGAATTAGTCTTAAATTTTGGTTTAGGGATAATCGTTGAGTCTTATGTTTATCATGAAACGTAAATTGTTGCTGTATTGCATAGAAGAAGTGATAAGAGTTCGTACGTCTCTTTTCTCTGCCAGTGTATAAAATGAGGTTGTGTTCATATCCAGGATAAAATAATACCATTCACTCCACCGATACGTTGGATAAGATTGCCAAAACACTATGTGGTATGACCAAATCACAAGGTCATAATATATGTAACCAACTTACAAATTTTGACATTTAAATTTTTTTTATTTATTGAAACGATTGCTTTCGTCCTGTGTTTGATGAAAACTAAAAGCTACTCGATAACTCTTTCGTTTTTAATTTTTATTTTTGGTGCTAGTGATGGAGGAAGAGTGTATATGAGAGTAACGAAGAATCAAGAAGGAAGAAGGGAAATACTTTATATTTATGACAAAATGACTTAAAACATTTTATTGTTACGTCAAACTTGAGGTCATGATTAACGAACCACTACACTCACAACAAAGTTCCGTCATAATCATACATCATAGTTTTTATCACTACAACAAGTACACATCTGTGAACACGAAAGATTCCTTGAAACAAGAAACAAGAATAACGTGTGCAACAATAATATTTTTGTGTTTAATGATTTTGGGGTTACGATCTCTCTCAAATTTGGTCATCTGATTCTATCTCCGTAAGATGTAGATTTGTTGATCCAAGGGCCGTCGAGGCTTGATCTTGGATGAACAGTTGTAAGTTTCTTCAAGGGCCTTCGTGGCTTTGATCTTGAAGGTTGATGGAAGTTTCTTCAAGGGCCTTCAGGGCTTGATCTTGAATGTTGATGGATGAGCGGATCTTCAAGGGCTTTTGGGCTTGATCTTGAAGAACGATTGGTTTTCTTCAAGGGCCGTTGAGGCTTGATCTTGAATGAACAGTTGGTTTTCTTCAAGGGGGCTTTTGGGCTTGATCTTGAAGAATAGATGTGTGGATTTGTTTGTTGATCCAAGGGCCGTCGGGGCTTGATCTTGGATGAACGGTTGTATGTGTGGATTTGTTGAGGTTGTTGATCCAAAGGGCCGTTGGGGCTTGATCTTAGGATGAACGGATGAACACTTTCTTCAAGGGCCGTCGGGCTTGATCTTGAAGAATGGGTGTATGGGTTTGTGGATGAGTTGTTGATCCAAAGGGCCGTCGGGGCTTGATCTAAGGATGAACAGTTGATGAATGATGAACACTTTCTTCAAGGGTCGTCGGGGCTTGATCTTGAATAATGGTTGTGTGGATTTCTTCAAGGGCCGTTGGGGCTTGATCTTGAAGGAAGATTTGACGAAGAACGAAGAGTGCTTTCTTGATCCTTCGGAATTCTTGGGAATTTGGATGCTTGAGAGCTTTGGAGTTTCAAAGCTTCAAGGATTTGGGGAATTCTCTCCCAATTTTGGAGTAGAGAAATGTATTTGTGAATTCCTTGATGCTTGATACCTTGATGGAGAAGCCTATTTATAGGCTTTGAGAATGAATCACCACCACAAAAATATTTTTTTCCTTTCCAAGCACCATTGCCTAATTTTCCCACTTAATGCAATATTGAAATTGAAGTGGTGTAACTTATGGCCTAATTTCCCACTTAATACCATTTTAAACTTGAAGTGGTGTAACTTATGGCCTAATTTCCCACTTAACACCATTTTAAACTTGAAATGTGTATGCTTTGTCATTGCCCAAATGAGAAAAACTTGCTTTGATCCGTAATGGATTGAAGTGTGCTTGCCTTGTCATTGCCCAACATGAGAAGAAAAACTTGTTTTGATCCTCAATGGATTGAAATGTGCTTGCCTTGTCATTGCCCAAAAATGAGAAGAAAAACTTGTTTAATCCTTCAAGGGTATTTCTTCCTATTTTGTTGAGTCACACGCCATGTGTACAATTTGTACAACACGTGGCGTATGCCATGTATGCCTTGACACGTCAAAACTTTAATGCATTGGTGAACATTTGTTTCACCGAAATTTCGATGTCTACAACATCATTATTGTATACTTGCAAGTCGAAATGGTGTGACACGAAAACAACACAAACACGACAAAAACAACATGTTTGTTGGGTCTAAATGAAAGGCTACATGTTACAAGGCCCAAAGAAAGGTTGCATTTTTTGAGGCCAAACTTTAGGCTAAATACAGCTATAAAGTCCTCTGGACATAATTGGGTTACTTCCCTTTCTTCCCTTTTGATATTGGGCTTTTAGTCCAAGTCCGCGCCAGTGTTGGTCCAAACCATGAAGTCCAACACGACGTCGTTTTAATAGTCAGTCTCGACTCAGCTGAGAATTGCAAATTGCCTGTGCAGTCTCGGAGTCTCCCATCTGCCGATAACAGAAATGAAGAGTCTCCATAACCATAATCCCCTTTCCAACTGAACCAAATTCCCAAACAGATTATCCGCAACAAAACCAAATTGATCTCCGTAACCAAACACCCCCACAATCTCCATGCCAATTTCCTCCATGTCCATCCTCCGCCATCGCACCATCATCCCCACCACCGCCGCCGCCCTCCCAACCGTCGCCAAAATCATCCGCCAAATCTCAACTCTCCGGTGCGTCTCCGTCGCCGCAGCCAAACAGCACCAGAACCCTAACGTCTCCAGGAAGTCCCAGCCCCCGAACAAGAAGCTCCTCAGAGCCAAACACACCTTCAAGGACTACTCCTCCCTCGCCCCGGTCCTCTCTCCCCAGGACAAGCCCCCGCTCTACGAGTCCCAGACCGTCGGCACGGTTGCCGCTGCCCAAGCCAACTTCATGCGCGTCATCGTGGAGCCTCCCAGAAGCATCGAAGAGAGCAAAGTGGAGCTGCTGTGCGTCGTGAAGGCGGTGCTGAAGAAAATTAAGAGGAGAGTGCTGGTTGGGGACAAGGTGCTGGTAGGGTCGATTGATTGGGTGGACCGCCGGGGCATGATCGAGAATGTGTACCAGCGGAGCTCCGAGATTCTTGACCCTCCGGTTGCGAATGTGGACCATCTGCTCGTGCTCTTCTCCATGGAGCAGCCCAAGCTCGAGCCGTTCGCACTCACCAGATTCTTGATCGAGGCCGAGTCCACCGGAATTCCGCTCACACTCGCTCTCAACAAGTCTGAGCTTGTTGACGAAGAGGTTGGATTCGATTCTTCATTAACTTTAACTTTGGTGATTAGTTTGGCTGCTTAGCTCTAATTGTTGTTAATCTCTTGTGTTATGTGAGTAAACTTACTTATCTTGATTAGATAAGTAAGTTCTATGTATAATAATTCAATGCAGCATCAAAATGATTCTGAATTTTTCGTCTGATGCTGTATTGTTTTCGTATAATAGTTCAATGGAATATCAAACTGGCTCTGAGTTTTTGATATTGGTGATGAATCTTTCGAATTTCTCATGGTACGGCAGTGCGCAAGAGTTCTAATTCAGTTCAAATTTAGCACTTTAACCGAATTGGAACTATTCTTTTTGGTA
Organism: Pyrus x bretschneideri; assembly: GCF_019419815.1. NCBI lineage: Eukaryota > Viridiplantae > Streptophyta > Magnoliopsida > Rosales > Rosaceae > Pyrus > Pyrus x bretschneideri. Next base: position 4,549,418 of record NW_025999798.1, read on the forward strand.
TGCTAAATGTGGTTTGCTTTTAGAAGTTGCTATGTAATCTTTTTCCGTCTTCAGTATATTCATTTCTGGTAGTATTGATTCCTAAGCGTGCTAGCCTTCGATTAAATATGCAGGCGAAGGCTGCATGGAAGTTTAGGCTGCATAAGTGGGGCTACAAGCCGGTTTTTTGCAGTGTTGAATCAAAACATGGACTTGATTCTCTTGCATTTATATTGAGAGATCAAACGAGTGTCATTGTCGGTCCAAGTGGAGTTGGCAAGTCTAGTCTGATTAATGCTTTGAGGAGCAACCACCATGCTTCTGATGCTGCAGAAGGGGAAAGTTTGTTTGATCCAGTGGGTTTCAATCATTCCCTTCGTTCTTTTTTCTTTTGTTTCTATGATTTCGTTAGGGTGAGTTTGGTGCTCATATCTCCGTTGTTTTCTGTACTTATTTCAGATTTTAGGAAGCAAATGGTATGGGGACCAGCTTGTTGGACAGGTTTCAACAAGAAGTGGCCGAGGGAAGCACACTACACGCAATGTCTCATTGCTTCCATTGTCTAACGGGGGTTATCTTGCTGACACTCCTGGCTTCAACCAGCCTAGTTTAACGAAAGTCACCAAGCAATCTCTAGCACAAACATTCCCAGAGGTATGTGTACTTTTTATTTGATGCCTTTCGCTTGATTCATGTACATAAGTTCCTTTCCCATCACATTGCTGGCACATGTTGACTTTTGTTACTTTCTACTGGTACTTATGCGTTTATCCTATCAGATCAGGAAGATGCTCAGTGACAGTGAGCCTGCAAAATGCTCATTCAATGATTGCCTGCATCTTGGTGAACCGGGGTGCGTCGTTAGTGCTGATTGGGAAAGATATCCATACTATTTCCAACTTCTTGATGAGATCAGAATCAGAGAGGAATTTCAGTTGAGGACGTACGGAACCAAAAAGGAGGGTGATGTAAGGTATGTTCGAACTACATGTAGGTTTTTAGTCCCAGTTATGCATGCTTGTTGACAGAATAGTTCAGTTTCTGTGGTTTTAAGTACTTGAATGCGGATAATACGCATTACCATGGTTGTTACGAACTTGCGGTGTAACATGAGGAATGTTATGCTCTACCGAAAACCTCGTGGTAGATTGAAAACAGCTACCATTTCACCGTCCTTATGGCTTGAAGTGTTTGTAAATTCTTTGTTTGCTGTGTTACAAAAAAATGAGAATCTATGCATCCGTCACACTGATGTGCACAGAAAAAAGAATTGTTATCATAATTTTATGCCAGTTTAACTTTGCCCTGGCACTTGTGGTGCTTGTGCAGACGTAACATCTGCCATATCGTAGTTCAATTGGATCTCTGGCATATCGTTCTCACATCACGTTCTGGTTTAGTCTCGTTACTCACACAAATGTAGTACAGATGTTTCTCTAGCACAAAGTTCTAGTACCTTGCACATTTCGTACGTCCTGCTTCTGAGCCTGAACGTATCACATTGCTTGCAGGTACAAGGCGGGAGATAAGGGCGTTCAACAAGCTGAACCACGGTTGGAGCTGAAGAAGCACAGGAGAGTATCTCGCAAGAGTATGAACCAATCTTTACTCGATGAATTAGACGAGCTGGACGATGACGACAACTTACTAGATGAGGAAAACGATCCGTTTCTCAAGGCAATGAGGGATGAAAGCCAGTAGAAAGTTCAATCTTTTCGTACATTGTAAATAGTTAAGCTTGAGCCCTGATCTTGACAACAACTTACCGGAGTCTTCTGTAGTGAAACGCAAGCACCGTTTGTAATTGGCAACCGATTCAATCTCAGATATCTTTGCACTTGTAATCATGCTTAAATCAATGTTTACCTAATGAACTATCAAAAGAAAATCAAAGGGTTTCATATTTCTGAATCAGAAAACCAAACAATTAAAACAAGATCACATAAACGCAGCAGCAAATACCAAGAAAATCTCTTCTAGTCTCATTGTATGACTGCTGAAAATATATATATGTCTCAGAACAATGTTAATATCTCATTAAATCCATTGATGTGATGACCTACTTCTTACTTCTTGGAGGATTTCTTCTTCGAGCTCGCGAGCTGCTGCGGCTGCGGCTTGGGATGCTTCTCGGCTTCGCTCGGGTCCAACCACTTGAGGGGGTGGCGATTGAAGAAGGGCCAATTGGGGATGGTGACCAATGTGGTGAGAACCACGCCACCAGCATAAGTCAGAGTCATCATCTGGAACGATCCGGTTATGTAACCGGTGGCGAAACCCACAACGGCGAAGACCAGTAGCAGTATCTGCATCAGCTGCTCAGCTAGCTTCTGCCCTTGCCAATCCATCTGCAAATTAAACGGAAAATTAAACAACTTATTACGATTAACCTAATTAATTAAAAGACTAAATAAAGTGAAGCAAATTCTCAACATTTGAAACTGCACCGGGAAAACCCTAGAAACAATACCTTGAAATGAACTCTTAGGTACCAACTCCTTCCTCTGCAACCTGGAAAAATAGGAAACATAATTTGAAAACAAAATTAACGAGGTCTTGTAAATCATGAGAATAATTTGATTGGCTATGAAATCCTTCGGCTGCCCAACAACCAAATTCATAAAAATCAATGGCAGAATTGAAATGGAGAAAATTTGATAAAAAAAATTGGGATCGGAAACCCTATACCTTCAACCAATCGATAGAAATCGAAACTGAAATTACACGAGAGGACGGAAAGGAGAGAGTTTTTACCTGCGAACAGACCAAACGGAAGTGAGAAACTGAGAACTTGTGAGGGGACGAAATTACAAAAAATAAAAATCGAGGCGCTCGTTGAATCCTCGGCAAGAGATCAGAGACGTTGATTTTGTATCTGACGGTAGAGAAGCACGGCACATACGTGGTTTGCTCTAGTTATTTGATTATTTTTGGGTCGATTCAGTTTTGGGTTTACCCAGCCCAATTGATAGTTCCCCCACCAGGCCTGCGATTTCAAACCCATGGACAAATTTTATGGTTGGGATCCTCTCTCCTCCAAAGTTTCTTTTCCAGTCCCCTACTATTTGAGCTGTCAACAACGATCCAGTCACGTCAACATCTTGTGTTAAATTTTTTATAGAGAGAAAAAAAAAAAAGAAGCGAGAGAAGAGAGAAGGCAAGGGGAAAAAATTTGAAGGAAAGAGAATTTTACTTCCAAAATTATATACGAACCAATGCCAACTCCTACCAATAGCATCAGCCCACGTTTTGGTCTCTGCAAATCCCTCTATTTTACACACATTGCAAGGCGTTCAGTGTCGATAAATAAAGACGTGTAAATTTTATTGATATGTTCTCATTCCCTCGGTATCAGACACCAGTTGGTGGTGTACCGGTTGCCATATAAGTTGTTCTCCTATCGAGAGAATTTTTGGTTAACTTTGTGTTAAAATTCTATTCAATCCCATTTTCCATAAGAGTATGGAGATTAAGAAAAAGCTCCCCCTTAATAATACGGGTAAAGGTTTGACCGAGGGTATTTACTATTTCCAAGTTACCTTCCCAGTTTGAATCATGTTTCCGCTTCTAACAAAAGCACTTGCAGTAATCGCATTCCCAATCACTAGTTATAGAAGCTCAATTCAACCCTTGATTTCAAATCAAAAGCGAGCGATCATGCTTTCCTTGGTCACACAACGATCAGACAGTTTAAGTTTCCGAAATTCGAGTTTCCGATCTGTTCCAAAATTTATGTTTCAGACCTTTTGCAAGGGACAACAAAATGACATTGAATCAATAATAGGGCATGATAAAGTCGGTTACATTATGAAACTATCTCTAGCATTAGTTTTCAAGCACATTCCCCAACCAAAACATAACTTGGTACTAAAACAACACGAGGCAGCAAAATTGTCTAGTAGAGCAAAAAACCCTCATCACAGGAAATCAGCAACTCTTTGATTTGTCGAATGATGCGCTCTAAGAGGAAGCACCACTTCTGAGAGCAGCCTTCTTCGATTTGCTGGTTGCCAACTGGCTCTCAGGCTGCAACGGTAACAGATAATCAAATTACTTCACGACTTGCAACACGCATTTCAACAACATTAGAGGTACTTGATGTATAATTTTCCTTTTTTTTTGTCGACTTGAAGTATAATTTTCAAAATACCTCTTTCTTAACGGGTTCTTCCTTCTCAGACAGGATCAGCTCAATATGGCAGGGAGATGACATATATGCTGCAATAGGTTTAGCAATATAAATCAATATCAAAACAAAGATTCTCAACAATAAAATAAGATAGGGGGATAACCGCTTGGCACTTACGGTTGATTCTTCCGTGAGCCCTGTAGGTTCGGCGCCTTTGCTTCTGTGCTTGGTTGACCTGGATGTGAGATACAATCAGGGAATCAACATCCAAACCCTTCACCTGAAAGAAAAAATAGAAATTATTAGTCTTCGTGGAAAATAGAGATCACAATACCAAAGTAATACGCAGAGTGTAAGATGATGCAACACACTTCAGCATTGCTCTCAGCATTCTTAAGCAAATCTAATATGAACTTGGCAGACTTGACAGGCCAGCGTCCTTGCCCATTGGAATGCCTGTTCTTTGCCTGGGCAGTACGCCCAACACCACGGCAGAAACGACGGAAGGGAATGGCCTGCTTGTGAGCCAGAACATCCTCCAAATATCGCTTTGCCTTGACCAAGGTTAACTTTCTGATAGCAAATGCAGTTTCCCTTGTGTTCTGTTAAGCACAATAGCAACGCAAGTCCAAACTTCAAAAATAGTTATCGAAAAAACTCTAAAATTGTAAAAACACAAGTGTAAAATTGTTTTTACAAGTGTCAACACTCACATACAAGGGAGCCAAATCATGTTCCTACTAAGGCCAATTGGATGCAAACACAAGTACCATCCACCGATGATAGACATGATTCATTAATTACTTCTTCTTATACTAGAGTTATGAAAATAAACATATATAATTCAAGCGCAAATGTGGCGTCATTAACTGAACCTTCAGTCACAAAAATGCAACAGATGCAAAGTACAGAGGTTCACCCAAAAACAATGCAATTGATTTTCCTGAAGTTTACGGGAGCTAAGTTCACAGAAGGTAACTAAGCCCTGCTTTTTTAAATCAGGTTTCAAAAATTGAAAAAACTTAAACATGACCAAATGTAGCATCATTAACTGAACCTTAATTCACAAAAATGCAACAGATGCAAAGTACAGAGGTTCACCCAAAAACAATGCAGCTGATTTTCCTGAAGTTTACGGGGGCCAAGTTCACAAAAGGTAACTAAGCCCTGCTTTTATGAATCAGGTTTCAAAAACTTGAAAAAATTCATAAATGAAAAAAATGTGGCATCATTAACTGAGCCTTCAGTCACAAAATGCAACAAATGCAAAGTACAGAGGTTCACCCAAGAACAATGCTAGTTATTTACCTGAAGCATACAAGAGCTCGGTTCACATAAGGCAACAAAGCGCCGATTGTTTGTCCGACAGGATTCAAGAAATTAAATTAAATGCACGTACGTGTGTGCGTGTGCACGTGTACGTATATGCATATAAAACCACCAAGTTTGTGTCAATCTTGACCAAATTGTCCAAACTTAAAAAGCCCGACTACTCCTAACTCGCAAGACCCGTAAAACTAGAAACCAAATGTTTTCTGACTAAATTGCACACACATAAAAACAAGCAGAACGACACCACCAATACAAAATGCTACATGTATTACTTAATCTCTACGCAACAACAAAAAACAGTGTAGATTCATTCAAATAAGCAACAGAAACCTAAACGAAACGCCACATTGCACAACCATATCATCACTTACTTGAACAAAACAAGGTAGAACAAAAACCCAAAAGCATGTAACTTCGAAACATTAAACTCTACGACCAACAAATAATAATAACAATACCTTGAAATGAACCCTCAGGTCAGAGCCTCTTGCTTTGCAAGCTGAAACAAACGAAAACAATGAAACCCCACATTCAGATCATACCAATTTTCCCAGAGAAACGAAACGAAGATTCGTATACAAAAACCCACTCGATCTGTAACAGTAAAACGATAAGAGGACATACACTTCGTGATATTGTCGGGCTCTCTTGAGTACTTCACCTGAAAAATAAAATAAAAAACAAAATCACTGTCAGTGCATTTGAAGGCGCGGAGATTCAGAAACGGACTAGATTTCGCGCAGGAGAGAAGGAGAGAGAGAGAGAGAGAGAGAGAGAGAGAGAGAGGAAGGAGGTGAATAGGGTTACCATGGCGGCTGACGGGGCTTCTGCCTCAGTGAAAGGGTTTACGCTTTGCTTATATTAGCAGAGGAGGAGAGTTCGTGTGGGACTTGTGCGTATATAAACAGATGGAAATGAAACCCTAGTAATAACCAGACCTAATAGGCTAATGGACCCTCACTTCGGCTGCTTTGGGCTTCATGGCAACCACGAAATGTTTGGTAAGTGGGCTCCCTTACAAACCCACGACCAATTCAAACATAAATATATAAAAAAAAGACAAACCGTTGTCATTTTGTACTATGGTCTAGTGGTATTCCTCCTCACTCGTAAGTGAGAGGTCTTAATTTCGATTTTTGCCAAAGACGAATTTGAACCGCATTATTATGATGCGCCCATTGTGAGGCTTAGCCCACTCCCCCACCACCTTAATGTAAAAAAAAAAAAAAAAAAAAAAAAAAACCCATTGTCCTACCGGCATAGCCATACCAACAATAAAATTAAGCACATACTAGTTAATTAAGTACATACTAGTTAGCGTTTCATGGCAGTAACAGAAAGCAATCATATTTATGTAACCAATTTTTCTCCTCTAAACAACTAACCATCTAACTCACTAACATTGTTGCTCTACTAAAAAATAGTTGATTGAGAAGGTAGCTAGTTCCATGTGTGATCTTCCTCAATTTATTAATTTTTTTTAGTACAACGATATATTTTATACTAAGGGGAGGGGGGAGTTCGGCTAAACCACACAATGGACAACCTAATTTGGTATCGAATTCCCGTTTACGAGATTTGAATCTAAGACCTCTTACTTACAAATAAAGAAGAATACCACAAAATCGTAGTATTTAGTGGCTAGTAAATTCCACTACTCTAGCTTACATGTAGGAGGTCAACTGAACTCAGGTCTCAAATATCAGGTGAATGCTCTTATCTCACCAAGTTGAGCTACAATTTTCTTGCATTTGTGAGAAGTTAGTCCAATATCATCGATGATATCAAATAATTTATGCAAATCTTTTGATGATATCAAATAACTGTATCTCACGGCCACACGAATGCAAATTTAGATTTTCTCTCATTCTATTTCTTTCTCTTCTAACTCTTCTTTTAATTTAGATCGTTCATAATAAATCTAATAGTTTGGAGCTGTGCCACATATTTAATGAGCCATATTTTTTTTCTTTTATTATTTTTGTTCAATCATCCTTCCTCTTCTTCACCACTGTTCACACCACCACTTACCCTCTTCCTCTTTCACAAGCCACCCATGATTGTTTGTCTAGATTACAAGAGGGGATGGGAGGTGAGAAAAGTAGGAGGTGAGGGAATTCTCCTCTCACTAAGCACCACACATGCTCCTTTCTTTACTCCTTTCTTATTAATCTATCCATTTTTACTTTCTATTAATAGCTGCTAGTTTCATGGCTTGAGTTATATAACGTAAGAAAAAATTCTAGATTTCTTGGTTGTCACATAATTATACGATATCAGGGTACCATATATCGTGGCAAGTGATTCACAATATCTAATTAAATAAATTTATTAATTGATATGACATGTGTACATTAGATATTAGTACAAAAATGTGATCTCTCTAGCATTTTTCATGAGCAACGGTGATAAACGAGAGAGAAATAGAATGTTAATTTAGGATGGTGCTATTCAAACATTTATTTTTACCTCTCACATATCTCTCTCAATTTTCGATGATTGGATCGAATGAATTGAATAAAATTAATGAACAAAAATTAACAATGATATGTGGGAAGAAAAAAATGAATTTGCGAAGAGGACCCACATACAATATTAATTCTCAATAAAAAAAAGGGTAGGCCCAAATTCCAAAATATAAGCACCAATGGAAGCCCAGTCAAAGTAAACCCTAAGCCGAAAGCAAACCACCAACCACCCAACAGATAAAAACCCTAATTAACAAATGCAAATGATGCAGCCAAAACAAAAAACATCGGAAAGGTGTCTGAGAAACCACTCCACCATTGCACGGAGGAGGATGAGATCAAATAACACAAATTCTACGAAAGTACCAAGGTGGTCTGAGATCCCACCAGAATTACTGCAGTTGCTCCTGGAAAAGCTTCCCTCATATTTCGTCCACACCCTTCGATTCAAAGCTGTTTGTCCTTCTTGGAATCACGCTGCAAAATCGTATGTCTCCGGCCCATCTTATACACCACTGCCTCAATCTCCATGGCTCATGCTCCCCGCTCAACGCCGGAAGAAGCGCCTCCCTAGTGATCCTGATGTGGAGGAGGAGGAGGGCTGCTTCTTTAGCCTAGCTGAGGAAAAGGTTTACAGGATCAAGAGGAATGTGTTTAGAGGCTTACGTGACGACTCTTATTGGTCTCGGTGTGTGGGATCATCACATGGGTGGCTAGCCATTTGGAATCCGAAAGCCGGGGAGATATTCAAAGAAATCATTTACCTTGCCAATCCAATTTGTGGTGAAAGTCGGACGCTTCCTCCGTTGCACGTTCCTCACATTTCCAAAGTTGTCCTATCCTGGAACCCCTCTCGCAATCACAACTTTGTCGTTGTGGTGGCGAGTCACGGCGGGGGTGTAGGACGTCTAGAATTCTATAAGCATGGCGGAGGTAACACTGCGTGGACCAAGCTAGACTTAGTTAGAGAACGTAAGTACTGTGAGATTGTGTTCCACAATTGGCATTTGTTTGCATTATGCAGCGACCACTCAGTTCATGTTTGGGACTTCGGTGAAACCTACAATCATCCCAAGAAAACCATGGAGTTACAACCTTTGATGGAGCAAATGGTTTACGGTGATGGCGACGGCATAAGGCATCGGTTGGTGGAGTCGATGGGTGAGATTTTGCTTGTGGAGCACGGACCGTTGCTCTACTCTAGTTGGGATGAAATATCAGTGCCCTTTTATGTCTACAAGTTAAACTTTGATGCCAAAATGTGGGAGAAGGTTGACTCTTTGGGCGATCGTGCTATATTTCTTGTTGAAAATCTGCCAACCATGTCGTTATCCACCCATAAATTGCCAGAACTCGAGGAAAACTCGATTTACTTCACAGGCGAGGTGAGTGACTTGGTGCCCGATGGGCGGCCTTGTGATTTTTTTGAATTTCATCTTGGAGTATACAATTTAGAAACCAAAGTTGTTAAGTCGCTCTATAAATCTCGACTGGCTGGGAACAGAAATAATAATTCGGAACCCGTTTGGATTGTTCCCAATCCACAGTGAGTTGAATAAAGTGGAAGCTTTTAAACATGTTTTGTTTTCGTCTACACAGTACTGTACACAGCTAGCTTAGATTAGTTATAAGAAAGAATCACGTTAGGTCGACCAATTTTGTGGACCAAATTTGCCAATTATGTGATGTGTCGTCAGTAAAAAATAATTACGTGAGAGGAATGAAAGCATGATTTGATAACGGTAACGACTACGAAAACAAATTTTATGATGATGACGACGATAAGATTAATAACCTACAAAGTCTTGAAGATTATACCTTGCGCTTTCTTGTATATAGGTTGAATTTTGTTGATGAGGAGTGGGAGAACGTGGAACGCTTGGGTGGTCGGGCGTCGTGTTTGGGCGAAAATCAAGCAGCAATGTCGCAATCAACTCGGGATTTTCCAGAAATCGAGTTCTTCGATTTACTTCACGAACTCGTTCACCACTCGTTTGGTTTGTTCCCAACGGACGGTGATAGCTACACAACTAGTGTGCAGCGTCCAAGTACAATATTTTCCACAACTCATTCGGGAAAACATATGTAAACGCGCTCTTAGCGGATTGATCGCTTCTGTGTTTCTATGTTATGTCGCGTTTATTATTTGATATACGTGTTTTAAAGCACACGAATATTGTTATGCGAGCAGAAGTTAAGAATCTTATTGCAGAACGTTTGAATGAATATTTCAAACTCGTCTTTAGCATTGCAGAAGTTAAAATAAAACTAGAAGATATAACTCGACAAGAAGCTCGAGTAAGCAACGACATCCACCCACTCCGGAAAAAGGCCTCTCAGCTTCTTTGTTTCGTCAACCATATATTGGTCTATGACAGCAACATCAACCCTCAAATCTTCAGAACCGGTAGCCTGCAATTATCGAAAGCAAAATTTTAGAAACGGACAGAGCTGGAAGAAAATAAATTAACACCAGTTGAAAGAGTTATACCTCTAACCAGAAGTTCCAATACTCAGAGCTAGCTCCACTAAGCCGGCATATATATGACGGTGGACCTCCAGCATTCGTTTCAGTAGCTGTTCCAATTTTTCTCAAGCATAAGCGTACACTGTGTGAAAAGGTAAATGTGTCTATCAAAAAATAAAAATGCAAAAGACATTCCGTTACCTGGAAGTGTATTGTCTGCAAATGACCAGTTCGATAAAGGGCCTGTTATATTGACGACGGTAACCCAAACCTCCTCCAAGGAACTGACATGAAGTATCACAAAAAGCTTTAAAACTTGCAACCGAAATTAAAAGAATAATCCAGAAAAACCATATAGAAAGCCTATTCTGTATCCAAGAGTAGGTCATGAATGTGGTGGTTTGTTTTACTCACCCTAAAGACAGTTGCAGGTATACTCTCCGAGATCCCTCGCTGAAAACCTTATGTGGCTCATAAGTAGACAGATGGGGGAACTGTTTGTATTGCTTCAAAATACCATCACTTTTTGCCGGGAACTTCAAGCTTCTTGAGAACAAAAACGACACAGGAAAAAGTCCCTAAACATAAATACAAAAGGCCATCAGATAATTTTTCATCCATGGTGCCCATGTTTCAAATTAATATTGAACAATTAACTGAACATAGCAATTAACGTGCACGAACAAGTTATCCATGGATTACAGTAAGGCTGTAGGGTTGCTCTTGAATCTCGAGTACATCTTACGCTAGTTTGAATGGAAGAATTTGGAATGAGGACTTATATTTGATTTTTTAGTGAGAGTATAGACATATTTTTGCTGAGATAACATCGGTAAGAAGTTCATTCAGGTAATAGATCATAGACACAAAGAACAATGATTGCATGACATGAGGACCACGGGTAATACTCTAGGATGAGTGATCCAATCTCAAGGATAAGCACTAGAGATTAAAAAGGTCATAGAAGGCTGTCTTTAATAGTAAATTGACGTAAACTCATTACAATCTTACATACCATAAAATTCTCCCGCTGAGATAAATTTGCAGTTTTAAAAGATAACTCTGAAGTAATGTGCAATTCCTTTGCCGCCTCCGGTGCATGTTTAAATAGGAAAAGTAAAGAATTGGAATCTACGACAGAAAAATCATAGCTGGACTCCACAACCTGATTTGCATCTGTCACACAGAAGAAAAACTGTTTGCATAGGGTGTAGGACAAATCCAATATAAAGGAAAGCAAAGATGAAAAGTAAAGAAATAAATAACTACTAGTTGAAACTAATATTAGTTGGATGGATTTGCAAATATTTTAAAAACCATGGCCTGCTTCATCTATCATAACTATCACATAACAGGTTAGCTTTCGCTAGCATGGATACCTGCAGTAAGAAACGTATGCTGGAAAACAATCCTCTTAGGAGCATCCGCACTGTAGGGAAAGAACTGAGATGACAAAGCCAAGCCTAGCACACTAATGTGCAGCAAAACTTGCAAAATGGATGACCTAGCTAACCAGCGACCAGAAATAGGTATCAGAGGGCCTACACACCAACCAGTCACAACTCCAACTATTGCTGCCATCACAACATCAGGAATAAAATAACCTGCAAGAATATAACTGAAGATTAAAAGAAGATTTTCGTTGAATTTTTGCATAACGGGAATCCAAAGTACTTGCAGCATAATTCAAAGTATCTGAATGAACCATATTTAACAACAAAATCTTAATGATCTTGTTCTATTACAAGCACAAACCACAAAGTATCATAGAGAATTATGATCCAAATGAAGATCACATATTGATTCAAGCACAAAAAACCTTGAACAACACAATAAATTAAATGTGAAGGTAACACATACCAGCAATAAAAAATGAAATTTCAAAAATACTAACCATATGGAGGTGGCAAAGCACCCATCATACCCAGCTTTTCGACCAGAAATTGTAAAAGAAATCCACCAAAATATACAGAGTATGCAAGGCATGGAACTATAGGTAACATGTAAAACAATGTTGACCTGAGAGAAATGATATATGTTCAGTTAATGAACTGTAATGTCTTTTCGAACTGTGAGAACAGGACTAAAATGTTAATGAGAACTGTAAGGAAGGAAACACACAAACACACCAGTCACATTATAACTTTAAGAACTGTGGAAACCAGTACCTGAGTGACTGGCGACCAAATAACTTGACTGATAAGCAATATGAAATCCATCCAGGAAGCATAGATACGGACATTGAAAAAGTCAAGAAGCCTCCACTGAGCCCACCTAAAAGGTAAGCCTGCTTTCACTAAATAGTTTTAGCTGTCTCAGGGTGAACTAAACAAATATGAGTTACGCAACTTAAGTTCATGATTCATCCTTTTAAGTGATCAGTAAAACTTTTAAGTGAAACCATCTGACGTAAAAGGTAACCATGCTACTTACCATAGTTAATATAGCGTATAATCCAAATGCTCCCCAAAACCTCGCTTCATCAGATAAATCCTGCAAGGTTCAAGCGTATGATAATTTATTTGCTAACTTAACATACTGGGATTACTGATATACACAGGCATTACCCAATAGGTCTACAGACTGAAATAGAGACATGATATCACCAAATTAATCTATAAGGTAGAAATATAAGCGCATGCAAACTTTACAGGTCATAGCTTCAAAATCTTTTCTTATTCAATGCAAGCTGATTGACAGACAAGAGAATGTAATAAATGGGAATTAAAAGAAATCTATAAGTTTTCAACGAATACATAGAAAAAGAAAAAACATTTCTCCACAACCTTCTTCTATTGAAAAATAAAGATAAACTTGGTCTTGTCTGGTGCATAAGAGTACCTCCTTTAAAGATTTGAGACCTGATGCATCTTGGGAGAGGGGAAAGCTACTCCAAATAATTCTGGGAATCAACATACCAACAAGTGAGCAGGGAATGAACATCAAGTAAGCCAAATATGGATGAGCAAACCTGCATTTGACCCAAAAGGTCAGTGAGAGTTTCAAGGTATAAAGTGCATCTTCAAAATACACAACAGGAGCTTAGATAAGAGTTTTTTTCTCTTCTTTTTGTAGGACCTAAAACTAGTCGACTAGAAATCATACTTTAACTTCATTTATGAATACAATATGATCCAGAACTTCAACCAAGAAAGGCACACTAATTCAATTGAGTTGGAAAAAACTTTATCCGTAATCACTATAAACCATTGACTAAAATGGGCAGCCCTTTCATCAATGGTATGTGCTTCACTGATGTGTCTGACCAATGAGCATAATTAAATTCTACTGAAAAGTTCAACTTTGATAAAAAGCTAGACTCATACAAAAATCCTTACAGAAAAGCTCAATGCTATTTCAAAAAACAACAGGGCTATAATTTATAAGGTTAAACTCAACAAAATATGAACCCACCAGTTCATAGCATGACTAGTGAACAGCAATCTCAGGATGGCAAGGATAACTGGAAATACAATTGCCAGAAGAATCCCAGTGGCATGGAAAATTGTTCCTGCAAAATTAACAAATTGGACAACAATGTTGAAAATTCTTGATAAGATGTCAAAGTTTACAAAAGACAGACGTGAGTTAAATAATGAATCCAGCCCACCAAGTAAATAACCAAATTTTTCGGGTGCAACAACTAGGACTCTTAGCAATAAGGTTGCATGAAGGTGTTCAAATTGAAAAGCAGCGGATTTACCTTTCATAAAATCGCAGAAAGTTGAAAAACAAGAAAGGAGCCCACGATTCTGCTTGTGTGAAAAAATGGGCATGGCTAAGAAGATGGCAATAGGAATACTGTGAAGTAGCATGGCTACCTTCCGTGTATAGTATATCTGTAATATTCATCATTAGAGAGTGAGGACGAGTATCACATATCAGCTGAGGACATGTCAAATTAACAGTATCATGAAAATACCACAAATCACCAGCTTTGTACCGTACCATAAACATTGATAAATAATCAAAGAAAACAGCATGCTCTCCGTCGTACTGATATCCATTAGACTCTCTTTCATGTATAACTTGTAGCTTAGAAGAATTGGTGAAGGCCTTAATTATGCTAACCAAATTCTCTCCACGAGCTTGCATACTTCCAGGTCTGGAGGCATTGGAATGTATCAGAGGAAGTGCTTAGGGACAAAGTGGTTCGAAAAATCAAATTAAGTAAATATGTACCAAAATAGCAGATGTAATGCGTACAATAGTCTCTCCAATGTATCATAGGATGTATGATAAAAATAACCACCAAGAAGAAAGATAATATCCAAGCCTGGAATGTCGCCATAATCTTGAGAAAATATCCGGAAATCTGTATCTCCAGGAATAACAGGAAAAACATCCTGCAGATGGCACATAATGTGTTCATAAGTATGTCAACCTATAAAATAAGACAAACTAAAAAAAAAAACTATATTATCTGAATTAGTAAAAGGTACTAGAAGATCATAGCGTTATAATGGGTAGAATCAAGTGAGTAAAAAATATCACGCCTATCCATTTTCACTATTAATATGAAACTGGAGTTACAGAAAAATTTAGCTGATGCATTTATCAGGAGGCAAAACTAATCACTATAAAAACACAACAATGTATATCAAATGAATGAGCAAGTGAGAATAAACTGCACCCATCAAAATGAAAAGTGATAAAAAGTACTGCAAAAGACAAATATTAACCTGAGCTGCGCTATGTGCCATGGGATATACGGCTGATTCAGCATAGACCTGAGAGGGCCAGGAACCAGGTCCTGATTGACAAACTAAATCTGCAAAAGTCAAGAGTACAGAAATCAACAGAGAATGTTGCAGCACCAAAAAATTCCAGTTCGACAAATCCATGAAAATGAAAATGAAATTCATGTTTTCTGTAGTAAAGATGACAATTCCAGAATGTAATCAATATTTATGCCAATAAAGTCACATCAAGAGATCATCTGGAAAAGATATTTCCCAAAGCAAATGCATCCCATCTGTTCAAGACAACTTAAACTATAATTCAGTCATCCAAGCAAGGTAGTTTGAGTATTCTAGGTGAAAAACTGTTCCTAATTTATCAAGGGAAAGGAAAAGCAATAGCCATCAACTAGTGACACTGTGGAATAGCAGCAACAAGTCAAACAAACACCTAAACATCTTGCAGAAAATAATATTGACAAGTGATGATATCCTACCAGGACCGCCTGTCCCTGATGCCTCCACATTTATAAAAGCCCCAATGGTATCACGCCATTGATGTGTCTTCATGAAGCCATGAGAACCCTAATAGGGTAAGAAATCACCTCTAATGAGCTTAAACATATCAGATGCCAATAAAAAGCTCAAAATTTTTTATTTTTTATTTTTTATTTTTAACTATATAAAACCTGAATTGGTAGCAAATGATTCAATTTCCAGACTAAATATTATGGAAACAACTTACCAACAAGAAAAGCTCTTCAGCACCATTAAAAAGAAAAATAACAGGCCGAGGAGGAACCCATCCAGAATCCACAATTAGCCTCGCTATTTCAAGCATTGATGCTGCAAAAGAATAGGAAAATAAAGAAAATGGCATGAACATGCATGAAATGATTAAAAAAAATGAAAGTTTGTTTCTACCCACCTACACACGAACCGCAATCAGCAGCACCTGGGGAAGCAAGTGGACTGTCAAAATGTCCATTTAACAAAACTGACGGTTCATTGTCTTGTGAATATTTCGATGATATCCTGCCATTGAATAAAACTTAATGTGCAGTGACATTTTCTAAACTGCAGCATGATGAAAACATCAACGCCACTACATTACTCATCATATTCCTATAACTTTGACAAACAAAACATAGATACTTATCACTACAGCAATAAGTTGTGACAAAACTGAGACCGGCAGCCTATTGATAAGAAATTAAAGTAATCGAAAATGTGTATAGTTACCTCATCACAATATTTGTGTGGTTTCTGTAACCAAGAGAAATGCTATGGCCCAGAAACATCATATTAAAGGTTCCATTAACAACGGACTCTTCTATCTCAATTCTGCACGTATAAAAATTTAGGCACCATCATCACGGAACTCCAAAGAACAATGAATAAATAATAAATAAGCAATCTTTATGGTTTATACAGACCTAAGATTGGACCCAGCTCGCTTCTTTATCATTTCCAACTGCCCTGTAATGTATCGAGCAGCTTCTGTCAAGCCAGGACGCCCTTCCTATCAACAAATTAGGAAACTGCAAATAAGTACCTCAACCCATAAACCAAACAGTGTACGCAATCTCTCCAATAGCAATAACAATTGCGAATTCAAATCAAACCCAGAAAAAAATCTCAAATTGTTTTTTCTTCAATTTGGACAAAAAACGGAGAAAAATGCAGTGAGGGCATTGAAAAATGAGCTCACCTGGCGGCCGTCGATCTCTTGGGTCAAGACTCGAACGTGCTCGACAGCTCTGGCTTCCGAGAAGCGATCGAGAGGAGCGTCGATCTCGAGCGGCTTGATGAAGCGCATGTAGAGTATGGAGTGAACCAGCGCCGCCATGAGGCCGTACGTCACCACCAAAATGAGCAGGAACTTGAAGCCGGCTGCGTCGCCGGGGCTGAAACCCAACGCCATTTTTTTCCCGATCTCTCTGCAGTTGGTGAGTCTGCGGATTTGTGGAGTGACGATTGGAGATGGTGGGTTTTGATTTGGAGAGGTGAAGGAAGTCGGCGAATGGAGAAGTGCGTACGCATAGAACTACCTTCCCCGCTAGGGGACGTTGTGATTGTCTAGAAGCCGGCGAATAATACGAAGTTGTGGAAATTGCGGGCTGTTTGGACGTTTTGGGACCCTTTTGAAATATTTTAAGAAAATCTGTGGGATTTTAAAGGAGTTCATAAAAGTTAAGGGTATTAATTCAAATTTGGTTTAAAATTAAAAAAAAAAAACGGTATTATCTATAATAGAGTAAGAGAGTAGATTAAGTTTCACAATCAGGTAGCAATAATAATGTGGTTTAAATTCGTTTTTAACGAAAATCGAATTTAAAATTTCTTCACTTACAAATTAAAATGAATATCCACTAAACCGTAATACTAAGTAAGTATTTCACAAACCATATTTGACACAGGATAAATGGATAAACACATTTAATTTGCTCGAGCAATATTTTCATTTAATGCAGATGATGGGATTAATGATTCAGACTTGGACAGAGACACAAAGGTGTTACTCACTGTTGAGTACCAGTTTGGTACTGCTTAACGTATAAAAAAAGCAGGTATAAAAAAAAGTTGAGAGCTTTTTTGTGTTTGGTAAACATTCAAATTCAGTTTTTTTCCACAATTTTAGATGAAAAAAAAGCCAAAAATAGGAAGCTGCAAATCCTAACTTTAAAAAATTGTTTTTTTTTTCACAGTAACATTAAATGAATTTTTCAAGGGGTGTGGTATCCACCCTCCTCATTTTACTTATCACACACTATTTGATAGTTTATGTTCGTTGATCTTCTTCAATTCATCTGATCCGATGGTCAAAAATTAAAAATGTGTATGAGAAGTAAAATGGGATGTGTGGATATCACACCTCTTTTTAAAAATTGGCAATCTTGCCCTCTCTTCCTCTTTCCTCTAGCCTTGCTCTCCATCATTGAATTTCTAAGCTTGTTCGGATTTATGTGACAGCAGTGACGGGAGGTTCGTCAAATTTATGGGCTTTGTCGAATTTTGGGGCCTCTTTGTTGGATTTATGGGCTTCGTCAAAATCTGGATTGCACAAAAAATGCTAGATTTGCACCATTTTACTTGACACCCAAAATCTCAACTGGAAGGTCTTGATGCCTTCATCACTAATACCGATAGTCTGTCACGAAATTGGAGTCCATCATTCCTCCGCGAATCGGTTGATGCGACCCAACCTTTCTTAGGATCTGGGAGAGAGAGTCAGAGAGAGAAGGGGGAGAGAGGAGTGAGCGGCGGAAGGGAGAAGTACAAAGGTTCTGCAAAAAAAAAAGAAAAGGGATAAGGTAGAAGAAATGATCCCTAAGAAGATAATAGAATAAAACAAAATTATAAATATCATAATATCATGATAAAAAATGGTAAAGAGTAACTATTATAAATGTCATTTTACACAATTTTTATATAAAAATTTATCAAATACTATAACACTGCATTTTTTGATAAAAGCACTTTTACAAATATAATTTATCAAACACGTTACTGTTTTATTTTACAAATATAATTGATGAATGCATCTAATTAGACTACTTTCAACAATATTGTACTAATGAATCTTAGCTATTCAGTCTAAAATATTTCAATTGAAGTAGTTTGTCATACTAATTAATATTTAAGATAAAGTTTATAAATATTTTTCTTTTAAAAATAAAGTATATTTAGTAATTCACCTTTATTTGTTAAGAAAATTAAATTAATAGCACATATAGTATTATATCATTTTTGATCATTTCACACCGTCACAGCTGTTTTACATAAAAGTTTACCAAATACTATAATACTGTTTTTTTTCCAAAATTACTTTTACAAAAAAGTGTACAAAATATTCTGCTGTTTTATTTCATAATTACTTATTCTCACAATACAACAAAACAATATTTTTTTTTAAAGCACAGTAAACCAGCCATGAGTCTGTTCACTTTAGAAATTCTTTTCTTTCGTTCCTCCCAAATTTAATGGTTGCTTCAGGCCCAAGGCCTGAAAAGTGCTTTTTGTTCCCATCGGTTTTGCCTCCTCAACCAAATCAAACGGATAGTTTAGTTAGTCCCGGTACTGTTATACTGCCCGCCCAATCAGTAATGTCAAACACAGGATCTCACAAAATGTACGGAAAAGCCTCCTTCGCTCTCATTGTCGCCTTCCTCCTCCTCATCACCTACTCAATCTTCATCGGCACCGTCGACGTCCGATCCTACTTCCTCCCGCTCGCCCCCTTATCGCTGCCGCCGGTAGCCGCCCAGTCTCTATGCGCCACCACCTCCCCGCCTCTCAAAGTCTACATGTACGATCTCCCGCGCCGCTTCAACGTCGGAATTATGAACCGCCGGAGCACCGATCAGACTCCGGTGACCGCCCGGACTTGGCCTCCGTGGCCCAAGAATTCCGGGCTCAAGAGGCAGCATAGTGTTGAGTACTGGATGATGGGCTCGCTTTTGTCCGACGGTAATGGCGGTGATGGGAGAGAGGCGGTTAGGGTTTCTGATCCGGAATTGGCCGATGCCTTCTTTGTGCCGTTTTTCTCTTCGTTGAGCTTCAATACTCATGGGCACAACATGACCGACCCGGCTACTCAGATTGATCGCCAATTGCAGGTAATCAATTGGGCTTTGGTTCTTGGTGTTCATGTTTATCTGTGGATTAGTCAGTTGTTCTGGAGCAATTTGATAGTTTTGTGTTGAATTGGGTCGTCGAAAACATCGAATTTTGATGCCTTGATCGAGCTTGATTGTCGCATATATTTGGAAATTAAAGTTTCATTTTTCTGCTGAAAATTGAGAAAGATGTGGTTTTTCTGAATATAGAAGACATATTAACAACTGGGGTTTTATTGTATAGCTGACATATCGAATTCACAGCCCGGGACTTGTTTGATTTATGACATTTGTTAAAAAAAAAAAAAAAAGAAGCTAGAACGAATTGTCGAAAGTTAGAACTTAGAATGTGTTTGGATGATGGTTTCGCCAATTAGATGGCTGCTTAGTTAATTCTGCGGCTTTTTGTGTATAATGGTAGTCCTGGTTCTACCATTAACTTTTTTATCTTTATTTGGTCTTCATCAAAGAATGCTTCGTTGGATGTGTGGGCACACGAGAAAGGATAAGATCAGGAATGAGGATATCCGAGGTAAAGTAGGAGTAGCCAAAATTGAAGGAAAGATGAGAGAAAATCGGTTACGGTGGTTTGGACATGTGAAACGAAGGCATACTGACGCTCCGTTTAGAAGATGCGATTACGGGACAGAGGTTCAGGGCCGAAAGGGTAGAGGAATCTTAGGAAGACTTTGGAAGAGACTCTAAGAAAAGACTTAGAGTACTTGGATCTAACAGAAGATGTGACACAGAACCGAGCGCAATGGCGTTCTAGGATTCATATAGCCGACCCCACTTAGTGGGAAAAGGCTTTGTTGTTGTTGTTGTTGTTGTTGTTATTTGGTCTTCATCAACCAGCTTCTGAAATTATACAAGTCCTGCATCTAGTGCTAGCTATTTTTAAATTCAATGTCATATAGGTCTTAGTTGTGTGTCCCAATTGACCTTTTTTCGTGTGTGTTATAATATTCTGTTATGACTAATTTTTAGTTTCTTATGTTTTCAGGTAGATTTATTGAAAATCTTGGGGGAATCAAAGTACTGGCAAAGATCTGGAGGGAGAGACCATGTTATCCCTATGACACATCCGAATGCTTTCAGATTTCTTCGGCCACAGGTCAATGCATCAATTCAGATTGTTGTAGATTTTGGAAGGTATCCTCATGTCATGTCAAATCTGAGCAAAGATGTGGTCACTCCATATGTGCACGTTGTGGATTCCTTTACAGACGATAACCATCCAGATCCATTTGAGTCCCGCACTACGCTTCTTTTCTTCCAGGGAAGGACATACAGGAAAGATGTATGCTAGCTTAAAAGTTGCTTGAAATAAAATCATCCAGTCCTAAAACCTTGTATTTTGATCCATATTTGATTATCTTTGGTCTCATTGTATGCAGGAAGGCATTGTTCGAGTTAAATTGGCTAAAGTCTTAGCTGGTTACAATGATGTTCACTATGAGCGGAGTGTTGCAACAGGAGATAACATAAAATCGGTATGTATGGAGTATGGATTCTTATAATGGTTCATAAATATTACTGTTTTGTGCATTTCTTGGTCCTGGAAAGTATGGATTTTGCACACTAGTCACTGGAAATGATTATTTGTCTTCCTTGACATCATTTCCGTTTCTTTATGGTCTTTCGCCTTCTTATTAAAACTATTTCTGTGCATACCGTACTCCTTCTACTTGGTAGTTTCTATCTGGATATCTCCATGCAATGATTGCAAACTCCTTAATTTCATTTTATTAAAGAAAAATGGATGAGAGAAGTAATCATTGGAGAGACTCCAAGCAAATGAGTTTTAAAATTATGCTCTTAGTTGATACCTTTTACCCTCACTTAAAGACAACGGGCAGGTTGGAGGCGCATGGAAACTTACATTCATTTCATGTGATCCGCTTTGTCCTTCAGAGGGTTAATTTTCCCTTTGCATGTGAGGATTTTATTGGTAGCCATCATAAGTTTGAGTAATGATTCATATATTAGTGTATCTTCTAATGTATCTCATTCTTTTTTCTTTCTGTTATATCAGTCTACGCAACGGATGCGTTTATCAAAATTTTGTCTGCATCCGGCTGGAGACACTCCGTCTTCTTGTCGCCTATTTGATGCTATTGTGAGCCACTGTGTTCCCGTCATTGTGAGCGATGAAATTGAGCTCCCGTTTGAGGATGAAATTGACTACACCAAATTCTCACTATTCTTCTCATTCAAAGAGGCTTTGGAACCTGATTACATGGTTAATCAGCTTCGTAATGTTTCAAGGGAGAGATGGATTGAAATGTGGGGGACACTAAAGAATATTTCCCACCATTTTGAATTCCATTGCCCCCCAGAGAAAGAGGATGCAGTCAATATGCTATGGAGACAGGTGAAGAACAAGCTCTCTGCCGTCAAACTTTCTGTACATAGAAGCCGGAGGTTGAAAATACCAGACTGGTGGCGGAGGAGAAAGTGATTTCAGGAGATTGCATTTTTTGTACACTCAAGATCCTTATTTTTTACCATCATAGTGACAACCCTTAAGGGGGTAAAGAAATGTAGGTACCACAACACCCACAGATTCTGCGGGTAATGTTTGAGAGATTCAATAGCGTTCTTCACAGCATGCGGCTTGTCTATTCGTTCACCCTGCCAATTTTTTGTGCCAGTTGAGAGATTCAGTAGCGTTCTTCAAGTCAAATATTGAGAGGTATTCTCTCTTGATGATGAGATTGCACTGGGTCACTAATTTTCCAAGAATTGCTGGTTGTCTGACCTTCGAACACTGTAAATTTGAGTCCTGATGTTGTAGTAACACGGGGCTGTTCGCATTGAACGACAGATGTCTAGTATTCGTGGGTAGTCGTCCGGTTGATTTTTTCGTCGGAAAGACAGATGTTGCCGTTGAGATGGCTAAACAAATTGACGGCCCTCCAAAGAAATGTGGTTTCCAATTTGGTCAATCAGATCGATGTATATGTAAAATTTGCTTAATTAAAGTAGATTTGTTGAAGGCAGCTTGTAAATTTGTGGCAAATTAATAGTTTTCTAACTTAAATCTTGTATTTGAAAACCAATCAGGTGATACAAACTTTTCAAACTGGAAACAAAGTGATAAGGTGGAACTGAAATCCCCAAGTTTTGTAGTCGGCTTGGAATTCTGGTGCTTAAATTGCAGACAGAGCTTGTCCTCGCCATTCATCGATTCCGTTAATTCAAGGTTTTGCTTGAATTAGCGGAATCGATGCCTTGTACGATCCTCCTTTTTCCTCCTAAAGTAATCATTGTACCATATAAAACATTGTCGAGTACAGCGATTAACGTGTAGCACAAAATTGAAGCTCACCTTGCACATGCCAACGCTTACGGACTCGACGTGCTTTCCTCCTAACGGGAAAACTGATGTTAACTTGGCGATTCCCACAAGTTCGAGAACATCAGCACGTTTAGACAAACCCCCCGCCCCACAAAATGGCTGAAAGGAGATACAAGACAAACAAACAAACACGACGAAATTTAAACACACAAATTGTAACTGTGAAGAAAATTAACATGTTCCAACGGCGGAAACTTCCCAGCCAACACCTTTCACTGTTTTTACTTTGCTCATTGCAGTACTTCTGCTACCTGCACACTGCTTTAGCTTGAAACAAACCGAATCAAATTACCATTGAGCCTGTAGCTAAATTATACAGTGTTCCTTACAGTAATGAATTAATCCGAGGAGGGCGAGCCTTAGTTCAACGGAAATGTTGCTCATTGGCGAAACGTTTTGCCTATTTTAAGAAGTTCTCTCTGATTGCTACCATACATAAGACTTTGATCTGGTAGCTGAGTCTATGTGCATTGATCATGATGCTGTCGAATGCGTTAAGATGGGCGAAGTGGTGCTGACGGCTCAGCTTTGCTTGGCTACTGCAAAGATCCAGAAGCTCGAATTTGAACTCGTCATTTTGAAGGGGTCTAATATCTCTGCCCCCACTTCTGTGCAATTGGAGACCGCTCATCAGGATGTCGTCAACTTGAATGGTAAGCTTAGTGCGACTCAGTGATGTTGGAAGCTGCAGAGAAGGAAGTCAGTCGTGTTGCATCGGTGGTCAAAGATCTTAAGCATGTCAATTTAGAGCTACGATCTGCTTGTTTTGCCAAGGACGAGGAACTTGTCTTCATGCATGCTGAAGTGTCCTATTTCAAGGATATTGCCATTAAGCTTGAGTCTAAAGAAATGGTTTGCAAGGTGCGTTGTCTGCTAACGAGAACCTGAAAAAGGAACTAGTTACGCTGCAGAGTACTTACATTGGGCTTGTTGAGGAGAATGTGCAGTTGAAAAGTGAGAAAGTCGGCCACGATATGGCCCTTGTTTCCTGTCAGACCGATTTCTACAACCTCGGCTATGTAAACCATCTTTAGGGTAAGCTGTAGGATTATGAGTTTTTCGAGAAGGATTTCAAGACTTTCTCAATTTCTCCAGTTGATCTGCATGACTTCTCGTTCGAGATTGCCTTTGGTGGAGTAGCTGAGGGTCAGGCAGTCCAGACAGGGGCAGCTTAGGATGAGCTGATGGAAGCTTTGGCTGCTATAAGCGGTATGGCTGTTGAAGGTGTGGTAGTCGAGGAACCAGTGGTTGCGCAGGCTGCCAATGAGTAGTTTTTTTTGCTTAGACTTTGGATTTTTCTTATTTTCCTTTTTATTCTGCTTTATTTGAACTTTGCTGGCATTCAAGCTGGTTTATCAATTTGCTAGAAATTTAATGGATAACTTTCCTTGTTTTGCTTCATCCTTCTATTTTGCCATGTTTTTTGCAAAACTTTATCCTAGGACGGTCGGCTGGGTCAGCTGTTTCAATGAAGCAGCTGATCCCACGTCACCACTTAGGTTTTAGTTTTATCTTCGGGGCTTCTAGAGCTTTACCTGGAAGAGGAAAAATGCAAGATTTTTAACTTATAGAGCAGGTGGCTTAACTCGTTATCTCCGTAGGAAGCAGGCGAGTTTGCGTAGCTACTATAGTTGTACCTCGGCTTTGAATGGCTTCTTGAGCTTCGGCCTTCCCAGGGAGTGTTGCGAAGTTTTTAACTTATAGAGTCGTCAGCCAGACACTTGCTTTTCGTAGAAAGTAGAGAAGTAAAATGGGGTGTGTGGATAGCACACACCCCTATTTTAGACATTTCATTTTTTACACATTAATTTATTTCTAGCCTATACACTAAACAAACCTCAATTTTATTTTTGAAACTCTAATTTAAACCCATAAATTTGGATTACGAGCAACAAAATCATGGTATTAACCAAAATAAGGGGTACATCCTTTTTGTAGAGTCATTTCACTTGCAAGACATCAAGGTATTTGCTTGAAATTTTGTAATTGAAAAATATTCATTATAACAAATCATTATACCATTAAGCTATCATATCCAAAATACTTCTCCAACAAAAAAAAAGGGAAAACTTGAAATAAGTCCAAATTTGTAAGCAATTACTAGATATAGTCCAATTTTATTTAATTATTGGTTTAAGTCCAGTGACTCATTGTCCACATCATTTTATTATCATTTTTTGTCAAAATTAGCCCTCTATTAACATTATCTTTTAATTTTAGATTTACTTGTATTATAAAATTAATTATAATTGATTATTTATCATTATCCCATAATTGTAGGATTAGTTTGAAATAGTATTATCTCTTCTTCCTCATAACTCCCCTACAAACAGTATTATTTTTTATGCGTGGTGATCTTCTTCCTCCTTGGAACCCATAACCATGTGTGTTCATGCTGAAACATTCAACTACAGGGCTAGGAAGAAAGCCTTCTAAACCATAACCGTGGGTGTTGATGTGTATATATAATTGTAGGCTCTCACTATTAATTTCTTTCTTAGTTTTTTGTTTGTTTATATGAACTTCTCTTTTTATAAGTAAAAACGTTATAGCAAATGCACTTTATTTATTTTGTTTATATACCTGATACATAGGTAGACATAGAAAATAATTTTGTCTTTATATAGAGTAAGTAGAATATATCTGCTTTATAGGTATAAAGTAGTATAATTGATTATTTATCTTTAAATAATCCTCTACTTGTAGAATTAGTTTTAAAGTATATCTCTTCTTCCATAACTCCCTATACAATTTGTGTTGTGTTTTCCGATCCCCTTCCTTCTTGTTCATTCTTCTTCTTTCAAGCTCTTACGTTTTTGCTCATTAGTCTATCTATATATCACATATTATTTTGTGTTATCTATCTATACGATAGGTTTTTAATCCATAGTCTACCTATATCATAGATTAATTAATATTATCTACCTACATCACAAATTTTTTATGTACCTCGACAACATTTCTTTTAATTTTTTATAAACTTATAAGATTGGTTGTAATGTGTTTTTAAACTGTTTTTAATTAGAAAACGGGTAGATAAAGGTATTTGAAGCTGCAAATTTTTAAAATTTTAAATTCAAAAATAAAGAATTTAAATATTTTTAATTTCGAGGGGCAAAATAGGTGTAATAAAAAATCAAATAAAATTGGACCCAATCTGAAAACTGATGAATTCATTGGACCTGGATCAAATTGCCCCAAAAAAAAATCATTTAAAGCAAATGCGCATAGTTTGAAACAAAAAAATTTACATTGTTGAGCACTGATTTCACTAGGCATGAGCTTGTTCAAAAGGTGGTTGTACTTCTTGTGGTTGAGAATGAGCTTGTGGGGCAACAAATTCTACTTGGCTTTGAGTGTGTGAAGCACCAAATCCTTGAGGTTGAGCTTGTGAGGCACCAACAACTTGTACTTCTCCCTATGACTGGAATTGATCATAGCACCCTCGTTTTAGATTCCTCCCTATGACAAAATTTTTTTGTTTCAAACTGTGCACATTTGCTTTAGATGATTTTTTTTTTGGTTTGGGAAGTATTTTGGATATGATAGCTTAATGATATAATGACTTTGTTGTAATGAATATTTTTCAATTGCAAAGTTTCGAGCTAATACATGGATGTCTTGAAAGTGAAATGATTGTACGAACAAAATATAATCCTTATTTTGGTTGATACAAGGATTTTGTTGCTCGGAAATTTTCTATTGATTGAATAATTTATTTTAAAAAATGCCCCAAATTTATGGGTTTGAATTAGAGTTTCAAAAATAAAATTGAGATTTGTTTAGTGTGTAGGTTAGAAGTAAATAAATGTGTAAAAAATGAAATGTCTAAAGTACCCTTAAATTTAACAGTCCATTAACGGAAATGGGTAAAGTGAGACAAGAGAGTTGAAAATCTCAGTTTCAGATGGCAAAGTGAGACAAAACTAGTTTTAGGGGGTAAACTGAGACTTAATGACAGTTTCAGGGGGCATTTTCGGCTAAGAAGCCTTAAAAAATTGATAGATATAATCATAAGAAGTAATAAATGAAATACTAATCTAACAACTCTCCTTGGTTATTGAAAAACCCTAGCCGCTCTCTCCTTCTCCCTATTAAAGTCCTAGATATACAAAACTCATAGCTCTCACTTTCTTGATCTGTCTTGGGCGCTACAAGAAAAAATAGTTTACCAGACGGAAAAGCTTTGTCGGGATATAAGCTCATTCGTCTAGAGTCAAGATCATCATTGTATATTTACATGACGGACACTTAGAACCGTCGGTTAAGTAATAAATTGCTCGACGAATAAGTTTGTTGGGTAAAATCTAAAGTTACGCGAGGACTAATACTCAACCAACAAATAAGTTAGTCTAATAAAATGAATTTACGAGGCGGAAAAACGATGGAAAGGGACTCATCGGGATATCATATTTAAATAATGGTGTGAGATATAATTTACTCACGTGGCTGTCGGGAATATTATTTTAAAAGATGGCATGTCCATCGTGAAATATTTTGTCTAGTTGAGTTTACTCTTGGCATGTATCGGGTATATTAAAACCCAAGCATTCAACCCTGACTTATGCAAGAGATATTAACAACATAACTTTCTTATTCACAACAAACTTTTACAATCCAAAACATTTCTAGCTATATAGCTAAAATATCTCCTTAAAGTTGACGTCACTAATTAATAAACCAAATATCACAACTAACAACTTGTTGATTAGTGGCTGTTATTAGGAAATTGGGGTATTTGGGCCTTTTTTTTTTGTTTGGTGTTGTTGGGGGGGGGGGTTGGTATTGTTAGGAAATTGACCACTAACACAATGACACTTGTACAACCCGGAAACTGACCACTAACAGAATGACACTTATACAACCCATTTTGATGCTTCCACTGAATCATAACTTCAGTCACAGAAGCTGCAGAAACATCATATGAAACAATTTGATTATCTAAAATTCCAACTAGTAACGCTTTTACAAGACCATCATTTGTGACAAGAGGCAAGAGAGTTGAAGCACTATTATTGGACCCCAAACAACGCTTCAAACAAGAAACATGGAAAACAGGGTGGAGTTTCGAATGAGGAGGCAACTTCAGTTTGTAAACTACCTCGCCAACTTTACCCAAAATCTTAAATGGTCCATAGAAACGCGATTGCAGTTTATGAAAAGGATAAGAAGCCAAGGACTGATGCTGGTATGGAACCAATCGAAGAAAAACCTTATCCCCTACATTAAAAGATCGATCCACTTTGTTTTCATCAGTTTGTTGTTTCATACGAACCTGAGCTGCTTCCAAATTTGCCTTGAGAAGAGAGAGAGAAAGTACGATTGCGATCTTGTAAACTCATATCCACCATATCTAATTTAGTTGTCTTGCTTCAAAGATTGGTAGAAAAGGTGGATGTTAACCGTAGACTATCTCACAGGGAGTCATTTTAGTAGAAGAGTGGAAAGCTGTGTTAAAACTCTACTTTGCCCAAGAAAGCCACTTTACCTATTTTTTTGGTTGTAGACTACAAAAGCATCGTAGGTAAGTTTCTAAGCACCGATGAAACAAAATTCTATATTTATATTTCACGAACTCATTATTCCAGTGAAATCGTAAATTGCCGACAGGAGCCTGATCACAAATGATTTAAAACATATTGCTTCGTGGCAAGAATCCAATCATCTTTCTCCAAATCACGTTGCAAATCATCCATCCAACCTAGATAAAGGTAAGTAATAGCTAAAAATTATATAGAATGCAGTTGATGATTAAAATAGTTAGAGGACTAGATGAACTTCCGATAATATCCAGTGAGCCCTAAAAAATCCCCTCAATTCCTTGATTGTCTTAGGTATAGGCCAAGCTGTAATAACTTGTAGCTTTGAAGGGTCTGCAGCTACCCCATCGCAAGGCATAACATGACCCAAATACTTCACCTGCTGTTGACCAAAAGCACATTTGGACTGCTTGCAAATAATTGATGTTGTTGAAGAATGCCAAAGACAAGTCTAAGATGTTGCAAAAGTAATTCCCAAGTCGAACTATACACCAATATATCGTCAAAGAACACAAGAATGAATTTTTGCAAATGTGATGCGAGAATTATACGCACACAAATTAAACCCTCTTTTTGACAATTGTAGTATAAAATGTAAGTAGGGATCGTTCAGGACCGGGGATTAGGAGAGATTGTTAATCACTTGGATTTCACTCAAAAACGTAAAAACACAATATAAAACACTCTACTAGACTCAAAGAATGCAAAACTAAACTTTAAAACACTAAAACAAACCAAAAGACTCAAAACAGCACCAAAACACTCAAAACTGCCTTAAAAACACTTTCTGGGCAGTTTTGAGCACTTTGAGTACTTTGGACGAATTTGGGTAACAAATTGAATCAAAACACTTATAAACACAAACTAAGACACTTTCTAACTAATTTGGACAATACAAACCTCAAAGGACTCAAAACAAGTTCAAAAGACTCAAAACTGCCTAAAAACACTAACTAGGCAGTTTCTGACCTTAAACCCAATTTTGGACGAATTTAAGTTGTAACTTGACTCAAGACTCTTAAAAACACAAACTAAATTGATTTCTAACTAATTTGACAATAAAGTAAAGGGGGATTTAGGGTTTGACGAAATTAAACTAAATGAACAAATTGCAATTAAAACAAAATGTAAATATGAAATGGATGAATTGGAATGAATGGATGCTAGCCAAGGGGTTCATCTCCACACATGTTACACTTGCATAATAAAAAGATTTCCAATTGCATTTCAATAAACCATGAATTCTCAACACCCCAAGTTAACTGTGATGCACTAATTAACCTTCAAATCTTCCTAACGTTATTGAATTGGATGATTGCATACGACAACCCAAAACATTCCCCACAAGTCCCCTACATGATTGCATAATAGAGATACAAGCAAGAATCATTACGCTCTATGAAAATTATAAGTGTTGACGAGGCATTCGTTACTATGATTGCATGAAACTTATGCCAAGAATTCGTTTAACGCGATTGTTTATAAGCAACCTCCACTACTTGTGAATATAAGTTCGTAACTATTAGGTGAAACTCACTTATATTCTAGCGTCATATTCATGCATGAAAATTAAGCGTGTACTCTCAATAAACATACATAAATAAGTTATCAATCAAACAGTTAAACAAATTGAATCCACAACTTATGAAACGCAATTAGAAGTAATCAAATCAAAATGCAAGCATAAACATATATTTCGAATCCCCCCCTAGCCAAGGGGGGGTTTAGTTCCTCATACGTACAAGACAAAGAGAATTGAAATTAAACATTGAAATCGAGGAAAAGCAACACCTAAAAATTCCAACAACTCAAACTTGAATTGTATGAACGTTTAGGCACTCTTCTCCTCCTCTTTGTTGTGGCACAAGGTCTAAGGATAGGTTTGGAGGGATGGGGAGTTATGGATGGTGTAGAATGATGTGTTTAGGATAGGGATGGATGTAGGGGACCTCAAGGCTTATTTTTGGGCAGAAAATATGAAGAATGGTGAAGTATGGATGTGTTATAGAGAGGGGATGAATTTCTGGCGTGAATGGTGAATGAATGAATGGGAATGCAATGGATGCTTATTTATAGGTGAATGAAGGAAGAAAAGAGGGAATATGACAGCTAGGTTGTGATGATGAATGCATGTGCAAAGTTGGTTGAATGATTATGAGTGCATGTGGCTGATTTATGAAGGGAATGCATGTGGATTAAAGTGGAATGACAACTAGGTTAAATGATGAATGCATGTGCAAAGTTGGTTGAATGATTATGGGTGCATGTGGCTGATTTATATGAATGATTATGGGTGTATGTGGGTTGGAAATGATTAACGAGTGAGGGTATGCACGGCAATGATGGTGGCATGTGCTGAT
This sequence comes from Pyrus x bretschneideri, assembly GCF_019419815.1. Taxonomy (NCBI): domain Eukaryota; kingdom Viridiplantae; phylum Streptophyta; class Magnoliopsida; order Rosales; family Rosaceae; genus Pyrus; species Pyrus x bretschneideri. The sequence continues at coordinate 4,580,352 of NW_025999798.1, forward strand.
GGTTTATGAAGATGCATGTGCAATGAAGTGGAATGGATGTGGCTGCAAGGTTTTGTGTTAGGTGATAAGTGGTGATGATAAGTGTATGATATGTGATTATGATAAGTGATAAGTGGTGATGATAAGTAATGATATGTGATTATGATAAGTGATAAGTAGTGATGATAAGTAATGATATGTGGGAGTGTGGCTGAAATGAAGGAGTGAAATGTTGGAATGTTATGCACGGCTAAGGATATAGGAAAGGTTTAAATGTCCTAAAACTAAAGGGAACAAGGTTCCAACACTTTGGTCTTCAATTAGGTCTTCAATTTCGTCCAACACTTTGGCTCCAAGCATAAGCTATCCATCCTTAGCCCAAAAGTGCTCCAAAAGTCTCCAAAATGCATCTTTTTGCTCCTTTAGCCCTTTGGACCTACAAACACACGAAAATAGCTTAAAGTACTAAAATAACTAAATAAACATAACGTAAATGCACGAGAACAAGCCATTTAAGTCGCATGAATATGCTCCTATCAAAATGTTGCCGAAAAATATCATTCATGAGACTCTAAAACGTGGTAGAAGCAATAGTGAGACCAAAGAGCATAACCAAGAATTCATAATGGCCATCATGAGTTCGGAATGCAATTTTCTCAATATCATTAAGGTGCATTATAATTTGATGATAACCGGACCTTAAATCGAGTTTAGAAAATATGTGGTACCAAACAATTCATCTAATAATTCATCTATGATAGGAATAGGGAACTTATCTTTGATGGTGATGAGGTTTATAGCCCTGTAATCCGTGCACATTCTCCAAGCTTTCTGCAATAAGGTTTTGTCAGTCTTCTTAACCAATAACACAGGAGAAGAATATGGACTAGTACTCGGCCTAATAAATCCGGCAACCAAGAGTTGTTAACACACTTCTCAATTTCAATCTTCTGAAAATGACCATACTTGTAAGGTCTGGCATTATGAGGCTTATTGCCGTCCAAAAGATGGATCTTGTGATCGTGAGATCTTGAAGGAGGAAGCCCGGAAGGTGCTTGAAAAATAGCAGCAAACTCATTCAATAATTCCTCTAATTCACGCCGTTGCTCAGTAGTTAATGTTGAATTTTGAATGATGTCTGCTTTGTATTACAAAGAAAGTCCTATCGATTACAAAGGATCAAGAGATATTAAGGAGTTGACAGCACCCTTACTTTGATATCAACATGCAGCACGCATGCTTACAATTTCCTAAACTAATTCCTTAAAATAAGGAGTTGGCAGACCACTTACAAAATGATGGACTCAAGGAATAAAAAACAACACATAAAGCAACACACCTATACTCTCTAGTTGGCAGCAACACCTGACAAGTAGCATCCAATACATTCTAGCAGCACTATCAACACTCTTACTCAACATCACTGACAGCACCCATACTTAGCAGCACTAACAACACCCATATTGTCAATACTCTCCCTCAAACTGGATCCAGCAAATTGATGGAACCAAGCTTGCCCAATAGACGTTGGAATTGATGCTGGGGTAAGGACTTAGTAAATAGGTCAGCAAATTGATCAATGTTTATGACATAGTGAGTTTGAATAACCTGTGTTTGCACTTGTTCACGCACATAATGACAATCCACTTCCATGTGCTTGGTTCTTTTGTGAAACACTGGATTGGAGGCAATGTGCATGGCTGCCTAATTGTCGCAATAAAGAATCATAGATTGGGAATTGAATACCTCTAAATCACAAAGAAGGTTGCGCAACCAGATTAACTCACAAGCAGTGGAAGCCATCTATTTATACTCAAACTCAGCACTTGATCTGGCAACTACTGCTTGTTTTTTTCTTTTCCATGTGACTATGTTCCCTCCCATAAAAGTACAATATCTAGTTGTTGATTTTCAATCAATTTAATTGCCTGCCCAGTTAGCATCACAATAGCCCATTATTTGAGTGTTTCCATTGTTCTTCATGACTATGCCACGACCCATCGATCATTTCAAGTAAAGTAGGATTCTTCTAATAAGATTGAAATGCTCAAGAATGGATGAATGCATGAATTGACTCGTAATACTCACAAAATATAAGATGTCAGGTCATGTTATAGTAAGATATATTAACTTACCAACAAGTCTTTGATAGTAACCAACGTTGGGAAGTGGTTCACCTTCCAAGATGAATTTAACTTTGCTATCAAGAGGTGTCTTGGCTGGTTTAACATCACTCATCTTGGCTTCCTGGAGCAGATCAAGCACATACTTTCGTTGGTTTAGAAATAGGCCTTTATGTGAGGATGCCATTTCTATATCTAAAAAGTACTTCAACACTCCTAGGTCTTTGATGTCAAACTATTGTTGGAGAGTTTGTTTGAGCTTGGTAATTTCTTCATCACTACCTCCAGTGATAATCAAGTCATCAACATAGATTATAACCACCAATTTTCCTGTATGCACAAACATTGATGAGTCGACATTACTTCCATGAAAACCAACACTTCTAAGAACCGAGCTAAGATTGGTATACCAAGCTCAAGGTGATTGTTTAAGTCTATAGATAGCTTTATGTAACTTGCACACTACCTGTGAATCACAACTTTGTGGATATCCAAAAGGAAATTTCATTTAGATATCTTCTTCAAGATCCCAATGCAAGAATGCATTTTTTAACATCCATTTAATACATTGGCCAACCTTTATTGATGGCAACTAAGAGAAGTACCCTCACTGAATTTATCTTTGCAACTGGAGCATAAGTTCCCTTGTGGTCCACATCAATTGTCTATGTGAATCCACGAGCTACCAGTCTTGCTTTATGCCTTTGAATTGATCCATCTAAGTTGAACTTGATCCTTACCCATCTACATCCCACAACTTCTTTCCTTTTGGTAACTTTTCAATGCTCCAAGTGTTGTGTTGATTGAGAGCATGTAACTTATCATGCATAACTTGCCTCCACACTTCAGATTTACTAGCTTCACGAAAGTTTTGAGGTTCTGTAAGTTCAAAAACCTTGGTAAGGAAGGCACTGTGAGCTGTTGCAAGTTTGTAATAGGAAACATAATTGCAGATTGGGTGCTTTGGCTTGTAAATCACAAAGTCTTGCAATCTTGCAGGCAATTGTCTTTCTCTTGGAGGGTTGTGTCGTGGGGCAACAGGTTTTGACTTATGTTCCATTACTTCTGAGGTCACACTTTGCAAGTTTTCATCTTCTTTACCGGTTGTATTACTGGGTGATTAACCTTCATTAATTTGCTCCCTGGAAGGAATAGTTGCTTGAGAAGTTGGGACTTCAGTGATCATGACATCAGTTCTTGGTAAAGGAAATAGATCCAAGTAGTTCTCCCCCTAAGCAGTAACTTCAAGATGCTTACTGTAAAAAGGGTTAGTTTCATGAAACCTAACATCGTTTGGTACAATTAGTTTCTTAAGTTGAGGGTTGTAACATTTGTATCCTCTTTGAGTTGAAGAATACCCAAGAAAAATGCACTTTGCTGTCCTATGATCTAGTTTATCTTGATATAGTGATTGAATGTGTACAAAACATATGCATCCAAAAACTTTAAGATGTGAGAGATCCACTTTCCTTCCTTTTATTATCTCCATTGGAGACTTGAAATTCAACATTCTACTAGGCAATCTGTTAATCAAATAAGCAACTACCATAACGCCATGTGACCATAATTCTTTAGGCACATTCATTTGCAACATCAGTGCCCTAGTTTTTACCAATAAGTCACAATTTTTTTCTCTCAGCAATGCCATGTAGGTGAAGGGTTCCCACACAATTGGTTTGATGTATAATGCCCTTATTGCTCAAGTATTGTGTCATGATTTAAGACATGTATTCTAAGTCATTATCAGACCTTAGTGTTTAAATGTTTGAAGAGAAATGATTTTTAACAAGATTGTGAAGATACAACCATGTGGCCCTTGAATAATCATCAACGAAGGTTATAAAATACTTATAACCATCAAAAGATTCAATGGTGATGAATACAAATCCACAGCGCAATTGTAGCCCCTCAATGAAAAAGCAACAGAATTATAGCACCCTGAGCTTTCGACTCTTCCCCCATCAGCAATCATGACTTATAAAAAACTGGTGGCATGAGCCTGTTCACCCCAAAGTTTCAGTAACTTAGAATCAATAAAGTTGTGAGTGCTGCCGGAGTCCAAGATGATGGTAACAGGATGACCACCAATGGTGCCCTGAACCTTTATGGTTCTAAGGGTTCGTGTATTGGCAGTGCCATAGAAGGCATAAGAACTAAGTTCCATAACCTGCAATTTAGGATGAGAATCATCAACAACATATTCCTCAAGGGGGTTGGCATCCAAGAAATCCATCATGAGTGTTGAGCAAAAATTGTACATAATATGTAAACAAATAATTCACCTGACACAATTTCACCCTCGTTTTATTTTTTCTGAAGAAGGTTTATTAATTTGAGTTCAACCCATTCTAGGCTACGCGCCTATTCATTACAACCCTTCTCTTGGGAAATGAATACCCTTTGATTCTAATACGAATAAAGCGTAACTTGGGGATTTGGGTGTTTATTTGATTTTGTGACTGCATCTAGGTAGAGCCTTAGATTGCCTACGTACCCTCGTTGAGGGATCAAGTCACCCGTAGTTCCTTGGTATGTGTTGGGGTTTGATGCCTTGTGCGGTTTCAGCTTATGCAGGCAAGGAGCATTTGATACCTCGTGTAGTTTTAGCTCATGCAGACGAGAACTTTAAGCCGTTGGAGCGTCCTAATGCCTTGTGCACTTTTAGCTCATACAGACGAGGACTTTAAGCCATTGGAGCGTTGGTGCTTTGTGCAGTTTTAGCTCGTATAGGTGAGGACTTTGAACCATTGGAGCTATACGCGGCTTTATGCCATTTGAGACTTGACGGGGGTTCCGTGCCACTTAACTACTCAGGAAATTTGATTCATGTTTTAACGCAGCGTAACTTCATCAAGCTTTGTGCTTTTGTGATGGTTCACATCCATGATATTTGGAGTAATTTGCATCCACGAATTTGGTGCCATCGAAGAGGATGCCACTTTGGGATATAAACTTCATTCCTTGGAGTGATCAGCACAATATTGGTCTCTTGGCGGTTTGGATGTGGCGGCGGCATGATAAACACTTGTGCACTTCTTTTCTCATTGGACTGCAAAGAATAAATTTGCACTGCATGTAAGACTTTCATTTGTCTGCTTCCCTTGCTTGAATTTTGACAGATGGCAATAAGAAGATGACCATTTCTTGTTTTCGAGTCTTTTAAACTTTGACCCATCATTCACGTGCAAAGCTCACCAATTTTGAGAAAAGCTCTCGCTTTTTTCTTTTACTGGATCATTCTTTGTTTATTTTCTTCAACAGCATGTGGGTTGAATTCCTAGCCCAAATAAAACTTAGAAAAGCACAACCGCCAAGGGCCTTGGCTACCCGAACAATTTGTCATTTTCGTGGAGTCATTGGAAGAGAACAACACGTGGCAAAGTTGCTGATTGCTTGTGTTGAATTGTTCTTTCTTTGTTTTGTTTTTCTTTCCATTTACTTTGTCTTGAAAGTTGAAACCCATTTCATTTTGTCTTCATGTTCATCACTTTGTTGCTGCCTTTTATCTTTGCACAGCAACACAGCAGCACAGTAAGTATTTGCTTTTTCACATTGTTTAATAAAGGTCAGTGGCAGAGCACGATTTTTTTTATAAATGCCTTTTCAGGCTTTTACAGTCAGACTTTCTTTCAAAGGAAACCACATGATTTTATGTTGGAGAGCTGTGGCATTTTAAAGTTGCCACACGTGAGTGTCCTTCCCATTTGATTTGGGGAGTTGTCAGCAAGAGCTTTCCTTCCTTTATCTTTCCAAGTCCAAATTGACTTATTCATGGAGTCAGGAAGATAGCTATCTTCTGCTATCCATTTGAGGATGCGGCAATGTTTTTAGAATGAATTCAATGAGAGTTGTTGCATGTCTTTGTCTTCTTGTGAGATTACCATAATTTCCTCTTCAGAGCAGCACAGCAAAGAGTCTTTGAGATGGCTTTTCTCTTTTGATTTTCACATGAGTGCCTTTACCAATGAAGTTGTCAGCGAGTTTTATTCTCTCTTTCTTTTCTTTTTTGTGAATTAAGCTTTTCAAGTTCAAAATTTTGCTTCTCCTTCTTCTTTTTCGTCAGCAACCTTTTTTCTTCTTAACTCCAAGACGACGGCTGCGACGGGGTTTGTTTTTTTTTTTTTTCCTCTTTTCCCTTTGCTGGAATCATCCTTCTTTTTGGTGTGACTTCTTTCTCCGACTTTGTGCCAAATTCTTCGCGTGTTCCTAAAACGGAGCAGCAACAACATGCCAAATTTTTCGAAATGAGCTCCTAAAACGGAGCAGCAGCAACACGCCAGGGCATCACAGGTTGTAGAGTGTTGATGGCGGCGAAGACGCAACGACGGTTGTGCTTTTCTTTGTCGATGCCGCTGTTGGTACTAGGATCCTGGCGAAGGATTGTAGAGAAATCGAAAGTGGCAGTAACGTGGCATCACCAAACGCATCTCTTTCAAGCCGCATAATGCACGGACTCCATCTAGAAGACCACCAGAGACGACGGTTGGAGACGTGGCGCGACTGCTACCTCCGTTTGGGCTTCCGTCTGACGTCGGCGGTTGTTGCAGCATTATGCAAAGAAGGAAGGGCTACGGTGTGCGTTGAAGGGGAGTCCAAGAGAAGTAGAGAGAGAACTGCGGTGGGCTCACGGTCACCGAATGTCACCACTTTGCTGCTGCTTTTCGGTTGTTATCGGCCGAGACGAGGGTGCTCGTTGCGGTCTCTGGGCTCACGGATGGCACTCTCACTGGGCAGAGAGGAACAAGGAGCAGCCGTCTTGACCTTGGGGAGTCGACAGCGGCAGGGAGCGGAGAGCGTCCCTCTTTCTTCTCTGCTCGCCAACTGCATCTTTGGCTTCGTGATTGCTGCAGTAGCCGTGCTCTCAGACAATGGCGTAGCCACCAACAAGGCTAAGGTGGACTGTAGCCCGGGAGGTTTTCTATTATCTATACACTTATTTTTACTTGTCACACAACCTTCTTAATTTTCAGTTATTCGAATCGAATAAGTTGAAGATGAACACTGATAGAAAGTTAATAAAACTGCGTTGAAAGTAAAAATGAGTTTGTAAATAGAACTATTCTTTTGTAAAATCATGTTTATAGTTTACTCAATTTCAATTGAGATTATTATTTAATGTATATTTTATAAAGAATACGTAATAAATAATACATTTTATGCTAAAAATTATAAATTAGTTCTATCTTCTGTTTATTTTTATCATATTCTTTAAAGAAAAAGACCAGTTACCCTTATTTAGCTTGTAATTTAGTTTTTGTGCTTCTTACTCAAGAAAAGAAAAATAATTTTTTTATATCCACAATTAAATTCTTATGTCCGTAATTCCTTAATTTCTGTTGTGATTTTCCAATAAATGTAACATTTGATACTTTCTTAATTTCTATATTATTTTTGATTTAATTAGTAGATTAATTATTTATATAGTGCATGAATTTATAGGTTAAGGTTATGATTTTGAGAATAGTTTATATTATATTATTATTTTTTTATATTAATTATTATATAAATTTATTCAAGCAAAAAATAAACATATGATTTTATAGTACTATTTTTAATTAGCCCATCCATAAAAAAAATTCTGGCTCCGTCCTTGCTCTCAGATCGGAAAATGGCTCCAGGAATTGTCGCAGGAGGATGTGAGCGAGGAAAGGGGAGAGCTCCCTGGTGGAGGATCCGAGAGAGAAGTGGTGTAGCCTTGGAAATTCAAGATGGAAGGAGGAAGGTTTATCGTTCTGATTGCTGCGATGGTGGAATTTTCACCTTTTTCTTTGCTTTGGTGAAAATAAGAAGAGCCAAGTCTTCTTTCTTTTCCACTGCAAAAAAAGCTGAACCAACACCAAGACAAAGAACAAATTATAAACAATAAATTTATACCTCGTATTTTTGCTCCTTTCGCCGTGTCTTCCTTGCTTTTCCTTTTTTCCTTTGTGCTTCTCTGTGTGCTTTAATTTCTGCAGCGTTTTATTGTCACTCCCTTTCGTTGCTATCTTTTCTCTCAATTTCTCTCTTAATTTCTGCAGAGTCTCTCTTCTTCTTTTTCCGTGTTCTCCCCTTTTGCTTTGGTTCGATGCCTTTTTATAGGCGAACAGTGGACATGGCAGTTGAAGTTAGTGGGATGCAACTTTCCTGGGGTATGGAGATGCTGAGAGAAAACCATCACTTGAGTGGAGAACGTGGGAGTTTTAGAGGGTTCTAGATACACACGTTCTTTAAACCCGGTTGCCATGTCGATGACAAACTCCTTCAGACTTGGCATACGTTGAGGTCCACGTGTGCGGGTGTAGAGTTTTTTTCCTCTCTTTATTTCTTATATATATTATATAAATATAGTGTGTGTGTATATATATATATAAAAGAATATATACGCACACACATAATGTGAGCCTTATTTTCTGGTTCTCTATTATTATTTTTATTTTTATTTTGAAGTCTTCCTGTTTTTAATAAGACTTGCTAATATATTTTGTTTGTGAAAAAATGTCTCAACAATGAGCAACTGATTTGGACCACATTTATGGCCTCGAACCCACTTATCAGAACAAAACCAACATTCTTCACGTTCACGTTTCTGTTGGATTTTAGCATGAGTCAAATTTTTGATTGGCAAGTTACTGGTGCGAGGTACAGTGTAAGTAGGAGGTGCTGTGGGAGTAGGTTTAGCTGCAAGAGGGTGGGAGTTTTAATTCAGCAAGTTTAGCATCCAATTGTACAACAATAGCAATGGCCTCATGCACATTTGAGGGTTTCAAAAGTTTAACATTGAATTTCAATTCATGCTTAAGACCACCTAGAAAACAACTCTTAAGCAGAATATGGCCCAAATCAGAAGTTCAATTAGCAAGCCTCCTAAATTCAGAGATATACTCATGTAATGTACCTGTTTGGCGAAGATTGAACAAGATTCAACACTATCGACAAACTCCGAGGGCCTAAACTCCCTACAAAATGTTCGGGTGAAATCTTCCCAACGAGGAGTTGAGCGAGTGCAATCCATCCACTGAAACCACTGCAGAGGTTCACTTTCAAGATGAAAATAGGCGGTGAGCACTTTTTGATTCTTCGGTGTGTGGTAAAAGGCAAAGAACTGGTCAGCCTTATAAATCCAGGCCAACGGATTGTCCCTTTATGTGAAATGTGGAAAATCAATGCGAAAAGTCCACATTGGTCAAGGCGGTGGACCACCACCACCACTAGTCTCATTCGAGCTTCAAGGCAATTGGATCTGCTCCCAATTGCATGGAGGAAAATGATTGGAGTTCCCTGGAGCGGAAGAACCCTCACCATCACTACGATCAGTGAGTTCACGTCGAAATTATTGGAAATAAATGGGAAGCTGGTGATCGAATTGGGCCGAAAGTTGGGAATCCATGGCAGCAGCAATAGTTGTGGAAACAGAAGAGTTCACATTCTCGACGATGAAAGCCAGAATGAAAGCAAAATTGGCTTGTAAGGCAAAAACGCGAGCATCCATGGTTATGGCGCGGGTAGTAGCAGTGTAGCAAGCATACACGGAAAGGTGTTAGACAAATAAGGAATATGGTTGGAATCCTTGTGTAATTGTATATAATATTAGTATTGGAAGAATAAGCCGTCCTACAGCCGTCAAGCCGTCCTAGCTTGTCACTAGCCGTCCTAGCTTGTCACTAGCCGTCCTAGCTTGTCATTAGCCGTCCTAGCTTGTCACTAGCCGTCCTAGCTTGTCTCCTAGCCGTCCTAGCTTGTCTACTAGCTGTCCTACCTTGTCCTACCTACACATTTGTATCATGTATATATATCCTTGTAATCTTGTAGAGAAACATAATGAAAAAATAAGCATTCTCTTCCATTTGCATTCTCTTCCATAAACATTCTCTTCCATTTGCATTCTCTTCCATTTTTCCACATTCATGTATCAATAACAAATATATTTTTAGCCTACATACCTTTTTCTACATGGTATACAGAGCAGGTTTATAACCCTAGCCCTAATTTTTTTTTTTCGGCAGCTTTCTCTGCCGTTCCCATGGCTGACTCTTCTTCTTCTGATGGTGTTTTTTCCCTTCATCATTCCGACCACCCGAATCTTGTCCTTGTATCCAAGAAGTTGAATGGTGATAACTACACATCCTGGGCCCGTGACATGCAGCTTTCCTTGAGTGCCAAGAATAAACTTGGTTTCATCACTGGCGATATCCAAGAACCTTCTTCCTCCGACGATCCTGATGCTCACGCGGCTTGGCGTCGTTGCAATGACATGATTCTCTCTTGGCTTCTGTATTCCTTGGAACCTGACCTTCAAGAATCTGTGCTTTTTTCCACCTCTGTCCAAGCTGTATGGGATGATCTTCGCGAACGCTTCTCTTAGAGTAATGCTCCACGCATCTTCCAACTCAACCGGGAACTTGCTACAATTTCTCAAGGTTCTTCTTCTATCTCCGCCTATTTTACTCGCCTGAAAGCTCTCTGGGATGAGCTTGCTTCTTATAATGATGGTTGCACGTGCTCTTGCAACGCCAAGCATGACCGTCAACAACTCATGCAATTTTTAATGGGCCTCAACGAATCCTTTGCTGCTGTTCGTGACCAGATTCTTTTAATGAATCCCCTCCCCACTGTTCGTCAGGCCTGTTCCTCGGTGTCTCAAGCTGAAAAACAACGCTCCCTGGGCGTCCTCCGCTATGTCGATCAACCTGCTGCCATGGCTGTTCGTGGCCCGTCCCGTCCCTCCTCTGCTCGTCCTCCCCTCCACTGCACCTACTGCAATTTTGATTATCATACCCGAGACACCTGCCATAAACTTCATGGCTATCCCGTTGGCCATCCCCTCCATGGCCAACCGTGGCGACCACCGCGCCGTGCCACTGCTTCCAGTTCTTCCCGCAGCCATGCACCTTTCAGTCCTCCCCAGCAGCCACGGTTTTCTGCTTCCCGGCCCCATAATTTTACCCAGGCCCATCACGTGCAAGGCACCCAGGCCCCCGCCTCCTCTTCTACTCCAGCGACCCACCAAGTGCACGGGACCCAGCCCACTTTACATGACTTGCAGCTTGCCATGCCTGACCTCTCTGCCGAGCAGCACTCCCGTGTTCTAGCTGCTCTACGTGACACCACCACCCCTCCTCAGGCCAATGCCGTGCTCACTACTGATTTTGCCCAAGGTTTGTTACCTGTCACCTCTCGTCATGGTCAATGGATTCTTGACAGTGGTGCTACGGATCATATTACTTCTTCAGCTTCATGTTTGGTTAATCGTTCTCCTTCACATTTGCCGCCTGTTTCTTTGCCTAGTGGTGCTTCCGCTCCCATTACTTTTACCGGCACTCTTCCTTTAAATTCCTCAGTTACTTTGAAGGATGTTTTATATGTCCCTAATTTCTGAGTGGACCTTTTATCGGTTGGTAAACTTACAGATGGATTATCGTGTTCCATAACCTTCTTTCCTTCTTGGTGTGTTTTGCAGGACTTGGTTTCGAAGGCGATGATTGGTGTGGGTAAGCGACGTGGCGATCTGTATTACCTTGTGGCCCTTACCTCTTCTCTCCCCACCCGTCAACCTTTCTGCAACATCATTACCATCCCATCCTCCCTCTGGCATAGGCGTCTTGGTCACCCCTCCTCCACTCGTTTGCAAGTTTTAGCATCTAGCTCTCTTAATTGCACTTTTGATTCTAGTCATATTTGTGATGTTTGTCCGTTGGCAAAACAAACTCGTCAACCTTTTCCTTTGAGTTCAATTTCATCAACTTTCCCTTTTGCTTTAATTCATTGTGATATTTGGGGCCCGAATCGTCAATCTTCTCTTTCTGGTGCTTATTATTTCTTAACCATTGTGGATGATTTTTCTCGCTTTACGTGGGTCTTCCTCATGAAACATAAATCCGACACTCAACAATTAATTAAGGATTTTTTTGCTTATGTCACTACCCAATTCCGCACTACCATCCAATGCATTCGTACTGACAATGGTGGTGAATTTTTATCTCTTCGTAGTTTTTTCTCTGATCATGGGGTGCTTTTACAAACTTCTTGTGTTTATACCCTCCAACAAAATGGCGTTGTTGAAAGAAAACATCGTCATCTTCTTGAAACCGCTCGCGTCCTTCGTTTTCAATCCCATCTTCCTATCAAGTTTTGGGGGGAATGTGTTCTTACCGCTACTTATCTCATCAATCGTCTCCCTACCCGTCTTCTCCATCATAAATCCCCATTTGAGGTTCTCTTTTCGAAAACCCCTTCTTATGACCACTTCCGCGTCTTTGGTTGTCTGGCATATGCCACCTCTGTCACTCCCACCACCAAATTTTCCCCTCGGGCTCATCGTTGCATTTTTCTCGGTTATCCTCATGGACAAAAGGCCTATACCCTTTACGATCTCGACAATCACCGCATTTTCACTAGTCGAGACGTCATCTTTCACGAAAGTACTTTCCCTTATGCCGTTTCTCACCCTCCTATCCCATCCTCTTCGCCTACCCTACCCATCCCACCCCCTCTGGACTTTACATATAACCCACCCCTTCCTGCCCCGACGCCTCACCCTCCTCCACCTTCCTCCCCTTCCACGCCTCCCACAGATTCCCTTGCTGCCCCATTACCCGTTCCTCCCCATGCCCCTGCCCTCTCGGCATCCCCTCCTTCCCCCCCCCCCCCCCCCCCGCTACTTCCTTACCTTTCACCCTTTTACCCACGGACATCCCTACCCCCCCACTACCTACCAATCCTCCCCTTCCCCGCACCTCTTCCCGTGCCCATAAACCTCCATCCTATTTAAAAGACTACGTTTGCTCGCAGGTGATTCTGCCATCCCACCCATCTTCAACTTCGCAACCCGGTTCTACACAAGGTACGCGATATCCACTTTGTAATTTTCTCTCTTATCACCGTTACTCTCCCAGGCATTTTTCTTACATTAACTCTGTCAGTCGGACTGTGGAGCCTTTCTCCTTTGCCGAGGCTGCCACTGACCCCAATTGGCAACGTGCTATGACTGAGGAGCTTCAAGCTTTACATGCTAATGGTACTTGGACTTTAACTTCCTTGCCCCCTGGCAAAATTCCCATTGGTTGTAAGTGGGTGTACAAACTCAAGCACAATTCCGACGGCTCTATTGACCGCTACAAAGCTCGTTTGGTTGCTAAAGGCTTCACTCAGGCTGAAGGTATTGATTATCATGACACTTTTTCTCCTACTGCTAAGATGATTACGGTGCGTTGTCTTCTTGCTCTTGCTGCTAGTCAGTCTTGGTCTCTTCATCAACTTGATGTTAATAATGCTTTCTTACATGGTGACTTACATGAAGAAATCTATATGTCTCCTCCTCCTGGTCTTCGGCGACAGGGGGAGAATCTTGTGTGTCGCCTTCACAAGTCACTTTATGGTCTTAACCAGGCTTCTCGCCAATGGTTTGCCAAATTCACTAGTGCCATCATTTCTGCCGGTTTTCAACAATCCAAAGCTGACTATTCATTGTTCACTAAAAAGTCTGGTATTTCTTTCACAGCTTTGCTCATTTATGTGGATGATATTGTGATTACAGGCAATGATGCTAGTGCCATTAATTCTCTGAAGTCTTTTCTCCGTGATCATTTTCGGATAAAAGACCTTGGTGATTTAAAATATTTTTTGGGTATTGAGGTTTCTCGTTCCAAACAAGGGATTTATATTTCTCAACGCAAGTATGCATTAGAGATTCTCAAGGACTATGGTTTTTTGGGAGCACGACCCATTGCTTTTCCTATGGATGACACAAAATTATCTGATAAAGGAGAACTTCTCAAGGATCCTGAAAAGTATCGACGATTAGTAGGTCGGTTAATATATCTCACTATCACTTGGCCGGATATCACCTATTCTGTGCATGTTCTAAGCCGTTTTATGCACGAGCCAAGGATATCTCATATGGATGCTGCGCTTCGTATTGTTCGTTATTTGAAGGCTACTCCAGGTCAAGGTTTATTATTTCGTTCTAACAACCAGACCAAGTTAACTGCGTTTTGTGATTCTGATTGGGCAGGTTGCCCTATCACTCGCCGTTCGACTACTGGGTATTGTGTATTCTTGGGCGGTTCTTTGATTTCTTGGCGGACGAAACGACAGAAAACCGTTTCGCTCTCTTCAGCAGAGGCGGAATATAGGGCCATGGCAGGTGCTTGTTGCGAGATAGTTTGGCTTCGTTTTTTGTTGAAGGATTTGAACATTCCTTTGGATGGTCCTTCCATTTTATTTTGTGATAATCAAGCAGCGTTACATATAGCTGCCAATCCTGTTTTTCATGAACGAACTCGTCACATTGAGATGGATTGTCACTTTATACGAGATAAGATTGTAGATGGCACAATAGAGACCAAGCATGTGGGTACGGCACAACAGTTGGCAGACTTGTTTACCAAACCTCTTGGGAAAGAAAAGTTTTCGGGTATGTTACGCAAGTTGGGAGTTCTTGACATCCACTCTCCAACTTGAGGGGGAGTGTTAGACAAATAAGGAATATGGTTGGAATCCTTGTGTAATTGTATATAATATTAGTATTGGAAGAATAAGCCGTCCTACAGCCGTCAAGCCGTCCTAGCTTGTCTCCTAGCCGTCCTAGCTTGTCACTAGCCGTCCTAGCTTGTCACTAGCCGTCCTAGCTTGTCATTAGCCGTCCTAGCTTGTCACTAGCCGTCCTAGCTTGTCTCCTAGCCGTCCTAGCTTGTCTACTAGCCGTCCTACCTTGTCCTACCTACACATTTGTATCATGTATATATATCCTTGTAATCTTGTAGAGAAACATAATGAAAAAATAAGCATTCTCTTCCATTTGCATTCTCTTCCATAAGCATTCTCTTCCATTTGCATTCTCTTCCATTTTTCCACATTCATGTATCAATAACAAATATATTTTTAGCCTACATACCTTTTTCTACAAAAGGAGCCAAGATCGTTAGATGATACCAATGTTAGTACCCCGCTAATCTGGGTTCAACCTTGACCTGCAACAATGGTGGAATTGCAGAGATAATAAGAAAGCAAATTGAAAAGTATTTTAATATTGATTTTTCATATATGACTGTTGCCACAATCCAAGCGAAATATAACAACCATTTGCTGCCTTCACTGAGTTCGTGAATGCCACCTCAACCAAAAAAATAAAAGTCTATTTAACTAGCCCTCAATTTAAACTCTATTACAAAAAGACCCCCAATTTCTCCTAACAATTGACTCCCTATGACAATTTTATCCAATGCTTTGCTATTAAAGCAATATCAGATTTGGAAGCACATCACATAATTCTGCAAAAGACATGTTTGGGTTATTATTTAACTTTGGGCTTCAAGAGAAGAAAGCCTAAAAGAGCTCAATAAAGGGGATTTTGCCCGAAGCCCAGGGTCAAGCCCAGATACCCATCTCGAGACAATATAACGGCTCCCCATTTAATGCAAAGGTTAGGTGCTTACAAAAGAAGTGACAACCGATAGAAATCAATCCACCTATTCTCTGCCCAAAAGCACTTTCTAAATGGCAGAACATATAAAAATACTGATGACTCACTACCCTTCAGTTACTTTCGGGCAAGAACAGAAACAGTACAATTGGGTTAATTTGCCTATAAAATGAGGAAGAGGGCCTAAAGATAAGGACTCTCAACCAATCAAACAAACATACAACTTGCCTCTCAGTCAAGCAAATACCTAGAAAGTTGTGCTTTTTCCAGATTATGTACCCTTTTAGCCTTAGACTCCCATTAAAAAGACATATTTTGTCTAGTGTAAAAGCTCTACTACATTTTCTAAATGTTGTAGTATCGATTCTCTTAGGTAAACCTGTTCACCACTCATCATACTTTAAGTACTCAACCCTCTGTAACTACAAAGAGAAGAGACCGCAAAACGTTTAAACCTTACCCGACAAGGTGAAATCTTGCCCGACTCTCTTTGTTTTGTCTTTAAGCTAATAGATCTGGTGTTATGATGTATTCCCCAGTATATATTCAAGTTATTTCTAGCCTTTTTAATAGCCAAAGTTCATTCAGTTCTCAGACCTGGTTCACTTAATGGTTTTACTGTCATAAAAAAACTAAATGTGAATTAAACTGATGAATCGATCAAATTTGGACCTCCACCCTTTAAGCATACAAGATAACTAACTAAAAGTCCTTGATCTCAAGGCATAGAAAAAAAACTTAATGTAGACTTAACCCATCTATGACAATCCTTTGATAACAAGAAGTCATAATAACTTGGGGTACAAGTAATCGGCTTAAACACACTTGTTTTACATCTGCCATACTGAGATGGCAATGGCACGCCTAAGCACTTAATTAATTTTGATCGTGAGCCTAAAGGCCTACACTTAAGGCCCCACAAAGGCACCTTTTAGAACTAACTTTATCTTCCTGTTGCAGCATCTCGGCAAGCCGGAGCCCGATAATCAACCAAAGTGCCAACTCCTCGGGGAGCTGTGTGCTCAAGCCAGAGACCCCTCCCAACGAGATTTCCTCCCCCAACATAGTTTTGGCACGCCCGGTAGGATCACAAGTCTTGTATATAAAGAAGAAGAAAGAAAGAACAAACCTTCAAGAGGAAGATAGAGCAGAAAACACCCAAGTGTACACCAAGATCTAGCATGACAAATATCCCTAAAGACTTGCAAGGGCCTGTCTTGACGGAAAACCCGACTCATTCTGAGAAATCAGGAAGGATGGTCATAAATGAAGACCTGCAGGCTACCATGATTGCTGTCTTGAAAAGCATGGAAAAAAAACTGTCTAGAAACGAAAAAGGAAATAAGCAGACACTGTTCCTTAACAGGAAATCTGCAAAGAATGTTAGATCTGGAATATTCTACCCCTGAAAATGACCATGTTAGAGGAATGATGAAAAAAGTCAGCCCTGTTAAGGAGTTAGTTATTCCTCTGTTTCCTTTACTTGAGGAGAAGATGAATAAAGGAAAAAGCAAGGAAGAGTTCGAAACTAATCAACCAGTGTTGGAAGAATTCCAAGAAGCAGAGTTGTCTGACCCCTTTTTATTCTCATTAAACAGTAGGGGCAGTGTGGGCCAGAAATAAAGTTGTTGCTAGAAGAGCCACATGCTGATACTGAAGGAAGATTTGTGAAAAACATGTTCATTTAAGCAACATCAATAGCATGCAATTAACAATTAAAGGCGGAATCATGCTTGTATGCACTTAAAAACAAAACATTTACCCATGAAATTCAAAGCCTAGTAGATAGGTGAACCAAGACTCAACTCAAAACAAAGTGAGTTGAGAAATCAATACCTTTGTAGATTCCTCTTTGCATAAGCAAAGGCTAATCACCCAAAGAGAGGGCCTTCATTCCTTGCATCTTAGATCCATGGATTTGGATGGATGAAAAGGTTTCTCCAAGTTCCCAAAATTGAGAACCTCTAATGATTCATCACCAAGGCATAATGAAGAAGAAATGAGTGACCTTGGAGGAGTTTGATTGCTAGATGATCCCTCCAAGGTGGCCTAAATTTTAGAGAGAAAGGAAAGCTTGTGTTCTCATCCTTTCCCCAAAAATTACCATATGTAAATTTTAGGCTATAAAGTCCTTTATATAGTCCCTTCAAATAAGTGACCTAATGGACCAAAAGCCCTATTCTTCTAACATGGCAAGCCTATAGGGTTTATTGGGCTTTCAAGCCATTTGTTTATTCAAGTTGTCATACAACTTGAGTTAATGGGCTTGACATTCAAATCCCATTGGGCCTTGCGGCCCAAAACTAACCCGAGGTCTTTAACGAACTTATTCGTTTGATTAATTACATATTAATTAATCCTAGCCTTAGATAAATAATTAAACCATTTAATTATTCTTACTCATCTCCGTTGTTTCTTCAAACTCTACCTTACTCGGTGAACGATCCATTAGGTTCCTTTTAGCGAGGCAGTGGGCGATTAAAACTCTTTCTAATCGATTGTGAATTGAAACTTACTTTCAATTCTCCCGTTAGTGATAATACACTTTTAGGGCTTCCACAAACCATGGTTGACGCCTAGCAGCATGTCATGGTTACCCAAGCTAATCAGAAGAGGTGGAGAACCTATTCAGTTTTAGGATTACAAATGCAATACGGTCTTTCTCTAATACAATACTCTTGACCACATTGTTTGGTTTGATAGTTTATTCATGTCTACTATCCAATGTGAGTCTTGTGCTTATATGATTACCTTGAATGTGATTTGGAACACATTCCTAAATCTCATTCATACTTTGGCCAAAGATTCTTAATCATATCATAGAGTATTCTCCCTCAAACAGTTTGAAGGTTAGAAATCCCTTGTTGCGCATTCACTTGCCTCCATGGCTAAGTGGCTTAACCCCAACGATGCCATGGACACCCTCCTGATGGAGTGACTTTGACATAATCAAAGATTAAGGACCTAACCACAAGACAACTGTGATGCCTCAGGTCAAAAGACTAATTTGCATTATCCCAACCATGAGTTCTCATGTGACATGAATATGAGAACTCTTCGTTGATCGTGTTTAGTGAACTCATTCTCTATTGAGCACCTACGTACTTGTCTTGATGTCACACACACCAATGACTCGAGACTAGTCACTCTCCTTGAGAGAAGACATAGCACGTACTGATCTTAACGGACTGTCAATGCCCAATTGACAATCCTATGATCAGGAACGTTTAGGATGTGTCAACGAAAGAATGGTCTCATGAATCTAACTTCTTTAGATCGCATTCTTCCAATCACATATTCCTTGGACTTATCATTTAAGCATATAACATTTATATGAGACGGCTCAAACAATAATGTTTGCCCTTAATATTAAACTAGATTAGTTTAACATGTGAAATGTCCATAAAGTATCATCATATGATTGGTTTTAGGGCACATTTCCAACAGATACAATGATTGATACTGATCCCTTTCTACCGATCCCAGTAAACATGATCAACCTAACAAAGGCAGAGAAAAGGAAAGGGAAAGCCACTTGGGAAGTGAGACCAGAAATGAGGCCAATCGAGAGACTAACTGAATAAGCTATCAAGCTGCCCGAAAAACCTAAAACTGCTATAATCAAAGGAGTAGTGCTATGCAGCAGGTGTCAATGTGAATGCGAACAAGAAGTACCAACAGCAGGAACCATCCTTGATCAGGAGCTGATCAATATAATGGATAAGGAAGAACATGAAAACCGTGTGAACGTCATGAGGGTAGCTGATAAGGAAACCTCTAGGAACGGCTTCCAGAGGTTGGGGGAAACACTTGGCCTAAAACCTTGTCAAAAGTATTCAGAAACTATGAAGCTTCAGAAGAAGTGGAGGACAATGAGGCCAAGACGCCATGGTGGGCGGATGTGAGGCCACCCCAGCTAAGTTATGCCGGTGGAGATATTAGAATGAAGGGAAAAACATAGAACCCGATCACAAAGAAGAATCTTGCCCGACTTGGGCGAAGATGATATGAGAGGATGAAAGACCTGTCAAAGAAATGGAAGCCTCCATGATCAGGAGAATCCAAAGGCAGCATAGGGCCCACATGAACTCGTTGAAAGTTCCCACTACTTCAGATACCTTGGAGAATGTAAAGTTCAAAAATGTACCTTATGAAAGGAGAAATCAACCTCATTAAGGGAGTAAAAAAGATATAAAGAAGGCAAACAGTAAAACCGAAAGAGAAGGAGATCATGTACCACAGAGCCCCCATCTTGGAAAGTATAGAATCTTGAAGAGAGCTCATGAAGATATGATAATGATGTCGACACCTAAGTGGAGCCCGGAGCCAATCTGTTTAGGAACAATCTTGCCTGAGAGAATGATACCCTCACCATTACTAGTTGACACTATCTGTGAGTGCCTAGTGTAGGCGCAGAACTTTGTCATAACTCAAGATGAAGTGTTGCCTAAACTGATGCTGCCAGAAGAAGCACAGGCTTGGTTGGATAAGTTTATGAACCACATTGAGGGCAAGGAGAAAGATTTACCCGAACCCAATAACTTCCACGTAAACATGACATATGTTTTATCAACCACATTTCGCGCCGAGCATGATGAACCTTCCACGATGGAAGGTCATTACTTGGCGACAAAACCTATGATAGCGCATGTTAGTGTTCAATAAACAGGAAAAAAGGAACCCAACCAGGCAGGCTTTCCCGAATAATCAATGAAGAAGCCTAAGAGAATATACTTGGACAAAATGGTTTTCGTTCGCTCGAGTTTGGCCCTGGACAACCATCTCAAGCCCATATACGTAACTGCTCACCTGGAGAGAGTACTCTTCAAGAGGGTCTTGATTGATGGAAGGGTCACGGTCAATGTCGTGCCATACAAGCAAATGAAGAGAATATGCAGAGGTGAGAATGATCTTATCCCCACAGATCTCACAGTTTCTGGTTTCTCAAGAACTATCACCAGGACTCATGGGATACCGCTATTAGAGGTTAATTTGGGTTCAAAACAGATCATGTTGGCCTTTTTTGTTGTAGACAATACTTCCACTTATAGGGGCTTTATCGGGCAGAGATTAGATTCATCAGAGTCTCTATATGCCATCTACCTTACACTAACAAGTGGCTGTCTAGCATGAAGAAGAAGAAACAGAACCTGGGCTCTGGGAGATTGTAGAGGTCGAATCACGGCCATTTTTCCCTACAGCCAATGTCGCAGAATCCAACTTCTACAATCCCAGTGTTAGGATTCTTCAATGTTCAGGAGTTGATAAGAACGACTACCCAACTAAGGTGACGGTCCAAAAGCTTCTAGAGCAAAGGCTATCTCTTACAAAGGAAGAATGAGATCGGCCTTTTATCATCCCAATTCCCTAACACCATTAAATGTCAGAAAAGAAAAGGAATAACCAAGTAGTTGCAATCAGGTCCTTAATAAAAAAATTGTTGGTGTATGGGAAAAAGGGGAAACAAGAGAAGGAAAACTCAACCGAGGAATAAGAAAAGCGGAGTGAAGAGGCTTCAAGCAGTCAAGTGAGTGAAGAAGAATCTTTTGGGGAAGAGTTAGAAGCAACCATACAAATGGCTGAATGTATATATGATCTAGATGGGCCAGATGATTTGCCCGAGAATCTAGAGTTGGTTGAGTTTTTGTGTGCAAAGCCTGACAAACCGGCCCTAGAAGTACAAGACCCTTTGGAAACCATTAATTTAGGGATTGAGGAGGATCCAAGACTTATATAGATCAGTGGTTTATTGGAAACCAAGGATCGGGCAAGGATTGTCGATCTTCTGTGTGAATATAAAGAATGTTTTACTTGGCATTACACCGAGATGCCAGGTTTAGATTCAACCTTTGTAGAACACAAAATGCCTATTAAGGAGGGATTTAAACCTGTCAAGCAACCACCACAGAGGATGTCAAAAGAAATTGAAGAAAATGTCAAAAAAGAAATCGAAAGGCTGGTGAAGGCCGGATTTATTAGGCCTGCCAAATATGTTGAGTGGTTAGCCAACATTGTACCTTTTTTAAAAGCTTTAACTAAAGCGGTTAAATGTTGTGTTGACTATAGAAACATTAATAGAGCCACGCCTAAAGATGAATACCTCATGCCTATGGCTGACCTATCCATAGATGAGGTTACTAAATACAAAGTTCTATTTTTCATGGATGGGAATGGTGGTTACAATCAGATAAAAATGGCTAAAGAAGATATACATAAAACATATTTTAGATGTCTGGGTCATATAGGAGCATATGAGTAATTGGTATCTTGTCGATTCAATCGATTGGGATCCAAAGAATTAGGATCGGTCTGGGTTTCTTCAGTCGATTTGCTCGGAAAACTGACATAATTATTTTCTTGAATTTCCCAATGCAAGAGCTCATGACGAGTATCAATTTCATCTAGCCACTCGAGAATGTTGGCGAAAGCAGCCTAAATTGCATCAGACTCTATGGCTTTCTTCATCGATGCTCTAGTCATATACACAGAGAAGGGAAGATCAGGAGGGTCGAACGATGGCGTGATACCAATGTTAAAATGTGAAATCCGGTATTTTAAATATTATATATATATGTGTGTGTAAATAGTTATAGAGAGAGAAATATAAGGAGTTAGCTAGGATTTGATACTTCGGGATCAGTATTTAGTTGTCTTGCCAAGGTTCTGATAATCAAGGTGAGTAGTTTATATAATGTGTTTCAAAATATTCTTATTTTCTGATAAATTAAAATCATGAGATTATTGTGAGTTTTGAGCTATTTTCAAATATCTATCTATTTTAAGTCAAACATGTTGGATTTTGTGTAAACATTTTATGATGGGATATATATTGTATGTGAAATTACTTGAGATGTTTATGGAACATGAGAACTTTGGTGTTGCATTAGTTTGAGGGATAAATGTAAACTACACAAGGGGACATTAGGGTAGGAAGGCCATTTGGGGTCACATGTTGAGTTACAATTTATCAAGGATATAATGAACACATAAATGGATGATGTGATATGGAATTATGTGGCTAAGCTTTGATATTACTCTCATATTTTCTAGCGTGTGTAAAACGGCATCGCTTGACTGCCATATTACATATTCTACTCACTGAGTGGCAGTGGTTGTTGCTGACCCCTCACCTTTATATTTTTCAAATGAGTTATTTAGCAAGACAAGTACTAGACGAGTTGAGGTTGTGATTGAGGAGACATTTCAGGATTTTAATTTATTTTGTACACCCTGTAAAGATGTTAGGAGTTTTTTTTTATAAAGAGAAGTTTGTTTTTCATTTTATTTTTATTCTTACTTGTGCTCGAGTGCGAAGTTGAATTTTCCATCGACCCCGGGTCCATGGCATGACATAAAACCCAAGCATTCAACCTTGACTCATGCAAGAGATATTAACAACGGAACTTTCTTATCCACAACTAACTTTTACAATAAAATACATTTCCAGCTATATAGCTAAAATATCTCCTTAAAGTTGATGTCAGTAATTAACAAAACAAATATCACATCTAACAACTTGTTAATTAGTGGGTGACCACTAACAGAATGACACTTGTACAACCCAGTTTCCTAATAGGATAACTCGAGACTGGTTGCAAAGAGTTAAAGGAGATTAATAAAAGGAAAATTGGGATGACTAAGTTACAGGGTTAATTTGTATAATTGAGCAATCAGATCACCACTGCAGAGGTAAAATGTATTGTATGAGACATACAAGTCTGCTTATTATTATAGGAATTAATGGGTTGGACAAATGACGTCAAGTTGCATTGCATTCATGCATTGTTACTGATAACGATTTCATACTTGATTTTATGATGCCATGACACTTAATTAGTATTATCAATTTACGGTGGTAAGGTTATGTCCCTAATAAGCTTTTGAAGCTCACCCCTCATTGGTTATGCAGGTTTATGAATTAAACAATCAAGAGGGTAAGTGGAATGAAATCGGATTAGATATGTGAGGTTAAAAGTGGTGTTTAATTATTTTAGCCTTATAAAAAAAATTCTTGATTATATGTACAAAAGGAATTTATTTCTCATCTCGTTCCAATTTCTATTCTTTTTGTTTATTTTTAATTTTTAGCTCACCTTTCAGATTCGACTTTTTTTACCAACCCTAAGTTGGGTGCATCACAAAGGTAGTCCCTTGCTTCCTTAATTGTAGCAAATAGTGAGTCACAGAATTTGCCCCCTTGATAATCTGACGATCTACTTTCATTGGGAAAATAGAAGTTCGACGCATAGTAGAGAGTTGACCACTAAAGAGTTGGCCACTAAAAAGCTAACCACTAGAGTCGATCACTAGAAAGCTGATCACCTGGAAGAGGTAGTCTGTCACGTACCAAAAGGTTTCTCATTCAACGGTGACCCAATTACTGATCAACTAGTCTTCCAACGAACGGTGATCTAGTTCCTGGTCAAAGAGTCTTTTCTCAAGATAATGACAGTGAGATTTGGTCGAACAAGGATCTGCGTTAACAAAAACAATTTCTCACGAAATGGAGAAGCAGCTAAGCGATATTAGTACATCAAATATCAAAGAGTAGCTACCATATATAATATATTTGTCACTCGAAAGGCTTGAAAGTTGGAAAATTATGGCATTATTCATCAATATGTAACTCGTTACATTCCCCAATCAGGGCCTTTTTTTTTTTTTCTTCCATCAATGTTGTAGTAAACGCAGCCCTTGCATCAAATGTCACATCCCGGCCCGGGTGGGACCACTTCTCTGGCCCGCTCCACCACCGTAGCACGATATTGTCCGCTTTGGGCCCCGACCACGCCCTCACGGTTTTGTTTTTGGGAACTCACGAGCAACTTCCCAGTGGGTCACCCATCATGGGATTGCTCTAGCTCCCTTCTCGCTTAACTTCGGAGTTCCTACGGAACTCGAAGCCAGTGAGCTCCCAAAAGGCCTCGTGCTAGGTAGGATGGGAATATACATTTAAAGATCACTCCCCTGGGCGATGTGGGATGTCACAATCCACCCCCCTTAGGGGCCCGACGTCCTCGTCGGCACACCACGACCAGGGTTAGGCTCTGATACCAAATGTCACATCCCGGCCCGGGTGGGACCACTTCCCAGGCCCGCTCCACTAGGTAGGATGGGAATATACATTTAAAGATCACTCCCCTGGGCGATGTGGGATGTCACAATCCACCCCCCTTAGGGGCCCGACGTCCTCGTCGGCACACCACGACCAGGGTTAGGCTCTAATACCAAATTGTCACATCCCGGCCCGGGGCGAATCACTTCCCGGGCCCGCTCCACCACCGTAGCACGATATTGTCCGCTTTGGGCCCCGACCACGCCCTCACGGTTTTGTTTTTGGGAACTCACGAGCAACTTCCCAATGGGTCACCCATCATGGGATTGCTCTAGCTCCCTTCTCGCTTAACTTCGGAGTTCCTACGGAACTCGAAGCCAGTGAACTCCCAAAAGGCCTCGTGCTAGGTAGGATGGGAATATACATTTAAAGATCACTCCCCTGGGCGATGTGGGATGTCACATCAAAGTTTACCCATGGCGCCCGCGCACTTTTCAAATTACAAAAATATACGAAAACCCAAAACTGACAAAAAAAAAAAAAAAAACAGTGGAAACAATACATATGTGAACTAGAAGCATATAAATAAATGGGGTTTTTGAACTTTAATCCTTGAAGAAGCTTAAAATTTAATAAAAATCTGTTGTTTGATTAAATATTTATTTTAATATTTTAATGTGTACTTAATTCAAATTCATATTATATTTTTGTTTTAATATTTAATAGATATCTAATTTAATGTCATTACATTAAATTTTAAATTTATTATATACATTTTAATTCATTAATTTTATTTGACTTCTTCTAATTAGTGTACCTAAACATCTGTATCATAATATATTTTACTAAATTAGTGTACCAAAATATCCGCACCTAAATATATTGTAGTACCTAAATACATTGTAGTGAATTAGTGGCATATAAGAAAATATGCAAAAACATAAGTGTACTGAAAATTCTGTACCTAAATATACGATACTAAATTTGACACACCCCGACCGAGATCAGGGCATGTTGGCCGCCATGTGAAAGTGACATAACCATGTGCACAGTGCAAAAGCTAAAAAATAATAAAAGTACGAATAAAAACAAACCTAGCTATACACAAAGTAAATAACATACATGTGCAAGCGTAAGTGTGAAAAAAAACAAAGTTCAGAACACGGAAGACCTAGTGCAGTCCGGGAGAAACAACACTAAATAAACACACCCAAAGGCGGTCCTACATTGGTGATAATCTGTCAGATAAGCCGGGAAATCCTCTAGGGAGCCACCAAAAGCGCTAGACAACTAGAACCTGGAGGGGCGCAAAACAGAAAACCTGAGTGGGTAAAAACAAAGTTTTTCAAAAATCATTTCATAAACAAAGTTCTAACCCCTTGCCGTAAAACCTATATACTTCCCAGAAAAATATAATATATACATATATATAAATCATGCTCAGAAATATGCCATGCCAAATGCCTCTAAATAAGATGCAAGTATTCAGGTAATGCCAATCCATGCCATATAATCTGTCAACCGGAGTCATCTAACGTGACCTGTACGGCTGAAACTAGAGCTCAAATCTCCAACTCACTAACTACACCTGCACACGAGTCGGAACCACCTAAAGTGGTCTGTACGACAGGACTGGGTGTAAAATAAGTACGCTCAAGTGCTACGATCACGTGAAGACTAGGCGAATAATCGTTGGTCACCTACGAGTCGAAACCACCTAAAGTGGTCTGTACGATAAGACTGTGCACCTAACTTGGATCCAAGATGAACGTGTGGTAAGGGAGGTGAACATCACGTGAAGGACAGTGCCCAACTCTAGGCGGGAGCACTAACACCGGGGGTGCAGGTTATGAGCTCTATATGCATCTCAAATCACTACTAAACATAAACATAAACCATAACTTACCTGGCACTTACCTGTGCATCCGCAGCACCAAACATATGTATATATGCAACTAATAATGCATAATTAAACGGCAAACATAATGCATGGCATAAAAACGTATAAACGTTTCATTTCACTTTCTGGGAAAAACACAAGTATATAGGTATATACAGAAAACCAAAAGCCCACTCACTAGTATGTAGAAGGGTCGTAACCCCCTTACCTCGAGTGACCGCGCTCGTCCTCGGGATATGTCTCACCTATATGCGAAACAACTATAAAAACGTAAATTTTAAAGCACATAACCAACATTACAAAATAACTTCTCATACAATGCTCAAATAGGGTGTATGAATACACCAACGTGATCTACCCAACCTCACGAACATCCCCATATTTTTAAAATAATTTTCTGACACTACACGCGCCCCCACGCGTCGACCAAGGCACGGCCACACGCACCGCCCACGCGCAGGCACATGCCTGGTACACTAACGACGTCAGTTAACGCCGTTAGGAATATTCCATTAAATCTAACTGATTCCGTTAATGTCGTTAGGAATATTCTGTCCAAACTGACGGAATATTCCATCATCTTCTCTGGCCAACCTCTGGTGCCGGAAAACCGGGAAAAATTCAAAACTTGATATCTCACTCGTTTTTCATCCAAATGTCACAAAATTGGTAACAAAATGAAGCTTACAACAAGAGTAACAAATCTTTACCACTTTCAAGCATTGAAACCAACGAAATCTCGTCGAAAAAACACCACCAACTCTGACCAAACCTGTAACTCACGATCCTGACATCCAAAACCTTTAAACGAACCACCCCGAGCCTCCTAAGGACCTCACCAAGCTTCCTACAAGCTTGAAATTCCCAAAAACACAAGAATTAACGTGTGCATGAACAACGACCAAATCGGGGATCCCGAGTTTGACGTGAAAACAAAGGTATCTTTACCTGAAATGGGTATGGTTGAACTTCTAAGGACCTCATGATCACAAATATGTAGTTTGTTTCCACGATCCATGAAGTTTCCAACTTGTTTTGGTGTTGTCAGTACGTATGGAGATAGGAAAAGGAAAGCAAGAGAGGGACAGGGATACGGGACAGGAAAGGGATGAGAGTGAGTGTGGGGGTGTGTGTGTGGTCCAAAATCAACCAACAAAAACCCCAAAATGACCACACAACGAAACAAACATACTAGGGGCAAAACCGTCATTTCACCCATACGATACGAAAAGTCCGGGACGGGCTGTCACAAAATTAATGTACCGAAAATTCAGTACTGGTTTGGTACTGAGGTGTTTTTGAAAAAAACGAGTATAAAAAAAAGCTAGTAAACTTTCAACTTCAACTTTTTTTCACAATTTTGAGTTAAAAAAAGCCAAAAAACATAAGCAACAAAAGCTAGCTTTGAAAAACCGGCTTTTTTTGCTTCCATAGCTTCTACGCAAACCTAATTTGCAAGAGGCATTAAGTCCCTTAATGAAACTTTCAAATACCCAAAATGGCCTTAAACAATTAAATAAAGTACACATAATACCAACTGGAAGATGTCATCGACTTCAATTGGGAGATCATCCTCGTCGACTCCGCCACAACGCCGTTCACTCTTAACTTCAACAATCACCGTTATTGACCTTGGATTTCATACCCTACGGCATCATTTCTGTCTCTGTCCTTTCACCCATCTCTCGTTTGTCCTTTTTCACTCCCACGCTGATAAAATCGTGCCGAGAAACACCACCATTTTTTCGGCAATAACCAGACTTGAATTCAGATTCAATTTTGGCATCGCGGACTTGCCCAGATATGCCAAATTGCACCGCTTATAGGAGATTGATCTTCGTATTTCTACAAATTAAGAGAGCCCGGATTGCCCAAACAGAGAAAATGAGGAAGAAAAATGCAGTGAGACAGGTGAGAGAGATTGAGGAACAACCCATCAAATATGGCATAGTCACGGCGTTGGCGCCTTTGGAATCCAAGGAGATGAAAAAAAAAAAAAAAAGAAGACGGACAGAGAAAATTGAGGTAGTGGGGGAGACTTCTAGAGAGATTTTTTTGGTTTTTGGAAAAGTCTAGTTGGTGCAGATGGACAAAATAAAGGGGGAAGACTCTAGAGAGAGTATTAATAAATAAAATAATGAATAAAATTATTATTCTTTGTTTTTTATCAAATATAAATAAAATTATTCTTATTTTATATTTAATATCATACTCATTTTTGTCATTTGACATAGTCAGAGCAGCTTTATATAAAAGTTTATCAAACACCCTTACACATAAAAGCATTTTTATAAAATAAAAAAGTTTACCAAGCACTCAACTGCTTTATTTTACAGCTTTTTATTCTTATAGCACAGTAGAAGCAGTTTTTTTAAAAAGCACAACAATACCAAACTAGCTCTGATACTAGTGTCTTCAAGCAGCCACGCTGTGAAGCACAACGGTCTCCACCGTGAGGCCAGGCCCAAATCCGAATAGCACACCCCATTCCAGTCCTTCTCCAGTTGTCTTTAGTCCTTTCTCTGCTGACTTCTTCCTCACCTCGTCCAAAATAAACAAGACACACCCACTCGTCATGTTGCCGTAATCTGACAGCACTTGCCTTGTCGCTTCTAGTTTCTCTGGCTTCAATGCCAACTTGGCCTCTATTTGGTCCAGAATAGCACGGCCACCTGGGTGTGCAATCCAAAAGAGCGAGTTCCAATCCGAAATGCCTATAGGCTTGAAGGCCTCGTTAAGGCTCTTTTCGATGTTCTTCGAAATAAGCTCGGGAACGTCCTTCTGAAGGTGAAATGTGAGCCCTACTTCACGAAGATGTAGGTTCATAGCCCCATCACTGTCGGGGATAATAGTTTGTGCCGCCGAGACCAATTCAAACAAGGGCTTCTCGACTTCAGGCATTGGGTCGGCACCAATAATGACGGCCGCTGCACCGTCACCAAACAAGGCTTGACCCACAAGATTGTCAAAGGCAGTGTCACTAGGCCCGCGAAAGATGATCGCGGTGATCTCAGAGCACACAACAAGAACACGTGCACCCTTGTTGTTTTCGGCCAAGTCCTTGGCCAAACGGAGAACCGTGCCTCCAGCGAAACAACCTTGTTGGTACATCATGAGGCGCTTGACGGAGGGGCATAGACCCAATAGTTTGGTGAGCTGGTAGTCAGCGCCGGGCATGTCAACACCGCTGGTGGTGCAAAAGACCAAGTGGGTGATTTTGGACTTAGGCTGTCCCCATTCATTAATGGCCTTGGTGGCAGCCTCTTTACCAAGCCTTGGGACTTCAACAACCACCATGTCCTGCCGAGCATCAAGTGAGGGCGCCATGTACTCACACACACTTGGGTTCTCCTTTAGAATTTCCTCAGTCAAGTACATGTAACGCTTCTTGATCATAGATTTGTCACCTGAAAATTTAACATATTATTCAAGATTAACTGTTTGAAAAGAAAAAAAAAATCAAGATCCAGTTTTCTAGACTTTTTAGTAAATTTATTGAATGCGTGGAAAATAAATAAAATTATTAGGTTTCCCGGTAAGTTCTTTTGTGTAGGGTTGTATTTTTACTCACCACAGTCACGTGGTGATAAATAAAGTGGTGAGTAAAAATATTTCTTTTTTGCAAGACAGCGTGGAGTTTTGTCCCTGTTTAATTGGTGGTTTCCTTTTCGAGTTACTAGGTTCTTCATGCTGCTACTAATTTCACCAGAAAATACTATTAATTTCATTAAAGAGATTTTAATGAACAGTAATATAAGCATAACTTTTGAAAAAAAATAAATAATTAAAGAGACTTAACTACCAACGAATACAATATCTAAACTACTTATTAACAAAATATTATTTGTCAATTAAAATATGATGAAAATACAATTTGGTTTTATATTACAAAATAAAATCGTGGCCACTAATGTAAATTTTCCCTAACCAAATTTTACTATTTTTTTTTCTTCATTCACCCGCATGTTATTAGAACATATCTCTAATTTTTAATTTAAAATAAAATATTGAAACATCTTCCCCATTTTCTCTCACCCTCTCTCTTTCATATTTCTCTCAAACTTCTCTCTTTCATATATTGTTTTACTTTTTAAATTTTTTATATTTACATACACCCAGTGTGTGGTACTTCATCTAATAACAATTAAAATTTAAAATTTAAGCCAACTGAGATTGCAAATATTAAGTTTTCTAAGGAAGAAAAAAAAAATTCTTTCAAAATATTGTAAAAATTTTCTGTTTAAGAAAATTCATGTATTGTGTTTTGTACTTTTTTTTTTTTTAATGAGTAATGATATTCCTACTATGTTCTTATGCCACATTTTTATATCACCTTAGGTGGCATCTGATATGGACAGCCACATCATTTGAAAAATTTGTAAAACCCAAGAAAAGGAAGGAGAAAGACTCCTCGTATACTACAATCATCATTTAATT
Source organism: Pyrus x bretschneideri (assembly GCF_019419815.1). NCBI lineage: Eukaryota > Viridiplantae > Streptophyta > Magnoliopsida > Rosales > Rosaceae > Pyrus > Pyrus x bretschneideri. Next base: position 4,611,248 of record NW_025999798.1, read on the forward strand.
AACTAGTTTTTCTTAATTATTAGTTTATTAAATAATGAACTAAATTTAAAAATTTGATTAATTCAAATGATGTGATTATCCCTATCAAATACCACCTAAGATGATATGAAAATATGATAAAAAACATAATATGAATAGCATTACTCATATCAAGACAGTGTTTCGTGCTTATATTAACACAGTTGGCCACCCTTTAGATAGAAGTAGTTTACAGTGACAGAAAAGCCCTGAGCATTATTTTCAAATTTTTTTTTCTGTGTGGCTATATTCGTGGTTCTTCATTATTTACAAATACGATGATGTCATGAATAAACGTTAAGCTATATCCTATGCAAGATAAAGAGAGAATGTTTATCAAACACCTTCCAAAAATACATAGCGAAAGCATATATAGCAGATATGCAAAATTCATGCGTGGCTAGGCGCTAAGCGGTGAAAGATGATGAACAAATCAAATAATTATCAATATTCTAAAAATTGATCTAGGTGGCGCCTAGGCGCTAAGTGGTGAAGGCTTGCCTCGATTTTGGGCAAATCATTTCGAAAAATTGGTCTAGAATTAGACGGCCGTCTAGGCGGTCCTACGAGGTATTTTTTTAATATTTTTTTATTAATTGTGTGTTTTTTTCTTTTTTGGTTTCATGGTTGTATACTTATGGAAATGATGTACCTAATTTGCAAATGATGGATATACTACAAGTTCATCCAATAGTGAAATGAATTGGAGCACTTTTGAAGGGATACATACAAGTTGTATCATACAACAAAGTTAAATAATTTATTCTATGTCCAATCCAATGCAAGGATCATAAACAAGAAGAATTTAGTCTATCATCCAATTCTTCCTCATTATGATTATATGCTTACTGTTTTTAAAATATTGAATTTTTTGGGTGTAATAATTTGTATTCTTCTACTTCTATTTTTGCATTTTGTCATTCTTTTATTATCTATACAATTATGGCTTTTTTAAGTGTAAATAGGCACTTATTTACAAGATATATGATAAATTTACATAAATCCACCTAGTAGCCTAGACGTTAGGCCCCTGCCTGCCGTTCGACTAGCGTCTAGCGATTTTTAAAACCTTGATAATTATTCGAAGAGAAATAAGAACAAAAAAAAAATATATGGTACATACACATGCGCTGGAATTTTTCTTTGAGTTCGGCTTTGTGCTCACTCTTGGTGATACGAAAGTAATAATCAGGGTATGTGGCTTGATCCACACAATTGAGAGGAGTTGCTGTCCCAATGGCGAATACCGTGGCCGGACCCTCAGCCCGTTGAGCCTTACGAACTTCCTCGACGGTCACCATATTTATCAGGTCGTCAAGAAAGATAAAGAGAGACTAAGGAGCTAGTTGTGATGAGGAGTTACAGATGTTGCAAATTGCAATGGTAAGTAAGATAGCGGGAAAGGTGTGACAAAATGTGAAGAGAAGCTGTTAAATATATAACACCGAAAAGAGGAGAGGGCAGTGGAGGATCACGTGCCTGATCAATTCCTTGTCGGCAGTGGGCTTGCTGGCATGTGCATTTTGTGTGGTGTGCATTGCCTACGGACGTATCATGATTTGGAAGGTTTTTTAGTTAAAAGGATGTTTCACATTTGCATAATTTTTCATTTTGATTTTTGAGATTTGAAATCAATGAAAATGGTCCTTGAATTTGTCTACTATTAATTATTTTGGTCATTTCTTAAAAAATCTCTATTAAATAAAAATAAAATAATAAAAACACCCTCAATTTTTGTCAAATCATTTTGGTTTATTGTTTATTAAGTTGAGGATGTTTTTATCATTTGGTCCTTCATTTTTTAAGAAATGATCAAAATGATTGATAATGGATAAACTCAGGAATCACTTTTATTGATTTCAAATATCAAATATCAAAATGATTAATTATACAAATCTCAAAAATCATTTTGGTTAACAGATTTGGAATGTGTCTGTTCTCTCATCTTACCTACCGGACCAAGAGCAGGAAAAAATTCACATATTTCCTTTGAAATTTAATTTTGTGTACCTTCAGGTATCGTTTGGTATGCAGACGGGACGGGACATGACGGGACAGGACGGAACGGAACGGAACAAAGCGGGAGCAAAGATGCCCTCGGATGGAAACAAGGAGGAAGAAGAAGGAGACGGAGAGGTTATAATTTTGTGTTCCACGGATGTGGAACGACTCGTTCCAGGGGGTGAGGTGGAACGAAAATTCACCCAAAACTCGTCCCGTGGAATAGCTCGTTCCACCCATTTTAGGCGCACCAAACATAGGATGGAACGCCTTATCCCATTCTATTCCGTCCCGTCCCATATACCAAACGGTACCTCAATGAAGGGCAGTGATAAATGGGTGTTGCGCATGCATGCTGGAAACTCAACACTTACTGATTGTATTTTTTCTCTTGCGTTGTTTTTCTATCGTACGGATATCGTTTTGACAAAAGAGTGTCACCAATAATTTGGAAGTGGGAAATGTACGTAATAACAATTTTGGGGCGGTACCCTACGTGGTGGGCAGAGTGACACAGAATAGCTGATTAGTTGGATGACTCAAGTTAGAAGGATAAAAATATTTATGGTTATTAAAAATTAAATCCTGAAGATCACATTAATTCTTTACTAAAACTGAGCGGATTTGTACTGTTCATAAACAGTGCGTGAATTATGCCCTTTCTTATTTCTGGTGCCGCGTGTTGGCCATCTTGACGATTTGACATCATCTAAAACTCAGCAGAAAAAGCATTATTCATCTTGAAAGCGGACACTGTTCATCAACATGCCCAGCCTGCCTTCTCCATCAACTGGGGTTCTTTGGGACGCTGTTCATCGACATCTACTAAAACTCAGCAGAAAAACCACCATTCATCTTGAAAGCGGACACTGTTCATCAACATGCGCAGCCTGCCTTCTCCATCAACTGTGGTTCTTTGGGACACTGTTCATCGACATCTACCAAAACTCAGCAGAAAAACCACCATTCATCTTGAAAGCGGACACTGTTCATCAACATGCGCAGCCTGCCTTCTCCATCAACTGTGGTTCTTTGGTTTTCAAAACTCAACCACATTTTTTAATCATTTTTTCCCTAAAAAAACTTTTTTTATAACTTTTTTATCTTTTTTGGCGCCACAAACCATGTGGCTGGGGTTCTTCAATAAAAAAAAAAAAAAAAACCATGTGGCTGGGTTTAACTTCTGACAACTTGATTGTTTTTTTTTTTTGTCCTGTCGAAAAACCAAAGTCTTTATCCACGGGGCAAAACATTTGGTGATTGTTTTGTTTATTATATATGATTGTTTTTCTCATGAACTGTGTCTGGCTATTGCAACTTCTCGGATTTGGATCTTTCCGGATCCCTTTTTTGGGGATTCCGGGAATCAAGACATAAGGACCATTCATCAAAGATCGTATGGTCATAATTAAATATTTTTTACACAAAAAGAGATTGCTTTATTTTTAAAAATATAAAAAGTATTTAATTATGACCGTACGATCTTTGATGAACGGTCATTGTGCCTTGATCCCCGAGATCCCAAGGGAGGGGATCCAGAGAGGATCCAAATCCCAACTTCTCTATCTGAAAGTGGTTTTCTTTCCTTTGTATCTTATTATTTTATTAGGTAAAGTACAAAAAACTACCTCAACTATTGGTGTCACGACACTTTCATACCTCATCTTAAGAATTTGTGTCAATGTTATACCTTCCGTTAGCTTGGCCGTTTATTTCTCAGTTAAATACTGATGTGTCTTGATCTGGGATCCATTTTTTATTAAAAAATTATTAAAAACTAAAAAAAATCATTTAATATTTTTTAAATATTAAAATAATAAAGAAAAGTTATTTAAAAAAAAAAAAAACCAACATCACAACATCAGTTCGTCCCCTTCCCCCTTCTCTCTCTTCTCCCCATCTTCATCTTCTTCCCCCTTTCTGCAACTGCAACCCAGAAAAAAAAAAAAAAAAAAAACAATTTGTTTTCCCTGCTCCCCACCCTCTCTTCTCCCCGTACCCACTCTCTGCACCCAACCTCCCCACCTCCGCACCCACCCTCTGCACCCAACCTCACACCCATTACCTGCAACCCAAAAAAAAAAAAAAAATCCAGATCCCATTAAGGTGGAATCGGGAAACCTTCGCCAGGCCGATTTCGAAGATTGAGAACCTGGGCGCTGAAAATGGGGGGGGGGGGGGAATGGGTGTGGAGGGAAGAGGGTGGGTGCGGGGAAAGGACAGATAAACTGGGTTTTTTTTTTCCTTCCTTCTCTCTTCTTCTTCTTGTTTTTTTTTTAGTATTTTTTCCTTCTTCTTCTTCTTCTTCTTCCTCTTCTTCTTCCAGCTTCGAGTTGGGTTGGGGTTGGTTTTTTTTTTTTATTTTTTTTTTACTTCTTCTTCCTCTTCCTTCTTTCTAGGTTACAGGGGGTTGGGTTTGTGGTGGGGGGAGGGGGGACAAACTGGGTTTGGTTTGGGGTTTTTTTTTTCTTTTTTTTTTCTCTTCTTCTTCTTCCTCTTCTTCCTCTTCTTCCTCTTCTTCTTACTCCTTCTTTTTCTTTCTGGGTTGCAAGAAGATGGGGAAGAGAGAGAGGAGGGAGGGACGAAAGGAGAGGTTTATTTTTTATTTTTTATGTACTTTTTTTATTATTTTAATATTTAAATAATATTAAATGATTTTTTTTATTTTTAATAATATTTTATTAATTTTTTTTAATAAAAAATGGGTCCCGGATCAAACCACGTCAGCATTTAACTTAGAAATAAACGGCCAAACTAACAGAAGGTATAACATTGACACAATTTCTAAAGATGAGGTATGACATTGTCAATTTTAAAAATGAGGTATGAAAGTGTCGTGACACCAATAGTTAAGGTAATTTTTTGTGCTTTACCCTATTTTATTTCTCTCTCCCTGGATCTTTATATCTATGGAATTAATAAAAAATCATTTGAAAATTTTGAGTTCTATCGATAAAAATAAAATAAATAGTATCAGAATTAACTTTTTAGTATAAAAATATGGTTTTTCATTAAAATGAACAGTACCGAGAGTTTTTCGTTAAAGTCCCCTTATATATACCTATTTGGGTTAATATTTGAATATTGGGCTGCAAATGTGTGGAAGCCCAAAGATACCAATTAAAGGGAGACTTGCTCAAAACCCAGAATCAAGCTCAGAGACAAATTGGCACCTTCTCATTAATGCATAGGTCATGTGCCTATGATTTAAATGTCAAGTAATGGGGACTAACTCACAATTAGCCAAAAAGCATTTTTTTAGTGGCAATACAAGTAAAAAAAATGATGACTCACTACCCTCCAAGTGTTTTCGAGCAAGAGCAAAGGCACTGCAGTCGAGTTAATCTGCCTATAAAAGGAGGAAGAGGCCCCAGAGACAAGAACATTCAACCAATCAAACAAACAAATAAACATACAAACTCTGCTCTCAAGCCAAATTTACATCTAAAAGCTGTAATCAGCCTAAATCTCAGTCCTTTTCAGGATATCTCCCTCACAAAAGCTATCTTTTGTCTTGTTTAGAAGCTCTGTTGTCACCCCTAGTGGCATAGTATTGATTCCCTTATGTAAACTGGTTTACCATCCATCCCTTTTTAGCATAGAAACCTCTATAAACTCAAAGAGAAATGATTGCAAGAAGTTCAACCTTACCCGACGAGGTGAAATCTTGCTCAAAGTTTTTTGACAAGAAGTTCAACCTTACCCGACAAGGTGAAATCTACTGCTTAATGTATTCTCCAGAATGTATTCAAGTCATATCCATCTGTTTTCCTACTTTAAGAGTCTCATTTGCATCTGGATTTGGTCAGCTTAATGGATGTGCTTTCATTTAAAACCAATCAAGAACCAAACAAATGATTTAAGGGATCTGGACTCCCCTCATTCGAATATACAAGACTATGAACTGAAAGTCCTTGGTCACAAGGCAAGAAAAAGAATTTAGTGTGGACTTAACTCATCCAAGAGAATCCTTTGATAACATTGATGACATCGTGGACTATAGAAACATTAATAGAGCCACACCTAAAGATGAATATCTCATGCCCGTGGCTGACTTATCCATAGATGCAGTTGCCAAACACAAAGTCCTATCTTTCATGGATTGGAATGCCGGTTATAATCAAATAAAAATGGCTAATGAAGATATACATAAAACAGCTTTTAGGTGTCCAGACCATGTGGGAGCATATGAATACTTAGTCATGCCATTCGGGCTCAAAAATGCTGGTGCAACCTATCAAAGAGCAATGAATGCCATTTTTCATGACTTGATCGACCATAGCGTGGAAGTATACATTAATGCATTGTGGTGAAGTCTAAAACTGAAGAACAGCACTTGGTAGACCTCAGACAAGCTTTAACAAGAATGAGAATCCATAAGCTGAAAATTAATCCAAAGAAATGTGCTTTCGGGGTAAGGTCAGACAACTTTTTGGGATTCCTTGTTCATCGAAAAGGTGTAGAGGTTGACAAAAACAAAGCTTCGGGAATATTGGAATCACCTCATTCCACAAATAAAGTATAATTGTAGAAGCTACTAAGAAAGATCAACTTCTTGAGGAGATTCATTGCTAAATATCTTACCAAAGGCGATTCCACTGCTGCTCAATATCTTCAACAAATTGAGGCAATTGTTGATGCCCTAGCCAATGCTGGCTCTCTGGTTGAAGACTCTGATCTGATCTCCGTCACTCTTCATGGTCTTCACCCTAATTATGATTCGTTTGTTGATGTCATTCAATTTCGCCTTGGATCTACCACCATTGATGAGCTACATTGTATGCTTCTCAGCAAAGAGATACAGTTAGCTAATCGCAAGAAAAGCACCACTGAATCATTATCTTTTCAGGCACTCAACACTTCTATCAGCATTCTTCCGCTCCATGCACCAAACCCTAACTCTTAGGTGTTTGTTGCTCAGTCTCCTTCTACTTTTACCAATCAAGGTCGTGGAATAGATCGAACTTACAACCATGGCAATCTTAATTGAGGTAATTACAGATCCTATCATAATTCGAGATCAAGCAATTACAATTGCCAAAACACCAACAATCAGCGTGATAATTGTAGAGGTCGAAATAATTTTGCTTCATACAACAAGAAGAATTCTTGCCATATCTGTCATCAGTTTGATCATAAGGCTTGTGATTGCCTTCATCACATGAATCCGGCATATGGTGGAAAATCCTCTGATTCAACAATGGTTGTTAACACTTTATCCTTAACTTGTACTTGGATTGTTGACTCTAGAGCAACATCACACATGACCAACTCCTATGCCACTTTGCAAAATCCTGAGGTGTACACTGGTTCAAAACAAGTATACAACGGTGATGGCAAAGGTTTGCCCATCACTCACTCTGGTTCTACTATTTTGAATACTTCTACTAGTGATTTTAAACTCAATAAAGTACTGTATGTGTCTGCCTTGAAGCATAATCTTCTCTCTGCAAATCAATTTCTTATTGATAATCAATGTTCTCTGCATCTTTATCCCTCTTACTTCACTGTGAAGAATTTTTCTTCGAGGATGATGCATTTTAAAAGACCTGTTCAGCAAGGCTTCTATCCTTTTTATTTCTCTTCTGCAAATGGTCATCATAAGGCACTCACTGCATCTGTCAAGGCTTCAAATGATGTCTAGCACCACCAAATGGGTCAACCTTCTATCAAGATTCTAAATAAACTTGCATCTCAATTTTGTATTTCAATTCTAGCTCATACAAATAAATCTTTTTGCTCAAATTGTGCATTAGGAAAAAGTTCTAAGCTTTCTTTTGTATCTGCAACTTGTACAATTAGCAAGCCTCTAGAGCTTATTCACACAGATGTTTGGGGACCATTAGCTATAGCTTCTTCTTAAGGTTTCAGGTATTATGTCATCTTTGTAGATGATCGTACTCGAGATTGCTGGTTTCATCCTTTGAAATGCAAGTCTGATGTATTGTCAACTTTTATGCAATACAAGTCTTTGGTTGAAAACTCTCTGTGTACAAAGATTATTGCTTTTAATGTCTGATTCTGGTGGAGAATACTTGAGTACTCAGTTTTCAACTTTCTTGGCAACAAATGGTATTCAACATAAACTTACTTGCCCTCACACCCCTGAGCAAAATGGGTGTGTAGAGCACAAGCATCACCATTTAGTTGAAACTGCTCAACACTCTTTTAGCAGCTTCTAAAGTACCTCACATCTATTAGGTTGAAGCTTTTCAAACAATAATCTATCTTATTAACAGATTGCCCACTGCATCAAGACCATCTCCTTGAGAATCTCTGTATCTTCAAGCACCAAATTACAATTTTTTGAAAGTCTTTGGTTGTGCCTGTTTCCCATGGTTAAAGCCTTATACGTCATCCAAGTTGGATCCCAAAAGTAAGGCATGTGTCTTTCGTAGATACAGTTTGAATCATAAGGGTTACAAGGGCCTTAATCCTGCCACCAACCGCATGTATATTTCAAGGAACGTTTTATTCAATGAATCCAGTTTCCCCTTTCACTCTATATCAGCTTCCTCACCATCACCTACATACTAGCTCCGGATCCACTATTCCATCAACCCTTACCTTTACATTCCCTATTCATACCATTTCCCCTTCACCTAATTTGTCTTCCTCACTTCAACCTACCATTTCCCAAATCAACCATCCTACTCCACCCTCAAATTCTACTATGACAACTCCAAAACCTACTCCCACCAATCCCATACAACCTATGAACATTCATCCTATGCAAACAAGGTCTAAATTTGGCATCTTTAAACCTAAAACCCTCACTGCCACTAAACACCCTTTACCATTTCATCTCTTAATGGACTATATACCCAAAACATACCTTCAAGCCTTAAAGTTTCCTCATAGGCGCCAAGGAATGCAAGAAGAAGTAAATGCCCTTATCAACATAAGCATATGGTCTCTTGTCCCTAAGTCTTCATCACAAAATATTGTAGGCTGCAAGTAGGTTTTCTAAATCAAGAGAAAGCCCGATGGCACTATAAACATGTACAAAGTCCAGCTTGTTGAAAATGGTTTCAATCACCATGAAGGTTTAGATTACACTGAAACCTTCAGTCCCGCAGCTAAATCGGTTACTATTAGACTTCTACACACTCTTGCAACTCAATATGTTTGGTTTTTAAACCAACTCGATGTTAGCAATGCCTTCTTACATAAGACTCTCACTAAATCGATTTTCATGCAACAGCCACCAAGGTTTGAAGATTCCACCAAGCTCTCTCATGTTTCGTCACTTGCACAAATCCTTGTATGGTCTAAAACATGCTCTGAGAGCTTGGTATGAAAAGCTTCATGGTGTTGTCCAATCTCTTGGTTTTGTAGGTTCTAATAGTGATCATTCTCTGTTAATCAAAAAGGTTCCAAATGTGGTTCTCATCTTAATCTATGTTGATGACATTTTGGTTATGGTCCAAACTTTGCAGCTTGTCGAAATGTAATTCATCAACTTAGCTTCATGTTTCTAATCAAGGATCTTGGCCCTCTACATTATTTTCTTGGCCTTGAAGTTAAGAGATCCTCATCAGGCATATTCATATCTCAGACCAAATACATCTTGGATCTGTTATCCAAAGCCAACATGACTGGTGCCAAACCTTGCAGTACACCACTCAGCACATCTAAACATGATCATGACTCTCCAGTGTTTGAAAATGTCTTTGAGTATCGTTCATTAGTTGGTGCTCTCCAATACCTTATATGGACAAGACCAGATCTCAGTTTTGCAGTCAATCTTGTCTGTCAATACATGCATAATCCCAGAATTTCCCACTTTTAGGCAGTTAAGATAATCCTAAGGTATCTTAAGGGTTATATCGATCTTGGTTTGTGGTTTTCAAAGTGCTCCACCACTCCCACCATCACTGCCTTCTCAAATGCCGATTGGGCTGGATGTGCTATAGATCGAAGATCAGTTGGAGGCTAATGTGTTTTTCTGGGCAATTTATTGCTTAGTTGAAGTGCTAAGAAGCAACCAACTATTGCACGATCTTCCACAGAGGCAGAGGACATATCTCTTGCCAACACTGCCTCTAAGATCACTTGGATATGCCAACTATTGGTTGATATTGGTTATTGCTTGCCTTGTTCTCCCCAACTCTGGTGTGACAACATTTCTGCCATTTCTCTTGCCAAGAACCCTATTTTTCATGCTTGGACAAAGCATGTAGAAATAGACTATCATTACATTCAGAAGAAAGTCTTAGCAAAACAAATTTATGTGCATTTTGTTTATAATCAAGATCAGGTGGCTGATATTTGCACAAAGTCTCTGTCCAAGTCCAAATTTCTGTTTCTTTGTGACGAAGTTCTGTTTCTTTGTGACAAACTCAACTTCGAATTCCTCAGTTTCATTTGAGAGGGGATATAAAGGGCAATATTGTAACTATACCATCTAGAGATATTACTTAGTGGTTAAGAAATCTGTTAGTTTGTTTGTTAGTCTGTTGTATTTGCTTCCCTTAGTGGGTCTAACATACTTGTATATATATACTAAAGGTGTAACATTATTGAGGTATGAAATGAAGTCATTTTTACCAAATAGGTTTACTTTGATGCTACTAGGCCGGATCACCGGGTGAAATTTTCATTTCGAGATGTATATATATGATCCCGACCATTTTATACGTAGGCAGAAATTTGAGTTTAAGCATTACAACTTAATGTCCATGGACAAATGATACAGATGGGACACGAATGTCAACTTTAAAAATGGCATGAGTTAAGGTTCAATTATACAGTCAAATGTTTTCTTTGGTAATTGTTTGTATTTTTTTCTTAAACTTAGTTGTTAAGAAAATTTGATGAGGACAGGAAGCGCTGAGAGCTTTATGGTACGCCACATTTCCTGGACAAGAGCTTAATGGTTTATATCTGATCGATGGAAAGAGATGGGATGGCAAGGAAGAGATCCGTATACCGATTTCAGGTTTTGTTTACATTTATTTGTCTATTGTTCCGCAACTTTCGGGTTAATTTCTTCTGTCAATTTGTGTTGTCATTCTCTTACTTGCTTAGCTAGAAAGTTTGAAACATCAAGAAATAGGTTTCGCATACTCTCCCAACATAACAAAAAACTACGGAGCTTGATATGCATGTGTTTTGTATGTATATTGGAGGGCTAATGCACTCCACTGGTATAAACTTAATGTTCCAACCATTTTAACTTATGCTGTCTAAATATGTTTATTTATGTTGTTGCAGGCATCTTTACAGTGTCTATTGAAAAAGCAGAGAGGAAAGCGAGCTGCTTGGGAATATCCTTTCGCTGTTGCTGGTGTCAACATCACGTTTATGATCATGCAAATGCTTGACCTTGAAGCCAGTAAGTGTCAAAGGAGCTCCTTTTGTTCCAAGTTTCGAACTTAGGATATAAAATGTTGTCAGTTTTTCAAATGACAGGTTTTCAATTTCTCTAGCACAAGCTTTGGACAGATAACTCATGCTTGTTTATGTGGCAGGAAAACCCAGGACTTTCATAAGAACAGTTTCCTTACAAATGTTGTTAGGTAAGATAACATCCGAGTTTAAATCTTACTGCACAACAGCACCACAAAAAGGTTGATGGTTGCCTAACAGAGACCTTGTCATTCTCTAATGTTACTGCAGAAAATGAATGGACCTTCGACTTGCTGTACTGCGTTGTGTTCATGGTTATGGACAAACAGTGACTCGAGAGAAATGCTACATACATGGAGTTCAATGTGAGAATATCCTTGATCTGCATACCATTCATACTCCCCAAGATTATACATATACGTACCACGCAGGGCTACATATGTTGGAGTTCAAACTTCATAGGGTTTTGATTCAATTTGAATGTGTTGCAGGATGTTTTGAAATCGACGCGAGCTCAACCGGAGAGGGAGCTGCTAATGGATGATGTGTTGCGGATTGAAGACATGCCTTCTTACAGCCTTCTTTGTTGATGGGAACCAACCTAGAAGCTCCGCAAGCGCATACTCTTTCGTTCCTTTTAAAATCCATGACTAACCGAAAAATTGTACAATTTCTACCTCCCTCACTCGGAGCAAGCAACATCAATAGGGACAGTTGCGACAGTTTCACTGCATACTTGCTCGTATACAAAATTGTATGTCGACTGAAATTATTTTGTCTTGAAGGGTCCAGGAAAGGAAATTAACTGCTTGTTTCGTTATATTATTCGGAAGTGAAAGCTTAGATGTATTCGAAAGGACAATACAGCAGATTACTTGTAAACGTAGAAAGTTGTAACAAGGAATCACAGGACTCACAACCAGTATTCATAGAGGTGAAGGCGTAAAGCAAGGCGTTCGATGTCTCACAAATCTTGAGGCATTGAGGCGTAAGCCTTGAGGCGATAGGCTTTCGGCAGGCCGATATAAATTTGATGTAAAGCTGTGAGATATATAAATTGTCCCTTTGCAGCTGACATGCATAATTTGGCTGCTTTGATTCTTTGAAAAATGAAAAGATTAGTGCAATGTTTACCTTTATGGTTGTTTCCCCATTTTCTCCTTGCATAGCTAAAAATGAATACCATCTTGAATAATAGCTCCATTCTCAATATTTAAGATGGATACCTATTTCCGAATTTTCTTTTGTTAAACGTATAATAGCGGGGAAGTTTTGGGTGTGATCGGGAATATATCAGTTTACGTGATCAGTGAGATACTCAAATGATAATATAATCAAACAACAGCCCCATATACACCACAACAAAATGGTGTTGCCGAACGAAAAATAGGACTTTTAAAGACATGATCAACTCCATGTTGAATAGCTCTGGGCTTCCACATAATTTGTGGGGTGAAGCCTTACTTACTGCAAATAAAATTAGGAAAACCAATGAAAATGGCTTGAAAACTTTGAGTTTTAATGATAAGGACAAAATAAAGGGTAAAGTAAATAATACCAAGATTGACTTTTTAGTGTAAAAATGTGGTTTTTCGTTAAAGTGAACAATACCGTGGGCTTTTCGTTAAAACTCCCAATAAAATTTTGAATCGAATTCCACCTAAAACAAGAAAGAAGTCACCATATGAATTATGGAAAGGAAGAACCCCCAACGTTTAAATTGTTTAAAGTGTGGGGTTGCCTGGCAAAAGTACAAGTCTCATTGCCAAAGAGAACAAAATTAGGGCCTAAAACTATAGATTGTGTTTTTATTGGTTTTGCATCTAATAGTTCAGCTTATAGATTCCTAGTTTTTTATTCCGAAGTAAGTGATATACATGTCAATACTATTATAGAATCTATAAATGCAATATATTTTTAGGATATATTTCCATACAGAATGGGCAAGTCTAATTTCTTGAAAAAGAGATTATATGATGATGTATCTGAGGTTAATGACGAACCTAGAGAACATGATGATGGTTTATCCTCGTCTAGAGTTCGAGAAGAAGAAGAACTTAAACCTAGAATGAGTAAAAGGACAAAAATTCGAAAGGACTTTGGGCCTGATTTTGTGACTTTATTAACTGAGACAGAACCTCAATTATTTAAGGAGGTCATGTCCACTTCTGAAGCTCCATTTTGGAAGGATGCAGTTAACAATGAAGTAGATTCCATTATGCAAAATTATACATGGGAATTAGTTGAATTGCCTTTTGGCAATAAGCCAATTGGGTACAATTGGATCTTTAAGAAGAAATTAAAACCAAATGGTACAATTGACAAATATAAGGCTCGTTTGGTAACTAAGGGATACCGTCAAAAACATGGTTTGGATTTCTTTGATACATACTCGCTTGTAACAAGAATTACTTCAATAAGATTGTTGATTGCTATAGATGCATTCCATAACATGGAAATACATCAAATGGATGTAAAGACTGCGTTCTTAAATGAAGACTTAGGTGTTAATTGTCTAATTTCAAATGATTGAATGAGTTAACTTATCAAAAAAAATGGTTAATAAAGTTAATTTCAATTAGGTAATAGTTCAAGAGTTAAACGGCAATTTACTCCGCTTGCAATCTCCATTTCTGTACACAATGACCCTTTGTCTTTTAAAACTATCAGTAAATTTTTTTTAAAAGGGCAAGTGTTTGTTAACCTTTCAATGCCACCGAGGACAGGAATAGGACCATGGTTTCGCTAGTAGAACAAATCCGCCGGTGTCACGTACGACTCTACTAACGCCGCACGTGGTGGGTTCTTCATGAAAATGCTCCTGCACTACTCAATACAGATATAGAGCAAATTAGAATTAACAATTTCTTGCTAATAATACAAGAATACGTTAAAAAATTAAAAATATATTTTTGTATTATTAGCACAAAATGCTATCATAACAATGCATTGTACTATACAAGTCTTCTACGTGCATAGAGAGGAGTCTGGAATTATTATTTTATTTCCTTTTTGGAATATTTTGTATTTTAATTTTCGGACAAAGATGATGATGAATGGTGGTGAAAATGCACCTGGTTGGTTTTTTTTTTTTTTTTGGGGAGAGGGGGGGTGTTCCACAAGCAAATTATACATCCCAACTAAAAATATGCATGCAAATAATCTGCATTTATATGCTAACGGCGTAACCAGATGAATACTCAGATTAAGTAGTTCCATTAAATTATCTAACTTCCTCAATAATATATTCAAGTTGCAATGGTCCCTATTAACAGAGTAAAGTAAACTTGGAGAATAGTCTCGAAGAGAAGATGGATGGATTAATCCCTATCTTACATATTAGTAAAATTTTCTTTGTAAACTAAAAGATGATAAAAAGACAATGTACTTTTGTATAAATCAATTTTATTTTTTTTCACTCTCTTACCCACATGTCATCATACCGTGTCTCGAATTCTAAAATATAAAAAGTATAAACATAAACCTCTCCCCATTTTCACAGTTTCTCTCCTCTCCAATTCTAATAAACTAGTAAAAAATTGCTTCACACACGAAGAGTGTGAGGTTAGGCTAGCATAAATTAACCTATATGCAACGGTATATTTATACACGACTTTCAACCGTCATTCTCTACCAGCCGTATATTTTTCAAAAATAAATAAATAAGACAAAAAACTACACGCACATGCAAAGACTGTGAGCCTTAAATGTGAAACAGTCCAACCAGCAACAACTTCAAATAAAAGGACAGAATTTTAATTATAAGGGGAATACAGATGATATACCACGTATTTTTATGTAAATAATGAAAAATTTTAATTTTTAAGTTATTAATCTTTTAACACACATAACCTATCATTTATATAAAAATACATAATGTATCATCTCGTGTGACGATCATATTGAAAAATTTCTCTAAATAAAGAATTGAGGCCCAATCCACCCTCCGGCACGCTCTTCTCTTTTTTGGCCAAGCTGCCACCTACGCCTTTCCTCTCCCAAAATCCCAATATAAAATGCACAACGCACCCACCTGCTCCTTTGTTGTTCACTCAGCCATGTCAGAGTCAGAAGCCAAACCAGAGAGGAGAATACTCAAAAACCCAGCACTTCTCAAGGTACACTCTCGTTTTCCTTTTCTTAATGTAACCCCATGCTTCACCTGATCAAATCAGATGCGCTTTTTATGAGAGTGACTCACATGAAAAGAAAATGTTAACAAAATTGTTTCAGATTTATCCCGCATTTTAACTTGTTTTACATAGTGTTTCATGATTAGTTTGCAACACTACCATCTTTACCTTCTGTTTCATATAAATCATTCTCTCTTCCTAGTTCTTTCTCGTTTTTCAGCTTTGGATTGGAGTTTTCACCATTTTCATTCTATGTTTTTTTAATAAAAAAAATTTCGTATTGCCCTTTTTTTTAAAAAAAAAAATCGACATTTTAAATGTTATTTCTTTTCAGATCAGGTACTTTATTATTATTAATTTTTTCAACGAGGAAATCAGATTCTTCTTTATTTCGAAAGTATGAGATGGTCGTATATAATGATGCACAAGTGTCATGCATCATGCATGATGTACAACTGTCTCTGTAGTATACATGTTCACTTACAACTTTGAAGCTGCATGATGCACAAGTGTCTATGTTCTGCATAAAATATTTCCTTTTTCACTTTATTTTATTTTAGAAAAAAAAATTAATTCAAAAATGACAAGTTCGCAATTAATTTATTCTTTTAGGGTAGATATATGGTTGTACTTGTATCACAAGTTCAAAACATGTTGAAAGTCAGGTTTACATGTCCACATTTTGTTGTTGAAGTAGTTGCAAACTAAAGAAACACAGCGTGCTAATTATATTTTGCGTTAATTAACAGCCTTAATTTCTCGTAATACAGTACATCTTCGAAACAAGCTGCTTTCCAAGAGAACATGAGCAACTGAAGCAACTAAGGGAGGCCACTGTCGAGAAATATCCCTTCTGGTAGGGTTTCGATATTTTAGTACTTTTTTTCCTTCGATCGTACGTGGCTTAAATCCCCTATCGGAGTACTATTTTGATTGTCTAATACATTTCTTTGAGATAGCAGTTACTTGACCCTGAAGGATTACATTTCGTCGATTTTGAACACGAACAGGAGTCTTATGAATGTGCCCGTCGACGAAAGCCTGCTTCTCTCGATGCTTCTGAAGGTGATGAATGCGAAGAAGACGTTGGAGCTCGGTGTCTTCACTGGTTATTCTCTTCTCACTACTGCTCTTGCACTACCTGCTGATGGCAAAGTATGTAATACTCGTATATTTATTTCTGATTTTAATTTTTAATTTTCCTTGAAATAATTATAGACTTCTCATATTTTATATCTATTTGCTAGCGAGCTGTACTAATATTTCAATTTTCAGATAACGGCAACCGATGTAGACAAAGAAGCCTATGAGGTTGGATTGCCATTTATTCAGAAGGCTGGGGTGGAAAATAAGATTAACTTCTGCCAGTCAGATGCCTTCACGGTCCTAAATGATCTCATTACCAAAGTAAGTTAATGTTTGTGATTTAACGTAATCAATCATGTTAAATATCAGACTTAAAGTAGGTTAGGCCATAATAATACACGGTGGCCCATTGGAAGTTGTACTTGTGTGGGGTTGTAAGGAATCCATATACAATGGAGCTGTTTCCCTTGTTAGAGTACATCGCCATTAAGCTGATATCTAAGTTTTTCTCTAAATTTAGAGTGAAAAATGCAAAATTAGGGAATATGAATTGCAGTTGTCTTAAAAACAAAGGGAAAGTTATATGGTGATTGCGAATGTTATTCACACTCTCAAATTGTCATGTCGCACTTCTTTTGCGACAATTTAATAAATGTTGATTCGAGTACTTAATGGCGAATTGGGAAGGTAAGAAGAATTATATATCATCTAGATATTTAGCTTAAGTAATAAGTATCCAATATCCTAGTAGACAGAATGTTGAGTTTCTACCCACACATTCCAAATTCAAAACTTCCTCTCCTCTAAATTAATGTAACAGTTTAGAACTCTCCTCCTCCCTTTAATAATTGTAATTTTTTTTTTTTTTTTTGAGAAGAAGTACTATTAATTGATATACTATTTGATTTGGAGAATTAAACATGGAATTAATTGAGCAGGGAAAGGAAGAAGGGAGCTTTGATTTCGCATTTGTGGATGCCGACAAGGACTCCTACATGGAATATCACAAGTTGCTGATGAAGCTTGTGAAGGTTGGAGGAATCATAGCTTATGATAACACATTGTGGTTTGGGACAGTGGCGGAGCCTGAGGAGAATGTGGAAAAATTTGCAAAGCAAAGCAGAAAACATTTGCTGGAACTCAACAGCTTTCTCGCCGCGGATGACCGTGTCGAGCTAGCCGTTGTTTCAATCGGAGATGGACTCACCCTCTGCAGGCGTCTCTCTTAGCTTGCCCGCATGAAACAACTCCCATGTTGAAGTTGTCTAAGAATAAATAAGACAGTTTTATCTGTGATTTAAACCGTTTAATGTTGGGAGATTTTCTATTCCAATATTTAAAGATAAATTAAGATGGATTTTATTTTATTTTGATTTTTGAGAAAGTTTTTGTTTTTGTTTATTTTTTTTTTTAAACAAGAAAGTCTGTGTTAATTAAACTTGGGAAATGCTTGTGATTTGCTGATGGCCTGTGACCTTAACACGAGGTTATAATAAATTTAGGAGTTTTTTAATTTTAATTCTTTAAGAAGCTTGAAATTTAAAATAAACTTGGTGTAAGATTATATATTGATTATAATTCCTTGATGTGTCCTTGATTCAAAATAATTAATGTGTATTTTATTTAATGTGTCCCATTAAATATTTACATGTATTAACATACAAATTTTATTTTGTTTTTGACCAAAAAAGAGTTTTTTAATTTATTAATTTTATTTAACATTCTTCAAACTTGAAATACTCAATTAATGTACCTAAATGTTAATACAGAAATGTATTATATTGAACTAATGTATTTAAATGTTAGTACCGAAATATATGCACTGAAATGTATTATATTAAATTAATGTACCTAAATGTGTGTATCGAAATGAAGGCACCGAAATGTTAGTACCGAATTGTATTATATTGAATTAATGTACCTAAATGTTTGTATCAAAATGTATGCACTTAAATGTGTGTACCTAAATGTATGCATCGAAATATATTATAATATGGTAAATTACACAATACTCTCTTAGATTTGAAGTCTATTACAACCTCATACAATATCTTTAAAACATTTCACTTTCATACCTCACGTACTATTTTATTTCAAAATAATACCTCTGTTACATTTTTCATCCATTGATCCGTTAAGCGCTGACGTGGCTGCCACATTTGTGCGCAAAAAAATAATTTTTTATTTTTTATTTTTTAAACCTGAATCTTCTTTAAATAAAATAAAATAAAATAACTTAGAAAACGCAGAACCTACCCCCGCAACCTCTCCTCACCCCTTTTCTCCCTCCCAAGCCTCACAACCACATCCCTCTCCTCCACTATCTTTATGTCACATCTCGGCCTGGGCCCTCACCACATTCCGGGCTCAACTTCACCGTAGCACGATATTATCCGTTTTAGGCCCCTACCACACCCTCACGGTTTTGTTTCTGAGAACTCACACGAGAACTTCCTAGGATGGGTCAAATTGTCACATCCCTGCCCGGGCCCCCACCACATCCCGGACTCGACTCCACCGTAGCACGATATTATCCGTTTTGAGCCCCTACCACACCCTCACAGTTTTGTTTCTAGAAACTTACACGAGAACTTCCCAGTGAGTCACCCATCCTAAGAATGCTCTCGTGCGCTACTCGCTTAACTTCGAAATTCCTATGAACTCCGAAGCAGTGAGTTCCCAAAAAGCCTCGTGCTAGGTAGAGATGGGAATATACATATAAGGCTTACAAGATCCACTCCCCTAGGCGATGTGGGATGTAACAATCCACCCCCTTAGGGGCCCGACGTCCTCGTCTGCACACTTCTAGCCAGGGATTGGCTCTGATACCAAATTATCACATCCCGGCCCTGGCCCCCACCACATCCCAGGCTCGACTCTACCGTAGCACGATATTATCCATTTTAGGCCCCTACCACACCCTCACGATTTTGTTTTTGGGAACTCACACGACAATTTCCCAGTGGGTCACTCATCATGGGAATGCTTTCGCGCGCTACTCGCTTAACTTCGGAGTTCCGATGAACTCCGAAGCCAGTAAGCTCCCAAAAGGCCTCGTATTAGGTAGAGATGAGAATATATATATATATAAGGCTTACAAGATCCACTTCCCTGGGCGATGTGGGATATAACACTTCACCTCCTCTTTTATCCAAAACCCCACCCGACCCCCACCTTCCCCGAGCCCTTTCTCCTCTTCACCCCCACCCACTTTCCCCCCGCACCCACTGTAACATCCCACATCGTCCAGGGGAGTGGATCCTATAAGCCTTATATGTATATTCTCATCTCTACCTAGCACGAGGCCTTTTGGAAGCTCACTGGCTTCGGGTTCCATCGAAACTTTGAAGTTAAGCAAGTTGCGCGAGAGAGCACTCCCATAATGGGTAACGCCTTTTGGGAGCTCACTGGCTTCGGGTTCCATCGAAACTTTAAAGTTAAGCGAGTTCACGCGAGAGCAATCCCATGATAGGTGACCTATTGGGAAGTTCTCGTGTGAGTTCCCAGAAACAAAACCGTGAGAGCGTGGTTGGGGCCTAAAGCGAACAATATCGTGCTACGGTGGAGTCGAGCCTAAGATATGGTGGGGGCCCGGGCCAAGATGTGACAATTTGGTATCAGAGCCAATCCCTGGCTGGATGTGTGCCGACGAGGACGTCGGGCCCCTAAAGGGGTGGATTGTAACATCCCACGTCGCCTGAGGGAATGGATCATGTAAGCCTTATGTGTATATTCTCATCTCCATATAGCATGAGGCATTTTGGGAGTTCACTGGCTTCGAGTTCCATCGGAACTCCGAAGTTAAGCGAGTTCACGCGAGAGTAATCCCATGATAAGTGACCCATTAGAAAGTTCTCGTGTGAGTTCCCAGAAACAAAACCGTAAGGGCGTAGTCTGGATCCAAAGCAGACAATATCGTGCTACGGTGGTAGAGCGGGCCCAGGATGTGGTAGGCCCCGGGTTGAAATGTGACACCTACCCTCCTTCCGCACCCACCATTTTCCCTCCTCTACACACCCCAGTCATTAAATCCACACCCATTCCTCCCATTTTCACCCCCACAAACCTGGTGATCGCAGCGTAGACGGGATCTGGGGTTTTTTTTTTTTTCTAGGTTGAAGGTAGGGGTTGAGGGAAAAAGATGAAGATGGGGGAGAAGATTGGGGTGGAAGAGAAACTGAAGGTTTTTTTTTTTTTTTCTTGGGTTGCAGGGAAAAGAAGATAAAGATGGGGAAGAACAGATGAGGAGGAAGAGGGTGAAGCCGAACTGAAGGGCTTTTTTTTTTCCTGGGTTGCAGGGGGACGAAGATGGGGGAGAAGAGAGGATGAGGAAGGGGGAAGGAGGTGCGTCTGCGTGGGTCGTGGAGGGATAAGGTTTCTGGGTTTAGGGGGTTGCGGGGAGGTGTGTTTCAGCTTTTGTTTTTTTTTTTTTTTTGTTTTTTTTTTAATTTAGAAGATTCAGGTTTTTTTAAAAAAAAAATTAAAAAAATAAATAAATAAATTTGCCACGTGGCACACATTTGGGAGCCAGATTGCACAAATGTGGCAGCCACGTCAGCACTTAACGAATCAATGGATGTAAAATGAACAGATGTATTATTTTGAAATAAAATAGTACATGAGGTATGAAAGTGAAATATTTTAAAGATGTTGTATGGGGCTGTAATAGACCTCAAATTTGAGTGAGTATTATGTAATTTACCCATTCTAATAAATTTAATGTACCTAAATGAAAAAGACAAAGTAAATCGAAATATATTGTATGATATATTATGATAAATGAAATAAAAATGAAAATTATAATGAAATAAAATTAATACATTAAAAATTAGGAAGAAAGAGAAATAATTAAAAAATCAAAATATAATTAATATGTCACATCTCGGCCCGGGGGACCACTTTCCGGACCCGCTCCACCACCATCACACGATATTGTCCGCTTTGGGGCCCGACCACGCCCTCACGGTTTTGTTTCTGGGAACTCACACGAGAACTTCCTAATGGGTCACCCATCCTAGGAGTGCTCTTGTGCGCTACTCGCTTAACTTCAGAGTTCCCATGGAACCCGAAGCTAATGAGCTCCCAAAAGGCCTCATACTAGGTAGGGATGGGAATATACATATAAAGATCACTCCCCTAGGTGATGTGGGATGTCACAATTCACCCCCCTTAGGGGCCCGACGTCCTCGTCGGCACACACGCGACCAGGATTAGGCTCTGATACCAAATTGTCACATCCCGGCCAGGGGGGACCACTTCCCAGGCCCACTCCACCACCGTCGCACGATATTGTCCGATTTGGGCCCCGACCACGCTCTCACGATTTTGTTTCTGAGAACTCACACGAGAACTTCCCAATGGGTCACCCATCCTGGGAGTGCTCTCGTGTGCTACTCACTTAACTTCGGAGTTCACATGGAACCCGAAGCCAGTGAGCTCCTAAAAGGCCTCAGCCCAGGACGGATCACTTCCTGAACCCGCTCCATCACCATAGCACGATATTGTCCGCTTTGGGTTTACCATTCCCTCACGGTTTTATTTTTGGGAACTCACGAGCAACTTCCCAGTGAGTCACCCATCATAGGATTGCTCTAGCCCCTTTCTTGTTTAACTTCGGAGTTCCTACGGAACCCAAAGCCAGTGAGCTCCTAAAATGCCTCGTACTAGGTAGCGATGGGAATATACATATAAGGATCACTCCCCTAGGCGATGTGGGATGTCACATAATAAATGAAGTTATTAATGTATCAAGTGACTAAAATTAGATTTTAATCTTACTCATGGTTTTAATTTAAAAGTCATCTTTGTCAAGGATTAAAGTGAAATTTTCTAATAAATTTATCACTCCTTTAATTTATTTTTCATATAGTCAATTAGTTGTTTAGTTACAAGCTTATTTACAAGGATCAACAATTTTTTTTAAATATATTAAAATGTGGGTTGACTCGAAATACAAACTGTTTATTAATTGTGTTGAATCAACCGACACGATTATTACTAGACTACAATTATGAACAACTTGAACTCATTTAATTTTTATCACTTTTGAGTCGGATAATCGTGTCGTGCCAAAATTATTATTGATTATGGGATGGTTTGAGGTTGTGATGCTTCTTAAAAAAACAATTTATTAAAAAAATTGTAACACCAAATGTGTTTGGTAAAAAAATAAATAAATAAAGTTTTTTCTTAAAACTGCTATCAATGTCAATAGAATAGCAGAAGCAAGGTGTACCATATATACTTCTAACAAAACGTTTTTTTTTTCATATTTAATGAAAATTTATAATGATAAGTATACCTCTGCATATTTTGCAAAATTACAATTTTTATCCCTTCATTATTCTCTTTGGAATTATTGTATTACGTTCAATACCTTATTCTTTTTAATCATTTAACATATTCACATCGATTTATATATAAGTTTACCAAACACTGAGATATATATATTTTTTTTTGTAAAAAGCACTTTTACAAAAAAAAATAATAATAAAATTAAATTACCAAACACTCACATATTTTCACAACACAGCAAAATCAGTTTTTTTTTTTTTAAACACAAAATTACCAAACTAGTCTTATAAATAGTTGTAGTTTTTATATCCAGTAAATTGTAGAAATGGTCCCTCAACTTTAATCAAATTAAGCAATGGTCCTTTAACTAAAAATATGTTATCATTGGTCCCTTAACTCATCAAAATGTGTAGCTATGGTCATTTTCGTCAACTTCATTAAAATTTTGTCAAAATAAGTTATGTTGAAAGGACCATTACTACAATTGGGGTCCCTCAACTCATCAAAACGTGTAGCTATGGTCATTTTCGTCAACTTCGTTGGATTATGTTGGAATGACCATTGCTAGAATTGTGTTAAAGTTGAATGACCGTTTCTCCAGTTGGGTTAAAGTTGAGGGACCAATGGTAATAGATTTTTAGTTAAGAGACCATAGCTGCACATTTTGATGAGTTAAGAGACCAATGGTAATGGATTTTTAGTTGAGGACCATTGCTCCAATTGAATTAAAGTTAAGGGACTATTGTTACAATTTACTCTTTTATATCCAAGTGTTGAAGCTAGCATGGGTGACAATCTAGAGAGATTTTTCGGTGTGATCGAAACAAGAGATGGTACACCACATGTCACTCTATAAATGGTGGATATATGTGTTAAAAAGTTAATAACTTAAAAAATAAAAAATTTCATCACCTATATAAAAATATGTATTGTATTAACCGTGTCCCGATCATAATAAAAAAATTATCGATGATCTAGATTCTTCTTGTTGGCAAGTGGGCAACAACCATCCGACTGTATATAACATTTGTCATCGAGGGGTTCTCAGATTCCACCGCTTTTTGTAGTGTAATTTTTGTCAGTCCTTTTAACCTAATTGGACAGCCTGCCATGTGGTTTCACTCAACTTGGACTTTTGAGTCTTTGACCGTCCTTCTCCTACTCTCTCTATATATAAAGATTACCTAATTAAAACTGGCTTCGGATTGGAATCTCCGAAGATCGAGATGATGAGAGTGCTTAGGAGTACCAGTAGCCCTCAAACTCTCTCTCCTCCCCATAATTCCTCCTCATCCTCTACCATCTCCCGCTGCGCTCCTCCCACACACACTTCTGCTTCCATTTCTCCAGGTTGTTATCTATCTTTTTTCTAGCACCCTTACTTAAACTTCTTCAATATATATGCTGCTAAATTTGATTCATTTCCCAGAAAAATTGTTCATTAATTTAGCAATGTGTTTTCTTGTTTTGTGCACCAAAAAGATAAGTAGCAAATCACAGTTTAATATATGTACGGAAATATCTAATTAAGAATTACTTACGTGCCTAATTATGAGTCGTGATTGACATGTATCTGATTCTTATCTAGTATTTTCTGGCAAGTAATGTATATGCGTACTATACATGCCAATATAGAATAGTCTTACGACATATGTAGAAAAAGAATCCAAGGTCCATATACGATACGCATTCCGACCATATTGGATCAAGTACTCTCACATGGCCAGCATATGTCTCCCACGTGGTAGGATGCTGTTTAATGTCGCAGAGCGGCGCGTGATAGTAGGTTTGCCGGGCTTAACACAACAGCACATACTCCGAATATAGAATACAAACTTAGTACAAGCGCTCGAGGCATCTTTCGCAAAAATATAAGATATTAGTAGTTTCATCAATCTTATAGGTTGTGAGTATTCAGATTCTGCATTAAGAGAAATGCTAAGGAGATGCGCTTAAAAGTGCATCTTATATTTTTTGCACAATATTTTA
Organism: Pyrus x bretschneideri; assembly: GCF_019419815.1. Classification (NCBI taxonomy): domain Eukaryota; kingdom Viridiplantae; phylum Streptophyta; class Magnoliopsida; order Rosales; family Rosaceae; genus Pyrus; species Pyrus x bretschneideri. Next base: position 4,636,120 of record NW_025999798.1, read on the forward strand.
TAATATGACACGTGAGTTTACGTTAAACTGTGAGATAACAAAGAATTCATAATGAGTCACACTTTAACAGCACTCTTGTATTAAAGTTTGTTTATTCCGACAGTCTTATCGAATATGTCTCGTCAATTCACTACATAAACTGTCTACTTCACTACATGACACTGCACATACATAAAAGAAATGCATCCAGAGACAACTATTATTATAATTTGGAGTGTCAGATTGACTCAAACTTGGTAGATGGGGGTGTTTGGATGATAAGCATTTCAAAAAATCTCCGCGTTCTTTTCTGTTTGTTTCAATCATGACACAATAATGGTGTTTGGCTATATTACGATGATCTTGATTGTTTGGAAATTAATTCGGAAGAAGCAAAAATCTGTGGAAATCCACTGCAACATTTGTCGTTATGAAATGCTTTCTTGTGGATCGTGTGCTACTGCCTCCAGGTTGCTAAGATTTTGTCTGCTGTACTTTCTTTGTGTTTCTGGCAGAAATTAACGACGTTGTGTAATCGATCATGTTCCATTAGTACACTGTTTTCATCGGGCAATTCTCTTGGTTTTTTTGGTTGTATGCAGATGATGATGCTTGTGGTTCGCCTAAATGGATCGGTAAGGGTCTCACTTGCGTTTGCTTCAAGCGAAAGGGAAATTATCAGCGGATTTGTATGAACTTGACACCCCTTCAGGTAAGTATTTAAGTTAATTAAACCACCAATCATTCGTTAAGAGCTGATGACAAAGACAGAGAGAATGCCGGATTGCCAATTAGAATCATGTTTTTGGTAACTGAGTAGAGTATGAAGTCGAGTTTGTTTTTCTGTTTCTTTAGTTCTTGCCATGATGATCTATCATTTTACTCCTTCACTCTATTTTACAGATTTGTTCGAAAACTTGCAGGAAGAAAGAATGGGGCGGTTGAAGCAAAGAATGAAGGTTTACTTTGATGCTACTAGGCCGGATCACCAGGTGAAATTTTCATTTCGAGATGTATATATATGTTCCCGACCTTTTTATACGTAGGCAGAAATTTGAGTTTAAGCATTACAACTTAATGTCCATGGACACATGATACAGATGGGACACGAATGTCAACTTTAAAAATGGCATGAGTTAAGGTTCAATTATACAGTCAAATGTTTTCTTTGGTAATTGTTTGTCTTTTTTTCTTAAACTTAGTTGTTACGAAAATTTGATGAGGACAGGAAGCGCTGAGAGCTTTATGGTACGCTACATTTCCTGGACAAGAGCTTAATGGTTTGATATCTGATCAATGGAAGGAGATGGGATGGCAAGGAAGAGATCCGTCTACCGATTTCAGGTCTTGTTTACATTTATTTGTCTATTGTTCTGCAACTTTCGGGTTAATTTCTTCTGTCAATTTGTGTTGTCATTCTCTTACTTGCTTAGCTTGGATTACCTGACAGAGGAGCTGGATTCATTTCTTTGGAGAACCTGCTGTTCTTTGCAAAGACATTTTCGGTAAGATTCCAACCTCGATATGTAACTAGAAAGTTTGAAACATCAAGAAATAGGTTTCGCATACTCCCAACATAACAAAAAACTACGGAGCTTGATATGCATGTGTTATGATTGTATATTGAAGGGCTATGCGCTCGACTGGTATATACTTAATGTTCCAACCATGTTAACTTATGCTGTCTAAATATGTTTATTTATGTTGTTGCAGGCATCTTTCCAGTGTCTATTGAAAAAGCAGAGAGGAAAGCGAGCTGCTTGGGAATATCCTTTCGCTGTTGCTGGTGTCAACATCACGTTTATGATCATGCAAATGCTTGACCTTGAAGCCAGTAAGTGTCAAAGGAACTCCTTTTGTTCCAAGTTTCGAACTTGGGATATAAAATGTTGTCAGTTTTTCAAATGACAGGTTTTCGATTTCTCTAGCGCAAGCTTTGGACAGATAACTCATGCTTGTTTATGTGGCAGGAAAACCCAGGACTTTCATAAGAACAGTTTTCTTACAAATGTTGTTAGGTAAGATAACATCCGAGTTTAAATCTTACTGCACAACAGCACCAAAAAAGGTTGACAGTTGCCTAACAGAGAGACCTTGTCATTGTCTAATGTTACTGCAGAAAATGAATGGACCTTCGACTTGCTGTACTGCGTTGCGTTCATGGTTATGGACAAACAGTGGCTCGAGAGAAATGCTACATACATGGAGTTCAATGTGAGAATATCCTTGATCTGCATACCATTCATACTCCCCAAGATTATGCATATACGTATCACACAGGGCTACATATGTTGGAGTTCAAACTTCATAGGGTTTTGATTCAATTTGAATGTGTTGCAGGATGTTTTGAAATCGACGCGAGCTCAACTGGAGAGGGAGCTGCTAATGGATGATGTTTTGCGGATTGAAGACATGCCTTCTTACAGCCTTCTTTGTTGATGGGAACCAACCTAGAATCTCTGCAAGCGCATACTCTTTCGTTCCTTTTAAAATCCATGACTAACCGAAAAATTGTACAATTTCTACCTCCCTCACTCGGAGTAAGCAATATCAATAGGGACAGTGGCGACAGTTTCACTGCATACTTGCTCGTATACAAAATTGTATGTTGACTGAAATTATTTTGTCTTGAAGGGTCCAGGAAGGCAAATTAACTGCTTGTTTCGTTATATTATTCAGATGTGAAAGCTTAGATGTATTCAAAAGGACAATACAGCAGATTACTTGTAAACGTTGAAAGTTGTAACAAGGAATCACAGGACTCACAACCAGTGTTTATAAAGGTGAAGGCGTAAAGCAAGGCGTTCAATGTCTCACAAATCTTGAGGCATTGAGGCGTAAGCCTTGCGTTAGGCTTTCGGAAATCCGATATAAATTTGCTGTAAAGTTGTGAGATATATAAGTTGTCCCGTTGCAACTGACATGCATAATTTGGCTGCTTTGATTCTTTGAAAAATGATAAGATGTTGAGTGCAATGTTTACCTTTATGGTTGTTTCCCATTTGGGCTTTTTGCTTTTGCCCTGTTTTCTAATGATCATTTTCTCTGGATACCTATATCTCAATTTTCTTTTGCTAAACGTATACTAGCGGGGACATTTTGGGTGTGATTGGGAACATATCCACTTACGTGATCAGTGAGACACTCAAATGATGATATAATTCCAATAATACGGTAATATCTATCTAAAATAGGACGAAGAGAGTTATAAGGAACATGTTTATCATCATCAACGAGTCTCGAATCACTAATACAAGGTCATATGTAAGACTCTTTCAACATAACCTTATAAAAATGGTCCAAAACGTCACAATAACTGTGAACTTGTTTCATGTAACTTCTTTTCCAAAATAGAGATGAAGTACTATTTTGTAGGGTTTTTCCCTCTACTTATCCACCATAAAAGAAAACTAAATTTCAAGTGGAGTAGAACAAAATACTCCTCAAATTTAATTTCCCATGCTCTCTAGGCTGAAAGCTGACAAGTCCACTTTGCGTAATATGAAGAGAGATTGGGTTGCTTTTGTAAAGATTAGTGTGACTATCAATGACTTGTCAATTAAATCACTTGATTCTCGAATAACTTATTATCCAAGTGACTTGATATTTGAGTGATATTACAGCCCAATATAACTAGAATAATATAGTCTTGACTCTGATTTAGGGTTTAAGGTTAGGGTTTGGAATTCAAGAGATAAGTTTTTTTTTTTTTTTCATTTGATTTATTCAATCTGTAATCCTAATGTCTTGTTGTTGTGTTTTTCAGAATATGTCTTACGGATCTACTTTTCTCCTTTTTTTTCTTTGACCAGATCTTGAATTAGCTTTAGTGCAAAACTCAGTTTCAATTTCAACTTTGTCTCCTTCGGAAAGAGCCACTTCAGGTATCTTATCCTCTTTACAAGCCAAAAGATTGTTAGACTGGTTTTGCTAATTAGCTGTAGGTCCGGTGCTGATCATCCTATTAAGAATTAAATCTCACACCTAATGCAGGTTAGTGAAATTATATTTTCTCATCCAAATTAGAGAGACAAATGTTACCTACTCATTTGTCTCTAGTCGTATTGACGATGAGTTACCAAATCAAAATCCCACAATTGATCGAAGATTAGTGTATGATTAATAATGAATCAATCACTACCAACTAGACCTATTTGGGAATGGCAAAGCGCTTTCAAATAATAAAAAACACATGTGATAACATTTTGCAAAAAATAAAAAATAATAATAATAATTTCTTGTTCTAAGACTTTGGAGTGCCTTCTTAGTGAAGTACGGGCACTTTTGAGTTTTAATAAACTTTTTAATGCACTTCTAATGGAAATATGTTTTACTGAAAGTGTTTATGAGTATAAGTGATTTTTTTATGAGCTTTTTTAATTGGATCTTAAAGTTTGTTGAGATGGTATTTAGAAGGGCCAAATGACACTTTCCAATGAATAAAGACACTTATTACGTAGAAATAATACAAAAATATATATAGAGAAATTAAAACCAAGTCAAGATGATACGGGTCAACTCCTTCTTGCGACAAAGATCTTGCCATTTCCAAAGAATATGGATAAGCATTTTAAATGAGTTTTGTGGTACCTTCTCTCAAATGTCAGGAAAATGTATGAAGTTCGAATTACCTTCTCGTTAACAAAAAAATATAACTAAAGATCAATCAAAACATTTGCTGTTGATCAAATGTTCCTAATACAAAGTATAGAATCTAAATAAAGCTGGAAAACAGGCTAAAACAGTGAAAGGGCAAAACCATATTCTTCTTCCCCAATCCACATGGATTTGATATTGCTTAGGAATTAAGTCAAAGCTTGGTCAGTGCGGTGCAAGAACAGGCGTGCACATCTTTGAATAAGAAACCCTAACTGCAACAATTTCTCCTCAAGTTTAAATTCAAATAATCAAAGAGGGAAAAAAAAAGAAAAGAAACAGCAAAAGCCACAAAAGCTGAAGAAAGTGCTGATCCTTGAACTCAAAGCTTGGAAATTACCTACCTTTTTCCACACTTGTCTTTTAAGCAAAACTCACACCCAAGAGGTCCACCATATCACACTCTGCCTTATCAAGGAACTTCCAACTTTCTTTCGGTTTCCACACCGCCCTTAACTTGGCTTTGTTCTGATCACTGGAGAACACAGAGAAGAAAAACATTCAGATGGGTTCGTTTCAGACGCCGATTGGAATGCGAAGCTCCACGCTTTTGGAAACTTCGTGCGGATACTTGCTTCAGGAATTGCAGGCAAGATTTCGTTCTACATTTATCGGATAACTAATCCATTTGAATGATTCTCGTTCTGAAACTTTTGCTTTTCTGAATTTACATGAAACAGAAGATTTGGAATGAAGTTGGACAAGATCAGTTTGAAAGGGAGAAGGTGCTGCTGGATTTAGAGCAGGAGTGTCTGGAGGTTTATAGGAAGAAGGTTGATACTGCAAATACCTCGAGAGCTCGACTGCACCAGGAGTTGGCTGAAGCTGAGGCTGAATTTACCCATCTTCTTCTGTCCCTTGGCGAACGGTCTCTCCCTGGACGGGTACATTATCTATCAATCCCTGTTAACTCAGTAAATTAATATGGCTATTAATAATTGCATGCATGTTAATATAGGATCGGAATACAAATGTGAATACTGAGAAAATACAAGAACTCTTACTTTCTTGGGCTGATTTTTTTATTACCTCATCAGCCAGAAAAAATGGTGGGAACACTGAAGGAACAGTTGGATTCACTCACGCCGGCATTGAGGGAGATGAGATTGAGGAAAGAAGATAGGATGAATAAGTTCCGAGCAGTACAAGGGCAAATTCAGAAAATTTCTGCCGAAATAGCAGGTCAGTCAGAGTACGAAGACTCATCATCGAATGTCACGGTGAATGAGAATGATCTTTCACTAAAGAAACTAGAGGAGTATCAAACAGAGCTACAAAGACTCCACAACGAGAAGGTACCATAATGTAGTTCAGAAACTGTTTCGTGGACAACAAAAGAATATGTACTTCTAATGAAAATACAAATCTCCTTTTAAGTTCTATGTTTGTCTTGCAGAATGAAAGGCTCATGAGGGTCGAAAAATATATAGATGCAGTCCACAATTTGTCTTCAATATTAGGAACAGACGCCTCAATGGTTATCACCAAGGTTCATCCAAGCTTGAATGAATTATGTGGGATAGCCAAAAATATAAGCAACAGTATTTTGGCTAAACTTAGCAGCACAGTGGAATCCCTTGAGGAAGAAAAGCAAAAGCGACTCGAAAAGGTGACAATTACTTGTGCAGTTGTATCAGTTCTCACTAACGATTCTTTAGTTATACACTGGGATACAATTACAGAAAGAATGACTAAGTAGCCTAAATTATGGTAACTAAATTCTATGGTTTTGGTATTATTTCGATTTATCTCTTTAAATTTTTTTTTCCCCTAGTTTCTTTGTTTTCCATTTTCAACATACAAATCTACTCTTCTAGGAAAGATGCAAACTCACTGGTTACGTAAAGCATCAGTATGATTATTTCTGCATATACATTTTCAGCTTCACCATCTTGGCAAAGCATTGACAAACTTGTGGGATCTCATGGACACACCCTACAAAGATCGCCAATCGTTTTCCCATGTTACTGGCTTATTATCACTTTCATCAGCAGAAGTATCAGATCCAGGAAGCCTAACCCTAAATATAATACAACAGGCAAGTACAAAATTTTGATGGCAATTCAATGTATCGGAATTCGGAAAAGAAAAATAACATCATTCAAATTCATTTTAAAGGCTGAGGCTGAAGTCAAGAGACTGGATCAATTAAAAGCAAGCAAGATGAAAGAACTATTTTTCAAGAAACAGAATGAGCTCAAGGAGATACGCAATAAATCACACATGGAGATTCCTTTGCAATCAGAGATTGATAATCTAATTAACCTCATCAACTCGGGTGCGATTCAGTGATTTTCATTTTTTTCATAAAAAATACTGTCTTAATTTGTTTGTCTATGGATAAAGTAGACAGTTAACCGACCTAGATGTACAACAGGGGAGATCGACCATGCAGATCTCCTAACGAGCATGGATCAACAGATATCAAGAGCAAAAGAAGAAGCTTCTAGCAGAATGACTATCATGGAAAAGGTGGAGAAGTGGATGCTAGCACGTGATGAGGAGCGTTGGTTGGAAGAATATAGTAGAGTCAGTATATGGATCTACATTTGTAGTAGGCTCGTACCTTTTACACACATAGGCTTCACTTTTACTAATCAAACATGTCTTTTAGGACGAGAACCGGTACTCAGTCAGCAGAGGTGCACACAAGAACCTGAAACGTGCAGAACGTGCCCGAGTATTAGTCAACAAAATCCCAGGTAAAATCAAGAACTATTTTCTTAGCTACACGCATTCACACACAACAGAAGCGGGATTGTCATATATACGAGGTCCACAGCTCATAGTGTACATACAATCAGTAAACTTTGCTGCAATATGCAATGATAATAAAATAATAAGAATATCATTAGCTGGATGAGTTTCAGTATTCTTCCAAAACACCAAACAAAGGAAAACAAAAAACTTTAATGTATGTGCTATGCTTTTGCATCATACCGTTAATGGCATCCAATAAAGATAAGTTTTCTCACAATGTCACAACATGCAGCTTTGGTGGATTTGCTAATAGCAAATACTAAGAGTTGGGAAGAAGAAAGAAAGAAAACTTTCCTGTATGATGAGGTACGTAACATACAGCTCTACAATATTATAAAACAATCTTCTCCTATTTAATTCTGAATCCCTGATTTGTGAATAGCATCCGAGTCCTGACCGATACAATTTAATACACTATGTTATACTGTATTGAAACTAGAGTAGAGAAGTTCAAGTTCAACAAATTTCCATAATCAAAGAAAAATCACTCAGAAGAAGGAATAATTGGAATTTCAGAATCTGAATCCAAAGACTGGTGTTTTTGGAAGACCTTTTTCCACTCAAACATTATATATTTTTCTCAATTTTTGGACTAGTGGGACCTCATTAGATGAATGCACATACAAATGTTAAATGCCACCTCTTGTTTCATAACTATTATCTTTAAAAAGCAACCACTGATCGATGTGATAAGAAGATAACAAAAGCTGGAAATATATGGATTAAGGATGACAACGAATTATGAAACTATTGTTCCAGGATTCTATGAATGTCTCACAGTTTTGTACTTCAACGGAATATCACGGTATCTACCTTCTTTACACTGTATTGATGGGTGTCTTAAAAAATATTCCATGCTCTCTCTCTGGTAGACTGGTAGTGCAGTCAAATACAGTTCATAAAAAACATGTCATGCAGGTACCTCTCCTAGCAATGTTGGAAGAGTATAATGTGCTAAGGCAAGAAAAGGAGGAGGACAAGCAAAGACAACGGGTTAGTTTTATTTTACAATACAATGAAAGGTTCACGAAAGTGTTGTGTCTTCATTCATATGTTTGTAGTTTTCCAGTAAGACATCTAGTCGCATGTAACCCGAAATAACAATTTCTCATTCCACAATGGTCCTCTGGCCTGTGTTTTTGGAATTTCTTACCAACATGATGAGGCAAGCTTTCCCTCACAGGAAATGAAGAAGGTCCAAAGCCAAGTAGTAGTCGAGCAAGAAAATTTGGTCATAACCAGGCCAAGCACCAGTACCAGGCGAACTTCAATCAGGAGTGTGAACGGAGGTTTTAGCAACGCCATGCCTCTAAACAGAAGGCTTTCACTGGGCCTTCAGCAATTGGGGCCACACAGCATAAACTCAGCTACTCAAGGCATCTCCTTTATAAAGGAAGGTAAAAAGGCACATAGACAAAAGTTGTTCGCTCGACCTGGCCTTGTTTCTCACCTTAGAGATGAAACAGCTTCGGTGGTATCAACATTTTCTGGCCCACAATCTCCCTGATTATTGTGTCTGAGTTGTCAATCGTCTTGTCCTACGGGAGGACAAAGAGCAGAAGAGTGCAAGAGCTAGTAGCGCGGAAATACCTAACAGATCGTGCAGAAAAATAAGTTCAGTTTAGCATTTCAGCAAGAGCCTGTATTTAAAAATTACCCCTGCACCAGCAGAAATGTCTAGAGCTTTTAGACATCTGTAATTGCAAATGCAAATAAATAAGTTCTAAGATTGTTTTCTTATTACTACCATGTACTGCAGTTAGAAAAAGTAAAATATTAAGCATGTTTTCTGTAACCTTCCATATTGAAAATGAAAAGAAAAGAGAAAGCAAGTCAAGCTATATGAACACAAGCCAGAAAGTAAAGAATTCTGTTTTGAACTACACACAAACATACATGGGAGCAGAATGGTAGAGTTTTTCCCCATCCCCACTGAACAGCATTGATAGTTCTCATAACTTACGAGTCTATTGCGAAATATGTGAGCAATGTAGGGCATGCCTTGTGCTTTTCTCGTCTGTTTGACAGTCTTCAACAAAGGTTTGTCCCTGTTGCTCATGCACTAAATTAATCTAATCTATTTGCTCTGTTTTCGATATCGTATACATAGAGAAACAAGAAGAAACTCAACCATTTCTCATGAACAAAACTAACAGACGAAATATCTCCTTCCAGTTTCGATACCCCACTTCTCATCGACAATGATGACAAGAAGCAAACCGATTCAAATATCATATAAGACTGATAGAAAAACTTGCATACAGCACATTGTAATCAATATCCACCAAGATCAAAATATCAAATGCATTGGATAATTAGATAAATAATTACAAAAATTGGAATCAGACTCCCTGTTTCCATGGATTTCTCACCATTACACAACCTGACCAAACAAAATGTTTCATTTTTCGACCAACAAAGACCTGAGATTATGACTCGTGGATCTCAATTGGGGCTCCGTTGGTCTCAATTAGGGGTTCTTCGTTCTCCATTGAAGCTTCGTCACTCTCAATTGCGGCATCATCGACCTCAATTGGGACATCGTCGCTCTCAATTGGGGCATCGTCGCTCTCGATTAGTGCTTCGTCGTTCTCGATTGGGGCATCGTCGCTCTCGTTTGGTGCTTCGTCGATCTCAATTGGGGCATCGTCGCTCTCGATTGGTGCTTCGTCGATCTCAATTGGGGTTTCTTCTGTCTGAATCGGGGCTTTTTTTGTCAGCTTGTGAAAGAAACCATCGATCCGACGAGTGCCGGCTGGAGCTGGTCTAGCGGCAGCGGTGCGGCTCCGGTCTCGTTTAGCTGGAGCTGAACTACTGGCGACAGTGTGACCTTGACTCCGGTCGATTGCCGGATGATCGAACGGCTGAGAGGGCACGGGAAGTTCATCGATTAGGAAATCGCATGTCGGGCGGTGCCTCTTGACCGCGACTCGCATGTGCTCGAGCTTCACGACCTTGCGCTTCCTCTCCGTCGCGACCTCCGCTGACCGCTCCGCCAAGAATTCGAGGAAAAGCTGGGCGGAGTACGAGACGAGGAGTAAGGCTTCCGAGTTGATCTTGTTGATGTCCCTGTCCAGCTTCATTATCCTCTTGACCCGACCGTTTGGGAATTCGGGTCGGATCCGATTCCCGTTCCCTTCTTCTGCTCCTACCTTCCCTTTTCCCTTTGCCGCCTTCTCTTTTTCTCGTACTGGGTTCTCTTCTTCTTCTTCTTGTGCTGGGTTCTCTTCTTCTTCTTGTGCTGGGTTCTCTTCTTCTTCTTGTACTGGGCTTTCTTCTTCTCCTGCTAGATTTTCTTCTTCTACGGCTGGGTTCCCTTCTTCGACTGCTGGATTCTCTTCTTCGTCTGCTGGGTTCTCTTCTTCGTCTCCTGCTGGGTTCTCTTCTTCGTCTGCCGGGTTCTCTTCTTCGTCTGCCGCGTTGTCTTCTTCTTCTTGTGCTGGGTTCTCTTCTTCTCCTGCTGGGTTCTCTTCTTCTCGTGTTGCGATCTCTTCTTCTGCCATTGGTGGCGGCGACGCTCTGGTGGGGATTCGGGAATGTGTATTCGAAAGGGAGAAAATGATGTTTTAGGGTTTTGAATTGGCGGGAAATATTCAGTTTATCATATTTGATAGACGATATTGCACTTGCGTTTAAGGTAATGGTACTTTTTGTCCACTGTGCCGTGACCGGTTCATAGTTCTTTGGAACTTCAATCGATGGTCAATTGGGTATAACGTTTTTTACCCGCCATGTGAAATATCATTTCCGCCAAAAGTTTGTTTTTGTTGTTTTTTCATGAAATCGTAATAATAAACAATTAACTAGTTTTGGTGCCTTGTGATTCGTGAAGCTTAGCTTACTTTAGCAGCCACGTGATAATTCAAGCTCGTGGCAGGCATATGGGTTGAATGAGGCGGTAGCGAAGCCCAAATAATGATGCAAGTGCATGGTGAGCGTAGTAATCCCCTCTGACATGTTCTTTGTATAACCAAACAAAGAGTTAATAAGGACCGGAATATAGAAAAAATGTATTTTAGATGGATGAAATACTCATTAACAAAATTAATCTTTCTTTTTTTTTGGTCGAAACAAAATTAATTAATTTTTAGTCCCCAAATATATATGACAGGACAAAAAAAAAGGATTAATTTTGTTAGTCCCCATGTAATATGACAGGATGTTGTCATTAGGACGAAAAGTTTCAATTAAGGATGAAGTTGATTTATTTAATTAAATAAAAAATTATTTGATTAAATCCAATCGGGTGTGAATCAAGTCCAAATCAAGTCTTTATCCTTTCGTCAATTAATCGTCCAAAATCAATTTCAAATAAAGCTCAATCAAGACATGGAAGGGCCTATAACGAGGCTCTAAGGCAAACAAGGACCTCTCACATCCACACACCCTTACACGCTCAAACGCCAAAACACTCGTGTTCTTCATCAAACTTGTGAAGAATCAACAAGCACAATAAATGCAAATGTCGATTCATCAACACCAAACCCCATTTCCTTCTTCATCGAGAGAAAGAGAAGACAGAATACTAGTTAAGATAATGGCCCTGGAAGGCGCTAGAGTAACTCGCGAGAAAATGATGGAGAAAGAGCTAGGTAATGAAAGGAAATGAACTAATTTAAACTAGGGGTGGGTTGGACAGGTTGGAAGGTCAACCCAATCATAACCCAACTTTTACAATTCAGGTTCGGGTTCGGGTTCGGGTTAGGTTTCATTTGGGCTTGGGTTTAATTGGGTTGGGTTCAAAATGTCCAACTTTTTCAAGTTTAATCTTGTAACAACTTAGTTTCAAAAAATTCCTAAAAAATTAAACCAAGTAGCATCAAATCTAGCTCACTTTAATTTCATAAATCCATTTACTATAAAGCTTCAGGATTTAGAGATTACAAATATGGATTGGCTAATCAAAGCCTCCTATTCCCTAAAAGCTTAAGTAATTGTAAAGGGTAATTTATTCAAAAAAAAATATTAGAAAGCGTGTTGGTTTTTGGACTTGGCTCACTTGGGTGTAGTATGAGCACTAATTGATATGGGTTACAATCTGATTAGATTGAGTTTGGTTAGTCAAGTTAGGTTGGGTTAGGGATGAACGGGCAAATGATTAACCCAACTCAATGTTTGGATTTAAAGTTGGGTTGGACATGGGTGGGTTTGGATTGACCCAACCCAAGTTGCACCCCTAATTCAAACATTGCATTGGTAAATAAAGGAAATGAAAAGGCAATGCTTTAAACCAATAAATAATAAATAAAAAAACATTTCATAATTAATTAAAATTTATTTGAAGCTGTTGTCAAATTTGACAGCAACCATCTTTACTGCCATTTCATGTCATGCCACATACAAATTGACATCTTGGTTGGAAAATACTTGTGTTATGTTTTTACTGTTATTGCTAATGTGGATTTTTTTACATCTCCTTAAAAGATACTTTGATTCGACATGCTAAACGAAGTCGTGTATATATGTAGAGTTAGACAAGTTTCAAAAAATTTCAGATATGATTCAAAACATTTAAATTCGTTTTGGAATTTTTTTTTTTAATTTTAACATTTCGATTTCAAATTTAAAAGAAGTAATATTTCAGAACTTTTCGAATCAAAATTGAGATCAAATCTTATGCGCCTAAAATGGGTGTGACCGCCATGTGACCCTAATAAGTGTCTAATATGTGTTTATTATTTTAAATTTTGTTGTCATAAATTTAATAGGCGTCAAACACTTATTAAGGCCACAAAAAAACCACACTTATTTTGGGTGCAGGAGATTTGATGTCATCCTTAATGATATATCTCACGGATTTGGATCACATATGGATCCAAATTGTGGGGATCCTAGGGATCCTCACATCTTAGCCATTCATTATGCATCGTGCGATCATAAATCATTTCACCTTTTTTTATATAAAATTAAACACAAATAGTACCTGACAAAAACTGGCCGCACGATGTACGATGAACGAGTAGGATGTGTGGATTCCTAGGATCCCTACAAAGTGGATCTGAAGAGGATCCTTTTCCATATCTCACGTTGAATGGCTAGTTTAGGGTTGCTGTGCTGTGAAAAAAAAAAGTGTTGTTTTTAGAAGCAGAAGTAGAGCTGCTTTTGCTTTCTGCTGTTTTGGACCCATGATTTTGACAAAAAGCATTTTTTTTTATTTTACTAAGGGTTTTCTTAATAACACCTCACAAATTGTTGAATACACCCCACTTAATATCTAGTGTTAAATGACTTGTATAAAATGACTATTTAAACCCTATTTTTCTCAAAAAAACCTAAAATTTAAAAATAAAGATATAAAAAAAAAAACAATTATTTTCTTCATACACCCCAAATCATGAAAAATAAAATCCTAAAACTACCCGTAAGTTTATTTATAATTTTGTACACACCTACACTCACAATGTCTTGTCATTATGTTTTTTTTTTAATTAAATGTTAAGTATTCTGCAACATAACAGACAAAGATATATTCCGAAATATTCAATGAATCAAATCTTCTTTAAGATAGTGTAGTATTGTTTTTTTTTTCTTTTGCTAATTTTTTTTAAGCATGCTTGGTGTTTATTTCTTAAGATGGGTAGGGGTGCAATATCATTCAAACATGATTGCAGAACCGAATTTTTAACCTGGGAACAGCAGGGGTGCAATATCATTCATGGCTAAATTGGTATTTAAACGAAGCAAGTGAATACCACATAGAAGCAAAGGAGAAAGTCAAAGTAGCAAAGCTACCTGTTGCACAAAAAGAAGGAAACGGAAGATCATTCCATGGAAAATATTGAAAACCACATGAGCAAGAATATAAGCTCAGATCAATTTTTTATAATGTTTTATTTAAGGTAACAGATGCATCGACTAACGGAACTTTAATATAATAAAATTTAATGAATATGGGGTGCATGTGAAAATGTAAGTTGTACGTTGAGAATATGGAGTGTGAGTTATTATAAAAAAGTAAGTCCGTTGTATTAAGATAATTTTTAGTTGAAAAAATAAATGTGAAGGTGTATTAAGTATGTGAGGTTTATTTAACAATATGTGAAGTGTCAATATAATAAGTCTTTTACTAAACACAATTTTAACCCTAATTTTTTTTATAAAAACTGCTTTTAAAATAATTTCAACAATGTGAAATCAGCCGAAATGAATCGAGTTTCCTAACTTGGAAGGAGAACGGTCACGTGATCCGCGCGGCCGAGTGACAGATTACACACGTGTCAACCGCGAAATCCTGCCGTGGTGTGTCGCTCGAACTCAGAGTTCTCAACTTTTCTTCATCCCCCTTCAAAAAAAAAAAAGCGCACGAACCCTAACTCCCTCCTCTGAGCCAGAGAGTGAGTCACGGTAACCTATTTCGCACCAAAAATCGCCGTCATCCACCTGAATCAGTCGCCATGCAGTTCTCTCAGGAAGACTTCGATCGCCTCTTGCTATTCGAACACGCCCGCAAAACCGCCGAAGTTAACTACGCTAAGAACCCTCTCGACGCCGATGTTCGTACTCTCTCTCCCCTCTCTGTCTCTGTCTCTGTCAAATTTTCACCTGGTGTGCATTAACCGTGTCGTTTTTTACTGCAGAATTTGACGAAATGGGGAGGAGCGCTCCTCGAACTGTCGCAGTTTCAGAGCATTGCGGATTCGAAGAGCATGATTACTGGTAATTTTTTATTATTTTGCGTTCATAAACCCTAATTAGTAGTTGTGTTGGTGTTTTTTTCAATTGGAATTTGTGTTCTGTAATGAGTGTTCACTTGAACGTAAAATTTTGATTAGATTGCATTTCGAAGCTGGAGGAGGCTTTGCAGATAAATCCCACGAAGCATGATGCGCTGTGGTGCCTAGGAAATGCCCACACCTCTTTTGCATTTCTCACCCCTGATCTCGACGAGGCAAGGCCTTATTTAGATAAGGCCACTGGGTTTTTCCAGAGGGCGGTGGATGAGGTTATATTATTGCATATCCGAATTTTCAAATTGTATTATACTTGAGTATTCTAAAATCCAAGAGAGGATTGACAGTGGGTTTGATTTTGTAGGACCCGGGTAATGAGCTTTATCAGAAGTCCTTAGAAGTCACATCTAAGGTATTGCTACTGTTATTCCACTTGCAGGCTGTTCTGTTGGTGATATTATAGTATTGTATTGTGAAACATTTGTTGATTAACCTTGAAGATTTATTGGCTACCTTAGATATTTAGTAGGTAATATAGTGGAAAGAGGAATTTAGGAGGTAATATAGTGGAAAGAGGAATTTAGTAGGTACTAAAGTTAAAAGGTGGGGGCTTTGTAGACTTACGATAATTCAAACTTGAAAACAATTCAGAAATGATCTGCTTTGGGCTATGACAACCTTCAGATTAAGGGTCAAAGATGCTAAATTGCAGCCAGACATGGATATATCTAAGTGGTTATGGGTATGAGTGAGCAGAAGAAGTTTTATTTCACTTTGTATAAATATGATTTGGTATATTGTGGCCAAAGGCCTAAAAAACCAAAAAAGAACAAACAGACCTGGGACCTGAGTTAAGTCATCCCATATGAAGGGATAATAGTTGGGAAGGATTTTCTCATGTTATAGATATAGTTAGGTACCATGCACAACTACTGTTGGCGGGCGGATATGAGGCGGCGGTTAACTAACTATAGCATAGGTATCAGGGCGAGTGTTTTGAAGGTCAATATCATTTATCAGGAAATGTCTTGTGTCTTTATGTTTATAGTAAGAAGCAATCGTGTTCTGTAAATTGGATAATTTTAGGACCTACTATCGAGTTCAGTACCAACAAATTATTTTAAGAGGTTGTTATCATAGTTAGTTTAATACCCTTTTTATGTAATTGCATTAATTTGAATCTACATTGCAAGTGCAACGGAGGTAATTGTTGGTCATGTATTCATAGGCACCAGAATTGCATATGGAGATCCATAAGCATGGGCTTGGACCGTTGGGTCAACAAACTTTGGGTGGGGGACCTGCTCCTTCTTCATCCAGTACAAAGGTTAGAATATCAAATTAATACTTTATTCTAAGTGCATTCTGTTCCAACATGTTTGTTTGTCACAAATGTTTCTGTGTTTGGTTGTCAGCTGGCTGTATTTGATGTTGGTATTCAATTACTTTGTTTGTCACAAATGCTTTTCAGTGTATAGATGCAAGAAAACTTCATTTGTTTTCATTGAACTTCTAATAAAATTGTTATTTATTCCAGAGTTCCAAGACCAAGAAGAGCAGTGATCTGAAGTATGACATATTGGGATGGGTTATCCTTGCTGTTGGCATTGTTGCATGGGTTGGAATGGCAAAATCCCACATGCCACCGCCACCCCAAAGATAAACTTTATATATCGTAAGAATGAAGTAACCCTGCCAGTGCATTTGGTTGAAGGTTAATATTTTCTTTAAGATATTCATCTGGTTGAGTTGTGCTAATTCAAGTAAATCATGTAATATGCTGATACATGTTGATTTTGGCCATAACTTTTTCTATGCTGCTATGATAATTAGGAACATCATTTTTTATATGAATTATTGTTTTCTCCTGAAAATATTGGATAGTCTATGTTGGTTTGTTTCATATGATCCCATTGAGTTACTTGCTTTGCCTTGCTCTTTGGTACTCTCTAGAGGTTTTCTCAGGATTTCTCTGTTTTTTGGTTGTATGATATATCTGTATCCTAAGAGGTCTAGTCTAGAATTCTCTCTTTTATTTTTAGTTCTAAATTAGCCAGCCTTATAAAGGATGTAACTCTAGCCAACTTCACTGAAACAAAATACCCTTAATCTGATAAATCACCATCTCTCTTAAGTCATAACCTATACACACAAACAAGACAAAAGAAAATTGCCTGTGTCTTTGGATGTGTGCTCTAAACCCTCCACAGACAATCTCTGCCCAAAATTTGAGATGATTTTTTATGAAAAAAATTGGCAGCATGACCACTTTTCCGCAACCAACTACTGTCTCTCCCTCCCTCCATTGTCTTATGTTTTTGCCATTAGTGTAGCGGTGACTGTATTAGTGGAAACCTCCTTAAAGAGAACCATTTGAGAAATAATTCTATGGTTTATCTTGTCTTATTACCCCCAGGGTTAACCACGGAAGAAATCTTTATTGTTCAAACTATTGTTTGAAGCTTCCAGTCCTCTTCTTCGGTTACCGCAACATAAAAGCTGAGCGAAAACATGTATCCGTATTCCAAATTTCCAGTTGAATTTTCTGCTGCTAATATAGTTTTACCAACGTGGCTCTAGCAATCTGGTGTTGGACATTTTGGATTTCCACTAATCTATAATTATTAACTAATTGTTAATGTATCATCCATGTTAAGTGCCCAAAGCATATAAATTGGTAAATACTTTGTTACTTCCTTATGATGAGCTTGACCCAATCATGATAGACCTAAGTCAGATTTTTTAAAAGAAGTTGGAACTAATGGGAATCATGTTTTTATTTTTTCAAATATGCTTTATTCATGGAAAATAATGCACTTTAAAATATTCATTATAATCTTTCACAATGAAATGTTCCTCTGCATGAGTCTTAGATGTTCTCTTACAAAAGACAAATCAACATGTTAAAACACACGCAGGGAGGTTGACACTTACAAGTGGTGAATAGAAAGGGATTCAGTTAAACGTCTTTAATGAGGTGAAGTATAATATTGGTCAGTTATTATCTCAAGCCATTATTTTGGTCTGAAACTCTTCCTATAGGCTAAGAGTACGCCTCCCATGTTTAACATGGTAAACTCTGTGGGCACATACTATAATGTTCACTTTGATCATTGTACCTAGAGGTGGCAAATCAACCCATTGGGTTAATGGGTACCTGTTAAGACCCGTTTAATTTGGCACCCCCATAATATAGAGGTGAGATTGGTAGTGGTGATGATGGTGTAAGGTGAAATCAAACTAAATGGGTCTTAATGGATACTTGTTAACCTAGGGTTGATTTGCCACCTCTATGGAAATAAAGTTCTTATGCTTTTCTTACCAGTTATTTGGTTCATTGTGTGGAAGACCAAGCCCTGGGAGCTAAAATTACAGGTAGAAATATTTTGTGTGCTTGAAAACTTAAGTTAGCTTCATAATCAGTTCTTTTACTTGCAAATCTCAATCATTTCTGAGCTATAAATCTATTGTCACTCAAGTATCCTTAACAATTGAGTTGACTGCACTCTGGACTGAATTAATAATAACTCCCTACTCGAGATAAGAATTATTAGGGCTTATCTGGTACAGGAAGCGATGTCTAAGAAAAGTAGTGATGCAAATTCCTTAGAAATAAAACACTGGATAATCTGTTGAGACCTACTTTATTTCTGGTGCTCTTTCTTTTGGCTCATGGTTTGGTCACTGTAGGAACAAATTTGTTGGGAATGCAGCTTCTTTCCTTTTTTAGTAAATATTCTATATTAAACATTCAGTCTTTTATATTAACAATCATTGACCTTCAAAGTAATGATTCTCTTAGTCTAAATTATAATTAGAACATTTTGAGCCCCACTCTTTGTGAACATTCATGTTCTTGTCCTCATAAGTTTGCAGTTGTAGTACTATGTTCTAGGCTCGGGAAATTTTAACTTATTGTTAGGCCGATTATAAAACTCTCTGTAAACCTAACACTGTTCTTTTTTCTTTTCTTTTTCCTGGTTCGCCTTCTTTGGCATGTATTTTGTGGCCTTAAAGTTGTTTAATCATCTAATATTTTGATGGCCATTTGCTTGCAGTTGTGATGATAGAGATGAAGTTGTTTTCCTTTTTGGGTGAGAAAAATTAACTAGAATCAAACTCTCTGAACCAAACATATTAGCATAGAGTAGATTATTCTTTTAGCTCACTCGAAAGATCCGCATACCAAATAGGAGTCATGTTCGGAAGCTTAATAGATTGACTGGTAAAAAGCCTTGGAAAAAACTGGGTTGAGTGATTGAAGCGGGGTGCCAATAGGCAAGGTTCTAAAAGATGCTAGGCTCTAGTAGTGCGGCAGGCTGGGGCCTGGGCAGATTTCACTAAATTTATTGTATATTTTTTAAATAAGCACCTATTTATACTTAAAAAAACACATAATTGTGTTGGAATACATAAATTGCATAATAAAATGACATATAGATTATAAAGTATTAGAGCATATTGAAAACATGGGGAACAAGCATATAATGAGCGTTCATCCAAGTATTCAACAAGTCTTTTACATTTTATTGAAAAAATAAAATGTAAAATGAAATTTATCGATTTTTTGTCTAAGTGGGAGTCGCGAGCCTAGGTGGACGCTTAAGCGGGTCTAGGCGGCCTTTTTCAAATGTCTAAGTGGGAGTTGCCAGCCTCTTATTGCCTGGGCGGGGATTTTTAGAACAGTGCCAATAGGGATGATTTGCAGAATCTAGGATGCATCATCGTGTTTAATTATTAAAAAACTTCATCCCTGGTCGGCCGCCACTTTCTCTTATTGGTGTGAAGTAGTGGGTAAGGTGGCATTTTCGCGTTGGCCGCCTTGCCATTAGCGGAAGCAAAAGATGCTCTCAAGACCATAATATGCTATTAGTCCCTAATTTATCCAGGCTGGTTGTTGGGTGGATGCTAGGAAAATACTTTGATAATGTTAAAAGCAGCAATAGTTAGCTAGGCATTCCACTTTGGTTGCCTTTTTTTAGGGTTTGTTTATTCTTTCGATCCTCCCAGAAGGGTCTGCTAGTACTGGGGAGAGCCTGTTGCAAAGACTCCCTACTTTTTGTGCATGTGTGTTTTTTGCTTTAAAATAGGGTCCTCTTTGGTCGATCCCCGTTGGTTGAACACCAATTGGTGGTCTCTGTCTGAGATTTAATTCTTTTTAAACACTCCTTATAGGCCATTATAATGGCTCTTTTTCACCAATAAGGAGATATTAGGTTGCAAAAGTTGATTTGTTTAGCATCTGCCTTTCATGCTTTGTGCAAAGTAGAGTCCTCATGATCTTTAATAATTTCAAAGTTTAATGAGACTTTGCAGGAGGACAGGCGCCATGCTTCTTCCTTCAGCGTTGTGGGATTTCAATTTGGTTTACTTTATGGTCATTTGCTTTGCCTCCTTTATAGTTTATAGTTTGATGTGCAGCATTGGTGATAGGCTCCAATGATATCGGGTGCTTTAGGATTGAGAGCAACCTCCAAATTGATTGATAGATCAAGTATTGGATGCTTGCGTCGGCTACATCCTCTCGAAAACTGGTTTGGTTAGTACATGTTTGTATATTATTTTGATAGCAAATGCATTATATTCTCTCTGTTTTTGGTTGGCAAAGGGAGGGCAAAGTTTTTGGCTTTGGATATTAAAGTCTAATGATGGTTTTACTTTGTTAATTAGTTTAATTAGTATGTGGTTTCGTGGGGTCCGCTACGTATGACGGAACTAGAGTGTGTGACGGAGTCATAGTTGATATTATACTTGACAGTGGATCTTTGCGTATTAGCCATCTTGCTGGATAGGTTGGTTATTATATTTGGATTTGGAAGCCTTTATATTGCGCATTGATGAACTTGGGGAATTAAAGGGAGGGAGGGATGGATATCTCTTGTAGTCTTTTCTGTCTACTGTGTGTCTCTTTCAACAAAATGATCTATGAAAACTTGCTTTTTCTGCACCTGTATTTTACGGGAACGGGAACTATCATGCTTGTACCCAATGGTTTGGCTGCAGTGGAATTGAAATTGCATCAATTTGTTGCGAGAATATGCAAACTTTTTAATCGCACGTACTTTTTTGCGTGGGTTTTGAGACTTGATCTGAATCACTGATCATACGAGCTGTTCCTCTAAGGGCGAGATTTATAGATTAATAGTCTTTACATCGTAATATGTTTTGGAGAAACAATGTTAGATGCTTGATTGTCAAAAGATAAATAGCGACATGATCATGGTTTGGATAATTGGATTGGTCATCCGGCAGGCCTTTAAGGGAGGAGGAACCTCTTTTTTTTTTTTTTTTTTAAATAATAAAAATGAGATTAGTTGTGGAGCGCACATCACATCGAACTTTAATGACCTGAACTGTTTATTTTTCAAGTTGCACCTCAAAGATCATTCTTCAAAATATTAGCTAAATTGGAAATATTCGAGGCATACAATGAAGTTTAAAAAAATTGACGAACAAAGTGTTGAAAGAGAAACCTTGAAATTTTTATCGTGATTATTAAATAGGTAAATGATTTTTTATTGAATTGATTTTTACAAGGATGATCGAGACTTACAATGCATGTAGTTCAGATCATTGAAGTTCCATGTGAAATGAGTTCCATAACCAATTTTCATTTTTTGAATAAAATAAAAATTTATTCCTTTAAAGGGCCTGAGGTCATCCTTATCAGGTTAAATGCTGGGCTCATATCAAGAAGGGGTTGAAATTCTACTTGAATTACCAATCCAGGTCCCTACCATCTTTCACTGCCCACAATTTTACTTTTGGCCCAGAACATAGTTTTGGTATCAACTAGGGTCTTGTGCTGCTATGGTGGGATATAGGAGAGAGAATTTGGCAGAGCTGCCCCTCTTATCGAATGGGATTAAAATAAAAATACTTCGCAAGAGGGGTCATCTCCCAGTTCTGAAAATTCCTAGCTAGAGCCGTCTAGGTCTCACTTAGGCAGTAGACGGTTGGGTACTGTGTTAATTAATCTATAAGTGTTTGAAATTTAAGAATTGATGTTTAGACATGCTAAACACCTGTCTAGGTTGCAACTCTCAATTAAATAGAAAATAGATCTTGATTTTAATTTTTCAATAAATTGGAAGAAACGTATTGAATACTTGGATGAACACTCAATATTTGTTTGCTCCCATTATTTCAATATGTTCCAATTCTAATACTTTATTATATGTTATTTTATTTTACAATTTACGTATCTGAATACAATTATATATTTTTTTAAGTATAACTAGATATTTATTGATATATTCTCTATTAAATTATCACAAAAATTGTCTAAACCCCTCTTATGTCCCACCTAGCTACCGAGGCGCCAGCATCTTTTAGAATTTTTATGGAGTTTTATGTCAAGAAATGCACGGAAACGAGTCGGTGGTGGCACGTGCACTGAGACGTAGAGAAACATAAGGCCTCTGTGTTCCGCAAATATGTTGGCCGATTTGGAGTCCAGGTGTAAAACTTCAGATATGGTCTCAGAATCCGCCGGAAAAACAAGGGTACTTTGGAGGTTTCCTAACTATTCTAATCTGAACTGGCAGATTTAACGTATTACGAAAAGCAGATCATGGGCTGAGGCTCACCAAACAACGTTAAAGAAACCCAGATTTATAAAATTATTGTGTTTTTTGTATAATTAAAAATGTATTTTGTGTAGGCGAAAAATGTAGCGGCGAACCTCCCGAGTCCCAGCGGGCAAGCACACAACCACAAACACAGCCGTCGAATCAAGGGTTGAAATTTGAAGCGACTGATTTAATTTAATTTAGTTGGGTTTAAGTTTAAACAAATCAGAACAAATTGTTACCCACGAATTTGTTTGAGATTGTGGATGATAGTTGTATAATTAGACATGTTGGAGTTGATGCGTTCCAGCTGCTTTTGCCTACTCTATGGACTTTGGCTTTCATTTTCACATGGTAAATGAGTTCAACAATATTTTCCAATCTGACAACCGGCTGTTTCTTGGTGTGCATCGGTTTCACGACAAATTTTCTGTCTGACCGTGACATCACATGTTGCTAGTATTTGCGAAAATCGAAGGAGGCCATTGGGAGAACCTTGTTTGGTAAAAAGCCTCCAAACGAGGAAAAAAAGTACCACTTTCCTAACAACTACAAAATTTAGTTGATCATATGAGGTGTTTGCCGATTTCTCACAACAAGGGAGAAAATTGGCGAATTATAAAAGTTTAAGGACGATAATTGGCTAGAGTTAACGTTCAACGAAAAAATTGACAACTCCTTGCAAGTTTGATGGAAAATCGACAAATACTAAATTAACATTATTTAGAAGCCACATATGAACATCTTCTGACCAGCAAAATAACCCTCTCGCTCACACTGTAAAGCAAGCAAAGCTATGTGCCACCAAGATATACACTCTTTTGGCATAAAACTAATGATATTTCCAATTAATGGCGGTTTACCGCAGTGGCGGAAAACAACCACACCTATGCATCCTGGTGCAAGTTCAATCCCTTCTAATTCTCCTCTTCTAACAAACCAACCATTTAATCCACTAACTTTATCGTTCTACTCAATGATATTTACAAAAGCCCTTAACAATATAATCTCGAATATCATATACCAATATACCAATGTAAAATTTCAATACAACCTTAAGCACATACAACTCCATCACAAATACTGATAATTACTCATCAGGCGCAAACGTATCGACACACCCATATTATAACACGAGATAAACAACATAATAATACCATATAATTGTCACATTTAAAACTTTATAATGTTTCATGAGAACAATAAATATTTTGTGTTGGAACAAATATATCTTCAAACACATGCTCGTTGCCCTGAATGCATACATTGAACAGAAAATGTATGGTCGTTGATGGGATCTTCTTGGATCTTCAAACGTCAAGTTGGTTCGGAAAATCAACAAAAACAAAAGGCTTGGATTCGTGATTGTGATTTTGATTTGGAGGTGGGATATGCTTCCAAGTGTGGGTTTCATTCTTGAACTGACATAAATTCATTTTTTATAATTTAACCTTTTCAATTTTTAGATTGTGTATGGCACAAAACCCTTATTATGTGCACTGAATAAATCATCAAATATTATTATTATTCTACGTGTTATATACATGAGTGGGCAATATTATTGATATGTTTTCACATTTATGGTACACCAACAACCAATTATGAATAACATAATAAATAACAATTGAAAGAATTCAATAAGGTCGAGTAACATTTTTCAAGATGAATAATATATAAAAAAAAATATTCCATTTGAAATCTTTACAAGGACAGAAATGGTCCTTAGTTTGGGTATGCTTAACCATGGTTAACAAACTGACCTAGACCCTTAACCCAGTGAACTTTCCACATACTATATATTCAAATCAACCCACATTCCATCTTCATGACAAATGTCCATTTCTAGGTAACTCTACTGGCTTTTAGAATTCCCCCACTTAACTTCAAATAGTTATGAAACTCTTCATGCTAGCCACCCTTTCAATCATAGTCTTTTGGTTTGGAGCTACGACGTCGTACTCAAACTCTCTCACTCTCACTCTCTTCCTCCTCTCATTCCTCAACCTTTTCCTCATCTCCCTAGGCCACTGGCTCGTTCCCGGAGGCTTTGCATGGTCATGTTACAGTCATGACCAAAACTCTCAAAACGAGTCTAGCCTCCGAGGACCAGCTGGGTGGCCTATAATAGGGTTCCTACCCCATCAAATGGGTTCTCTTGCCCATCAAAAACTCTCCAGTATGGCAACATCCCTCAAGGCAACCAGACTCATGGCATTCAGCTTAGGCACTACGCGTGTCGTCATCAGCAGCCATCCGGACACTGCTAGGCAAATCCTCGGAGGCTCGTCGTTTTCCGACCGCCCGATCAAGCACTCAGCTAAGTTGCTAATGTTTGAACGCGCCATAGGGTTTGCTCCTTCAGGAACATATTGGCGCCACCTGCGCAGGATAGCAGCTGTGCATATGTTTTCACCAAGGAGAATCGGAGGCCTTGAAACGCTAAGGCAACAGGTGGCTGATGAAATGGTGGTGAAAATTTGGGATGAGATGAAGGAAAATAGGGTTGTGGGATTGAAAGCAATATTGCAGAAGGGTTCTTTGGATAACATAATCCAGAGTGTATTTGGCACTAATTATTTAGGTTCAGAGAAGGAGGTTACCACCAATCGAACACTAATGTTGCTAGTTCAAGAAGGGTACGACTTGATTTATAGGTTTAATTTGGAGGATTATTTTCCCTTGAGGTTTTTGGACTTTTATGGTGTGAAGAGGAAGTGTCACAAATTGGCGGCTGAGGTGAAGTCTGTGGTGGGGCTAATTGTGAGGGAAAGAAAACGAACAGGAGATTTCGGTGGCGGCAGTGACTTTCTCAGTGCTTTGCTAGCTTTGCCGGAAGAAGATAAACTAAGTGATTCAGACACGGTGGCTGTTTTATGGGTGAGCAATCAAAAAACTGTCTTAATTTTAAATTGTTCCTAATATAATTCACTATATTTTCTCAATAGATATGCAACTATTTATATATATACACTTTATATAATGTTGTGTGCATCATATAATACTGATGACATCTTCAATAAACACAATTAGATATATAAAAAATGTATATGACATTTATATACGTGAATAACTATCAACTGTTGATACGCATACGCTAAAACTTATTAACTTTCAAATTAACGATTATCTATATGCATGTGAATAATTGTTGGATTTTTTTTCTTTCAAAATGTGAAAAATTGTTGTTAAGTGACAGATCAATGATTATGGGGGATAATTTTCCCTATAGATCGGACAACTTTATGAAAAGTGAGAATCCAAAATCCTGCTGACTTAATCGAGTCTAATTTTAGCAGCAAAAGCTATTTAGTCATGATTGGTGACATAATTACACCATACCCTAGCTAGATAACTTGGCAAGATTCCAAATTATATTATTGTTCTATTTAGAGTCGGTTTTTCTTGAATATGTTTGTCTCAACATTAACACATATTTCACCATTAAATTTGATTCAATAGTCTTTTATCACTTATTTTTAATTATTGAATCAAATATATATATGTCAACATTAAATGTTTGTAAATAATCAAGAAGATTGATTTAGATTCCGTTACCATCAAGTTCAAATAAAAAATGAACCCGATAATATGATGGGTAACCTTTCACAAATTATTTACTATGATTAAATCATATTCCGTACGAGTTTTATCTAACAATATGACCTATCTCTCTTTTATGCTATACACGTTGATCTCCTTTCTATATTCTTGGTGGAACATACACGTGCATAGTACTAATATTAGGTTAAATTAATAGACCTAAGATTTGTTTCCCTAATAGTTTTGATCTGCTAGCTCCTAGTACAACCATAAGATTTTATGTGCATAAATTAACGAAGCCTATTGTCTTTTGGTTTTGTGACATTGTCCAGGAAATGATATTTCGAGGGACAGACACGGTTGCAATACTTCTTGAATGGATTATGGCAAGGATAGTCTTACACCAAGACATCCAAGCCAAAGCACAACAAGAACTTGACACACACGTGGGGAACAAGAGGCACGTGCGAGACTCCGACCTTCCGAACCTGCCATATCTACAAGCCATTGTCAAGGAAGTTCTCCGAATGCACCCTCCGGGCCCATTGCTATCATGGGCCCGTCTCGCGGTCCATGATGTCCACGTGGACAAAGTTTTTATCCCAGCTGGCACAACTGCGATGGTCAACATGTGGGCCATAACCCATGACCCATCCATCTGGAAGGACCCAATGGTGTTTAGGCCTGAAAGGTTTATTGAGGAGGACGTGTCAATAATGGGCTCGGATCTCAGGCTTGCACCATTTGGGTCGGGCCGGAGAGTATGCCCGGGTAAAGCGTTGGGTTTAGCTACAGTGCACTTGTGGCTTGCTAGGTTTTTGCACCAATTCAGATGGTTACCGGCGGAGTCTGTTGACCTTTCGGAGTGTTTGAAGCTCTCTCTCGAAATGAAAAAACCACTCACATGCCACGTTGTCCAACGCAGTGCATTATGAACTTAAGTAGCTAGCTAAGCTAGTGGTGATGAATAATTAGGGAAAATATATATGCATTGCACTGATTAACAATTGTAGAATGGTGTGAGTAGTGTTGGAAGTAGGTAGTGCGTGGTTTGCATAGTGTATCTGGGGCCAGTAAAATGGGGTATTAGGAAAGGACTCTCAAACCCAACATAAAAAAGTAAGTAAGTAAATCTTGGCTCATGAACACTGTAAAATAATGTTTTGACTATTTATAAAAGCTTGTGGATTGAACTTTTGCATAAATGTTCAACATGTTACTTTATTACAGACTATATGTTCTCTTTTATGTTCTCTTTTTCTTTATAAAAAGAAGATTAGTTTGTGACTTTTTCGTGACATTCCATTTTTTTAGGATTAAAAAGATTAAGAAATACATTTTTGCCTCTTCCTGTTTAACATCATGTGATTCATCTGCACCAAGACTCAAATCAAGACGTGCTAGCCGCCTATATATTCATAGCGCTTTATAAAATTTTCTTTTCTGAAAGACTGAAAAACATGGTAATTGGAACATATCCACACGTCAGTATCGTTGGTTTTTACTTTAGAATTTTAGTCTATGTCAATAAACAACTTTAATTTGACATAAGTTCACAAATATTTTATGTCACCACAACAGTCAATTGTAATTAAGTATCAATTTTACTACAAACCGTAAATTGAATATGAGAATACTTTCTCCAACCAAGTATTAAAGACACTACCGTTAAACTTCTATAAATTAATAGCACTGTGATAAAAAATCTAGTAATTTAGAATCGAACTATTAATTTATCGAATAATTAATAACTTATTTATTTATCGAGATTTTCCTTATTTTTTAAAATATTTGTACGTTGTATTTGTTTCATGTTTTACGAACTAACAATTCTAGATATTCATTTAACCAAGTAAAATTCATGAATCTACTTAATTGTTCCAAAAATAAATGTACATTGTTTAATGTATACATCCACATCATTTGATTTACAAAATTTGGTTTAGAAATTTAGCATTACCCTTTCATTTTATGAAAATTTAACCAAACAAAAACTCTATTTAAATAAACAAAAGTCATAGTAACACAACATATCATACATACAACAGTAGCGATTGACTTCTCATATCAAAAGTGTAAATAAATAAAAAAATTATTAATTTATATATTACATGAGATGTAACATCCCACATCGCCTAGGGGAGTGATCCTTAAATGTATATTCTCATCCCTACCTAGCACGAGGTCTTTTGGGAGCTCACTGGCTTCGGATTTCGTAGGAACTCCGACGTTAAGCAAGAGGGGGGCTAGAGCAATCCCATGATGGGTGACCCACTGGGAAGTTGCTCGTGAGTTCCCAAAAACAAAACCGTGAGGGAATGGTAAACCCAAAGCGGACAATATTGTACTACGGTGGTGGAGCGAGCCAGGAGAGTGATCCGCCTAGGCCGGGATGTGACATGAGACCTATATAAATTTGTTATAATATATTATCTTATAAATTTAACGAATTAATCAGCAGGTTAAGCAAGTTAAGGAAAGAAACCGAATCTTGGTTTTTAAAGATTAGTTACATGATTAACAATCACACATGACATTGACCACCATGTCCACTAACCATTGTTAAATTAATTAAGTCCGGGTAGGTACGTGCGTAATCCATATGTAGATGATACGATCTAAACTGTAAATCCATGCATGGCTTTGGTTCAGTAGTCTTGTCATTTCGATTCTAATTAATTATAATTAAACTTTATGTGAAAGATCACGAATCTTTACTTTCACCTAATTATATCTCACCAAAACTTAAAGTCGAATAACTAGTTATAGTTTCCACTTAATTGAACCTCCTCCTTAATTAATTAATTTACCTTCTAATCGAGCCACCTTGCAAATTCTCTTTTGGTGTAAATTGTTTTCAAAAACAGATTACATCAAAATCGTTTTCAAAACAGCTTATAGTGGAGTCGAGAAAGAGTCTTTAAAATCCATCAACCTAAAAAGGAAGGAACAGCTAGTGATGAGTTTTTGAGTTGTCCTCGTAGCAAATTATTATCCACCAACATCTGCATCAATGCAAACTTAATTTAGTGTGACTCATTATATTGTTGTATAGACAAAAATACCGAACATGCTCGTTTTGCTTGTCCTTATCAATAGCAATTGGAAACAACAGTCCACCTGGTGACATTGTTGGAATTCTCACTTTTATATATATTTTGATCGTGGGGTTTTTTTTTCCCGAAAAAGGAGACCAGTTGGTGGTTGGCATCCATCATTCTGTGAGCCGAGAAGACTCACAGAGGCATTTCAGCTTTCCTCTGGCCACTATTGTGTGATTAACTAGAGTTAGAAATCGAATTTAGGACATGCTGTGATTGTGAGGTTGTCAATAATATTGTTAAACATATTTTGTTAATTAATCACGCATAAAACTACTTTTATATAACATAAAACTACTTCGAATAATGTAAAAAGTCTCACATCGTAAACATGACAGAATAAAGTACAACTTAAATTGAGTGTTTCAACTTCTATTTGAACTGAGATTATTTTTTGTTATAAAAGCATCATGCATGTGTTTGGTTAGCATGGGATTAAGGAACAATATTTGATGTGTGACCAATTAGTAGTTGGTCGTTGGCCCTCTTCTATGAAATCTTGAGAATTATTAGTTAAAATCATGCCTATGATTTTAATTATGGAAATAATTTAGTGGAATTTACATGATTATAAAGAAAATATATAGGTTTGTGTCACCATCTCAAATCTTAGCCCCAAAGGCATTCTATTTTTGCTAATTAATCAACCCTTAATTAATCTGCTTTGTTTCGTACGGATTGATGACTAAAGATTGTAAACCACTAGCTGATCAAAACAAAAATGTCTCTTCTTTCTGTGATGAGAGAGAGAGAGAGAGAGAGAGAGAGAGAGAGAGAGAGATTCGAAGTCCCACGAAAACTTGCTGTAATTAGTCATTAGGGTTTTCAAGTGGGATGCATTTTGTTGATGGATATAGATGGATCATGCAGAGAATATGTCTTGTGGACCAACCCATATTCCTTAAACTTGTACATAATGGTAAAGATATTTCAAGGCATGTCCCAAAGTTTTGGCTTTTTAAGATCCAAATCTTTAGCTTTTGTTTAAAGCCGAATCGCTTTAGCCCACGTTTGCTTTCCCACACATTGCATATAACTTAAAATTGCCATATGTTGATGCTCCACAAATTCAATTGGGACCCCCCATACATGTCATGTTTGTTCAAGTTCTTATGTTTTTCATTTTTCATTAAGCTTCTTCGACACGTTGATATTGCTAAATTGGTTCAATGTTTGAAGGTGTCTCTACATGTAGTAGAGTAACATATTTCTTACTTTTTCATATCCTTTTAGGGTTGTAACTTGAAGTACTCGTCAGCAATTTTAAGCACAACAACTTATCTTCTATGTGATTTATTGACAGTGAGAACGTCAGTAAAATTTTGAGTATGGCAACTCACAAGAAGATGAGACTCAAACGTCATAGGTTTCAACCCTGCCAGTGAGTTGCCATATGCGACAACCATTATCTAGCAATATTTGAGATGTGTACGCGTATGCTTAAAATACTCTCTTATTGATCCATTCATAAATGTAAATAAACTATAGAAGAATACTGAACTCAGAAGTTTACTTAACATAGTTATATTCATCAAGTTGATTTCCAATGTGTAAGGAACTAACTAAGGATATGTATATCTAAGGGGTAGGCAACCATGCATGCGCGCATTCCAGTAAAGTTTAGTGTAAAGGAGCAATATGCTCTTAATATATATATATATATATACACACACACATATATGATGGAGCGGATTTACGTCATTATTTTTTTCACACAATTTTTGACACATGTTTTCGTGCAATGATTTTTTTTTTTTTTTTTTCCGCAAGTGAACTACAAGCTACTTACGTATACAATAACTTGCTTGGCTATATTGATTCATTCCATAAAAGGAACTAATTAATAATTTGGACATTAATTGAGAGGTTTTTCTAAGTTGTGATTAAGCGAGGAGTACTTAATTCGTTTCTAAATTAGATGATGATCACTTGCAATTGTAGCATTTGGGTGCGTACGTGGGGTTGTTTTTCTTCCATTAACAGAACAGAAAGACAACAATAATTGAACAAAAAATTCATTAATTCTCTGCATGCAAATGAGGGATAATGGTTTATATCTCAGGGTAGTGCTTTCACAGTCCCCAAAATACCATATAACATTGTAATTTATATACATGAAATGGATCCGTGACACCATTGTTTTATACAAGTTTTGGCACATATTTTTGTGGGGCTTGCTTCGTAATGTATTTAACGATCCGAACCATTTATCTTTTAGGTCTTCCTTTCAAAGATTATGTCTATAAAAAATACCCAAATCTAAAATCATATGACCGTTGGACTAAGGGTTTAGGGTTTCTTTATAGAATTGTATTCATTATTTTCTTCATTACAAATGTATGTCTTAATAATTTTGAATTTGTCTAATTTTTATGCAAGGAGGATCTATGATTTCGAATACTTGAAATACATATAGTGAGCCTCACAAAAACGTGTCAAAAGTTGTGTAACAAAGTGTCACAAATCTACCCCACATATATACTGTATACATACAGTAAAAATACTTCAAATAACACTACTAAATTCTACACATGTTAGTCACCTTAGTGTGTTAGTGCCTTGTTTGGTGGCCTAGATTATATGAATTAGACTTTGAGTACAGTACATAGTTGGATGAGACTTTGAGTACAATATATATTGAATTAGACCCCAGTTGGATTTCGACCCAAGGTTCGTGCCCTAATTCGAAATATATTTAGGCCGACTAAATAGCGGCCTTGCCACTCGACCAATTTAATTGGACTTGCCATCCTGTGTATTGAACGAACTCTAACTCTTTCATTCATAATTTTTAAAATCAAAACGAATCATATCTCTTCAAAATACCAATCAGTTAACAACTGTTCGATTTAATATTGAACAAATGAGGTTTAACAGGATATGAGATTTCATAGAGTTGGATTCCCTCTCAACCCACGACCAATATAAAGCTCACTTTTCTCAAATGAGGTCTTAAATTTAAATTTGAGAACTTTAACGAAAAGCTCTCGGTACTGTTCACTTTAACGAAAAACCATATTTTTATACTAAAAAGTCAATTATGGTACTATTCACTTTACCATTTAATTTGTCTTTATCGTTAAAACTTAAAGTTTTCAAACCATTTTTATTAGTTTTCCTTTTAAATTTACATGTCTAAAATTTTGACATGTTTAAAAATCCACAAAATTAATACAAAAAAAGAAAAATACAAAACCCAAATCCAATATCATTTTGGGCCTTAACTCTAAAGTTGAGCCCAAATACGAAGTGGGGCCGCCGTTTGATGGGCCCCTTCAGTTGCATGTCGTGGCAAACACGTGGAAAACATCAATTTAATATGAGGGTAGGTGGAGCTTCCGTAGTCCTCCCAAAAGATGAGGTTCAACTTTCAAAATTTTAAAGAGATTCTCTCAACGAGGTACTTTATAAAACAATATTTTACGCAACAGTCCTCCAACTTTTGAATTCTCAACAAGTCGCCCAAACAAAATGCAGCTGAATTGTATTAAAGCTTTGGATATTTTTCCTTCTTCTCTTTTTGGCCAATTGGTCACAAACATACAATCCTTGCTCAGTTGAGCGAACTATATAATATGTTCTTTATTTTATACAAGGATATATTTACACAATGGATAAGAACTTTATTGGCAATATCAATTTAAGTTTATTTTTTTGGAATATAGATCCATTCAATTTTTTTCGTGTTTATAAACTACGACTAAATTAATAATTATTTTTTTTACAACTAAATTAATAATGTTAAATGGTGTGGTTTGACTTAGTTTGAGTCAAGGATGGAGCTAGAAATTTATATAGGGCTGGACTAATTTAGTGACCATTGTTGGGGTATTAGACTTAATTTTCCGTAACATTCTTACTTTAACACCAAAAGTTTTGGTCGTTTTAAACTTAGGGTGTACTATATAGTCTAGACTCTAGTTGGCTCCACCCTCGGTTTGAGCTAAAATGAGCAGATAAATCAAACTAATATTGGATGGTTTAATTGTGTGCTATGCCACGTATGAAAAATACATCTGCAAAAGAAGTAACAACCCAATTAGCAACTGACCTTGGATATTACATGGTTAGTTGCTACTTTCGCAAGTTAACAGATTGGGTCATGCAATATTTTATTCAAAATCATTGTTTAATAAAGAGTATGAAAATATAATTTGGATCTCATAAGATAAGATAAAGTTAAGATATTAATACTCGCAGTGAAAAATAAAATTTGAGGACTTGAAAATTTGATGCCTACCTAGATTTTTTCATGTGATTTTTAAGGTTGATTTCGTCTCTCATGTTTTGCTTCATTATCATGTTTTGTTTGATTTCCTTTTTAAGTGCACTAAAATAATATTTTAAACTAATGATATAGGCATGAGTTTATAGATCAGTTGGTTAGAGTATTCATCTACAGTTCATGACTAATTGGTCCAGGAACGCCTAATTTCCAATTAATTATAAGAGGTTTGATGTTTGATTCGCACCAATGAAGACAATATGTATTTTCTATTCGTTTGTTAGGAACACAAGAGTGAGAGGGCAAAATAGATTGAAATGGAGTAAAAAAACATTCTGATGAAGCTGATGAAGGTTGAAAGGGAGAGGAAAGTAGAGGTTCGGTGAAGTGCCTAATTTGATCTCTTAACGTTTCCAGTAAGCTAGATCTAGCAGCTCCACCTGTCCGCAATACATGGAAAGATTGGGGGTGGCTGATCAGGAACCGGCTGAAAAATCCCAATTACCAAGGAGCTAATTCATTTAGAACTCAGTTGACTGCTTCTATAGATAAGGCAAAGTGTCCTTGGCTCAACGTTATAGAACACAGGGCTTTGACGATACTACAGTTCAGCTCCCTCATGAATTTGTCTTGAATCGGGATCTTTTGGCTCAACTTAATTCCAGTTTTGCTGAAGGAGCAACTCCATTTTTCAACTTGAATTGGTCAAAATTTATAATGAGTTCGATATTAAGATTGTATCATATTGTTACTTTTTAGTTGTTGACAAGCCGTTATAAAAATATCTTTCTAAATATTACATCACTTGACACGAAAACATATTTCTTTTATCTTGTTTCATACAAGACTTTACTTATTAATAATGATTAGTATTAAAACTCATTACTCCTAATTCATATTAAACTTGTTTTAACAAGCGAAGACGAAGAATGGAAAAATGAATATAAAATCTCCAATGCAAAGATAGATATTCTTAAGCAACTGAGCGATAATGCAAAATGAATGTTAGAAAGTGACCAAATGCCAATTAAAAGCCCACAAAAAGACAGGGGCCATGGTGGAATATCCAAAAGTCAAGGGTAAAGTTTACAAATTCCGAAAACTGACGTCCCTCTGTAAATGAAATTAAGACAAATACCTGGAAAACGATAATACTATATGTCTCCATCTTCGAAATTTCAGCAAGAAAAGCATAAAATAAAAAAATATAAATCTTCCCCACGTGCACGTCCCTCACTACACACCAAAACGAACAAACAACCTACATCTTCACCGTTCAAACCCACAAACCCGCCACGCGTCAATCATCCAACAGAGAGTACGTTCCACACCCGCACCGACGAGTACCGTACCTTCCCCTGTGCACCCCATAAGAAAGTCCTCGACCGATCAAAAAATTTCAAAAATTCAGAGAAAATTTCTGGGAGAATTATTTATCACCACATCCCTCTGTTCAGACAAAATAAAAATTTCGATCCCTCCGACTTTTCCCTCTCTTTTCCCTTGGAGGGAAACCTTAGAAATCCAAAATCCCCTGCTTCAACTAGCAGAGTAAATTAGGGGTTTCATAAATGCTTAAGCTTCACTGACGGCGATCTTTCTCTCTGCTGATTCACTGTTTGGTTACCGGAATAGCGGCGGCGGCTTCCGGCGTTTGGTGTTCCGATTTGATTTTAGCTCAGGTACGTAATGTGGAGTGAGAGTGTTTGGTTCTTGGTTAAGTTTGAGTTTGTAGCTCTGGTTTTTGTAAGGTGCATTTCTTGAGCTGAATTTTAGGGTTTGTTTGGTTTTGATGTTTTGCATGTTGGGTTTGTGGGGAAATTTGTGTTATTTGCTAGTGAGAAGTGGAATGGAGTGAGTTAATTTGATTTGATGTGGTTGTGTTTTATGATTTAGCTTTGTGATTTTGGTAACATGGGTTTTAGGGTTTAAGCTTTACTTCGAACTGATGATTAATTACATAATTTTCTACTAATTGAGCTTAGTTTCGGGGGCACTCTAGCTGCTGATTGATTTCTTGGTTCTCGTTGAGTTTTTCGATTTGCGGTAAATTTTTCTTGAACCAAATGCTGAAAAAAGGTTGCATTTTTCATTCACCCCAAGTTTTGAAACCTTGAGCTGTTTGAATTAGACATAGTTGATTCGCCGGTATAGAGTGATTAAGCCTCGGATTGGAAGTTATTATGAATGTAGGATGCTTGACTTATTAGCCGATTTCTGAAATTTGAATTCTTTCTTCCAAAGTCAAGTAGGCACACCTGCAGCCTTCTCAAAATTAAGCTGTTTAATTCAAGTCAAAATGCAAACGAAGAAAAGAAGTTCCGGAAGAACTGCTGTGAGAGAGCATGCTTGTCCCAAGGTTACAAGAGCTCAGAAGAAAGCATATGAAAGTGTGCAAGTTGTGGAAAAGAAAGTTGCTGACCTAATTACATCTTCAGCAAGGAAGCAGAGAATAGGTAGGTTAACTTCTTATTCGTTACGCAATAACCTCGGGAAATGTTCCCCATACTTGTATGGAATATATTTAGTGCACATTTTACTTCTAAGTGTTAAATGGTGACATCCCCTGACAAATTTCTTTTGGTAGCATACTTGTATCCATAGTGGCAATTTTGAAACTTTTTCTAACCCATAGAGGCAGAAGAATGGCTTCCAATTTCTCTTTGTTTTTTTTTGTCGTCAAGATTCTATCCAGTTACTGTTGTTAATTGTCATCTTTATACCACAACTTTCAGATGGCACTCATAAAAAGAATGGGGGGCCTGTTACTGCAACCAATTCAAATTTGAATTATGACTCAACGCGTGATGGGACTGCTGACACTTGTTTGGGGCATGATGCTATGCGTGATGATTGCATAGATATTAAGGTAATTAACTAGCTATGCCATGCCCAGCTGAGTTACGTTGCCTATAAAGCAAAAACAAAAAGAAGAAGAAACGAAACAGAGCATTCAGTATTGAAAAATTTCTCAAATTGACCATATCATATCATACTGCAGGATTGTAAAGAGGGAACTACTGATTGCGAAGCAGAAACTATATTTTCTCCTGCCTTTCACATATCTAAACATGCCGAAGGGGAATCTGATAATGGAGGTAGATGAACAAACATTTTTTATATTTTATATATGTATTTCACATTTATGATTGTGTAATCGTGTCTCTTTCCTTCTGTATTAATGGTTAAAAAGATCTTACTGAAAAGTTTTGTGGTTTTCTTGAGACTGTTGTGACCTTACGGTTTTTGTTTTCCTAGTTGATTTTGTTAAATTCTTTGGAAATGGAGACCACAGTTATCATCAAGATTGTGAAATAATGTACTCAAGGGTTGATGTGCTGAATGGTCATTTTGTTCAAGAGACTTCCGAATCCATGGTTAGAGATGAGAGGAGTTACCGTGAGAACACATTTTCTTCAGTAAATATAACATGTCCTGGTAATACAAATGAAATGAAACAAAATGTATGAGCAAAATAGAATGCACAAAAACTATGTGATATGTGGCACAACTAATGTGTATCCTCATTTTAATGCAGTTGTGGATCCAGCCACTATTTCTTCTGAAGTCTCAGCCATATATCTTGCCATGAAAAATTCCAAGTTGGAATGTGTGGATGAACATGGTCACGAGCCCATGTCAACTGATTTATACACAGATGATGACGAGTATGAGGAAGTTGATGACTTTGATCCTTACTTCTTTATCAAGAACTTACCTGACTTATCAGCAGTTGTTCCAACTTTTCGGCCGATGCTTTTACCTAAACAGACACGGCGTTGTCCTCCTACTAGTCTTGTTTTGGACTTGGATGGTGAGAATAATGGCAAACCGTTGTATCATTTTTTATATCCTTATTCATTAATTCAAATGACTCTCAAGTCTCAACTTAGGAACGATTTGTAACTATACATCTCATTGTTTATGGACTGTTCATGGTTCATGAAACTAAGTGTTGATATGTGATAGGGTGTTGCATTGAGTTTGATCTTTTCCCTGTTTCTTCTGCCAAAATAATCTGGATGTGTCTGAAGACTGTAACTTCCTTATAGCATGTTTTGCTTTTGTCATCTTTATGATGAGAGTCAAAAAGAACATTTGTTGATAACATTTATCTTCATTTCAATTGTTATTGCTTGATTATTGTAGCTGTATGGTAGGACGGGGGATCGGTGCATGAGCATTTTCTCATAGCTGTTTGTATTCTGATGGAAGATCTGATTAAATTGTAGTCCACTTTTCTGCATTCGTTTTTCCTTATAAGGGGTGCCAAATGTGTCTTTTTCTAGGACACAGGCATGCATTTTTATCTCACTATATTTTTTATATGATGCAACATTTAGTCCTTGATTTCTATCATTCCTCGCTTGTTGATGTTTTGTTTGAACTATTGGTTAGATTTGCATGCTAAGACTGATTTTGATCTGGCAGAAACCTTGGTACACTCCACACTAGAACCTTGTGCTGATGCAGACTTCACTTTTGCCGTAAATTTTAACCTCCAAAAGCATACAGTATATGTCCGATGCCGTCCTCATCTCAGAGATTTTCTGGACAAAGTTTCCAATCTTTTTGAGATCATAATATTTACAGCTAGTCAAAGTATTTATGCAGAGCAACTTCTAAATGTGCTGGACCCAAAAAGGAAGATATTTCGCCATCGTGTTTTTCGGGATTCCTGTGTTTTTGTGGAGGGGAATTACCTCAAAGATTTGTCAGTTCTTGGTCGTGATTTGGCACACACAATCATAATCGACAACTCTCCACAGGTATGCTATTCCAACCTTCCCCGCTCTGCCATTAGCAGTTATCTGTGCACTAAGCTCTTGAAGGTGATTTATTGAATTTAATGTGTCTAGGAGCATATTTTGGCATACTTTTTGGAGTGTCTTTGTTTTTCCTTGGATCAGTGAGTTTCTGGATAAGCCTAATATGGTGATGAATAAAAGTGAGTTGGAAGAAGCTCCATCTAGCCTTCTGGTGAAATTTATCAGCATTATATGTTTCGAGTCAATGGTCGATCTTCAGTTTTTTGCTTGTAATGTACATCGTTAGTGGGTTCCCTTGCCTGCTTGTGGAATCAAATGTAGTCAGTCCTTTCTAAGCTTTTGGTGAAGCCATGTTTGGAGCAGTTTCAACGGGATATATCAGATTGCATTTAATGAACATTTACGACACGGATCTCAGATTTCATTTATGAACATTTACGACACTGGATCACTTTGTCAGGGACAAGTGAAATGTGAAATATGAAACACGAATACAACTTTAAATTATGCTAATCTCAGGAGGAAACCCGTAGGATTAAGTTTGTCCTTTCTTCAATACTATTAACTTTGTTTTTTCTAGGTGTAACATTT
Source organism: Pyrus x bretschneideri (assembly GCF_019419815.1). Classification (NCBI taxonomy): domain Eukaryota; kingdom Viridiplantae; phylum Streptophyta; class Magnoliopsida; order Rosales; family Rosaceae; genus Pyrus; species Pyrus x bretschneideri. The sequence goes on from NW_025999798.1 coordinate 4,674,982, forward strand.
TGGCGTGTTGGCTTTATTTCAGGCATTCGGGTTCCAAGTAGACAATGGAATTCCAATTGAGAGCTGGTTTGATGATCGTTCTGATAAAGAATTACTCTTCTTACTTCCTTTTTTGGAGAGCTTGGTTGGAGTAGAAGATGTTCGGCCACTAATTGCAAGCAAATTCAGCCTTAGGGAGAAAATAGCTGCAGCTGTTTATCCTCTTAACTCAAACAGAGGCGATCCTTTCGAAAGGTAAGCCTTCAATGTGAATGATCAGTTTCACAGTTTGAAATCTCTTCTGGGTGTATTTTCTGTACTTTTAGAACCAGAAACGCTGTTCTGTTTGTTGTGAAGTTATGTGCTTTCATTGAGAAAGACGGAGATGCAATTGGGGTGTAACATGGGTCAAATGCAAGGAAGACACATAAACTTTTGATAGAAAATTTGCTTACAAATAAGTTTCCTACTAATTTAAAGGTCTTATACATGTTTGAAGTGTTGGAAGTGGAATATTGTTTGCTCGTTGTATTGATTGTTAAATTTTTATTTATGAAGCTTTGGCTTCGTATTTTAGCTCGAAAAGTCTTTGTTGAGAGATTAATTAAAAAAGAAGAGAGAATTTGTGAAAAGTGTTCTTCAGTTTATAACATGAACATCTCGTGACCTTGCTCGAACTTTGCTCGGATAATCCACCGGATACCTGAGTTCTGATGGCGAGTGTTAGAATATAGACTTCCTGGCTTTCGACATTATGCTCAATGAGAAGTGCAACATCAGACAGAGGCTCAGCCGTTGTTAAGACTTAAGAGTCGCCGTTTGTCTCTTGGTTCTGTGAAGAACAATTCTAAAGCATTTGGGTTGAAATCTTCGGTCTCTGTATCTGCAATGGCAGTTTGCAAAGTGAAACTGGTGGGACCAAATGGTGAGGAGAATGAGTTTGAAGTTCCAGATGAGGTTCACATCCTTGAGTCAGCTGAAAGCGCAGGGCTGAAGTTGCCTTACTATGCAGGTCCGGTGCCTGCTCTACTTGTACTGGGCTGTTGGTTTCAGGGTTGGTGGATCAATCGGAGGCGGTGATCTTGGATGAGACGCAGATGGAGCAAGGATATGTGGTCACCTGTGTCTCATACCTGACCTCCGATTGTGCGATTCACACACACAAAGAAAGTGATCTCTATTTGCCAAAAAACCACAATGAGTGAAGGAAGAACTTCCATTTGCTACACTCGCCCGGTCAAACATCTTTTCTGCTTTATTTGAAAGAGGTTGTAGCAAAAGAAGAAAAAACTCTAGTAATTAATTAGTAATTACCATATAAGTTTATTTGACACTAAGAAGTTGGGTTTTCTTTTGAATATGGTAGAATTGTGTACCATTTTTCACTTGAAATGATATAAGAAAGAAATTAAACCTGTCCGTTTGGGGTTGATTTGGTACAGCTTCTGCTTTATCAAAAAGTTTTTTATTACTACGCTATTTGGTAAAACTGTGGTGTGGAAAAATTGTTGTGTGAGAAAATTAATTTAAAGATAAACTTCAAAAGTAGCTACGGTGCTACTTTCATTTTGGTTCACACATGTTCTTAATTTCACACATACAATTCAAAAGTAGTTGAGAAACAAAAAGAAAACGAAGGCATTCTCGAGCAACTTCGAAAGTGATTTATATGAGAGTAATCTAGGCAAACAAACTTCTATTATACGTTCAGAGTCGGTCCTTTTAAAAGTTATACGTGAATAAAAATTGAGACATCTGTTTACCAAAAATAAAAAATAAAAAAATAAAAAAAATTGAGACCTCTTTGACTTGGTAGGGGAATTGAGGCCTTTGTTAAGTGGGAACTGATGCGTAATTAAGTGCCAGCTAATCAGGTGTTACCGTTGGAATTGGCGCGCTCGTTATCAAATCGCAACTAATTAATCATTAACGACTAGTGATTAGGGACTAATACAGGCACGGCCTCCGTGAAACCGAGGCCGTAACAAACTCCGATTTCCGTTTTGGGACACGTGTACGGAAACCGATTCTCTATCCCAGCTCGACGCGTTTTGCATGATCTGCAATTCGTGAACCGTCGCAAGTAACTTACAAATTTCACCGCCTCCCGCCACTTTCCTCGTTTGTAATAATTCAAATTTTCGTCCAGCTAGCAAGTTTCTTCATAAGCAAACTCAAAGCTCTCATTCGTTCATTCACTCTCTCTCTACTCTCTCTCTCTCTCTCTCTCTCTCTAACTTCCGATTTTCATTTTTCTCTCCGAGAAAAGTGCAACAATGGTGAGCTTCTCAGCTCTCTGAACAATTCCTTTATACTCGACGATCTTTGTCAATCTGCTAGTACCAATTGTTGAAATCTATCTGAATCTCACTGCAACTTCTTCGTTTCAGGTCGTCGCACAGAAAGTGAAGGAAGCAGAAATCACCGAGCAGGACTCGCTTCTTCTGGTAATCCTCGATCGCTCATCTACTAAGAATAATCGTAGCGGTAATTTGAAGTTGTTAGTGATTCTTCTGAATTTCTCAGTAGATAGTATTTCGTTTTCTAAATCTGATCGGTTTTTGTTTCATTAAATTTTTTCTCATATGTGATTGAATTTCTCTCTTCCTCTCTCTCTTGATGAAATTTGTTGTGAAATATTGCATAACTCTGAAAGTTCTGTTAGGATCGTTGACGGATTTTCAAATATAGACCATATCTGGACACCGAGGATGATGATACGAGTTTTTGACAAGTAATTAACGATCAGTATGAAGATCTGAAGCTTGTTATTCATTTTTCAGAAAAATTAAATATACGTAGGATTATGTCTTAGCATGAGTAAATTTGATTGAAGAAACGCGTTAGATTTCATAAAATCTAAATCGCAATGTTTATACGATTTTGATGATGAATTCTTCGATACTTGTATGAACTGATTCTGAGCATTCAATTTCGTTTGATCTGAGCTCAGACGAGGAACTTGCTTCGTATTGCTATATTCAATATCAGTTACATCAGAGGCCTGTTTCCGGAGAAGTACTTCAATGATAAGTCTGTTCCTGCTTTAGGTAATTGTTTAATAATCTCAATTTGTTGTAGTTTTTGTTTTAATTTCAAATGTTGGTTTGTGATTTTTCTTTGGAATTTTGAAATCTTCGATAGAGATGAAGATCAAAAAGCTAATGCCAATGGATGCGGAATCTCGCAGGCTTATTGATTGGATGGAGAAAGGTATAGATTGTTGAACTCACTGGTCATTAATTTTTTAATTTGATCTCATCTCGTTGATTTGAAATTTTGAATGTGGTTTCGGTTTCGATTTCTTGTTTGGCTATTAGTTTTTATGTTGTTTTCAAACATTTGTAGGTGTATACGATGCATTGCAGAAGAAGTACCTGAAGACGCTATTGTTCTGTGTGTGCGAGACAGTTGAAGGACCAATGATTGAGGAATACACTTGTAAGCTATTCACGAAATTAATCATCCAAATCACTTTGCAAAATTTGTTTAGGTTCAATGCTAGTTGATTTTGGAGTGTGAATTTTAGTCTACATTTGTTTGCCTCAGTTTTGGAGAATTGACTTGTTCTAATCGATCTTCACCTGCAGTTTCTTTCAGTTACTCAAATTCTGAAAGCCAGGAGGTTTCGATGAATATAAGTCGCTCTGGAAACAAGAAAAAAGAGGGTGGAACATTCAAGTGCAACTCAACAGCAGAAATAACTCCCAACCAGATGAGGTAACTTTGATCGAAATTCGTTCCAGATTTTATTCCCATCCTGTTTGGCAAATTTGAGAATTTTTGTAACTATGTTTTTCCAGGAGCTCTGCTTGTAAAATGGTCCGCACATTGGTTCAATTGATGAGAACTCTTGATAAAATTCCTGAAGAGGTAGGTAAACCTATAATTTGCTACCTGCAAATTTTAATTCATTCTGCAATTCCTGGAAGAGTGTTTCTGTGTTGGTCTGGTATTTAAAGATGTTTGAAACTCTTTTTGTTTCAGCGGACCATATTGATGAAGCTCCTATACTACGATGATGTGACGGTACACCATTTTTAATTTCTTTCTCGTTTTGTCAAAAATATGCTTTGTTTGCCAAAAGATGACAGTTATATTTTTGACATTGCAGCCAGCGGAGTATGAGCCTCCATTCTTCAGGGGCTGCTCTGAGGAAGAAGCTCGTAATGCATGGACCAAGAATCCTTTGAGAATGGAGGTTGGGAATGTAAACAGCAAGCATCTTGTATTAGCGCTGAAGGTAGGGAATTGAGAATGTTTTTGGAATGTCTGATATTCAAATTCATGATTTGTGGTCCAGATTTCACTTTGTTTTACTCGTTACGTGTACAGGTAAAAAGCATCCTTGATCCTTGTGAGGACGAAAATGATGATATTCAAGATGATGAAGTGAGCTTAGGAGCTGATTCTATGCAAAGGGATGATTATTCGGGATCTGATTCTGACAGTGAGGTAATATTTTATATCTTGTTTGGGTTTAGAGTTTCCAATGAGCTTAATGGTGCTAATTGATGTCATTATTTTCTTTACAAAATAGTTTACACTTGAAACATGATATGGTTTGGCACTACTTTCAGGTTAACCAATCACAAGACGATCATTATATAGTTGCTCCAGTAGGTGAGGGTTCTGAGTCTATTGTATGGTTTGGCTTTGCACTGTAATTCGCACCTGCTTATCTGTTGGTCTGAGTTGTTAGTGGAAGTAACAATGGCTTTCTTGACAGATAAGCAACAACCACAGAAAGATAACAGCGCACCGCAGGAAGATGACAGAATGGTTGATGAAGGTAATAAAAGAATTACACTTTTCTAAGTTAGCAGACCAATTTTGATATCACAGTGAGAGTGACACAAACAAGTTTGAACTTGAAAACTGTGCTGAATGATGGGTTATTTCTTGGCTTTAATTCCTAAACTAATTTTCCTGCAGTACTAACCCAACGGGTTTTTTATATGATGTGTAGATAACACTCAGGATTCAGTGCAAGATGAACATCAATTGGCTCGGATAAAGGACTGGATCAGTGGCCTCCACCTTGACACTGTTGAACTTACTGATGTTCTCTCAAATTTCCCGGACATCTCAGTGGTAAGTATTTCAACTTATCAAGTCTCTACCGGAAAAATTGTGTCAAAAAACCTTGCTCTGTTGGTATATTGTAGTATGCTCATGGACTCCATCTCACCATTCTTATATGCTGCAGGTTCTGACTGAAGGTAAGCTGAGGAATGCACTTAGAGCTGCTGGTTTGTTTTAACTTATTTCGTGTAACAAGATTTCCCACTTTTCAACCCTATTTGGCTGGATCACAGAAATTATGGACAAGCTTGTCATAGAAGGTGTTCTATCAAAACCTGCAGGGGACACTTACACCATCAACAGGCCGAAGGTTTGCTTTATGTTCTCCTTTTTGTTTCAATTCTGAGGCCATATTTTATTGCTTTTGAGTCAAACTCTTTTTCCTCGATGCAGAAGTCAGATTATGAGTTCACTATGGTGAAAGAAGAAATGGATGCTCAAGTACCAGTTGCTGACAAAACTTTAAAGGTTAATGATCTCATGTACATAAAGGTGATTGCATTTCCTGTCTCGAAATTTTCTGTTCTCTGCAGTCTCCTCAAATATCTTGTCTCCCCAAGTACCTGACTCTATTTGTCCATCTCAGGCGCTGTATCATGCCCTCCCAATGCAGTATGTGACAGTTACAAAGCTTCAGAACAAGCTTGGTGGAGAAGTGAATCAGACTACTGTGCGTAAGTTCATCGATAAAATGGCACGAGAGGGTTTTCTTGAAGCCAAAGGCAACCGAAGGCTAGGTGTGTGCAGTTAATCCAGTCTAAAATCCTTGTATTTGGCGCTTACATGGGATCAAATTATATCTAACTTACCATTTTCATTTGTTTTCTAAACCAGGAAAGCGTGTGATCCATTCTAAGATCACCGAGAAAAAGCTGAATGAAGTGAAGAAAGCTCTGAACAATGATGCAATGGTATATCTGCAAACATGTCTGCATCTTTCTCAAATTTATTTCCATTTGTTTTCCCTTACATATTTACTTGGATTTCTTACAATGAACAGGATGTCGACAACACTGAACCAAATAACAAGTCCAGTCATCTAGATCTCCGTACAATGGGTAGAAGACTTAAGTACTTTCAGTACATAATAACGAACTCAAGTCCCTGGCTACTTTTTAAAAAAGCACTTAAGGCCTAAAATCTGCTTTCGTTATCAGGAAGCAGCATCAGGGACACATCCACATGCGGTGCCCTCCACTCCATTGGATCAGATCTCACACGCATGAAACTAAGATCGAACGGGCCTCAATACAGTCCAATGAGGAGTGAGCAGACTGCTTCAAAGACAAGGGAGCATCCAAACACTCCCACAAGCAGGGCTGAGGCGAGTCTATTAATTTAATCCTCCACCCTTCCACTTCATGTCATTCTTCTCTTCCTCCAACTTGACTGTTTATACCAAGTTTAAATTTTGTTTGGATATTCTGCAGCCGGTGACTTCAAGGGAGAGCTTCGTGCCGGGAAATGATAACGGCAGGGTAAATGGCAACACTGATTACTGTGATGATGGGGACAGAGTGATCTGCAGCGGGAGGTGTAGCCAAGACAAGCGGTCGAGGAAAACAAGCACGGTGCGTATGACTCGAAATCCTCGCTATAAAATTGCCTGCTGTAGTTTTTGTCACCAGGAAAATGCTAGTGAAAAAAAATGGTACGATTCTTATATATTGCAGTTTGGGCATTTTTCCTGTTGTACAGGTGAAGGAGCCAATTCTTCAGTACTTGAAGCGCCAGAAGTCTCAAGCCGTCTGAAAATTTCCAGCATTTGCTGTCTGTCCGCCGGACTTGATTTTCTGATACTCGCGGAAAGTTAAGGTGTAAATTTTTACGGTGATTAGGAGTATGATGTGGTAAACTGGGGATTGGTTTTGCCCATCCACACTTGCATTTTCCTAAACCAAGGTCTTTAAGGATATGACGATGATTGAGTGGAATCGGATGGCGTCATGGTAATTAGTATAGAACAATACTTGCATACTCAAAGAAGGATCAGGAGTTCCTACTCAAAATTATTCGTTGTCAATTGATAAAACTTCGTTTTTATAATCAAAACCATTCATATTATAAATCACTCTATAAAGATCCTCTATGTAAAAAATCAATTAAAACTCAGGTCGTTTAATCATCGAACTATATAAAAACAAATGAATGAAATTGGTAAAAGTATTACGACCTGTCTATATATTTTCTATATATTTGTTAGAATAGATTAACTAAACGATCTTAATTTTAATTCATTTTTTTACAGAGATGATCTTTACAATGTGATTTACAATATGAACGGTTCTGTTATAAGCACAAAACTTTATGAGTTGAACACTTAAAATTTTGGGTAGAAGTTTCTATTCGTCTTTAAGTAGCTAAATCTTTTTCATTAGCATATATAACGCTGCTGTGCATTTTGCTCTATCGTCTCCTTTGGTTGTTTTTAAGATTTGTCCTTGCATTGTCCCATAGAATATGCTTAGCTTCCCTGTTATAATAAGGACGATAACACATCAAAATCAATCATAACAGTACGTACGTAGTGGATTATCATTAACACAAGTATATATAATATAATAACCCCGAATAAATTTTTTAAAGGAATAATTTATTTATTTTCTATCGGATAAGAAAATAATTTATACACATGACATTTTCTTTTTGTTTTCTTTTTTCTCTTCAAAGTTTGAGATTAAATAAGAATATGCCAAGGAAAAAAAAATCATTCAAAGAGATTTTTTTTTTTTAAACAAACGATATTATCTACATAAAGATGAAGATAGACTTATCCTCACAATATATTAAAAATAACATGATTAAAATTCGTTTTTAACAACCAATCATTTATAAATGAAAAAAAATACATCTAAATCGTACTGCTAAAAAAATCATTTTTTTGTGTAATAAATTTAGGACCTACTAATTTAACGTGGATCTCTCCCATAAAATGCGTACGCTAGACTTAGCTCCGGTGGTTTCGTAGTGGGCCCCACGTAATAATGACTAGGCCCACACAAAGCATTTCAGCCTCAAACTCGGACTTGGTGGGGGCAAAGCTGCTAGGCTACTCGCCACGAGAATCCATACGTCAAGCTCCTTTCCTGAAAGTTCCACAAACATCCCTTCCCTGCTATTGGATCCGGAGTCGACTGACCCTCTGGGCCCACTCAAAACAAAACAGATCCGACATCCACCGTCCATCGCCCGAACGCACAAGATTCCTTTCGTAACCGCTGCCACTATAAATTTACCCTCGAACCAAAAGCCATCCGTATTTTCCAAAGCCATTTCGTCTTTCAGTCGCGACTTCCCGGAATCTCAAAAACCGCCGCGAAGAGAAAAGAATCTACAAACGATGGCCACCGTCGATGTAATTAAATTTCCAATCATCTCAATTGTCGTTTTGTTTATCTTTCTCGATTTGTTTTTATGTTATATTTGCCTGGATCTTTAGCAACTTTCTGATGTGTTGTTGCAGAAGGGAGTGGAGATCAGCAAGGAGAGGGAACTGAAGCACCTAGGGTTTCTGAGGGTGGCGGCGATTCAGACGCTGGTGTGCGTTTCGAATCTGTACGATTACGCCAAGCAGAACTCCGGGCCGCTCAGATCGACGGTCGGGACTGTGGAGGGCGCAGTCACCGCCGTCGTTGGTCCCGTTTACCGGAAGTTTAAGGGCGTACCTGACGACGTCCTCGCTTTCCTCGACGCCAAGGTATTCTCTTCTCTTCTATTTGTGTTTTTCCTGATTAGAAAGAAAGAAACTGAAATTGTTCAGATTGGGAAATTTCTCGAATTAATTTGGTGAATTAACAGTTAATAATTTGTGAAATTTGAAAGCTGTGTGGTGGTTATGCATGATTTTTCTTTTGCTTATGATCTATGAAGGTGGTTTTTAGTTGTGTTCTGCCTGGTTTTGTACCCTGACGCCGAAAAGGCCCGTCGGAATCCATTTTAATAAGAGACTTGAGACATCATTCATGAACTCCTCCTTAGTTTTTTGGCTGGTGCCGGATAAAAAGACCGCGATTTCTACATCTCGATGGATAATTGATGCTTCTTATCCAACTAGATTTCTTTGTGTTTTTGCTAACTGGGTTTGTGAGCTACTTGTTTAATGAGGTTATAGTGTACGTGTTCAACAGCTTTATGATGCCCGTTTGTTCTGTTATGCCCCTTGTGAATGCCCTTCGTGCATGAATGATCGAGGTGATCGAGGCTTGATATATTCATTGTTCACAGGTGGATGAAGGCAAAGACAAGTTCGATAAGCATGCTCCTCCAGTGGCTAAGCAGGTCGCGAGCCAAGCGCACTGCTTGATCCAGAAGGCAGCGGAAAAGGGACACAGAATTTTAAAGGAGGTTGAAACTGGCGGTCCACGCGCAGCTATTCACTATACAGCTACTGAGTACAAGAACTTTGTCTTGAAACAATCTGTTAAGTTGTGGGTCGGACTCAACAAGTACCCTTCCATCCACACAGTGGCACAGAAGGCTGCACCAACCGCTGCGCACTGGTCTGGCAAATACAACCACACCGTAAAGGACTTGACCCGTAAGGGCTATGCCATCTTCGGCTATCTACCCCTGGTTCCGATCGATGAGATATCCAAGGCAGTCGAAAAGGGAGAGGCGGAGAAGAAGGAAGATGCGGCTGCACATGTCGAGCACAAATCGGATTCTTCTGATTCTGATTGAAGGAATGTCCGCCTGCCTGCCTTTGGTGGTTTTAAGTTTGGCCCTTTAATTATACTAGCTGTCCTGTTTTAAAGAAAAGCCTAATATGGTAGGTTGGCGGGTGTGGATGAACTGAAGAAATGTGGATAGCTACTTAGCTTCGCTAGCGTCTATGTAAATTTACATCTACTTTTGTCTCAGTTTGTTAAAGACCTTCACCGGCTAAATTTAGAATAAAAAACATGAAACTTGCAGCAATGACCCAAACATATAGCACAAAGCTACCGCAAACGCCAATATCAACTCTCCTAAGGACGTGCCTTGGAGCAATTAGCATGAAGACATATTCAACCTACATTATCTCGGAAGCGACTGACAACAATACAACAACTTCCACACAGTTCGAACGATGCATTAGAAACACAGAATGGCTTCAAAACAGTAAAAAAAACAAACTTTATACGCACTCAATTAGTTTTGGGGGGTGACGGGATCATAGCTGTGTTGGAGGAGATCATCATAGGGGTCCCTCCGGCCTGCAACCTGGCTAATCTGGGCATCCCAACGGAGCTGCGAGTTGTGGCGTTCAAGGGTCCAAAATCCGTAGGGACGGAGAGGTAGCGCCCACATCTCCTTGGTCTTTCACCGCATACACGTGCTCCCTGAACTTCCTATCCCTCTCTTTAGGGTCCTCCATAAGCATCAGTACCAGATTCTCAGCAAACTCCATTATAAACGCCATCTCTCACGCCTTAACAACGTTAACCTAAAAATCTTAGCTCTGCTCAGAGTTCCACAAACCCTAGTTTATACAAATTCAAAATATTCATAGGAAAATCGATTCAGCTATTAGATTATTCTATTGGGATTCAATAGGGAAAATATAATTCCAGATGCACTGAGAATCTGCAGATTTTCGTTTCCTTTCTATCATTTTCTCGGCAACCAAACTGATCGGAAAATCGCGATGTGGAAAGAAATTGATTCAATAACAAATCTAAGCTGCGATCAATCTGAATTATAAAAAAAAAAAAAAAAATTAAAACAAAATTATCAACAGAATTGAAAAGGAGAATCTACTGTGAAACTTACCTGTTCGTTGATTAGAGCTTTCCTGCGCAGATCACTGTGTATGGCAAACGGTATTTGGGGTCAAACTGTCAAAAGCAGCAAAGTAGTTTCTTTTTCTTTGGAACTCTTTAATTTGGGCCTGCCAAGATTTACCCGCTTTTCCTTCGCTTTTATTTGGGACCAAGGCCTTATCAACTTCCTTTTTCTTTGCATTTTTTTAGTAAAGGCCCAATTTTGATGATTTTGGACTTGCACCGGATTTGAAGCCTAAAACTTAAAAGGATAATACTTGCTTTCCCTCTTTGGGACGAGCTCATTATTTCTTGCGAATAACGTATCTTGATTGTGTAAAAAAATTTACGATCAACACTGTTGAATTTCTTAATCTTTATTTGAAGATCACCCATACTCTACAAAAATTCATTTCAATCGGAGATCATCTAATATTTCAAATGTATAGAATAAATTGATGATGTAGGTATCAAATAAATATTCATCATGAGTTGTCCATTTATTTGATATGTTTGGATGATTAAACGGTCTACAATTCAAATGATTTTTGCAGGATTGATTTTCAAATAAAGATTAATAAATTTAGCGATTCTGATCCTTGATTTTATTCGGTCAGAATACGTTATTCGTAATTTATGATTTTTTAGCAAAAAAACTTAGGAATGTCTTCTCTAATTTGTCAAAAGTGGAAAATCAACATAAGAAATATTTTTGCTCACCATCTCATTAATTACTGTTGAGTGGCTATCATTTAATGTATCTGCTATAAGAATTTCGAGATTTAAATTCATCTAACAATAATTGATAAGGTGGAAAACATCAGCACGACTAAGAAATGGTGAGCACAAATTCTCTAATCAACAGATCTTAAAACGCTATAAGTGTCCAAACCGAATTTAGAGTTAGAGCGGACAAAACGAACAAAGGTTATAATTTCACAAACCAATTTCAATTGTTTATTAAAAGTGTTGATCGATCTCAAAATACTTTTTTACTAGTACAAAGGAAGGAGAATGATAGTCGAATTCTCTCTACTAGTGGTAAAGTGATCTACAATTGAAGCTGTTAATCACACGCTCGTAGACAAATATGATAAACACATATGTTATGTAATATGTTTTTTTTTAGAGAAGTGTTATTAGCATTCCAAAAATCTTATTTTACACTCATCCTAAGCGTATTTTTCTTTCCTAATATAGAAAGTTTGAAGAGCAGAATGAGATTTTTTTAAGTGCTAATAATAAATTTTTTTTTTAATACATACAAATATTGAAAGAAGAGAAATCGAATTTAGAATTTCGAGTGCAAGGTGAACATTGTTCATCAACTGAACTAGAAGCTCCATATAAGTCAGCAAATTTGCACTTGAAGAATTTGAGCTGAGCTTCTCAAGTGCATATAATACCCAGAAGCTATTATCTAATCTACTAGCTACCTTTCTGTTGTACAACACAAAAGCACTTATTTAACCAACAACACAGCCTTCAAAAGGACCTGGCTTCTCTGCCATTCCACTTCTCATACACTCTCATTCCTTCCTATTTATGCGGTCACGGTTAAGCCACGTTAATATTTTATATTATTATTGTTTTTTGTCTTATTATCTCTATAAAAAAGTCAATACAAAATATTAACGTGGCTTAACCGTGATCGCATAAAATAGAAAGGGATGAGAATGTATGGAAAGTGAAAGGGCAGAGAAGCCGGGTCGGGTCCCCTTCAAAAACTGCTTATTTGGGCAGTCAAAACTCAAAAACAGGAGTTGGAGTAGGCAGAAGGGCATTGAATGAGCGCCATTTTTTGTAGAAACTGGTTGCCCCCTCCCTCTGCTTTACTAACTTTTATTTCAATTTACTAAAAAAAGCAATACAAATTTAACTCCAACCAGTTTAATTCATTAAGCATAAACGAAAGACAAAGCAAAAATTGCAAACAAAAACAATGAGGATCCTTTACAGATATTTTTATCGTAAATCGTGCGATTAATTTTTATTAGGTATTATTTATATTTAATTTTAAATAAAAAATTTACAATAATTTATGATCACACGATATACGATAAACGAATGTGATTTAATGATCTCCAAGATTCTTATAAAGAAAATCCAAAAAAAAAAAATCCTCCTTCAAACAAAAAAACATGGTGACGTTTTTATGCATGAACCATTTGAGACAAACATTTTCAAAAGCTGACAACCATTTACTAAACATTGTCTTTTTTCTTAATTTTTTTGGTTTTTTTTTGGATTTCCAAATTCCAATGCAAAGGTAGTAGTAATAATAATAATAAGATGAACTACAAATTTAAGATCCGGCTTTTGTGCAGCGACGCATCATCATCATTTTGTACTTGTTTTCTAGACCAAAATTCAGAGGTGGAAGCAATGCTCTGTGGGCTTTGCTTAACACTTTGGAAAGCAAGAAACTGGATCAGCTCTATGCTCTCTGGGTTTTCACCGGCTATTCCTAAATGCCTAGCAAACATTTAGCTAGGACTTCAACCACACATGTGACTATTGACTTACAACTAAAGAAACAAAACTTTTAAGTATAAGCGTAAGTACTCTTAACCACTTTAGCTACAAGTTTTGTGTCGACAATCTGACCCATGGCCGAACTGCATCCTCATTAAGCCTAATATCCCACCCAAATTAAGCTCGATAACTCTTTATCAACTCAAGTTTGTATGTCACTGGGCATCCTTGAGATATTTGGTCACTCAATTAATGAACACAATCTTTGAGTAAAACATTTGCTGCTCTAATTTTTAGTTTTAACGCCGACTTTCCAATTTTTCTTGCTTTGGCGTCAATATTAATGTTAGCATTCAACTAGCCACATTATGAAAATTAGGTAGCCCACCCAGTTTAAGATTAATCGTTCCACACTTCGATCTAACGTGTAAATTGTTAGTTTAATGTGAATCGAACTTAAAATTTCTCATTTACCTATCAAAAATAAATATCACTACCTAGACAATAGTTGTGGTCACTCTATTGGCAACATTCTGTTTGGGTGAATGTAAAAATGAAAAATAGTCAAAATATTTGGGCTACAGTTGCAGTTGGGTTTGTAAAGAGTAAATGGAGCTGCTGAGCTATACTGTCACGCCCATCTGATCTCAACTAATGTGTTTAATGATTTGGGCTTGGACCACCGTAACTCAACATCAAGTGAATAAAAGAAATTTTAAAAGCGATTCTTTTAAAAATGAAATTCTTTGTAGACTCTCTATCATGTTATGTTTTTAACATAATATTTTATAATGTTGGTATAGAAATTGACGTTAAACTGTGAGGTGACAAAGAGTCGATAAAAAATCTCACTATAAGAGAGTTTCCTCATCATTCTCCAATTAATAATATCAACAACAATGATTTTATTTTCTCTTTACTAAAAGAAAAAAGAAAAATAAAATAAAAAGTGTTAAAGAGAAAAACAAGTGCGCTCCCACCAGGAGAGATGCTGTTTTAATTTTGTGTTGTTATTTTCTCCACTTGATTTGGTGTTGTGAACATAATTGACTCATCCCGAAAAACAACAATGCCCACCACTTCCCAAATTGGACATCTTTTTTCCCCACTCCCACTATTTCTATTCCCCTTTTCTTCTTCTCATTTTTTTCCCACTAAAACAACCTAAAAATGGATTAAATTAGGTCACACAATATGTTAGTCTTATTAACTTGTAGTCATATACTGAAGTCAAATCTAAGATCTACTTAATTATAGTACCCAAAAAAAAAAAACCAACACTTGACTACTCAAGAATGAATAGGAACTCGTACTCAAAATTCTTCGTGTTTGAACCACATAATTTTGTGCATATGATTACAACTGTTCATATTATGAATCACTCTGTAAATATCATATATGCAAAAAATAAATTAAAAATAAGCCTTTTAGTCAATCTATTGTAGCAAATATATAGACGGTTCATAATGCTTTTACCAATTCCGTTCATATGTTTTTATACAGTTCGATAACCAAACGACCTTAATTTTAATTGAATTTTTTTTTTCAGAGATGATCTTTATAGAATGATTTATAATATGAACAATTCTAATCTCAAACACGAGGTTATAAAAATCAACAATGAAAATCTTTTAGCGAGAACTTTTATTCATTTTTGAGTAGGCAAATATTATTAAAAAACAATATAACAACATTGTAATTCTAATAGCTGTTTGTTAGTTTTACCTTCCCTTCCTATTGTTCTTTGCCAATCACTTAAATGTGTGTTCTGACCCTTTTTTACCACCTAAAAGCAAGTGCGATGATCAACACATCCTTTGGCATAAATTGCTCATTGCTTGTGCTCTTCCTATCTTCCATTCTCCAAATCCAAACCCTCAACCTCCACTCAGACACCACCTTCGACTCCCCTTCATCGCCGCCTGCCAATCCCTCCGCCTCCTGGACTTAGCCTATCATGCACTTCCAAATCCTAATCTATAAACCCCAAGTTTTCACCTCAAAACAATCACGACTTTAAACATGCATGCATGCTCATGTCGTCAATTGGGCTATCTATACGATCTTTACATGCAGTACCCATGTCGAATTTGGATTTTGTTTGGGTTTTAATATATTATTATGTTTTGTTATTTAGTTTTACGGTCTAGTAATATTCCTCTTCAATTGTAAAAGAGAGATCTTAAGTTCATTTCTCGTCAAAAGTGATTTTAAATAACATTATTTGTAGCCTATTATGAGACTAAGTCCGCGCTCTTTCCTCTTAATGTAGATAGTATCTTTTGTTCAAAAAAAATTTCAAGTTTTTAATTTTTTAAGAACATTAATTTTTTGGGAACTTTAACGAAAAGCTCCCGGTACTGTTCACTTTAACGAAAAACCACATTTTTACACTAAAAAGTCAATCCTGGTACTATTCACTTTACCCTTTATTTTGTCCTTATAATTAAAACTCAAAATTTTCAAGCTCTTTTCATTAGTTTTTCTTAATTTTTAGCTTAATGTGTAAGTGTATTTTACATGCAAAAAAATAGTTAAAAAAAGCAGAAAGAACAGATATTTATAAAAAATAAAAAAAAAAACTAGCATTCCTCTTTTCTTTATTTGACATCAAGATAAGGAACATCTATAACTTTACCTTAAAGTAAAGCCAATTCCTCACCCCATAAAATCACATTTTCTACCAATCTATGCCCAAGTAATAGAATTTTCAAACGAGAAAAAGTTGAAATAGTTTCCTAAAGCATAAATGAGATTTGTTGTGTGTTCATATCAAAACTTAGAAATGGTGTATGTCACATGACCAGTTACTCAAAGACTGGAAATTCTGTACATATAAACTTAATTAAATTGACTAAAATAGTATGCATAAAAATTTAATTTACATCTTCGTAAATTAAAGAATTTGAAAATTTAACATTCCCAAAGATAAATGACCTATTTGGCACCTACCCAGAAGACAATTGTGTAATATCATTTAGAAAACCAACTATGTATTTTACAAACGTGAAAATCAGAAGAAAAAAAAATCAGTGCTTGCATACGTAAATTAAGCCAAATGTGTCTTGCATACGTAGATTAAGTCAGTTGGTCTCGATTGTGGCCACCAACTTGGATCCGAAACCGGAACATTTGAATTTTGTGTGGAAATAGGGAAAAAAAATGTACAGAAAAAGAATAAGAGAGGAAAGATCATTTGAATTTTCATAAATTTGGAAATTTTTTTTTACCGAAATTAAGGCTAAAGTTGCTCTATAGTACAAAAAAAGAACCCAAAAAACACAGAAAAAAGAAAATGCTCCCTTCAGAAGACCCCCCTCTGTGTTAAAAAAGGTGAACAAAATTTCCAACGGCCATGATTATCTTAACATATATTTTCACAAAACGGCCCTGTTTCCCCTTTTCCTTTTTCCGTTTGGTCTTGATTCACGTTTTCGTGCCGTTACCGTCACCGTCACCGTCTAATTCTTAACTCTCGGCCATAACGTCATCACCCCCATTGGCAGCTCCGTCATCGTCCGCACCCTCACCCTCCTCATCCACCCACCGCTCAACGGCAGTACACTCAGCCTTGTGGCTTAGCTTCCAATCAAGCGCCTGGCACGCGCGTGAACAGTAATTGACGGCCCCACATACCGAACACCGACGAAACTCGTGTCTCCTCGTCTCAGGCCTCCCACATCCCACGTGCGAGCAAAGCCTCAAACCCGGTCCAGGCGAACCGTCCCGAGCAGCGAACCACTCTCCCAAAAATCGGTTCGCCGGATGCACCTCTGGGGCGGGAACGTTGCACCCAAAGTCGCTGAGCAGCGGGCAGCCCGACCCGATCAGGTGCCGCAGCTGCGGATGAGGATGAGGGTGCGGGTGAGGGAGTGGAGTCCACGTCAGTAACTGGCGCATGGGGACTCCCGAAACCGCCGCAGAGGATAGAACCGCCGCGAGTTCACGTGCGTTGGCCTGCACTAGAAACCGTCGCCCTTCCGTTATGTTCTGACGAACTCCGTAACCGTCCTGGAGGCAGTGCCCAAGCTCTCTCAGCGCGTCGATGTGGCCGAGAAAGGCGGCACGCGCGCATAGCGCCACTCCGGCCCGGAGGTCCTTATCGTTTTTGGAGCCTCCGCTGCCGTTGAACTGAATCACGGCGAGAGAGTAGAGCGCCGGCGCGTGCGAGCCAATCGCCGCCTTGGCCATGAGCGAGGCTCCGCTTCCTCTGTTTTGCAAACAATAGAAGCGAATCTGCAGAGACAAACGAATAAGAACAGTTAATAAATAATAATGCCGCGAAACGTTCATAAAAACGCGATTAAACAAGTAACCAAATGAAATTAAAAAAAAATTGAATGAGAATTATGGGGGTTTCGGAGTGAACTGACCATGCCAAGAGTGTAGCAGGCCTCGGTATTGCCGGCGTCGGCGCAGAGCTTGAGGAATCGGTGAGCCGACTCGGACCAGTTCTTGGCTTTCAGGATAAACGTTTTCGGATTAGCCTTGGAGAGCACTGGAGAATGGAGAGCTAAGCCGTTCAACCGCTTGCATCTGTTAATTGTCCATCCAATCAAAGCGTCAGTTCCGTTCGATTTTAAAACATACTCCCACCACGTTTCTCTAACTAACCGATTAACCTCCAAACTTACACAAATTAATCAAATTTAAATAAAAACTAATGGAAATTAGAGCGCACGTTATCAAGACGTTGATGAAATCGGCCGGCGAGTTGGCGGTGGCGCTGAGTTTCGAGAGGATAAGAATGAGGAGGTCGTCCGGCAAAGCGTCGAACGAATCGGGAGCCGACGAGGTCGTCGTCGTCGTCCTCGTCGTGCCCGGCGAGAATCTATTCCTTTTCCGGCAGATCGTCCGCTCTCCTCCGGCGAATTCCTTCTTCCTCTTCCTCTGACAACCCACATCACCTCCGCCTACGACTCCTCCGCCTACTGTCGGATAACAAACGCCGCCCCTGGTCCTCATAATTTTCTCACAGAAATGAATAAAAAGCCGAGTGAGGGGTCTTATATCCGAAGAGAGAGGGAAAAGCGAAGAGGAAGAAACACACAGCCAAATGCTCTCCAACAAATTAATATATATTTCTCAAGCGACCACTAAATCACACATTTAATAAACATAACGTCCTTTTTACAACTTCTCGCCCCTGGACTTTACTGTATTTACGGTCAAACAGGGTTGACCCAGATCCGTTCGTCTGTCCCCCGTCGGGACTCGGTTCGTTTTGGCTTTTCAGTCCCTCTCCGTAGTAAAACGCACAACATTAAAAGTATTCGAAACCCGACCCGAACCCGCTGGGAGAAGAGAGAGAGAGAGAGCCTTCTTCCCTCTCCCTCTTTTCTAACTGTTTGTTCGTATTTTTTTTTTCACTCCTAAAAATACATATTTATCTTCCGAATCGTTACAGCGACAGTTAATCTTGTTATCTGTAAAAACACCTAAACTTGGTTAATCTTCTGTTATTTTCAAATTTCACCCGATGTTATAATACTAAACTCACGCGTCGGTTGTAAGTTTTTACCCCCCCCCCCCCACACAACTATATTTTTTTTTGTTTTTAGAAGCGTCAGGGGGACGCATTGGGTGTGCGTGTAGGGGGGGTGAACGTGGTCGTTTCAACAAACTCAGGTAGCAAAATTTGCGCACCCGTAGAAGACCCGGCCAAACGAAGGTCAAACTTATGAATCAGCATTCGCACAGGTTCAGTTACTCTTCTTTTGTTTTACTTGTCTTTTTTGCTTCGGGGAATTATCTCTTTTTTTTTTTTTTTTTGGTTGACGTGCGTTTTTTTGTTTTGCTTGCGTTACGAATATCTTCCATTTTAGATATTGTTCTTCCAAGACAATGAGACACAGTTGCTGACATGGTGCAAAATTGTACCTGTGGTGATATTTTTGGCAATGGTATTTATCCGACTTACCCAAAACTTATTCACTAAAGATGAAAAGATATACTTAATGTTTTGTATGAAGCATTTTAAATTCTTTTAGAATTTAATAATTTTTTTATTAAAAGTGCTTTTTCGAAAATGTTTGTGAATGCATTTGCTTTATCTTGAGATGGTTTCAAGTGCTGAGAAAAAAAATACAAACAAACTACGTGAGGAATTGAATATAGACAAATTATAACTACATAAGTGATATTGAAATGACTGAAACCGCTTTTAAAAAACATTTTTTTGGGTTCTAAAAGAACTTGAAGTGCTTTTATTAGAATTTACTTGCGTTTTTACGAATGATTGGTTCTAAAAACATTTTCATCAAAATAACTTTCAATAATTTTTTTAATTTTAATTTTTTAAATATAATTTCAGTAGTTTAACAGCTTTATCTATATATTCGAAGTAATGCAACTCCTTTCGTATAAAATTTCTTAGGTCAAGCTGTGAACAGGAAACTTCAATCACAAGCTAAGCCCAACAGTCTCTCCCACCACCCTACGTAAACAGCAACAGCGCCGTAAAACTGCAACAAAACTAAATGCCTACGGCAAAAATCGGAGACACAATCCCCATTCCTCCGTGCACGGCCATTTACATGATTACACCTTACGGCTGCTGCTATTCTCATGTCAAGTCAATGCCCATGTTTTCACACTTTCACACTGCATGTACAACAATTTCACATTTATTTTCACTCGTGAATTAAGAACTTACATATATGTAATGAATTCATCGTGAATGTTATTATTCGATCTAATAATATAATGTTATGTTTTAATTTTTATCGATGTAACTTAGACCAAGACGTCATATGGCATTGAACAATTTTCTCCTGTTTTCACCCCACCAAAAAAGAAAGTTAGAAAGAAAATGAAATTTGAAACTGAAATAGCGGTTTATTTATTTATTAAACAAACGATATTTCTACACTAAGCAAGTGGTGGGAATAGAATTGTGGTTTTAGTTGGAGGCTTTCTAGTAACAAGACACCCAGCAATAATCACGTGGCACATAATAAATTAATGCAGCATTCTGGTGCGTGGTGTAGGTCTCAGAATCTCAATTCCGAAGTCAAATATTTGGCACTCGTATTTGGACATTTATGTATTGACTGAATCATTAGACGCCCCTAATTAAAGTGATTAAATTGATAAGCAGAACTTAATCATAACTCTTTTGGAAAAATACCAGGGAAAGAATCTAGAGAAACGGAGATTTGTGGTCGCATAAGGAACGTAGAAACGTCCAGATCAAACCAAAAGAAAACAGAACCCAAAAACGTAAAAACCAAAAGTTTCCTGCAATTAATTATTGTAATCTCAAAAACGTAAACTACAAAGCGATTGGGTTTTGTTGATGATATGTAAAAACTAATTAATCACCGTGCCTAAATATTTTTTTTTCATTTTTCTTTGTCATCTAACTTCTTGTTGATGAAAGTTGAGGTTCCAAATCTGAACTCAATTTGAACGAAAAAAATGACTCAGCTCCATAAAAATCATTGTAACGTTCTTGACCTTCTCATGTAGGAGAATATTTCGCATCCAAGAATGAAATTTGCATTCTTTCTAATCTATTATATATACATATATATATATATATATATATTGAATGCGTAAATTATATGTCACGATTTCTCATTAAATATCTGACATGTTATTTAGATAAGTTACGAATTTAATGACGCATTCTAGCATGATCTCACTAAATAAATTTTTTAATTCACACCTCGATAACGTAATGAATCTATATTTGACATATATAAGGAGAAAAAGAAACGAACCGGAAAAATTAAAATTAAATTTGTGAAAGTCCTGGCAGGCGTGACATTTTTTTGAAGTCGACTGTTCAAAGAGGCAATAACAGTATCAATCAATTGAAAATATATAGTTGTACCTGTATTTGTAGTTGTGGACTTGTATTGCATGTGGCGGAGTGGGGTGGTACCAGTAATCTTCTTAAACCCTAAACCCGAGAGGCCCCGGCCGCCCTCCTAATCTAAATTAATACAAAAGGCAGTTTTAAAAGGGTGGATTAAGTTGGGAAGTGACGTGGATCTCAAGGAGTGATGTCGACCACTCGTGTCCATTACTTTCGGAAAGGGATCCTCTTCGGATCACTTGGTGGAAACGATCCAGAGAGGATTCATTTCCTATTACTTTCGGAGATAGATTATCTACCCTTTTGTTTGGATGTTCTTCCCATCTTCTTTTATTTTTGCTGTTACGGTTAAATCACGTCAACATTTCATATTCTTATTATTTTTTGTCTTATTATTTAGCTTAATTATAACTGCACAAAATAAAAAAGGATAAGAATGGCATCTAAATAGAAGGACAGACAATCTGCCTCCATTACCTTCACCATGGTAGGACCTACGTGTCTCCTCCTCCTGCTTGGGCTCCTTCTGAAAGTAGAAAGTAGAAAACAACAGCAAAACTTACATAAGTGGTGTGGGGACGTGGGAAAAGTTTTTAGGCTGCCAGCAATACGATTCAGTGTACTATGTAGGTGGTTGAATTTTTTTAAATAGTTTTTTTAAAAGACTCACAAAGGTTATAAGTTTGGCTTTTACATAAAAAACGAGTTTCGAACTTAAAACATTCAGTTTTTAGTTTGAATGAAATCTCGCAATCTACTATCTATTACTGGACCACTAATTCGTGGTTATTTTTTTTAATATTTAAATATTAATGTTATAATACTTGATGTATCAATATTCTTAACACACTAAACAAATCTCTCTGAACGTGGGATCCTAATTTTATCATAGGTGTTGGGGTGAGTACACGGTAGGGACGAAGGATGGGCTGTGTTGTTGCCAAAGAGCCAAAAGGTGATTGTGGAGTTAGGGTTATGGGTGGCAGCGGCACCCGCGATCAACGAAGCCGATAGCATTCCAGAGTTTGGTCTTTACATTTTAATGTTGTTCATAATCAAGATATAAAACAAATCTTAATTGTCACTTAGTATTACGGTTTAGTATTATTATTTTTTATTTGTAAGTGAAGGGTTTTAAAATTCGATTTTCGCTAAAGAATAATTTGAATCCCATTATTATGGTCAGCCCAATGCTAGGATTAACTCACTTCCTCAACTTCTTAATATAGATAATATTATTTCTTCAAACACAAAATAGAAATGTAAACCTTAATGTTTCCAAGTAGTGGAGTTGGCCGGGTCTTTTTTAAGTTTTAGTCTTCAATGTACGTAGGTACAAAATATTAATTTGAGGAAGCTAATTAGTTTATATTTGGCCGGCTGGACCGGATTAGCAAAATGATTTGACGTTAATTATTGTACTTTAGTTAAATAGTTTTGTAGCCACAAATATTATCAAAGTGGTTGACAAAGCTTATAGTTCTAGGTGATAAGCATGATCTCCAAATTAATGTTGGGAATGGGATTAGCTAGTTGGTTACTTAACTTACAAGGAGGGGAGTTGTGCGTACGTAAATGAATTATTTCCGTAAAAATTCAATGTCTTCAACTTGAAGTGGTCAAAGACAAGCCATGTTTAAAAAATTCACGAAATTGTATCTATCGAAATATTCAAAAAATTCAAGATCAATGTAAAAAAGATTGAAATGCAAATCTCACCCTATATCAACAAGATATAGAAAAATGAATGAATATCGATATCTACCAATTCGCTACAAAAATTTTGTATTGAACTTATTGTAGATTTCAAACTTTTGAATTTCTTTTAAATTTTTTTTCCCTAATTTTGACTAAATGTGAATAGGTTGATATACCAATCTGTAGCAAATATCCATAATTTCTATCACATGCAACGATATCGATGTATGCATTAATATTTTTATAAATTTACATATCGATATTTTCACTTATATTTTCATTCTTGAGTCTTTTTCACCATTTATGTTACTATTTTCATCCTCGATATTTTCACCATTTGTGTTAGTATTTTCATCCTCGAGTCTTTTTCTTCGCTTTGAGTTCTTTAAGAAGATTTATCTGCGGATTTTGTTCTAGTTTCTTTGTCTCGGATGGGATGGCTAAGGTCCTTGTTCGATGATTCTTGATTATTGTTGATGTCGTATCTTACTTTGCTACCTCTCTATATCTCGATCGATTGCTAATCACTCGTTTTAAATAGAAAAGCGGCTTGACTCCTAGAGTTTCTGGAGTTTCTTATTCTTTTTGTTTTTTTTTATAAGATGGACAACTGGTGGTGAATTATAGTTATTCACTCTTTCAAACTCAAAGGAAGTTAATTGATAATTGCAATTTACAGATTACCACGATCAAGCAGACTCATAATTTATAAAATTTGAATTTAGGATTCTTCCCTTTTTTTTTTTATAGAATTGTTGTTTGCACTTTTTTACTGAGCCACTTATCGATTTTTAATTGGAGAAACGGTGAGTCGGATTACACAGAACCAAAGATTTATATAAGCATTACAATGTCCTATCTGAAAACAATGTTTTGTTTTTTTATACGAAAGGAAAAAAAGTTACAAAGAGAAGTTGCTAGAGCAAGAAAAGCTACGAAGATTCCAAAACCGATCAGGACGAGCATCATACTTTTTGTTAAGGGGTTTCTCTCATTGCTTAAATTAATAAGCTTAACAAAATTAAAAAAGGACTTGATCAGTTGGTGAAGCGACATTTGATTTTTAACTACTTATCTTAAAAAAATTATAAATTTAAATCACATGATTACGAGAATGATAAATATATTTGTAATGAGGTCAATATTAAACTTGTAGCTCACTTTAACTTATTGTGAATTGATCGACAGTCCGTTGTAAATAGAATTTCATAAATTTCTTGTCAAGTGTGAGGGTAAAAATTTTAAAATATTGAATTTAGTCTAAAGTCTTTGCTATTGGTCTGGATTTTTTAGTCCGTCAGTTTTAAAGTATGAGCTCCGAATAGGATCTCAATCCCCTTATTAGGATCTTAATATATTTCCACTTGAATGTAAAAGATAATATAAGTTGCAATATTTTGCTTGCATGCAAGTTGTTCGACGTTGACTCCTTTTCATATGGCACGACAGATATTTCATTCTATACGCTGGATTTGGATTAGGCTATTTGGGCAAACGACACGTGGCGGGAAGCCTTCAGAAATTCCTCCGCTTTGGCTAAGATAACACGAAGTAATTTGGATTTGAAAGCAAAGGTGCAGGTGCAGGTGCAGGTGCAGAGCTATGCGAGGTGGCCTCCTTCTATCCTTCCCTCCTCCCTGGTTTGTGATACCTGTTCCACACGAGATAAAGTGTGATTTAATATGTATATTTCTTTATCAATAATTTTATTTGTACACATAAAATTAAAAACATTTTCTGTATATTTTCATAAAAGAAAAATGAAAGAAAAAAGAAAAGAAACCATACCATTATACGTTAAATTTTACCAAAACCTGTGCAACAAATTTTGCGTTTAAATAGCATTATTCTCTTTTATTCCAAGAATATTAACAAAAAAGCCAACCCCAAAATTTTATTTTACTAATTAAAATGTTGTATTTTATGTGCAATTAGTCAATTACCAACGCCTTTTATGTTTTTATATGTTTTGGGATATGCATTGAGGTGGCTTGAGAAGCAAGTAAACGGAAAAGATGTAGTAAAATAAAATTTACTAAACGTATACGCGACGAGACATGCAAAAGGCAAAAGCAAAGGCTCTCCTCTAAGAGAGTTTTTTTCAGCTTGTCCAGAAAGCACGGTGGTACACCACGTGTTACTATATAAATGGTGAGAAACTTTTGTTAAAAATTAATAATTTAAAAATAAAACTTTCCTCCATTTATAGAATGACACGTAATGTATCACCCGTGCTATGAGTACGGTGAAAAATGTCTCCTCCTCTAAACTCTCCAAGCATGCATCATGTGGGAGTAGGATTCTCTCACCTTCCCTCCTCTCATATTTGAACAGTCACGGTTAAGTCAAGTCAACATCTTCTATTAATTTTTTATAGAAAGAGAAAGACAAAATTGAGAATGCGAGAGAAGAGGATGGAAAGAGAAAGAGAAAGAATCCTAGTCGCATCACGTGATAGTCTTGTCTCGTAGTATGATGAAGTAAACCAGCGCAAGCTGCCGTGCAAATTAAACCACAAAACAAATTAGCCTCCTCCCACATTCCACTAGAGACGGTGATTTCATTCACTCCTAATTCACGTTAATGGTTTCATGTTACTTTATCTTAGAGTGCATTTCAAGTGTAATTCCACGTGGCACCACAGTGTCGATCCCCATATTTGGTTTAATAGTAGGTTAATAGCAGTAATGAGAGAACGTACTGTTATTTATTTACTCATGTAATAAGAACATGATAAATGTATTACGATGGAACATGCACATAATAACAAACCCATCAATACCAAAAGTATATTGTATTGACTCCTTACAGAGTAATTTTCGATGCACTAGAATAACATTCATGTAGTGTTACTTTTAGTATATTGTACCGACTCCCTTTGAGAGGAGTGGAAGGGAATTTAATCTACCATCTTCCAAAGAATTTGAGAGGAGTGGAAGTGTTCTAAGGCGTGGAGGAGATGGTACACGAATGGGGAAGCCATCGTTTGCAAGAGCATACCTTTCTGTTAAGGGGTATGTTATCCACGTATCTTATTTTACTTTTTATACATCTCTTAATAATTTCTGTCCGATAATCTTTTTCAATTTATCTGATTCGACGATCAAAAATTTAAAAAACATGTGAGAAATAAAATAAGATGCGTAAATATCGTAACCTTTCTGTTAAAGTCGGACAGAATCTGTTGAAGGCGGAGCTGTTACGGTAGGACCCCCTTTGTCGGGTGTTACAAAACAACTGAGTTGTTCCCTCCAGCTGATGCACGGCTCTTCTCTCCCCTCGACACGTGGGAGTCCTTTTGGTCATCGATGGCAAAGTGTTGGCACGTAGTTCAGTTGCCACGCAAGTAAAGTTTGAAACTCAACGCATATGTGTCGCAATTCGATCATAAAAGTAGTTTGTTCTGCTTTCGTGGAAATTAAATTAACAAATAAAAATAAAAGATGGAGTCAACTGGTCAACGTATTTAACCGTACGTTAGGTAACGCCGTTTGTATTTGGCTGTGCTGGTTGAATTCTTGTCAGGGCACCGCAGAGAAGCCTCCCGTGAAGCTTTTCACTGAAAATAAATTGTTTTACATAACAGTTTGTAGCTCCGTTCGTTAAAATTTTCAATTTAATTTTTACCTCATCCAAGACAGGTTCTATAAGAAACGGCAAGAAGAACAAACAAATTGTTGCATTATTTATATTTAGCGAAAAATAAAAACCGAATGACTCTGAACTTTTATATTTTCGGTTAGAGATGAAATGATATGAATTTTAATTAATTCGACAATGATATTTAATCACTTTTTGATTCCCTAACAACAAGGTTCAAGTATTGTGGACAAATACTGATTAAATTAATTAAATGAATGCAATTTTAATTGGTTTAATTGTAGAAATAGTTCATGAATTTTACCCATAATTTAATTTTAAGGAAAACTAATTAAAAGGGCTTGAAAACTTTGAGTTTTTTGAGTTTTAACGAAAATGACAAAATAAAATGTAAAGTGAATAGTACCATGATTGATTTTTTAGTGTAAAAATGTGGTTTTTTGTTTAAGTGAACAGTACTAGAAGTTTTTCGTTAAATTTCCCTTAATTTTAGTCCTTGAATAGTTGAATTCTCATATTAGTTTCTTTAATCTTTGAACTTACCAATGTGTGGCACAATTTGTCATTTTCACTAACCTCGTTTTTCTCACTAAATCTAGAGATATAATAGGAACTTCAACTTAAAACTAACAAAAATCAACTTAAAACTAAAAACAACAATAGAAGAAGCTAAAAAACAAATGAAATTTTTTGAATTAATATCTAAACAAAGTCGGCGAGGTCGCCAAAGAGGGAGCTTCGAGTGATGGGTTGTCGAAAATGACAAAATAAAGGGTAAAGTGAATAGTACCATGATTGACTTTTTAGTGTAAAAATGTGGTTTTTTGTTTAAGTGAACAGTACTAGAAACTTTTCGTTAAAGTTCCCTTAATTTTAGTGCTTGAATAGTTGAATTCTCATATTAGTTTCTTTAATCTTTGAACTTAACAATGTGTGGCATAATTTATCATTTTCACTAACCTCATTTTTCTCGCTAAATCTAGAGATATAATAGGAACTTCAACTTAAAACTAACAAAAATCAACTTAAAACTAAAAACAACAATAGAAGAAGCTTAAAAACAAATGAAAATTTTTGAATTAATATCTAAACAAAGTCGGCGAGGTCGCCAAAGAGGGAGCTTCGAGTGATGGCTTGTCGAAGAGCAAAAAATAAAGTCACTCCAAGCTCTGCCCTTTGCCCCGTGTTGTCCCCCCCTTCGGTTACCCCCACCCAATAGGCCGAAAAACGTTAGCGTTGCATAAAATAAAATGAAATTTGAACTACAAACATACAAAATGAAAATGATTGGACATTAGCAACTTGTAAATATTAGGCAACGTGAATTTAAAATTGGTAGTTGATAAAACTATAGCTGGACTTAAACAACTAACTAATCACATATTGAACTATTAAAAAAAATTCTTACGTATTTTATTTTCTTATTTCTCATTTTTAAATTCATTTGTAATGATGTGGGATAAGGTTCCTAATATACTGGTAAATCTAACAAAAAAATAGACAGCATTAGTAAAAGTGACCAATTGTACAATACATTGTTAAGTTTAAAAATTAAAGAAACTAATATGAGAGTTTATGACTAAAATTAGACTACAGATGAAGTTCATAAACCATTCTTATAAATAAGGGTTTAATATTATATGGGACCACAAAAAGCCCTTCTAATTCCAATAAGGACACTTGGTGGCCTGCATAAACACACTCTTACGGAACAATTTATGGCTAGAAAAACACATTTTTGTTTTCATGGCAACCCTTAGTATACATGGAGTTAAAGACATGAACTTTTAGGTGCAAATCAAATGCAAGGATTTCCAAGTTATCCGTTTCTTGTGATATTTTCTTTTGCCAATTGTGACTCACTTTTGGTACCACCAAAAACATGAGTTGATGTGGCATACTTTAGTACACGCAGAGGGAACTGAAGTGGTTGTGGCACAACTTGCCGTGTAGGTATAAGTATGAAAAAGAAGAAAAACAAATTCTAAATTTGGTTGTAAGAAAAGAATATAGCTAATTGACAAACTAAAAATCTAAAATGAAACTATATATATCATATGATAACGAACAAATTTTTATGTATATATGAAACACTTGTCATGTAATAAATCATTTTACTTAGTATATTGTGTGTGCGACATACAGTTGATACGTTCTACTTCTAAGTTATGAAAATAAAAATATACACATTACAATTTGAATAAATTAAATTACATGGTTGCGTATCCTTAAAAGAGAAATGCTAATTATACTCTCCAAAATTGACTCTTTACGGATTCTTTGTGATCTCACAGTTGAATGTCAATTCTCATATCAACATTATATATAAAACATTGTGCTACAAATTTGAGGTGGCAGAAAATCTTATTTTTAAGAGAATTCCTTTGCATTTCTTAAAAAAAAAAAAAAAAAATCTTTTCATATATAAGATAAGAATATCTAGACTCACAAGCCAGGTCATTTCATGAACTTTGGGTTATATGGAGATATTTTAGAGAAGATGGGGTTTGACGTTGAGAAATGTCAATCTTATCTTATTCTTCATTCCGTACATCGGGAATATTAAAAAATCAACAAACTTGGTTAATTAAATAAGAAGTCTTAAAAAGAAAGAAATCTAATTAATTTATGTGTAAAATAAAAAGAGAAAAGAATGCAAAGCATATGCACCCACTGACTAAACTGGGGAATTTGAAGGAGGCAATGCAGAGGATGTTGCTTAACGCATTTGCCACAAGTTAGGGACCCTCGTAATCGTAAATGGTGTTGAGTGAGTAGAAATGAAAGGAAGTGAAATATTGAAATGCAAGGCATGGGCACGTGACGGTTGAGTTTTGCCACGGTTGAGTATGGACCAAGCTAGTATTGCCTTGTTTAACATGTGTACTGGTTGTGGATAAATTGTTAAAGTAACGATGATGTTGTTATTTAAAAAAGTTTAAGATTTTACTGTAAAACTAATTTGTATGCAGATATTAACTCAATTTTATGTACATATATACAAGATTCTTTATTTTTTAG
This sequence comes from Pyrus x bretschneideri, assembly GCF_019419815.1. NCBI lineage: Eukaryota > Viridiplantae > Streptophyta > Magnoliopsida > Rosales > Rosaceae > Pyrus > Pyrus x bretschneideri. The sequence continues at coordinate 4,704,403 of NW_025999798.1, forward strand.
ATTTGAAATATATACTTTTAACATGTCTATCATCAGCTAAATAGCCTAATGAATAACACTCAGAGAGATGTGGATAACCATCTCTCAACAGTTACTATATATATGTTCATGTATTTTACATATGAACCGTCGACAAGATTGACACGTAATCAATTAAATTTTAGTATAGTCAATACGTATTATGAGGTGAATAATTCAGAAACATCATGTGACACATTTGTAGATTATTCGTGGGGTGACCTTGAAAATTGCCGACTGATATTTTCTTTACGGATGACTGTGATTGAAGAATAAGATTGTGTACAAGAGTCGCATTGTAGTCAAGTCAAATCCTTCAATCGTGGTTTATGTCGGGCATTCTCATGCATCCTAGTTTTGTATCCGAAGCTTATGATTACCCACAATGGATAAGCCTCTCTCTTACGTTCCAAAAGACTACAACGCCCTCTGTGGCTCGAGTGGATTTGCATGTTGGCCGAAACCCTAGCTGGAAGTTACGGTGGATTTGCCATGCACGTGTAATGCGAGCCGTAGATGTAATCATGTAACGTACACTTGATTCTAACACGTCAATGGATATTTTCCCAAAAGTCAAAACTGACAGGCTTTGACCGTGCTTTTAGACTATCTGGGTAGAGTAGAGTGGTGGTCTTGCTTTCTCTTCTTCTTTCTTCTTCTTTCTTCTTCTTCCCGACAAGTGACACAAGTTGGAAGCTAAAATTAACATGTATATATGCATTCACACGCCACCTCACTCACGCCTATCCTGAGGTGCAACTCTTTTTACGTTGCCTCCTCCTCATGCCACTTCGTGTTGGGGAGTATGATTCTTTTTCCCTTTTTCTTTCTCTTCTTTCCTACTTTCTTATTTGAACGATCATTATTAAACCATGTTAATATTTTATATTAATTTTTTATAGAAGGATAAAAGCAAAATAGAGAAATAGAGAATGTGAGAGAAAGAAATGAAAGATGATGGAAAAAAGAGAGGAGAGAATCCTACTCCCTTCGTGTGACATATCATCACACTACTATGACTAAGCTCCCTCTCTCTCTCTCTGTTTTAATTGACAACTTTTTATGAGAAATGGGTACCTTGGATGGGTTTTGATCGTCCGGAGTTGAGGAGGTGAACTTTAATATATATACCGCTGTTTGACCATTTCTGTTGTATAACATTTCTTACAAAAGATGTCAGTTTCATAAGATTTTACGTTGATTTCACTTGGTGTGAATGGTTTGTGAAATGATAAAAATATCTTTGGATGGATATCGATCTTTGCAGTTAAAGACAAAAAATTTAAGTTTGTGAAATGATAAAAATATCTTTGAATGGATATCGATCTTTGCAGTTAAAGACAAAAAATTAAGTATCCGACTATGTTATCTGTATAGCATTTCACATAAAAACATGAGATATTCTACACATGTTGCGATTCCGCATGACCCCATGCTGATTCCATCCCCAGTCGTGCAGCCTTCTCTCACCGATAAAGAGCAGGGGTTGTATTCGAATTTTAGAAAAGGATTAATATTCAAGAATCTTGCAAAATCCATCGGCTCGCTGCTTCGCCGTGCAAGCAAGGAGTACTGGGTTGCTTTATGCTTCCTAGTTCTGAGACAAGTACAATTTTGCCTTTACGTGCATGGTAAGTGAACTTCAAAACCAAAAAAGAAAAAGGAGAAGAAAAAAAAATACCGAACCAAAAGAAAAGGAAAAGAGGGTGCACAGTGGTCATAATGTTCCCACAAATCTTATGGCCATTCTTATTTGTTAAGTGTAGTAATTACTGTCTCTCATGGGGTCGACTGGGCTCACCCTAGCTATACATATAAGTTATCTTTGATTCTTTATCAGCCAATCGAATCACTCCACGCATGAAAAATAAGAATTAATTAGATACAAAGCTTTTCACCCTTTCACTTCAAGAATTTGGTGATGTACTCCCTGTTTGGTTTGCTTACAGATCAGATAAGATTGAGAATGTGTGGAGTGGGTGGAACACAAATCTTTTGATCTTATCTGTTTCTCATCGTAGGGTAGAGAAGGAGTTTCATGTTTGTATATATCCAAGTTATATACTTGCCAAATGTTCAACTAATACAAACCTAAAGTACTTTTAGCTTATTACAATTTATATAAAAACAACAATAATTTGAAGTAATTTTTTCTGTGAGCTGTTATTAGTCAGTTGGTACTCCAAAAAAGGTTTTCATGCACTCACGTTTTCACATTATTTCTTGGAAGCATGTTTTTAGAAAAGCTAATTTTGTTGCTGATGCAACTAATAATATAAATTTTAGTACTACAAAGCTCTGATTTGAGATTGTACTATCCCTTCTTCTACGGCCCAACCTCTAAACTCGGACAGTAGTGACTGGATGTACTCGTGATTTTTCTCTTACTTCAATGTTTTTTTTAGAGGAAAAAAAATATGTTGTCCCAGCCACATAAGGGAAGTACTATAACTTATGTCCATAATAAACCAAAATGACATGCCACCCTCCTAACCACTGTAATATCTGATTGTTCACGTTTTTATTCTCTTGAGGTCTAAGTTGATTTCCAACTAAGAAACTTGTTTCAGTACAAAAAAAAAAAAAAAAATCAGAATTTATCCTTTTCCATCATAAGCTTTTGAAAACAAAGAAGGGGGATTAAAACGTGGGGTTTTTATAAAATTATAAGTAGCTGTATGCATGTGACCGCAATCAAAACCCCATGCATGCATTATAGTTTACGATAATAAGTTTAAAAAAATGATTTTTCCTGAATTAAAAAACAAGATGGCAGCTCAAGGTGGAGTAAAATTCCATCATTCTCTAATTCCTAAGACAATTAATATTGTGAAATATATATCTTAGATATTTAGAGATTTGTGAAAATTTAGCGTAACGAACTATAAATGGGATTAGAGTGAGAGAGGAAACTAAGGATGTTGCTTGAAGCATTTGGCATCTCTCTCTCTCTCTCTCTCTCTCTCTCTCTCTCTCTCTCTCCAACTTCTTCTTCACAGCTGCTTTGGGTTTGGGGTCCCTTAATTCCTTTACTTCCATGGAGAAAATTTTCATTTTGACGGGAAAATTTTCATTTTGACGGGAATATGGATGATACATCATGTGTTTTTATATAAATGGTGGAAAATTGTATTTTTTAAGTTATTAACCTTTTAGCACATATATTAGTAACACGTGTTGTATCACCTCGTGTTCCAATTACATTGAAAAATCTCTTCCTTCCATGATTCCATCCACCCTCTCCCTCCCTCCCTCCCTCCTGCCTCGTTCGCTGCGCAAGATCTCAGTCGTGAGCTACTGCACGTGCTGCATGCTCTAATATACATATGATATATGTATGTGTATATACGTTGGAGTCATTTTTAAGCCATGTAACATTCTCTGTTCCATTATATATTTGATTAGTTATTCTTAAAAAACTAAGTTAGTTCAATTAAAGTATGTAAAAAACTAAGACTATAATATATATTCTTTTGTTACCTTTGTGGATGACTCTTGTTTGGTCAAACTCAAGGAGACAAAGCTAGACAAAGTCCAATATCTTTGGCCAACAACGCCCACTAAACTGAGAATTATACAACGCCCACTAAACTAAGTTTATACAATAATTCTCCACAAGGCCAATAATTTTGAAGCCTTTGTAACTTAAATGGTTTTTTTTTTTGTCAAATTGTAACTTAAATGGTTAAAAGTATAGGTAATGTTAGGTTTTTTTAGATCAAATTTGCAAATTAAATGATGTGCCACAAATAGAAAATAAGTATGTTAATCAATACTTAAATAATAATCAAATCATATCAACCATGTCATATAGTTTACAAAATTTAGTTTAAAATTTTGGTCTCCCTATCATTACCTTAAAAGTATTAACCCATGCACTTTCAAGTTTTAAGGGGCAAAATGAGATCAAAATCGAGTTTCAGGGAGCAAGGAGAAGTGAACTTTGAGTTTTAGGAAATAAAATGACGACTTTTGAGTTAGAATGAGCAATATAAGATTAAATTCGAGTTCCATTCCAGAGGGCATAGCTAAAAATAAGCCTCGAAACTGTGTGTTCGGTATTCCATTTTTATCGCCTACATGTAGTTACTAGCATTATAGGAAAAATGTCTTACTTTCTTTGTTTTGTAACACATCTCTTTCTAAACCTTATTACTTTTCAATATATATATATATATATATATATATATCATAACACTCAAATATGCAATCAGAGGACACGAAATCTTGCTTCTTGATGTTATTTTATGGAAAAAATATAAGGATGACATCTTTGATTCACTAAAGGAGAATGAAACAAAACCGTTCAGGATGTGACACTATATAGTATAATGATGATCGTGAAGAATTTCTAAATACATGCCCCCACTTTTCTCATTTTTTTCTTTTCCATGATATGATGCGCAATTGCATAAGTAACGTTGATACGAACAACATTAATGGACTCAAATTTCAAAGTTTGAATAAGTATACGACGTGAAGAACAATGGTGATGAAGTGGTAACGTTGCCTTTTACTGGCTATTTGTGCGACACCCTTTGTGACCCTAAACCCTAAAAATGCCCCAGATAATTAAGTGAAGTTGGCCTCCACTCTTGTCATCCAGCTCAAAGACTCCTTCGTTGAATTAGGGTTTAAAGCAATACAGTTTCTGCATATGTAGGGTTTAGGACGATATATGTTCTTTTAATTTTTTATTTTATTTTATCAAGTTAAACACATTTTGACGTTGCAAATGTAAGCCACGATATTTTTGTATTATTTTTTCTACGGTCATCTATCAATGATTATACGTCCCATGTATTCCCTTGCTAATTAAGATCTCTGCATTGGTCTGAAAAATCAGGAAATCTGTAATAATAACTCGGAGAAAGAAAATAAGAAAAGAAGTTAGTTAGCATATCATCATATCCACAGGAATTGATACATTTCAACCCGAAAAGTAGGTCATTATTCACCAATATTTGTTCTCTCATGCTTGAACCTTTTTTTTTTCTTACCCCCCCCCCCTCTCTCCCCTCTCTCCAAATTGGGGATTGAGGACAGATCTGAGTAAAAAGTTTGAGGGGAAGAAGTTCCACCACAATCAAATTTCGGGACCGAAACTCGCTTGTGGGGATTTCTCAATTAGAAATGTCAAGAGAAATGTCGTAATTTGGTTTTAAGTGATGTTTTCTCATTAAGTTTGGGGAAGAGCTTACATGAGAAGTCTTGGACGACATGACAAACTCATAACCAGAGCTCAACAATATTAACGTTGAGTTCTTGAAGGATTTAGGTATGTAGAGTTCTCTAATTAATTTTTTTTTAAATGTTTTTTTTTTCGGAAAATTGATAATATATCAATGGTTAAAACCGAAGGGAAAAAAACTTGATCCGTGTCATGAGGGATTAGACAAACTAGACTACATATTAGGGTTGAATCCGCGTCTAACTATGCAGCCTAATCCTTCCCCTGGCCGAGGTTATATTACATTTTAATATCATTCTGATATAACAGTTTCTAGAAGTGAATTAGCATATAACATCAACATTCCGAAATTGTGACATGTTACAAATAAATAACATATATATATATATATATGCGTGTCTCTATCTGAAAATTGTTTGTGTGTTAGCATAAAACCGTACGTCATTATATAAAATCAATTAAAAACGCAGACTTTCTAATCCAAACTCCAAAGCAAAGTTTAAAGATTGATTAGAAAAATGGTTAAGCTCAAAGCTCTAACATATGGCAAGCACCTAAAACACACAGTTTCCGTATAAAAATAAGAAGAAAAGCACGATAACACTGCTAAGGTGATCTTTCGGGTTGTAAGATATGCATGCACCTTTACGGAGTTCCGGCTGCACGTCACGGTTGAGAGCTCCGTTTTATCTAACAAGTTTGTTTGCTTCATTTTTCTTTTAATCTGACTTGATTACAAATATAACTCACACCAATTATTAACTAATGATTCTGATTAACTTGTTATAATATAAGGTTGACTCCTGACTACCGGCGCCATCGATCGATCATCGATGACGGAACATACATATGTAACATTATGAAAGTAACAGGCCGTCGAAAGAGCCGACAATGTGATAGTATATTGTCATCAACTCATTGAGAGATATAAAGAGGCAGAGATTAGGTGGTGTACAAGAAGCAATGGTTGCATCATTACAAATAATGCATACAAAACCCTGGTATTTGGTTTTGGTCGGCATCTAATTATCTTAAGTTTACATCACCAATGGATTACGACTAGATTATGACCTGACCCAAAACCAAGTCCTTTTGGTTTACTTCATTTCCTCCTCTGCCTTTACGTACACATTTATTTTTGATAAATCGATCCATTGCAATATTTGAATCAACAAGTCACTTCTCACACATCCTCTCAATTTTTGGCTGTTGTGTCGAATAAATTGAAGAAGACCAATAACAAAATTAACAAGGGAGTGTTGGAGGTAAAAATAGGGATGTGAATAGAACTATCCATTGCCTTATAGGACAGTTTCTAGCTAACTTTGTAGGTTTTATTTCTTGAAGCTTCTCTGGGGACAATCTTATTAATTTGGTTGGTCTGGAAGCTCCTGGGTCGATATTGCCTTAAGTAGTAGGATGTTGAAAATGAATCTCAAATTGATGGGAGAATATATCTTGCATGGGCCTATAAGTTTGATCACTTCTCATATTGTTGATTAGTTTTATGGTGGAACCTCAACTTTCTTCTTAGGATATGGACAAGACACTGTAGAATTGTTTTAATTATTGTTATTATTTATTTTATTTTTTTTGTGGCAACGGATCCCAAATTATTAGTAAGTATCTAGGTTAATTTCTAATATATAAACAATTTTTTTCGTAATAAATTTTATTTATAGGATTTAAGGCATGCCAAGCACCCATTCATTATATAATTACAATGTCAAAGGATTAAAATAAACATATAGATAGATAATTAGTAAAATAAGTGTTTGACATAACTAGTTCATGTTTAAATTTCAGGCTCAACCCACCTACTTAACAATTTTTAAAGTAGACATATCTACAAGAAAGCCTATTAACCATCATGATTTTTTTATTCTCATTAAGTTGATGAAGCACTATGCATGTTATCATCATGCATAAGCTCAGTACCGAGCTTTCGAAATGGTAGATTTGTACGTAGAAGCCATATGTTTTAGTTCTGTTTAGAAATAAAAACTTAAATATAGCCAGTTGTGTTTAATTACGTGTCTACACTGGCTGTTGAATTTTTAAGGTCGACGGGCCGAGGGTCCACTCCAACAACACCGATATTGTCCTCACTTTACCACCTGCCCAATCCGTCAGGTGTGAGATTTTATCACAAAAGGCCTCGGTATTAGTTAGAGTGGAGTAATCCTATTTAAATTGATTTTTTCCTTTCATCCTAGCCGATGTATGGAAGAGAATCATCTCCGCATCCACTTTGTGGGGATCCTAGGGATCCTCACATCCTAGCCGTTCATCGTACATCATGCAGTCAGTTTTCGTCAGGTACTGTTTGTGTTTAATTTTAAATAAAAAAAAGTCAAATGATTTCTGACCGCACGATACACGATGAATGGTTAAGATGTGAAGATCTCTAGAATCCCCACAATTTGAATCCGAATAGGATCCAAATCCGGAATAATGGGATTCCAACACCGGCAGTAAATACGTTTTATTTTCGAAAAGTGATGAGAAATTTAACCTTAGAGTCGGATTTTGAGAATGATGTTAATTACCATCTTGCCATCCATAAATCCCAATTCCCTTGCAATTTGGCGAAATGCTCTCCAACTACAAACTCTGTGCATTATTGGCATCAGATTTGCCCCCACCATTTAATCACATTCTTGAACTTAAATCCACCACTGATCGATACCATGTGAACATATCATGACTGGTGTGGGCATAAATTGAGAAGCAACATCATAAAAATGAGAAGAAAATCCGACATAATAATATAGTTAGCCTTTCAGATGGGCATGATTTAGTACTTTCAGAACAATAAACTAACTGGGACTGGTTCTTCTTTACTTTCTACTTCGCACGTCAACGGAAAATAAAAATAAACAATGATCCATAGGAATGCGTCTTCGCTTGTTGACTCCGCAATTACGAAACAATGAAAAGGAGAGATGAGAAAACATAGAATTGTATGCTAATCAAACTTTAGGAATCGACCCTACTTGTCTGTCACATAGAGAAGTAAGTTTTCGGTGTAACTGCAAGATTTAGGGGATGGAATTACACAAATCTGACACAATAAATTAAAATTTATATTAAATAGTTATATTTTTAATCGCATTCAGATTTTTGGGATAAAATTCAACAAATGTCAGTTTGTGCTATAATTTGTAATTTTGTATTCAACAGTTAAGCTGGACCAATGTCAGTCTCATTACATAGATGTGAGCTCTTGGTTTGACGTTGAAATCTTAAGACAACACAAACACGTGATGTTACTATTCAACTCAAAATATAACATGTGAATAACCACCACAAGGTAGTCCAATTGAAAGAGCCAAATTTCAAGCCCAAATTCCACACAACACGTCCTAAGTTCGATTCTTGGCACTGGTGAATCATAGGATGGTGGCCAGGGAAGGCTGAAATATCTCTGTAAGTCTTTCCAACTCCCGAAATGATGGACTATCATGAATTTGCCCCCTTTTATCTAACACGTGAAATAGTACATCACGTGACTTTATGTTGCTGTTACCTCCTAGGGAGAGATTTGTAATTTAAAATGTTATAATAATTCTCAATGACTTCTCTGAGACATGATTACGACATCGTTTTATGCTATAATTTTCTTGGCAGACATAATTGCAATAGTAATAGCGAGCACATGGTTACATGGCAAAATTATAGATAAGAAATCCAAAGGAAATTATATGAAGTAAAGGAGAAGAACATAAAGATTTTTGCGATGCGTTACTTTATGTGTATCAAACATGCTTTGATGTTGTTGGTAGACATCAAAACAATCACTAATTACGTTACTTAAATCTGCTAACCACCATTTGCTTCCTTAAAAGGACCATTCTCCACCAAACTAGCTAGATTTATTGGTCGGTTGCTTTATCTCATGGGGTAATTTTTGGGATAATTATGTCTCAGTAACCCTAATACACGCATAGTTTTTTTTAACCTTTATCATTTTTTAATTACAAACAATATTATTACTAAGAATTCGTCTTAAAGAAAGGTGAAGTTTTAACCAAGATAAATCAAAGATGAGGGTTTGCTGATACGCAATAAGTTGAAGAGAAAAATCATTTCTGCAACTTTTTATTTTTTGCATTATTGAAAAGTTTTCATCATTGTGAAGCCATTTTCCAGAGTTACTCCTTCCTTCCATATATGGGTCAAAAGTCAAAACGTTTCTGCTGTAGTACACATAATATGACTTGTATGCATAATATGACTTGTATGCTGTAGTACACACACTCCATGAAACTTTAGTTTCGTCTTACTTTGCTTTCTGAAAATAAAATTTGCGGTACTTGACCACTTGAAACTCGATTTTTGTCTTATTTTCTTACATTCTGTCAAATCCGTTATGAAAATTGTTGAGTTTGTGACGTGGCAATAGTGTGGTCCACTTACATGATGACATGTTTGCCACATCAGCTTAAGAATATATTTAATATTTTGAAAGTGTAAGAAACATTAAAAAAGATTTAGGTTTTTCTCTCTAGTTTCCAAAATGATTTTCACAGCTGTTGCTTTGTGTTGATTATTTTGAGTAACCAACACTCCTTCCCGTACGATTTTTACAGCTGCTTCATAATAATTAGGCCATGAAATTTGGAAAAATAGCTCCTCCTGTATTTAAAGTCCTCCCAAACTTATGATTGGGCTCTTTTCTTGAAATAACCCAGTCAAATAGCCCAGCAGCCCACTTGTACGGTCAATAACTTCATCCTTACCCAACAACTCAACTGGGCTTCATGTGATTGGGCTCTTTTCAAGCTGAGAAGTTTATCTAAAAAATGAGCCCATATAATTAGGCCGAATTCTAGTTGGGCTATCTTAGAATTAGTTTTCTTCTACTAGTCTACGGATAGTGGAAGAAATGTGCCTAAGACCTCAATGCACTACATCAAGAATTTCCCGAGAAGAAAACTAAATCTAACTTCGTCAACGCATTACAATACAAGTCAATGCATTTTAGTACAATCTGGTAAGGTGAAATACACTCTAATTAAAATGGCTACCAAACGAGCTTTAAAGTTATAAATAAGACGACATTTTTACGTTTGTGTTACATGTGTTTCATACATTAAATTGGATAATAAACATTACCTTATGTGAGAATATTAGATATCTACTTGGGCCTCCTTATACGATGCCTTCATTGGTGGCGATCAGTTCTCAGATATATTGGTGGCTCTGACTTGCAATCTAAGCCACCAGCTTGTGATTTTTCCAGGAAAGCTCAACAACTGGCCGTGGAAGGAATGAAGGGCCCACTCTCAGATTCTGCATGCCACATGGCACCCCAAAAGCCAATCGGACACCACTCTCCTATCCTACAAGATAAGCCCCTTCAATTCTGTACATTAACTCATCTGCGTCTCTCTCCCCAAACACTCCAAACCCCATACAATTTCACAGATCAAATAAGCAACAGAGTTTGGTCGAAGCCTCGAAAAATGGCCTCCGCCTGGGCTTCCTCTTCCGCCATTGCAGCCGTCGCTGTATCGTCGCGGTATTTATTTATTTATTTATTAAATGTGTGCTTACTTTCGTACTCTTGCATGGTTTATTGGGTTTTTGGAGTTTTTTGTTCCTTCGCATTGTTAATTAATACTAGCAAGATGTGAATTATGCTGCAGCTCCCAGAAGGGCGGGTCTTCTTTGGCGGCAACTAAGGCTTCTTTCTTTGGTGGGAGGAAGCTGAGAGTGAGAAGCTTCACAGCCGCCACAGGATCATCGTCATCTTTTACAGTACGTGCGGCTGCTGCTGACCCTGATAGGCCTCTGTGGTTTCCAGGAAGCACCCCTCCCCCATGGCTCGATGGAAGGTAGCTCCAAAATATCCCGTTTATGAATGTTCTCTTATCAGACTATCTAGCAACATGAAATATTTTGGTTACCAGCATCAACATGCGAGTCTAAACCATTAATTAAGTTGATAAATGTCCAACAATGTGGTTCATATTCACATAATTGAACCTAAACCCTTAATTAAGTCGACATTTGTCTGAATATCTTTGGTTCATAGCCGCATCGTTGAATCTTAAGTTGTTAATAAAATGTTTGCTTATAGAAAAAGGGGTGTGCGGACCCTTGTTAATTTATATCCGTTGATCTTCTTCAATTCATCCGATCTGACGCCCGAAAATTAAAAAGATGTGAAAGAAGTAAAAAGGGGTGTGTGGATATTACACCCGCATGGACGGAGCCAATGAAGGCTCACTGGGGGCAAATGACCCCACTCAAATAATTCGTTTGTTTAGTTGCAGACTACAATTATATAATATACACGGATTATCTTTGAAGAAAATATATGTATCTAATATCCAACATACATTCATTTTACTTATACTCTATATCAAATATTATATGAGCAATAGTGCTCTTGTTCTATCATTCAAACCGAAAAAACACTCTCACGCCTATCATGTACTTATATATTGTCTCATCACTTTGCCACTTTCCACTACTATATTGAAATTTTTGTAACATTGGAATTATGATACATCATCATTTGAAACCATCCTTAATATCATATTGCATATAACCATACTATAATAGGGTTTTCTTAGTTGTTTTTTGTTGCCCCCACTAGAAATTTTTTTTGACTCCGTCCCTGACACCCCATAGAAAAATGTTGTCTTACCAGACTAGATTACAATATAAGATGTTTACGTTGCTAGCATAGTAGCATGTGAACCTAAACCGTCACGAAACAACTGTCTATATGGTATTTTACGTTGTCTATCTACCTTACTGATTAAGTGTTATAATAATGCAGCCTCCCAGGAGACTTCGGCTTCGATCCTCTTGGTCTTTGTAAGTCGAACACCAATGCTATTAATCCCTAACCATGATTCTCACATGATCTCTAAATGCTGATGAAATTTGTAACTAATAATGTTTGTTAAAATGTGATTACAGCATCTGACCCAGACAGCCTGAAATGGAACCAGCAAGCAGAGCTTGTACACTGCAGATGGGCAATGCTCGGCGCAGCCGGAATCTTCATCCCCGAATTCTTGACCAAAATCGGCATTCTAAACACCCCCTCATGGTACACAGCCGGAGAGCAAGAGTACTTCACAGACACCACCACTCTCTTCGTCGTTGAGCTTGTTTTGATCGGGTGGGCCGAGGGGAGGAGATGGGCCGACATCCTCAAGCCGGGTTCAGTTAACACGGACCCAATCTTCCCCAACAACAAGCTCACCGGGACAGATGTAGGGTACCCGGGAGGGCTCTGGTTCGACCCACTTGGATGGGGAAGCGGCTCGCCTGAGAAGATCAAGGAGTTGAGGACAAAGGAGATTAAGAACGGAAGGCTAGCGATGTTGGCTGTGATGGGGGCTTGGTTTCAACACATTTACACTGGGACTGGCCCCATTGACAACCTCTTCGCTCACCTCGCTGATCCCGGCCATGCCACCATTTTCGCTGTGAGTGCAATTAGTTCACTTTAAATTGATTTAAACTAATTTGATTGCATGCTTAGTGTTTTCTTAATTAGGGTTAACATATCTAATTGTTTTGGTTGGTTTTTGGCAGTCTTTCTCCCCCAAGTGAGGAACGAAGGAGAATTCTAATTGGGGTTTTCAAGTGCGGGAGGAGAAGCAGCAAAGTTGTTAACTTGTTATCAATCGGGCAAAAGAGAGACTGAGAAGTATTGTGTTGTTCCAAGGGAAATTTGTAGGACTAAAAACTTGTAATTTGATGTGCTTGTGTACAAAAATCTCTTTGGAACCTTCGTTCCAATATGTATGAAATCAACTGGTGACCTACGAACTTATTCCAACTGTATATGCATGGCATGCAACTACGTTAACTGATGTTCTTATCAAACTAGCTTGGGATTTATACACAGTAAAATCGATCACAAATTTTTAATCAAAATTTATGTTGCAAATAAAATAATAGAGAAAAGCGGTACATAATCACAATTCAATATTTGTTTTTTTGTAACTAGTTTTATTTGTGCATATTTAATCATCCACCGTTGACCAAAAAAAGTTAAAAAATCATCCACTTTGATACCAAGTTGCGGAAAGAAATCATCTCTGAATTCCTTTCTCCTAATCCACAAAATTAGAAGATCCATATCATTGAAATTTGATCTAACAGCTACAAATAGGAACTCACTTTAAAAGTTATAAGAACTTTAACAATTAGATCAAATTTCAACAGCACGAATTCTCTGATTTGATGGATTAGGAAGAAGAGATCAGGAGAAAATCTCTTTCCCAAGTTGCCACCTAACATCCACAAGTAATAGCCTCCAAAATATTTTAATCAGGAAGGTGAGCTCCATACATGCATATGCATACTATATTCAAAGTCTAACTTGTCAATCAATCCCCACAAGTTGAAAACAGAAATACAATTATTTGTTTTGAAGCATTCAACTTCTATGAAGCTAAGGCTAATGGAACCCAAATTCATGTTAGTTTGGTATGCAAACACAACTCAAATAGATGGTTGGTTTGGTGATAAAACGAGAATGTAGGAGAAGAAAAAATGTCTACGGAAATCATTTCTCGAAGATAAACTGTTTGGACATAAAATCCTGAAACTTCATCACAAACTTGTGGCCACAAGAAAATTCAAGCAACAAATTAAGCAGCAAATACTAAAATTCTAATTAAACTTGAGTAAACTAAATTATGAAATTCTGAGGAACCCAATACAATTTACAAACAAATTACACTTAAAAAGGTTACAAATTTGTCAATAAGCAGACAAATTTAGTCATAAAAATATATTAATTTGAAGGAAAGTCACCTCATTACAGCCTAATGACGAACTCTCACCTCCTCTTCTTCTCTCAGAGTATCATCAACTACTATTATACAGGATTTAATTTTTTGTAATTTTCACAAATCTCTTCTTTGGGAAAAAAAATTGAGAGGAAATAGAGATTCTCTCTTTAACTTTCTGATAAGAAGCAAAACCGAACCGGCTAAGACGGAGGGTTGGGGCGCTGTACGGAGATCTGAACCGGAAGTGGCCGACTAGTACCCGACCCACCACAGCTGCTACAAAACGTACGACCCGAGCCGGCACAGCTCCGGCACCCGACATCGCCATCGGACCAGCGCGAGCAGAAGCAAGTGACCCGACCCGTTCCGTTGCACCTGGGACACCGCGGGAAGGGGCCGGCCATGGGCTTCTGGTCCATGACCGATTTGACGAAGACCGCGCCCGCCAAGACGCCGAGACCGGTGGCGAGCTGAGTCAGCACGATCGGATCTCCCATTTGTTTGGTGATGCGTCGGATAACGAGGAGGGAGAGAGCAGAGAGAGGGAGGAAAAGAAGCGAAAGGTGTAGAGAGAGAGGAACAAAGATTTTTATTAACTTATGGGGATTTTACTTTTATGCAAAAAATTGAAGAATTTAAAGTGGTGAGGGGAATGAACACGTTGACGCGGTTGGGTTGGGTGGGATTTTTAAGAATCCGCATCCTCGACGGATTCTATACGTAAGGATTCCGATGATATATTAATTATGCATGTTCATCATATATTATGCGGTTATAAATTATTGTAAATATTTTTATTTAAATTTAAATAAAAACAGTATTTGGTAAAAACTGACCACAAAATTTACGATGAACGAACACGATTCACATATTTTCAGAATCCTTACCAAAAAGATCCGGAGAGGATTTTTAAGGAGGTCGGGGGATTTGGAATATTGCGGACGTGTTTGCTTCCTTGTACGCTACTTCTACTTGGAGCCTTGGAGGCATGTACCACTTGATCTTGATTTTCTTTTACATCACATGTTGGAAATTTAGGAGGTGTGATGAAATTGGTTTTTAAATTTTTATGGGTGGTGATAAAAATTATCTGAATAGTGGGTAATCTATGTGAGTGTGGTTAGTATTGTCATATTTTCCTACTCCAAGCATAAATATGACAAACGTTTATTAAAAAAAGACGATATCTTTTGTTACAAGAGGTAGTGACAAATCTAAGATTTGAATTTCGAGGGATTTTTGTGTTAAAGTCTAACTTTGTTAGATAAACACTTACCCCTTAGTATCACGGTCTAGTGATATCCTATTCGCTTGTAAGTGAAAGGTGTTAGGTTCGATTCTCATCAAAGGCAAATTTGAATTACATTATTGTTAACCTATTATGAGGCTAAGCCTACCCCCACTCCCTTACTGTGATAATATCGTTTGTTTAAAAAAAACACTTGAGCATCATCAAAGGCATTTTGTCGAACACTTGGGAGCTTGTTGTCGTCAGTGGAACCAAGTTGCACACATGCCAAAAGATATTGATATATGCCGAAGCAATTTGATGAGTGATATTAAGAGAATTTGTCAAGTGTTGTCGATGCAATCTGTGAGAAGCATTTCATTAAACACTTGATTGGCACAAAATAAACCATACTAAACATTCAAAAGCTCTTCACAAAACTACCTCAACTATGGGTTGAACTACAATCTCATACCTCATGTTTTAAAAGTTACAATGTCATACCTCCACTTACGAATTTGTTGCAATGTCAAACCTCCATCAGTTTTTTGTCAATTTTTCTTTTAAATGCTGACGTGACTTGAGATGGGCCTCACTGCCTAGCCCAACTGGATTAAAAAATTAATTAAATATTAAAATTAAAAACAAAATCATTTATATAGAGATATACTTTTGTAAAACAATCTGGGAACCACATCCTCTTCCCCTTCCGGTCGTCCCCTCCCTTCACCACCCAAACCAACATGAACATGACCTACAAACTTAAACCCAAATTAACAGTTATAATCTTCCCCAAACCACCACCCAAAAAAATTCAGGAAAACAAAACAAACTAACATTTTACAACCTAACTCCACTTGACCCACCACATGAAAACCATTAAAATCCAGAAAATCTTTAAATAACAAATCAAAGCATATAAATTTAAATTTACAACTCAATCGGATTAGTGTTCATCTTAGATTCAAAATTACTTCTCTTCGTGACGCTGTCGTAGTATATTTCCAGATCCGGTAGAGTCGGTTGGCGATGATGGTTTTCTCGTCGACGGTGCCTGTGGAGGTGGTGATTGAAACTCAGTTCTTTTCTCTATTTCGATTCGAATTCCAGGTTCTTTTGGCTTTAAATTTGTTCGAATGCTTTTTTAGTGAAGGGATGGGGGACGAATGGAAAGGGGATGAAGGGTGAAGATGGATGTTTGAACGCTTTCCCTGCCAAGGGCGAAGCTACAGAGAAGCAAGAAGGGGATGCCGCCCCTCATCTTTCCGGAATCGCCACTGAAAGTGAAGATTTCAATCTTCTGAAACCGCTAGAATCTGGGTTTGGTTCTGGGTTTGCAGCGCATTGCACTACTGCGCTAAACTACAACGTTTTTTTTTTATTTTTTCAAAATACATAGGCCAGACTATGTCATTTTGGTCCTGGGATTGTTTTGGTTATACAAAGCAACATCGATGAAATGAGGCAGAACCTTTGTTCTGCCATTAGAAAGCATGACAGTCAACAACAACAAGAAGGTTGCAAGCCACCGTCGTCCAGCCATCTGAGAAGAACCTTTGTTCTACCATTTGATCTTTGCTTGTTCTTAGAGCCTTTCACTTAAAACATTTTGCTTTCTATGCAACAAACCTGCAAAAACTCTGATGGGTTTTGAGGTTTTTCAATTTCCTTGATTGGTTTTTTATGTTTCTCAAATTTGCTTTTGATTTGTTCTTGTTAGTACCTTGATGGGCTCCCTCTGCATTTGTCTGTGAGATTAAATCTTTAAATTTTATCATTTTGTGTGTTGAATCTCTAAGTTTTAGAGAGGTTTTAGACTTTAGAATTGTACCAAACATTGTGCTTTCCTATGATTGTTATGGACCATCCAATTTTCAATGGAATTCCTGATTACATGAATAGTTTTTAAGTATCCATGATTACATGAAGGGGGAAGGAGGGTAA
Source organism: Pyrus x bretschneideri (assembly GCF_019419815.1). Classification (NCBI taxonomy): domain Eukaryota; kingdom Viridiplantae; phylum Streptophyta; class Magnoliopsida; order Rosales; family Rosaceae; genus Pyrus; species Pyrus x bretschneideri. The sequence continues at coordinate 4,721,552 of NW_025999798.1, forward strand.
GGATGGATGTTCGAATGCTTTCCTAGAATCTCGGAGTCAAAATCACGGGAATTCCACGGTTCGATCCGCCATGAGTGGCAGCCAAACAACGTGAAAGCTCAGTGGGTCATGTTTGTGTCACCAAGAGCAATGGAACGGTGGTGGTGATGACGGTGCTCGTCACTAGAGTTCGCTGTAAAGTCACCTGGGAAGCTTGCCTGGAAACGGGCCGGGGCAGACAGAAGGGGAAGGAGGGAAGGTTCGGGAAGATGGTAAGGGTGAAGGTGATGGGTTGGTAGGGTGGGTCCACAATTTTTTATAAAAATATTAAAATGATTTTATTTTTTTATTTTTTTAATTTAATTGGGCTAGGAAGTGAGCTCGGTCTCAAGTCACATCAACATTTAGTAGAAAATTTGACGAAGATCTGATATTGCAATAAATTCGTAAGTTGAGGTATGACATTGTAACTTTTAAAACATGAGGTATGAAATTATGATTTAACCCATAATTAAAATAGTTTTGTATAATTTATCTAACAAGATGACGCGGTTGGGTTGGGTGGGATTTTTAAGGAGGTCGGGGGATTTGGAATAATGCGGACGTGTTTGCTTCCTTGTACGCTACTTCTACTCGGAGCCTTGGAGGCATGTACCAATTGATCTTGATTTTCTTATCTTTTTCTTGTACATCACATGTTGGAAATTTAGGGGGTGTGATGGGAAATTGGTTTTGAAATTTTTATGGGTGGTGATAAAAATTATCTGAATAGTGGATAATCTATGTGATTGTGGTTAGTATTGTCATATTTTCCTAGTCCAAGCATAAATACGACAAACATTTAATAAAAAAAAGAGACGATTTCTTTTGTTATAAGAGGTAGTGATAGATTTAGGATTTGAATTTTGAGAGATTTCTATGTTAAAGTTTAATTTTTTTAGATAAACAATTGTTCTTTAGTATTACGGTGTAGTGGTATTCCTCTTCACTTGTAAGTGAGAGGTGTTAGGTTCGATTCTCGTCAAATGCAAATTTGAATTACATTATTGTTAACCTATTGTGAGGCTAAACTTACCCCTCTTCATTACTGTGATAATATCGTTTGTTCAAAAAAAAAAAAAAAATTGCTCTTCACAAGACCTACACATGATTTTCTTAAACTGCGGGTGGTCTCGGGGACCAGTCTCTATGGTAACAAAATTGTGGTTGTGACATTCTCAAAACTTGGATACTCTAATATTCCTTTTTCGATCCTACTTTTCAAGTGATAAATAAACAGACATATTCTTACACTTATCGACGTAGTTCACCGCCATAAAAAAGCTCATCTAGGAATTTCCAAAAATAAAAGAAGTCACGTTTTATTTGCTCTTGTGGTTGTCAATTTTAATTTGTTGTATGGTTAGAAGAGTGAACGATGTAGAAAAGAAACACCTTTTTTTTTTTGTTAATTAGAAGAAAAAGAAAAACTTCATACGTTTACTTGCTTGCACTTTTGGTTATATATTCTCCACGGCCACTTCATCTTTTACATTAGTTATTCAAAAATATCATTCTTTACTACGTTTTTCATATCATATTTGTATCATCTACTAATAGGGATGAGAAAAAGCAAACTTCATACATTCTATTTGCTACCACTTTTCATCAGTCTCCATCGTCCCTTCCTCTTCGACATCACTTATTGCCTGAAGAAGTTCCAACTGAGTAGCTGCAGGATCCAACTCCCGACAAGGCGACAACTCTTCTTCCGAAGTAACTCCTGTCTATTTGGATCCAAATGCGATCAAATATTGTCGAAATGCTAGCCACTTTCACCAAGGGAGTTACAAGTACACCTTGGTCTTCACTGAAGTCTTCAATGGCGTCGACCATATCATGTTTGTGTACAATTTCTACGGTTGTCAGTTCATTCCAGTCGAGAGACCAAATCCTGAACAGTGCCCAGACTTCTCCCTCCCCTCGATGAGAGTAACTTACATAAACCTTGTACACTATCAATGAGATATTCTAGTTCAATAATACAATGTCATATGTAAAAAAACGTAAATACGATGACATTGTATTATTGAGTGATATTCTCACTTCATATTTTCCTACTGGAAAATCCGCAGATGGCTTTGGCTTTGAGAGGCCAGAGGAACCCCGTGTCAAGGGGTCCAGTTCACTATTTGTTTTGGGGTTCAGCCGAAGGATCCGGAATGTGAAAGAACCCAAAGAAATCACCTTATGAACATAATACCTAGACATCCCATCATCGCCATCAAATGCCGCCCACACCTAATTATCTCCAAACCACTTCTCTGGTCGATCCGGAATAAATTCTTTTGTTCTGGTCAACCTAGTTTTAAAGGAGGGGGATGCAACGTGAGAACTTTCCAGAAGTCCATCCATATCTCCAAACCACTTCTTTGGTCGATCCGGAATAAATTTTTTTTTTTGGTCAACCTAGTTTTAAAGGAGGGGGATACAACATGAGAACTTTCCAGAAGTCCATCCATATTCCATACTAGTGCTACTCTCGCCCAAACTTGACCAAAAATTCTTTAACTAGATGAAGAAGTTGCATCTTTGTTACACTCCATGCATATTCCTACACAAATGGATTAGTTTGGTTTTGTTAGTTTTATAGTAACCATTCTAAACAACGATGTTATTAGGTTTTGTTTGAGGTCGGAAGTCTAAACCGAACCAAATCGAACTGCAACTGCATCTTTTGTCACTACATTTTTGGTGCCCTTCTTTTCTAACCAAATATGAAAAAAATTCTTTAAAATTGGGGCCTTTTATAAAAATAAAAGAAATGAAAATTTGTCACAAATCTATTAAATGCCGATGTGAGAAAAAATATTGAGGATATGTAGATTAGATAAAGAAAAAAAAATCAACATAAATTTTGATTGAGTTAAATTATGAACAGATTTGAAACAAGAAATTTCAGCTTAAAAATCTTGATCCTGAGGTTTAGTAAATCGACTCATTAGTATATGAAAAGATTCATTTAAGTAAAAAAAATCAAATTGAGATATGAGACTACGAGTAATTACCTTGTTGTACGAGTTGTGAAGAATTTCAACCACAAAGCGCTATCTTGGGCAGACCTTTTGTCTCAAGTTTTTCATCCCTAAAACTAGACCATTTCTTAGAAAAGTTTTCACAACTAAGCCGTTAAATACTGATTTTACGCTCTTATCGAGGCATGAAGATAAGAACACATCAACATAAACATTGGCAAAAAATCTCAATTTGAGATACATTACCAAAAGTGGGGATATCGAGGACATTTCAGTGAAATTTTAGGCATGCTCACAACTTGGACAATATGTTAAAATCTTTCCTAGCCCAACATTTAATTATATAAGGTATTGATTTTGACTATTTCTAAAAAAGTTATCACATCCAAGCTGTTAAATATTGATTTTGACGGTCTTATCGAGGAATGGAGATCAACATAAATATCGACAAAAAATATCAATTGCGATATGTTACCAAAAGTGGGGAGATCAAGAAAACTTTAGCAAAATTTCAGGCATGCTTACAACTTGGACAATAGCACAAGAACGTTAAACTATTTCCTTGCCCAACATTATGTAAAATGTTATAGACATCCAGTTATAATGCGTAGAGTGTCATACTAACCCGAGTAATTTAAGGCGTACTTAAGCAACCTCACACATATCAAACTATGGTGACTAAATGAGAACTCCTTTACTAAACTTCATCATACATGAATCACCTTATTACAGTTTTTAGTTATAAGTTTAAACTAACAAGCTTGGCAATATCAAAGCTCAGTGTAAATCTTTGTGAACATTTGCTCAAATCAATGTTTCCATGATGTGGGACATCTTTCTATTTTGTGATACGCTCATTGTATTCTATCTTTATTAATATAAAAATAGCTCATTCTCCCAAAATGTTGATATGGCCGAGTTGGTCTAAGGCGCCAGATTAAGGTTCTGGTCCGAAAGGGCGTGGGTTCAAATCCCACTGTCAACATCTCGTATTTTACGAGTTCAATATTTTTTATATTTTTTATGGGGTAAAGTGAGTTTGATGAATTTTAATTCGCACCAAGAACAGAGACTGTTGAGCATAAAAAACAGTTAACATCCATGAGCTTCAAAATTTCTTAAAAAATTGTACAAATTTTTCTTTAGCCTCAGAACAACCTACAAAATCGAGTTGTGAGAAAACTATAACCTTGCGCTGCAGGAGCATCGACTATGAATTTTTACAAAAAATAACGACCCCAATTAAATAAAACTCCCAATAATACACGTTCGATTCAATTCCACAATCAAATAACAGTGTCTTTTTTCTAACCAATGCTACTTGCATTGCTCCATTGGATGATCAATGATGCTTGCATTCGTACTTATTTTCTCTTGTTTCTGCTTAACTTCTAATGAGCCACGCATTCATCGGTGCAACCCCCCGTTGTAGTTATATAGCTCTCCCACGTCGTTGCGTAGCACCATCTCTTACAATTCTCCATCGCCAAAAATTCATTTCCGTTGAAACAAAAAAATCAATGACAAAGAATATAAGAAACTCAGAATACTTGTCTGATGTTGATGTTGATTCTTGAAGTTTGGATGTACTCTAAAACACAAACATCCTCCTCGTCGGAGAACCGCTTCTCAAGAGGCACAATTTCAGCATGTTCTCCCTCAGTGAATATCCGAGGCACGCCTGCAACACAAGAGAGCCAAGGCATTGTCTTATAAGGCTGTAAATACAATACTCTACGAAATCACAACCAAAGTTAAGTGTTGTGGGAAATGGCAAGCCGCACTGTTTATCACAAGAAAGCACACGAGAGTAAAAGATAGGTGAAGATTCGCATTTACCATGAAAGCATTCCCTTGCTTCCCCGGCCATAAGTACAACATCACCGCTTCGAAGGAACATTGCTATTGGAGGATCCTCCCTAAGCTTTCCACCCAAAAGGAAAATTGCTTTGCAGCCTAAACTGAGGAAAGTGAAAGACATTTCAGCTCCTAAGGAGATGCATATTACTAAATCTATTTCCTTTTTTCTTGATGAACAACCAGGATCGAAAACCAAAAATGAAATGGCATGGAAGGATACCTCATGCTTACAATAGGCTTACTCCAATCAGCTTCCATGTCATCAAGGTGGCCCCCAAGCATATCGCCTAGACAAAAAACCAGAAGACAGAACATATGTAAATTCTAGCTTGTTCTTTCTTTCCAACCAAAAAAGAAACAGCATTCAAATCGTTGGTGAGGAACTCTTTCGTAGCAATACCTGGGCCAAAGTAGTTGACTATTGCACCTTCAGGCTGGAACTCTTCACCCGGAGGCATTGCAGGTTTTGCCAGTCTTTGAGCCAGTTGACAAAGTGTATCAGGGATTTTGTTATGTGGAAGAGAGACGTCATAGTTTCGCTACACCATGAACATATTTTTGGTTCAATATGTATTGTGAGGAAACTCGAATGCATCAAACAAAGTCTCAAATTGAACTGATTTACCAATAAATATCAGAAACTATTCATTGCTTACAAGGGTAACAACTATTTTTAGCTTGAAAAGTACAGTTTCCGTTTATTCTCGCCTAAATCATGTGGCATCCAAGTGGCATGCAACTTTTGTTTACTAAAAATGCATGATAGGCTTTCTAGATTGAAAAGAAAAATTGGACCAACACCTACCCTGGACCATTCAAATTGCAGGCCAAGGGTGCTCCAACGCAGTTTCCGTAATAAAACTGAAGCCGAGACCAATTTTCCTGAGTTTCCCTTTGACGACACTTCATGTTCCTCAAAGAACTTCCACCTGTCAGCATCCCCATTGCTGACAGCAGAACTACATTCAGAATTTGAACTCCCTTGTGCAACCAAAACTTTCCTCTCCTTCACCGCAGAAAATAAATCACTAATAGGCCCGTAAAATGCATTGTGATTAGTTCTGTTAGGAGGCCGCGGGAAGCTGGTTAAACTCTCCCTTATCCATTGGCATTGTTCTTCTACGCTCAGTGCTCCAGGAATGAAATAAAATCCTGTAATGTTTCCAAAAGGAGATACCAATTCAAATCCGTAATACTAATTTTCTTTTGTTCAAGCGGTATTCTAATTATATGTAATCTAAACTACTAAAATGGGGATTCAAACTTTGGTGTGACGTAGGGTGAGCACACTGCTCTAGTCAACTTGGCTACGCCAGGTCTATAAACTGAAATTAGTCAATTCAAATCCCTATAGTACTAGTTACTAACGAACCGCGTATGAATTCAAATCCCTAATATACATTAGCATTCATCCAATGCAGGAGGAAAAAAAATGAAAGTATCAAAAGCATATAATGAAATTATGAAAATGCATTGAAAGAGAAAAGGTTGTTGCCTGGGCCATTTTCTATGGAGAAGACGGGTCCATCGAAACCGCATTGAACCGGAACGATTCCCGGCGGAAGCACAGCCTTCTGATTGTAGGATTCTAGAATTGACTTGAAATCCAAGACCTCAGATAAATCCACCGGTTTGGGTTTCCTTTTCCTGATAGAAAACGAAAATTACACGTTTAATTATTTACGAAATTGGAATCGGAATCGGAATCGTCAAATTACATGTTCGGGAATCGAATTACTTTTTGGAGGATTTGTAAGTGTCTTCGTAATACAGCTTGTACTTCTTCTCCGCTCGTCTGAAAGCGGTTCGCTCCGAATCATCCGGGACCGTACCGGATTCGGATCCGTACATTTCGGCGAGTCGCCTCGGGCGGCGGTGAGTTAACTCGGAGCCGGGAAACAGAGTGAGCAAGGTAGTCGGAGAGGGGGGTTTCGCTAGGGTTTTATCGCGCGGTTTCAGCACTTCTGGGGTTCGCGTCGCCGCAGTGGTTTTCCTTCTCCCCTTTTTGCCCTTTCGCGGCAGTAATTTCTTATAGCCCTCCGCTGTCAACCGAAAAGACTTTTAAGCCCTTGCTGAGGCTTCCTCACTAACGCCAATTTCAAAGGATAATTTCGTCTTTCTAAATTTTAAAGAATCTTGTTTAATTATCTTCTGGGACACAGAAAGGAAAACAAAATAAAACACGAACAATCTCCTCGGAATCGAAATAGGACCAGAAATGGCGTGCAGGACTGCGCTACGATCCGCTGTGCTAGTAGAAGCGTGGCGACCCGTTCATCTCGCTCGGAGCTCCGCCTCCGCCTCGTTCAGGACCCGCGGGTTCTCCTCCCCCAGGCTGACCCGCCACTTCAGGACCCGGGACGTCCAATTCGCGCGACGGACTCACCTCAACCGCGCCGACAACGAAAATTCGTCGGATTTGCCGGAGGACGACCAGGGCCCGCCGCAAGAGGCCATCTTGAAAGCAATTTCAGGTTTCGTCCTCCTCCCAGTCTCAGAAATTTATTTATTTTAATTTTAATTTTTGGTATTTATGAATTTCTTTGACTCGTTTTTGGTGTTGGAGTTGGATATAGAGGTTTCGAAGACAGAAGGGAGAGTTGGGCAGACGACGAATGTGGTTATCGGAGGCACGGTGGCGGATGATTCTACGAATGAATGGGTCGACTTGGATCAGAAGGTATTGATAAACCCATTGCTTTGCTTTTGATTAATTTTGATTCAACAGCTGACTTGTAACGTTTAGGAGTAAGTTTGTAATATTTTCGACGTGGTTGTGTATATAAAATGGTGTGACTTTGTGTTATTGAAGGTAAATTCGTATCCAACTGTTAGAGGGTTCACAGCAATTGGAACTGGAGGGGATGATTTTGTTCAAGCTATGGTTGTTGCTGTCGAATCCGTAATTCAACAACCTGTCCCCGAGGTATACATACTTACGTGCAATCACAATATATGTATATATTAACCCTTGTTGTGACTGCCCATCATTTGCAGTTATTTGATAGATATATTTATGAATTGGTCTAATGCGTGTATTTGCAAGCATTATGGGTACCTTGCTGAAATCAAACCATTTGTGGACATACAAGTACACTTGTGTAGTTCTGTAGGCTGTTGTTTTCTTTCGGGTCAAATTGTTGCACATAGTATTTCATTGAGTGTATCAATGTTCATGAAATATATTTTTTTATGCAAGCGATGTTGGGGGAAGGGGGTAGCCAACCTAGGACCTTGGGTGCATGGGTAAATGATTTTGACCACTTCAGCTACAAGCCCCGTGCTTTATTACTTGTGTATTGAGTAGCTCAATTGGAGATGAATAGAATAGGAAACTAGTAGCTAATTTCTGAGTTGATTTCTCGAGTATGTAAATTTATAGACTGAAACAAGTGAATTATGATAGCCAAAGAGGTGCTTGTTGTCTTAAATAATATGAGGACATATTATTGCAATGTCAAGTATATGCTAAACTATAAGCAGAGACGTGGTGCATTGGAGTTGTTTCTTAGACTTATGTGTATGTCCTTGAAATTACGATCGGTAGGCTTAAGGTAATTTTATTATTTATTAGGATCAAGAGGAGACCTTATAGCGATGTATTCTACCATGCCCCTCCTGCCCTCTATTTTTGTACAGAACATTATGATTCCAACCAAACTAAGTGTCACTGTAGTTTGGGGACAAGAATTTTAAGATGTACTGGTAGACAGCCTGAGGAATTTTGAGATGTACTGATGGACAGTTTTATGAGAAATAAGGAGCAGCTTTGGCCAGTGATCATGATGGAAAACTAATTATGGTTTATGCAGTTGCCACTGAGAAACATCTTATGGGAAGTTCAAAGCTCCTGAAAAGGAGTGAGAAAGTGATAAGAGGCTAAGAGTATGAAATGTGCCAGAAAAGATGTGGTTTGAATTTGAAAATGCGGTGCAAAGAGTTGGGCAGGCTGCATATGTCATAAAAGAAACTAATCAACTTCTCTTTTGAGTGTGGTAGGTACTTTGCCAATCATCGATTAAAAGAGGTTCTGTTGGCTAGAAAAAATGCGGTATACGTCTTGCCCTTAATGCTCATAACTGAAACTGGCTCTTGATGTGCACTTGTTGAGGGTAACATGGAGCCAACCATAGGGAAATTGACTAATAGCTGAATTTGACCATAGTTTAGTGTTCTCGCTGATTTAAGATGACTCAGAAACAGGCATAGCTAATAGATCTGCTGACTCTGCTCCCTCTAGGCTATAGCCAAATGCTTATCCATTGGGATGCATTTTAAAGTATAGATTGTTGAGTGGAATACGAACCTGACAAATTAAGATCAATGGGTGCCAAATTATTATTATTTTTCCAAACGCCCCAATGAACGGATTTTTCTCCAATAAGATAATTGTGAATGGAAGGAACATAATACTTAAAGAACTGGGAGTTTTTGTCTTCTTGGCTTGGCCACGATTGCTATAGTAATCATGACTTGACATTTGTTTTAATTTAAACCTAGTATAAGGTGAAAAGTGAAATTCATTTACTCCAAAAGGCTTATGTGGTGGGTGGTGGTGCAACATGTAACAGGAATCCTTGTGCTACAATCCATTTTTGTTGCCCCTTTTAAATAAAGATGAAAATTTGATTGTTGATATGTTTGTTGACGTCTGATCTATCGAGTGCACGAGTTCAATTCACTCATAAATAATGAATGCAAAAGTTTGACGGACCTTGTTATATGCTATTTTTTATGGCAGGGTCATGTGAGGCAGAAGGTGTCATCGAGGGGAAAATATGTATCTGTAAACATTGGACCTGTTCAAGTAATTTCAAGTGAACAGGTTTTCCCCTCCCTCCCCTGCACTCTCGCCATGAATTTGCTAATGTTATTTCTCTATATCCATTATGCAGACAATCTTCAGGCAGTAAATGGATAACGATTATAATTTGATGACGTGGAATTGTATTGTGATTTCCAGGTCCAAGCTGTATACAACGCCATGAGAAGAGATGATCGGATGAAATACTTTTTGTAGTGGAATACTCCATTTTTATCGTGCATCTGTACAGAGTGCCAATTTCTAGTGGCCTCCCCAGTGCCCTTCTCAAGTCTGGTTCAGATTTGGGCTAATTCATGATACTATCGAGCTGAGCAGTCGTTCAAAATCGATCCATCTACTCGCTCGGGATGTATTTAGGTATAATTCAGAAAGTAGGCATTCATCAATCTGTATTACTGAACTATATGTTACTGATTATATGGAAGGCCAGATTATTAGCAGTTTCCTACTATTTTTTTCTTTAATGTCGGTTTTAGAAGTATACGAAACGAGTCGATTTTAGTCGTAATTTGTTTGAGGTCACGAAATATTTTCATCATATTTGAGTAATGCAAACCAATTATTCGTAAAGCAATAATGTGTTTGGTTGGAGAGGAGATGCTCCCGACATATCAGTTAGCAAAATTCCGCTCATGTACTGCAGACACATGCAGCGTTTTGCTTCCAAGCTTTGGCCCAAAGGAGCAACCAAATCGCTGCCATGCGGCGTCTCGTACACAATTGACCTTTTGCAATCAACCAATGTTGGAAGGGGCTAACGCTAAAGTGATCGAACAAATCCAACGCTAAGTATCATTCTTAAAGAACGGTAACACAACTAATGTTAATTTGGTCTAACGTTATTTGGTTTCACTTTGTTTAACGAGATTTCGATTTCAAATCTTGACAGTTATAGACAAGTTAGACAAGTTAGCTAGTGATTGGATTCCAAGCAGCATGCGTGTAATAGTTCATGGGTTTGAACGTTTACGACCACATCTACTTTTGAATTGTGGTTGGGATTAATTTAAAGCATTATATTGATAATCATACTTAAGCCCACATCATTAGGCATGTAAATTAATCCATACTTTGGGGAAACAATATTTTTCTTTAAATATATCTAAACTACAAAAAGTGACATTCAAACTCGAGTGCAGAGAAAATAACACAATGCTTTTTAAAATAAAGGGATGTGATATCCACACATTCCATTTTACTTCTCACACACTTTTTAAATTTTTGAACGTCGGATAGAATGAATTGAAAAAGATTAACGAATAAAAATTATCAAAAAATATGTAAGAAGTAAAATAAGATGTGTGGATAACCATTCCAAAATAAATTAACGCATGATTTTACGAGCCCCTATCAATTTTAGAAAGATCCACGCCCTCCTCAACGACTCGCCATCTCTCCCAATAATTTAATTAATCTTTGATGACCTAATAGTTGGTACCTTTGTTAATTTACTGCTACTTGTTGCCATTTCGTCGTCTCCAACTTTTTTATATCCTTTATTTTTTGGAACTTAGATCGATGCATGCAGTCACGCAGGCATTTCGGTGGAAAAAAAATATACAAACTCAAGGGTGACACATGTTTAAAATTAAAAACTTGAACCATACCTACTTTGTTAATTTTTTGGTTTGACTCAACCAAGCATTATGTTACCCATTTACAAGTAAATTTGATAATCATTGCTTACTTGAAACGGAGAAGTAATAAATCTGAAAAGTTAGGAATAATAATGAAATGGTACATGGTCACCTATTTCATCAATGTAATTTTTGGTTTTTCAAGTATTAGATTATAGATTAATGTAATGTGAAACTCGTATACTTTTTTATTTTGCATGTGGCAGTAAACGAAAAAAGTAATGAATTCGGGAAGTTAAGAATAAGAGAGAAGAAAATGGAACAAGATCACTTAATTCACGTAGTCAATGTAATTTATGATTTTTCAAATATTAAACTACAAATTGTAATGTGATCATGTGTGTGTCAGTAAAAATTGAGAAAGTTAGGAATCTGAATAATTTAAATACATATTCCATGTAAACCTATCAAAGAAATCAAGATTGTACTTAAGGGTTAATTAACCTTAATAATTATTGTTAGCTGAGCTAATCAAGGTGAATATATAATTGAATAAACTATGATTGATATCCTTCCTAAATGCTGTGTGTGGGTATTGCTTTCATCACTTGCTGGCATTGCTCTCTTTGTCTTGAAGATATATGGTTTTATTTTAATCTTTCAATTTGATCCCCCACCCTGCACCATATAATCTTCATATAACAAAAGACTAGTCTCAAGTCTTCACGACCACCATTCTGGTTCGACATTTCTGTTTCCTCTCCCAATTTTCTATATTCTCCTGCTTCTGAAGGAGTGAGAAGCAACATGGGAAGAAACTAACAAGAAAAAGATACCATGAATGGCAAACTCAAGGTACATATATACGTGTGTGCGTGTATTTCCGTAAACTTTTCTCTGTAACTGTATTATTACTTCAAAGCTGCTCCAAATTGGCATAAGGAAGTGATTTACGTTCATTCATTCTCTCCGTCTGCACAGCCCGTTAATTTCAGTCGTTTGGTTCTCCTTGGTTATTCAATCCAAAGGCCAGAGATAAATAGGGGTGTGCATGAAGAGAAAATGAGTGTTTGGAAATCACTTTCCGTTGACATATCTTGTCATAGTGAAGTTGGCTAGAGCATTATGCTCTCTCTCTTCACTCAAGTTCAAATTGTTCTCCCCGTAGTTGAGATAATTAGAAAAAGAAAAATTATTGTTGCTAAATGTGAGCTGTAAATTTCCAATTCTCTGCTCTTTAGGATATAGTAAAAGTTGAACTCCAAGGACTGGCTTCAGGTTCTTCACCAAACTCACCAACTGAAGATGGAAGACCAAGTAGCATGATAGTTAAGGTCGGTGAATTCTGTCCCATACTTTTTTCCTTTTTCCTTTTTTTTGAGCGTGGTGGTCATGTCATCATCTGGTATTACTACTAATTTACGTGTTAACTGAGTTCCGCCATACTTGTTTGAATCACAGAAAGCAAACACCATGTTTCCTGCTCACTTGATAGCAGAAGCCATATCCTCACTCAGAGGCCTTGATCTGAGATGGTCAGGTCCCATCACACCAAGTGAGATGCTCTATGTTCAGCAATACATCTTCACAAAGTACCCAGAATACTGCAATGGATTAGCAGAAGATGTCGAAAAACTAGACATCGATAATCTTTCGACCAACGAAGAATCCTCAGGAACTCCACCCCATGACAATAAGCTCAAGTCACCCAAGAGTGTGACACCAAAAGAGTTGTCCCCATTCAGCAGCACTCACTCAGACCTGGACAGGACACAAATGGAACCTCTCAAGACTTCTCGACATCCTCGTTCCAGGGTAACTTTGCATCCATTCCTGAGGTCCAAGCAAGGAATTGAAGCAATGTGGGTTGCAAGGGGAAGACTATTTAGTCATTTTCATGTCAAATTACAAAGATGCGATGGTGATGATTGGTGAGATCTACCCTTTCTTCAGAGGAAATTACTATACGACCATTGTGGGAGAGAAGACTGATCAGTCTGATCCCATAAGAGTAACTCCACCGTAGGTGGATGCTCGGGGGACAGGCCAGAGAAAAGGGGCCTGAGGCCCTATGAACCGGCTCCAGCGTGAAGGAGCCCGAGTGGAGGTAGAGGTCCGAGCTTCGGCCCGTGAAGAATTGCCAGCCCGAGGTCCCGAGTCGATGTGACGCCAGGGCTGACGTCAGCTTGGCGTCAAGTCTTTTTTTATTTTATTTTTCTGTCAGGTGTGTGCACCCCACTTGCGCGTGGGGGCGGGTCGCCGACACAATTTTAGAAAAATCAGTAACTTTTTCAGATTCAAAAGTTACCATTGGGAAGTCACGTGGCTTCCCACGGTCCGTTCGATCTCAACGGCTCTTTAACTTGGACCGTTCAATCTCAACGGTAAAAAAAATAAAAAAAAGTCTTATTTAATATCCACCGTTCGATCTAAGAGCAACGGTCGATATTAATATGCTTTATAAATAAATAAATAAATAAAAGAAAAAATAGTTTTAAAATTAAGAAAAGTTACCGTTGTGACACGTGGCACAATTTGGAGTGTTGGAATTCAAATTTTTTTATATCCAACGATTAATTAGTTGAATAAAATTTTAAAAAAATTGTAAAAAATTGTAAAAAAATTGTAAAAAATTCGAAAAAAAATTTTGAATTTAAAAAAAAAAAAAAAATGTTTTTACTTTTCTATAAATACCGTCTCATTTCGGATTTTATGACAAGTGATGCAATGAGAACGATTAAAAATCTTATCCGAAATTACAAATAAAATTATTTTGTATTATTTTATAAATAAAAAAAATACTAATATTTTATTGCCTATTACCAGGGCTATTGAAGTGTAACGGTGGAGATGCAAAAGGCGATTACTGTTCATTAAGGGCAGTTACTGTTCACCAGGAAGATTGAATAGTGAATAGCCTGGAGGGAGGGCTCCAACGCTGGAGTTGCTCTAAGGGACTTTGCAAGTACCAAAGAATCTAGGGCTATTTCAGCACCATAAACTTGGTTGGATTTGAGGATAAAAGGGTCACAACTTAGCAGTACTTTAGGAGAAAGTGCAAGTATAGTCCCAAAGGACTGTTTTCCTATCCTGCCACTGTCAATGGGACTAAATACTCCATGGATTGGATCTCGGAGGCACATAGGAACTCATGGCATGTCCTGTTTGACGCAACCGGCTTGGTTGTGGGGGAGGACCAGTTAGCGCTTGCGCTGTACCGGCCGGATTTTCTGCTGTGCACCCGTAATAATACACACACCTAGCCATCCAGCATCACTTGCCTCTTAGTCAGGAGAAAAACATTTGACACTATGACTAATCCAGCCTAGGATTTCATCATGGTATTGCTTTTATTAACAATAAACATGTGTAATTTTTATTTCTTTCTTATTCCTGTGAACTCTAATTTCATGGACCTGATTGTACGTGTTCCTGTTATAAATGGAGCACATATTAAGTCTTTCTTTTTCTTTTTCCTAGTCCTATTTTTCAAAACCTAATAGTCTTGACATGTTTTAATTTCTTCATTAAGAAGGAAAGAATTTGTTGGGTAGAGCGTTTACCTTTTGGATTATTTCGCCAATTTTTTCTCCGAACTTGGAGCAACTACTAGTTTCCTCCTTGAACTTTCCTTTGGGCCTATTCTTCTCCTCCACAATCATTAGAAACGGTTAGTTTCCAACTTAATGGTTATGTTTACGCACAATTTATTCAAATTTTTTCTGGTAAAAAGTACACATGCAAATCATTAGATGTTATTTGCTATATATTTAGGGTAAATTAATCAAAATAGAAGTTTAGAGGAAAATTAGCAATGCATTACAAGCAAAATCATAGAAATATTCTTACCATTACATCGTTATTTTCTGTTAAAAAAATGATACAAAAAACAATACATCGTCATCGATTAGAATATTGTTCAACAAAAATCTACGGTATAATGGTAAGCATGCCCTAAAGTCCTCAAACATATTCCAGGGTATCACCCACACATTACGGGTGACTAGTCAATCATTCCAGTTGACGGAAGAGGTTTACAAGACAAGTAACAATGAATCAAGAACCATACAACCTTAAAAACTTTTAAAAGTCGCAAAGTACCTTACAAAATTCGAACTCGCCATTATTGTTTTATTAAGTAGTCAATAACATTCCAGAATTATCATTAATTATCTTTCTTTTCACCGAATATTTCAGAGACAGCCACTAACCATTTCATTTTTTGGTAAAACATTTCATCAATTTATTGGTGTTTATATATGTTGACTTTAAAAATTATCAAGCCTACGTGGTGCGCAGACCAAGTAACTAATGAGCTAACTATGCCATTCAGTTATGTGCAAGGCGTGCCAACTCGACGGCTGAGCTCAGCCGGGAAGTAAAATATGATGATGTCCCATTGAGCGCGCTGCTGACTTCTTGATCTTGCAACTGCGGTCGATGAAGGAACACGTCTCGACATTCAGGTTCTAAAGCCTAAAGACAAGGCTACTAGTTCTGTAAAGTTCACAAATCGTCGGCACCGGATTCGGTTTACGGTGATTATATTCGTGAGAGTATAAGCACGTCGAACTGGCATCAAACTATATGAACACAAATACTCAAAAAAGATGTATGTCTTGATGGTAAATGTGGTTCGGTCGTTAGAATGTCGAACTCTAAAGTGTACTTGTGAATATCCAATCATAAAACAACTCGGCATTCAACGTGCCAAGCTTAGTAACCTGTAACATCTCACTTCGTCGAAAAGGTTGATGAGATGACCTCTACCAACAAGGACTCGAAAATCCTTGTGGATCGAGACTTGGATAAATAACCAGTCAGTCTCGAAGTAGTGTTGTTTATCCAAACTGAAGGTGCTCCTTGATCGGCTGATTCAACGGCTCCAATGTTGTTTATCCAAACTAAAGATGTCACCAATTGTCTTCACAGTGTTGTTTATCCAAACTGAAGATGTGTTGGGGAGAAGAAAGGGACAGAGGATAAAATCTCCAAGGTTGTTAAGAAGCTTTGTGCAGGGCAATTTGTGTGTTGAATTGGAGGGGCCTTGAATAATGCACTCCCTTCTTTATTTATAGCAGCGAATCCCCTCATGGCCGAGCTAGAGATGGACTAGGAATAAAACTCCTCACCCCAATTCGATCAGGTCTCGGCCAATCCTAATTTCTATAGGACTTTGAATCAAGCTCTTTAACAATCCAGATTCATCTCCTGATCCTAAGCACCTTTAGCTTCAAGACTCCTTGTTCCACTAGAAATCGACTACTTCACCCTTATCTAAACTAACCCCTTTTGCAATAGAATTCGCTCGACCCTAACCGGACAATCCACAAGAAAATTCTAGACAAATGCCATTGGGCCGAGAATAATCCCAGGCTCGACCCAAACAATATCATAAATGGTTTTTAAAATTGACTCACACCATTAAAATGGTATTTGAAGTTAAAAATTTATCAATGTAGTATCTGAAAATAGGTATCGTAAATCAATGTGGTCATTTTGTCACAATTTAATAAAAAAAATTGTTATATGCTGATATGGCACATAAATGGAGTCCACAAGATGTAAGAGTTTTTATCATGAATTGTCTCTGAAATTGACTCATACTATTAAGATGATTCATAAAATTGAAAATCAATCAACGTAGTCCCTGAAAACATATAGGTGTCGCAAATCAATGTGGTCATTCGTCATAATTCTGGAAAAAAAAAATTATTTGCAGATGTAGGTTTAATAACTAATTAAAAAAACTTGTCAAAACACGTTTCACAATGAGATTATATCAAGGCAGAGCTCACCGTTCTCCGTGTGACCAAGATCATCGGTGGAGCTCCAAACAAGCTCTCCAAGATTAAAGCTGTGAGGCTGTCAAACGCCCAAATATTGACGATGGAGTCACAAAAGTCGTCACCAATTCAAGTCGTCCCCAAATATAGTTTTGATCGTGATCTAATTCAATGAAGGGTGTCGAAAAGTGTAAAGATGGGTGTCTTAAATTTTTTTTTTTTTCCTTAAAAAAAAAGACGTTGAAGGCTACCAAAGATGGAGGTAGAAGAGTATAGGTTGGGATCATAGGTGAATGCAGGATTGAGTTTCTGGTTCGACAACTTTTTTAATTAATTATCAAATTATTAGACCTATTTCTAATTTAGTTTTGCTTTAGTTAGATTCATAGGTGTATATATGTGCCACATCAACACATGACACAATTACGACGGAATGATTACACTGATTTACAACACCTATTTTAGGACCAAATTTTTAATTTCAAATACCATTTGTGATTAAAAAATGACCTGCTAGACCGATTTATATGTCATATCAGCACATAAATTTTTTTTTTACAGAACTGTGATGGATGAACCACATTCATTTGCGCCACCTATTTTCAGGAACTACATTTTAAATTTCAAAGACCATCTTGATGATGTTGGTCAATTTCAATTATCATTTGTGATAAAACCCATCCTATTTATTAATATTAAAAAAAAAACCTAATTGTTATGAAAACTATCACACTTTATCCATTATCATACTGTGAAAACGGTTTATAATTTAATAAAAAAGGTAAAATTATTTATTTAGAAGGAAAAGAGAGAGCAGCCAGTAGTAATGTGTAACGCTTCTCCACCTATCCAATCGCCGTTTCGACCGCCGCGGGATTTAGCAAAAACGTTCGCCGTCACCGTGCGTCACGTTAGCGGCGGAGGGGATCTCAAAGTGCCAGAGCCTCCCCACCGCTTTAACCAAGAACTTCCTGCAGAGGAACTCCTCAGCGAATGCCTTCTCCACCTTCCGATCCACATCGTGAAGAAACACGTGCGTCACACCGGATCCCCGCCTCCTCCTCGCCATGACAGCAGCAGAGAATATAGCCCCCATCCGCCCCGGCGCCTCCGGAAAATACCCTCGCGGCGCATCGACCATGACCAGGTCCCACTCCTTGTCGTACACCTCGTCCGGCAGGTTGTCCAGCGCCAGCCTGCACTCGGTATTTCCGCGCAGGACAGCCTCGGAAGGGGAGCACGACCGTTGGGAGCGGTAAGAGGAGAGGAGCTCATCCGCTTCCTTGAGCTGCGTGCGGTAGCGCACCGTCTCGGCCCGCAGCTGGGGGGCGTCCTTGAGGACGGTCTGGACCCACTTGGGGTCCTCCTCCAGGAAGAGCGTCGTGCCTCGTGGATTCAGGGAGGCCCACATGAGGGAGTCGAAGCCTAGGCCGAACACGAGGAAGTTGCAGGGGGAGCGGGACTTGAGGACCTCGAAGGACACAGCGATCTCGTCTCGCGACTGCTGCGGGGTCTGGTGCGACGTGGCGTAGTGGAGGATGGCCTGGAGCTGGATGGCCGCCGGGGCATCGTCGACGGCGCGGAGAAATGTAGGTCCGGCGATGGAGTAGAGGACGGAGGTGCCAGCCTGGAAGAAGCTGGAGATCGCCAGCGCCGCGCCGATCAGTAGAACCAGAATGACGACGAGAAACACGGGTCTCTCCGACAATGGACTCCGATTCTTCATGTTAATTTTTTAATAATATTTAAGAAAAATAAAAAGGTGAAAATGTAAAAGGGTAAATCTGCATATATATGTCGATTGAGACTTTAGGTTCCGACGTGCGGTGGTTATATAAAGCTGGGGAATGGGGATGGGAAGAAGGGGAAGGGGGAAAGGTAATTTAAGCAAAGATCGATAGGGGAGGGGGGAGTTTCGAGGGGGACATTAATACGATTATGCACGTTTTTGGCAGCAAGAACTTGTCCCGTCGTGTCTGGGTTTTGTGGGTGCGCAAATCACGTCGCGTGTCCGACACGAAGCTTGATATTTTTTACATCCCCTCACTCGACTGGCGACACGTGGACTTACTTTTTCCCCATACTGTTGTTTTCTCCCGATACCGTCTCAAATTCTCGGATTTGAATTCTAACCGATTTTAAAAATTTTTATATTTTATCTACTGATTGTATATTGTTTGATTAAAAATTATTTTAAAATTTTTATTTAAAATTAAACATAAATAATATTTAACAAAAATTAATCACATATTATAAAATAAAAAATAGAATTAGAAGAATTTTACAATCTTACAAAAAGAACCCAAAGATAATCCTCGTTCAAAATTCTCACTACCTCATCAGCCAAAATCATACGGTCCTACATGTTTGACTCCATAAATGCTACCAGAACGAATTTAATTTTAAATATTAAGGTTTAGTAAAATTTTGTGAGGAGAGTTTGACTAGTTAAAGTTGAGTGAACATTTTTTTTCCATAAATATTTCCAAAACCCTTTTTTTTTGGGGGTAATATAGCCAATTTAATTTTAGATATTAAGGTTTGGTAAAGATTTTATGATAAGAGTTTTGGCTCCTTAAAATTGAGTGAGGAATTTTTTTTTTCCATAAATACTACCAGAACCAATTTAATTTTGGATACTTGGACATGGTAAAATTAATGATAAGAGTTTTACTCTTAAGGTTGAGTGAGGTCTTCAAAATACTTTGTAACCTATTTAAATACAAACAACTTCTAATTAATGATTATGATCAAAACTGTTCATGTTATCATATAAAGATTATTTTTGAAGAAAAATAAACAATTTAAATTAAGATCATTTAGTCAATCAACTAAAGCAAATTGTTCATCTATTTTTATACAGTTGAATGACTGTTTGGGCCCAAAATAATAATATTTTGGGCCGAGCTTAGAGTCGTTCTCGGTCCAGTAACATTCATCTAGAATCTTGTCATAGGCTGTCCAGTCAAGGTTGGGCGAATTCTATTATAAAGAGGATTGTTTTAGATAAGGGTAAAATAGTCGAGCCTAGTGCAACAAGAAGTCTTAAAGCTAAGGATGCTTAGAATTAGGGGATGAATCTTGTTCGTTAAGAAGCTTTGCTTGAAGTCCTATAAGGGTTAGGATCGGTCGAAACTTGATCAGATTGGGTTGATGAGTTGTAATATAAGTAAGTTTCTAGTTCGGCCATAAGGGGGTTCACTTCTATAAATAGAGAGGGGAGTGCATCATTCAAGGCCTCTTCAAATCAACACACAAATTACCTTGTGCAAAGCTTCTCAACAACCTTTATTCTCGCCAACACATCTTCAGTTTGGATAGACAACACTGTGAAGCGACTGCATCTTCAGTTTGGATAGACAGCACCGGAGCCGTAGAATCAGTCGACCGATGAGCACCTTCAATTTGGATAAACAACACTGCTTTAAGATCGACTGGTTATTTATCCAAGTCTCGGTCAACAAGGATTTTCGAGTCGTTGTTGATATATGTCATCTCATCAACCTTCTCAGGGAAGTGAGGTGTTACCAGATTGCTACATTCGGCACATTGAAAGCCGAATTTGAAATTGAACTTCGCATAACTAGCAGCCTTTGTCTTCAAGCTTTAGAACCCGAAGGTCGAGACGTGTTTCTTCCTTAGCCGTAGTCGTAAGATCAAAAAGTCAGTAGCGCCCAACGTCACATCAACATATTTTACTCCCTGGCTGAACTCGGCCGACGAGTTGGCACGCTCCGCACACAGCAGAAGAACGTAATTAGCTTATTAATTACTCGGCATGCGCGCCATGTAGGCTTAGTAGTTTTTAGGGTCAACAATGACTAAAAGATCTTAGTTTTAATTGATTTTTTTTGTGGAGACGATTTTTATAAAGTGATTTATAATATGAAATGTTTGAATCATAAGCACAAAGTTCTATGAACATGCCAGGAAGTATGGAGCCAATTCTTTCTCAAATTTTATTGTACGAAAATTTTTCTATAGTATGACCATGATATCAAAAAAATTTATTGTAAAAATTTCAATTATAGTAAACTTGATATAAGTTAGCAAATGGTCTTTTACCACAGTGGTGAAAAGTTGTTGAGCCTTTACATGACGGCATGAGTTCGAACCCCGTCGGTTGCTAATCTAGCATCTAATTTAACCGTTGTAATCAACGGTTATAAACAGGAAGTCTATCTAAAACTAAAATAATTGTAGCCGTTGGATTAAAATCTAACGACGCGTGTTAATGGGTTAGGAGGATCCTGATCTCCTACTCAGGAGAGGATCCAATTCCCTTTTGTTTAACGTTTCTTGGTGGTGATTAGGCGGATGAAACATCAAAATAAAGTTACAGTGCTAGCGAGTCGAAGTGACCTGCTCCGATACAAAGAACGTGAACGACTATATTAGTACTTGATATTATCATTGTATTAACAACATTATATTGATGTAATGGTGGGAAATACCAACATTACATAAATAATATCTACAAAATATCGATTATTTATCAACAATATTTATTGAATATAGACTTCTCGTTGCAAACAACGTTGAACAAGTATAAGATAGCACACAAATTAGAATAACTCCATAAAGTAACAAGAAAGTTCGAGAAAATGGTATTGTCTAGTGAGAATCTAACATGAACATAATAGCAATTTTCTTTTACCGGTTATACAACCAATTATATAGAGTAAGGTCGTGTTTGACATCTAAGATTAGTTTGGAATGAATAATTCTCAAAATTAAATTATATTGAAATCAGGAACTTTCAATGTTCGTCGAAACTTTAGATCCAATTGTTAAAATATACAACAATGATATTAGCAACAAATTACTCAAGGACTACCGTGGAAAGGGTGGTAGGTTTGAATGGAAAATACTGATAATTTTATCTAATAAGTAATCAATCTTCTACCTTTAAGTTGAACATAATTTATTCATTTATTTCTCAACCTACGAGAAAATTAATTTCTATCCTCCCAACACGCAAGAAATCAAATATGTGACCATTCTCACACCTAATTATGGCCATGACCGACTGTCAAAAGGCCGTATAGATACTTTGCCAACCTCTTTTGCACCACTGGTACTGGATGTCTCATTCATGTGAAATGGGCTTAGGTTAGGCCCTACCAATACCTAACATCTCTTGGGCCTATAGGGGCCACATGGTCCTCCTGGTCACGACCTGAGCCGTTGATTACAGAGCGACTCCGGACGAGGAGAGAATTTCTCCCATCTGATCTCGTACGTCACGGAGCTTCCACGCGGGCGAAGACGTCGGCAGTCGACACGTGTGGGCCACAGCTCACTTCATTTAAACCAAAACCTCATATCATCATTTTCTCGGAGAATTTTTAGTGTGCTCGAAAAACAGGGTGAAACACCACATACTATTACACAATTACAAGAACACTTAAAAAATAAACTTTCTAATTATATAATAATATGTGGTGTTTTGTCACTTATAAGAACACTTAAAAAATAAACTTTCTAATTATATAATAATATGTAGTGTTTTGTCACTTATACCGGCGCATTGAAAAATCTCTTAACTTTCCCTTCTTTCACAATAAATGCTGACAAAGTTGGTGGCAGTCCCCGCTTTTACTCTCGTATAATGAAGAAGGAGCGGCAGAAGCTACTAAATGCGGCCCAACTACCCCAATGGGCCTCCAATTAAAACCCTCTTCATATCGGTCGGGAAAACCTCATCTCTTCTCTTCCTGCATCCTCATTTTCTTTTGCGAACATACCATAATATTGTATAATAATAATGACGATTTATGTTTGTCCAAAAAAATAATAATAATAACGACTTAAAAAATAAACGGTTCATATCATATTTTGGATAAGAAGCAAAAAAATTGCTATAGAATAGCGATATGAATTGTTCAGCATTCCCTTTTTATCAAATACTAACATTATTGATTTAGGATTTTAGACATTATTGAATTAGGAAAATGATCAACACACGTTATTTTTAAATTTAAATACTCTTTTGTCTAGTTATGTTTGTTGTTTTCATTCATTTATTTGACTTGACGAGAAAAAATATAAAATGTATGAAAAAAGTGTGCGAAAATTATCTATATGCGTCTGTAATTGTCTTAGTTGCATGCAAATACTAGAAGGATCACATTGTTATAGCGCATTTGTTTGTCGTATGATGTGATTAGGGATTGATAACCAACATTCAATTACATAAATTCATTAAGACATAATGTGTACACATCACTTATCATATCATGTAGTCGCAAATATAATATAAAAACATAATCTCCGTGACATTTGTCATTGGATAATCGTCGCGATTATTAATGTTAAATTTAACTGACGCGGAAGGTCCAGATTGAAAGCATTCAACCCCCATCCCCCCTTCATTAAATAAGCTAGTTAGACAAGACCAACTCTAACATTTCCCTTCTATTACCAGCCAATTTGTTATTCCACATTATCAAATATCACACGCAAAGAAGAATATATAGAATTGTTGATATAGCTCGTTCAGAAGATGATGAGGAAAATGATGGCGGTGTTGTTCTCCGTTTTCGTCGCCTGCGCTTCGGTTGGCGAGGTCAGAGCGGCGGCGCCAACGGTGGCGGAGAAGTGCAACGACAAGTTCCAGAAGGTGGCGGTGTGCTTGAACTACGCGACGGGGAAGGCGGATGCGCCAACGAAGGAGTGCTGTGATTCGGTGAAGGGGATAAGGGAGACTCAGCCGGAGTGCCTATGTTACGTCATTCAACAGGCCAACAATGGGAGCGAGGAGATTAAGAAGATGGGGATTCAGGTGGCCAAGTTGATCCAGCTCCCCACAGCATGCAGCTTGAAAAACGCCACTGCCTCCGACTGCCCTAGTAAGTCCTAAAACGATGTCATTTTGAGTTTACATGCTTGTCTTGATATATTATTTTTCTTTCCTTTAATACAAAAATATTATTTTTTGAGTTGAATTTGGACTAAAGTTAAATTCACAACTTAGATATAATTATGTTTCGAATTCACCATGTGAGTGAATTAAACATGAGATACATACAAGTAGTCTAATTAGGTATAAACTTGTCAGTGAGTTAAATTTAAAACATTTTACTTACAAATAAAGAGAAATATCGTTCTAAAAAAAAAAAAAAAAAACCCCGCCAGTGACGATTTGGTCTAGTGAAATCTAGTTTTTACATTGTTGGGGTAACTCATAAATTCAAATGTTTTCTTAGTTAGATTGTGATTTGCGGATTAGTCAACTAAGAATTGATTTTATTTTCTTCTTCCCTTGATTACTCAAACTAGTAGTTTCATTTGTAAAAAAAGATGTAATTTAGTTTTGTGTCACTAGATAACATCATACCCGTAGATGCTAGAAAATAAATTATGTTTTATCAAATTTTTCTTCCTAGTCTCTCACATGTGAAATGTGACATGGGGAAAAATGTTGTGGATCTCACATGGAGGTGAGAGGATAAAATTGGGAAATTTAAAGTCAGGATTTTAAAGAGTTTTCATTTATATATATCATAGCATTAGAGAGATTTTTTAATGTACCGGAAATAAGGTCCTTGACACACCAAATGTTATAATATAAGTGAGGAGAAGTTTTTCTTCACTTATCTATTTACTTGTATTTATTGATATTTGGTGTACCTGACCACGTATTCTGGCACCAAGAAAAATCTCTCAGTGCTGCATGGGGTAGGCAATTGACAGGTTGACACCTAAAGGCTCAAAATACCTCATGCCCTAATGCACCTGTCCCATCAGGGCCGCGAGGATTAATAAGCCATTGCTCCAACCTCCAACTACCAACCAGAAATATGGCTCACACACATACTGACACCAGTAGATAACCATAATTAGATTAACAAGTTGTTTGGCTCTTGATTAGTTTAGGGTTTCCTAATTAACCCTACTTAATGTGTAACACAAAGATCTTAATCCTACCTCACTAATGGTAATTGACTGACTTTGCAATATTGTGGTGTGAATGGCCAGAGCTTCTAGGCATACCTGCTGGCTCACCAGAGGCTGCTATCTTCAACAATAATGCATCATCAACGGCTACTCCCACTGCTGGAGCTGCCGGACAACAATTGGCGCCCGAAAAGGACGGAGTTTCCAAGCTTGGACCCCAGCATGCTGGTCTGATGGCAATGGCTGTGGCCATCTTCTTCTTTGCATTCCCCGCACTATATGTTTAGCTAGTATATGATCAGACGATGAAGGTTCTCTCTTGAGAAGTGTTTAAGTGCTTTTTTCTGCGTGATCTTTTTAGGGTTGTTCGCATTTGATGTGTAATTGTTTCCTTTGACTTGGTATCTACGTTTCAACTTTATTTGTGAACTTCATGCTGTAGTTACCCACTTCGGAAAACTTCTTAATGGTATTATTCGAGTTTAATATTCATTTGTTGTGGTGGGAGCTAATTCATATTTATTTGAATCAGCAAATATTTGATTCAAATAGTACGTGAAAAGGTCAGTTAATTTACAAGGAATCAAGTTTCATGGAGGTGAAAGAGGTAAAATTAGAAGTCGGGCAAGTTTCTTATCTAAATTGCATGAAGAAGAATTCAAACTCAGGTGCATAGAAGAGTGTATGATCGGAGTGTATATGTTACATATTCTTTTACTTATTTGCCTACGCTAACGTGCACATAGAAAACGGTTGGGAGAAACATGGTGTGCAGAAACAACTTAACAAAGAACTTTTATGTAACTTTGTGCCTTGGAATTCAAATTATATGGGAGTAAATGGTCACTGTGGCAGCTCAACTGCGCAAGCCAAATAGAAAGTAAAGGCACCAAATTATACTGGTTCTCAACTTCTCACACAGAACAGAAGTACCAAAATTGAATCTTTACCTCTATAAATTGAGTTTCTCTACTGTTACTAGTAATTCCCATTAATTGCAGTGTAAAGTCAATAGGGCTGCCTTCAAACTCAATATTATGGAGTAATTTTGGCTTACCATGTTCATCAGTACCAGCACCTAATGTGTCGATTTTGGCGAACCATGCTCCATCCGATGAACTCAATCGGTTAGAACATGCCCAACTGCCGGGTTGAATCCGTTCACAGTTTGTAGGACCAACACCATTCGAAGGTCAGTGGACTGCTTGCTTAGAGCAATCATATTCGGCTTTACACTCATTTGCTCACTTATTATATTTTCGCTTGCTATTCTTAATCATAACGAGCGACTCTCTTCTAATCATTACAATGTTGAAAGACCCTTCTTACAATGTGTCTTGCGTAGGGCATATTGTGCAGGACGTGAACAACAATACACTTCTTTAAAAAAAATAATAGAATTAAGAATCATCCTTCTTTCAAAAAAAACAAAAAAAAAAAGGAGTCCTCCTAATCGGCCCATCTGGACCGTCCATCCTACCCGAACTTGCAATCTCTGAAAGGGCAAACACGAAACGGTGCGCCGCGCTCGACCCGCCACTCAAATCCACTTAATCGTATATTATCGTATAGAAAACCCCTGACAATATATTCGTCGAGTCCCCAGCCAGCCAGCCAGCGCCACCGTTGCTTCTGCTAGGGCAACTTGCCTTCCTCTCTGGCATTCGAACCCGGATTCTAATATCTCGCCGCCGATATGTCTCAGGTAATCGCCTCCCACTTTCTGCAATTTCAATTTTGCATTTTGGTTTTCCCCAAATCTCCACGACGAAGCCAAATTTAGGGTTTTCCCCAATTTTTTTAGCCGCTAGTAAAGTTGATTTCTTTGTGTTCAGGTTGACAACAGAAATTCTTCAGCAGCCAAGCGTGCTAGAACCGATGGTATTTTTTTCAATTTTTAATTCTTTAATTGAGGTCCCTTTGATTCGGTTTTTGTATGTTATCAGATACAAAGATATATTTTTTGGTTATATTTTAGTTTATTTATTTGGAAGATCTAATTTCAGTAATTGTATATAATGTGCATGTGTTGATTCATAATGTTTTGAATGTGGATTTTAGGGTTTAATGCATTTGTATTATGTTTGGTGTTATGGTTTTGGAGTTCATTATTCGTGTATACGGTGTTTGTAGGTAGTCGAAGGGAAGATGATTGGACCTGCCCTAGCTGTGGGAATGATAATTTTTCATTTAGAACGACTTGCAATATGCGTAATTGCACTCAGCCGAGGCCTGCAGATCATAACTCAGTAAGACACCGACCGCGATACTGAATACTTATGAACTTGGATAAGTGTGATGCGTATAATGCATATTTGAAGTCACTTGCTAAATCCTGTTTGCATTTTGTTCTCTAAACTTTGCATGATTTGTTTGTTGGTTTTTGTATTTTGTTTAAAAAAAGAAAAGAGAGATGGGGTCAAGTGGCAGAGGGGATTTATGTTGCGAAACTTTGCACTTTATAATGAAAACTTGTATATTTGGGTTTTTTGATATTTTTTTTTGACATGGAATCTTTGTTGGGTTAATTATGTTAGATATAGATATAAAGGTTCGAGTTTTGTACATTTCAGAAACCCGCTGCTAAGCCTTTCCCAGCCCCACAGGGTTACCCGTCTGCTCCTCCTTATCTGGGCTCTGCTGCACCCTCTTCAATGTATCTTGGTGTGCCACCTTATGGTTCTTCTATCTTCAATGGATCATCCATTCCTCCCTATGATGTTCCATTTTCAGGGGGATCAGCATATCATTACAACTACGGCAGCCGCCTATCTACAGGCAGCCCCTACAGACCTCTGCATTTGTCTGGACCAACACCATATTCTAGTGGTTCCATGATTGGAAATGGTATGCTTTCTTGATTTATCCTGTGATGTCCTTGTTTTTTCTTGCTTGGATAATGGATTAATTAGTACATTGATTACTATTTTTTTTATGCTGTTTAAGCAATTTTTCCCATTTACAATTTTGTGGTTATCCCATGTTGCTGTAACCTTGCTTATGCAAGTTCCATGCCAGAGTGTTGTTGCTTGATGAGTTAGTGTCTTATGGTCTTTCTCTTGTGATTTTCTAATTTTGCAGGTGGAATGTATGGTATCCCCCCGCCTATGATGGATCGGTTTGGCCTGGGTCTGCCCATGGGCCCTGGCCCTATGGTATGTGCAAAAGCTAATGTTATTGTTGCATTCTTCGCATTTAGTCATCTTCGTTCCCTAGAACAGTCTGCTTGATATGTGTTTTCTATTGCTATTTTACAATTTAAGCCAATTTTTGCTCAGTCATTTAATGACATTTGATGCTCATTGGGCTCTCAAATTTTCTATATATTTGTTTCCGAAGTTCACAGGAAGCATTTCTTTTCTTTTGTTGAACTTGCAACAGAATACCTTGCTCTTGGATGTTGTAAAACTTTATGTATTATTTTCTTGTGCAGGGACCAAGGCCAGGATTCTTTCCAGATGATAAAGCTCAAAAGAAGGGCACAGGTCAGTTATGTAGTCTCCTTTCGAATCTCTAGTCGTTGTTGGACATCCGTAAACGATTATGTCTAAATGATCATCAAGTTTTCAACTTTATTGCACATTTAGATGCTACACGTGACAATGACTGGACATGCCCAAAATGTGGAAACGTCAACTTCTCATTTAGAACTGTTTGCAACATGAGGAAGTGCAATACACCAAAGCCTGGATCTCAGGTCTCTCTCTCCCTCTCTCCCTCTCTCTCTCTCTCTCTCTCTCTCTCTCTCTCTCTCTCTCTCTCACACACACACACACACACACACAAGTATGTTTGTGTGCATCTCCTTTCTCTGAATATTTTACATTTAAGTTTCTCTCGAGGATCAATTTTTCTGACATGCAATGTTCTCTTCTATAGCAGCCTGCAAAGATGGACAAAAGTTCCAGTAAGTCATCCCAGGCCTTTTTCTCACCAAATTAATTCCTTTTTCCTTTTACCGTTCTTGGCTTTTAACTTTGTTGTACCCTTTTTTAATGTCAATTGTTTTCAGAACAAAAGATGCCGGAAGGTAGCTGGAAGTGTGAGAAATGTAATAATATAAACTATCCATTTAGAACCAAGTGTAACAGACAGAACTGTGGAGCAGACAAACCAGCCGAGTCAAAGAAGTCCCCTTCACCTGCTCCGAATGAAAATGATCAGGTTTGTTGCATTAGACATTTTTTCTGGTTTTCTATGGGTTGCTTGGAATCCTTGTTTTTGGTGATATGTCTACACTTTACAAACGTAATATACATCTTATGTTGTGAACTATTAATGGATCAAAAGCTTTCCTTTTCCGCTTGATTTTTGTTTTTAAACTGTAGATGGATTTTGATTCTAGCTGTTTTTAATTTTCCTTGTGTATTTTCAAGTGCATCGGTTAATTTATATTTGTCTACTGTTCCAGTGAGTACTAGGACATAATTGAGGGTTGAGAAGGTCCAGAGTTGTCATCCAGCGATGCTCAATATGGGTGTCTGAAAGTCAGTCCTGTCGTCGTCGTGTTGCAGCGGTTATCGAGTTACTCTACTTTATAATGATCTGTGTCAAGTTGTATTAACTGCTATGGGATTTATGGTCTTTGTGGATCGACGCATCTTGTGTCCGCCAGTGCCATCTGTCCTGGGTTTAACAGGTTGGTTCTGGTTTCTATTAGCTAGACCCTTTACTTTTGGAATCAATTCATCTTTTCTAGTCAGTAACTCAGTAAGTTACCGCGCATGGTATGGTACCCGTTGGCTATAAAGGTTACCAAAGTTTCTGGTTTTCATTTGATCTCAACTTGTCTGTCTTTTAAGTATCTATGGTCTTCCAAGTTTGATTGTCTGACCGTTAGAGTTGGGGACGTACAGGTTTCTTTTTTAGTCAGTTGCTTGTATTTCAATTTTGAGTTGCCGATGTCCCTTGTTTCTGCGTTGTAGCCGTTGAAATTCTGTCAGGACTTTGGCTCTGGTATGGTGGTTCCACGTCTTATGGCCGTCATTAATCCCGTTACCTGAAAATTTATGTTTATTGTTTGACAGGCCGTTCAGTGTCATGTATACGCCTTTCCCCGTGTTTGTTTTGTCTATAGTAACCAAATACACTCTCGTATGCAGCCAAGAAATTGTTAATTCATACGGAGAGATTTTTCATTGTGCCCAGAACGTGAGCTGGTATGCCTTATTGTAATAATGCAGTTGGTTGAAAAATTGAAGAAATTTTTTTTTAGAACCAATTGTATTATAACATTTAGTGTATCAAGCCGTTTTCTCGGCAATTGGGTCTTCGACTGAAAGTTTGAGATATGTGGTAGCAAAAGTATTGAGTTTAATAAATGCGAAATTGAAGTTGTCAAAAAGTTGTTTCGTCTTTATGATTGATCATATGAATAAATTACCACCTGTTTCCCTTAGTTATTCAACATTCTTAATGTAACATTAGTTTTATTTTCAAAATATTCAAAAAATGGGCCATAGTAAGGGCCTTACATTTAGGGCTGGTTTCGGTTTCGGTAACTGAACCGTTTTATTCGGGAATAAGAAATAAAACTGAAACTGAACCGAAATTTTTGGTTGACTGAAAATCGGTGAAAACCAAAATATATTCGGTTTTTCGGTTGTTTGGTAAACCGAAGTGACATTTGTTTTATGGATTCGATGGAGGATTACGTGGAGAAATTGTAGGAGGATTCAACTGAGGAACTGCAAGAGGATTCGAAGGAGATTTGCTCGGAATTACATGATGGTTTGACGGAGGAGAACTAAAGAAATCCGGGTAGGGTTCGCCTCAAACTGTTCCAGAAACGGTTCTCCTTTTAAAAATAATTAGAACCCAGAGGATTAGAAATTTAGAATTAGTAAAATTATATCAAGCCCCAACTCGATTTTAAAATCGTCAACTGGGAACTCTTAATTCAACTTTAAAATTCCCAAATCGTAAGCCTTAAAATCAATTTCAAAATTTCCAAATTGAATATCCAAATCCAATTTAAAATTCATAATTTTTCCATTTAAAAAAAAAAAAAAATCACGAAGTTTTTCCATTCAGGAAAACCGAATACCATGCCAAAAATTTTGGTAAGTTTCAGTTTTGGTTATCAAACGGTTTGGTATTTACTGGGTTTGATTTTTTAGGTTGGTTTCATGGTTTGGTAGGGATCGGGTCAGGTTTTGTTTTGTCGGGTATTTTTTTCAGTCCTACTGATAGGGACTCGAGAAAAAAGACAGATAAAAGGAAGAAAAAGGGAAAAGATAAAGGCTAAAACATTTGATTTTTCATTTTATACTTTCCCAAATGATGAAAGTTGGTTCTTATACAACCGTAGAGAAAGGAGTGTACATGATTGGAACACATCTCCACTCTCTACCTAGTTGGATGATGCCAACATTAACAACTGAAAAGACAATAATACCATAAAGATAATAGCCTAGTTACAATATAGTCCAGAGTCCTAACAATCCTCCCCCCTAAGAAAAAGCTTGTCCTCAAGCGTTAGAGTCTAGGAAACGGTCCAAGATGACATCGGCATCTTCCCAAGTAGCGTCATGTTCTGGTAGACCCAACCATTTGATAAGCCAGCGTGTTACCACCTTGTTTCCGCGTTTGATCATTCCACGTCAGGATGGTTTTAAGAGTCTATATGACAAACCCGGTATCAGAGATTGGCATGAGCACAGTAGAAGAGACCACATGAGAGCCGAGCTTGGGTTTGAGAAGGGAGACATGGAACGTTGGGTAGATGCGGGAGGAAGGAAGCAGATCCAAAGTATAAGCAACCTTGCCTACACGAGCCAGGACATTGTAGGGTTCATAGAATTGAGATGCCAGTTTACGACAGTTGTTGTGACTTACTGAAGATTGGCGATATGGTTGTAAGCGGAGGAAGACCCAATCACCAACCTGAAATTCTCGCTTAGAATGTTTCTTATTGGCATAAAGACACATTCGAGCTTGGGCAAATTGCAGGTTCTCGCGCAGGTGGCGGATGAGAGCATCACGGTCACGCAAGATGGTATCCACAAGGTGAACTGGAGATGAACCCGGTAAGTAGGACATGACACGTAAGGGTGGGTGACCATAGACAGCTTCGAATAGGGTCATTTGGATGGCCAAATGGAAGGTGGTATTATACCACCATTCAGCCTACGGTAACCGGTCAACCCTGGATTTTGGTTTGTCATCCACAAAGCTGTGAAGGTAAAGTTCCAACACATTTGTTTGGCTGTCGAACTAAAGGTGATAGGTAGAGCTGCGACATAACTGTGAATCGTGCAACTTGAAGAAGGATTCCCAGAAATGACTGATAAAAATTGGATTGCGGTCGCTGACAATTGTGGCTGGAATACCATGGAGACGAAATACCTCTCGAAGGAAGACATCAGCAACCTTGGCAGCAAAATAAGGATGTTTGATGGGTATAAAATGGGCATACTTAGAGAGCCGGTCCACGATCGTAAAAATGGCTTACGACCCTAAGTAGAGGGAAAACCTTCGATAAAATCCATAGCAATATCAGTCCAAGTTTGTATGCTGTTAGGTATCACAGCTAGCAACAAATGACTTAACGTCTTTCTTTAGACCAAGCTAATGGAAATTACGAAGTATCCTCTTGTAAGTGCGAATGAAGCTCGAGTGCCCTGCTCTTGGGGAATAATGGAATTCCTCCAAAATACAGCATTGCCAAGGTAAGGAAGCAGCCACAAAAATACCGTATTTATTGTATAAGAGATCACCTTAAAGAGAAAAATGTGCAAGAGCTGACTGGTGGTTTTGTAGTGCCTGGAAAATAGCAGCAGCTTCGGGGTTGTGGGCATACTCAGCTTGGATCTCGAAGATGCTGTCAAAGATAGGTTGGGAGATGCCCATCAACACCAAGCATTCATGCTGTTAGGACAAGGCATCAACGGCCATATTTGTAGAACCCGAACGGTATTTCAAGGTGTAATTGTAACCCAACAATTTAAGAAGCCATTTCTGTTAAGTGGGTGTTGTGATTCGCTGATTGAAGAAGTGTTTCAATGTTTGATGGCCTGTGAGTATTGTCAAAGGGTGCCCGAGTTAGTAGAGACATCATTTTTGGACTGCAAAGACTATCGCCATCATCTCCTTATCGTAGACCAACAAGGCTTTATGTTTCTCTGCTAAGGACTTGCTAAAAAAAACGACAGAATGGTGGTCCTGCGAAACCACAACCCTAATGTCCGCGTCGAAAACATCGCATTCCACGGTGAAGAGCTTAGAGAAGTTCGAAAGAGCGAGGATTGGGGTAGACAACATAACATGTTTGAGAGTTGTGAAGACGTGTTCTGCTGTCGGTGTTCATTTAAAATTGTCCTTCTTGAGAAGGTCCATTAAGCGACGAGCAATGAGGCCAAAATTATGCACAAATTTCCAGTAATAGTTGGTTAACCCAAGGAACCTACGCAAGCCTTTTAGTGTACGGGGAGGAGGGTAATCCAAGATGCATTGCACCTTGTGAGAGTCAATGGCAAAGCCGACTGCTGAAATGATATGGCTGAGGTAAGCTACAGTAAGTTGGCCAAAAGAGCACTTGGCGGCTTTGAGCTTCAGGTCGTGTACCCTCAGAACCTCAAATACAGAGGTTAAATGTTGCAGGTGCGATGGTAAATCTAGACTAAACATGAGAATGCCATCGAAAAAGACCAAGACAAACTTTCGCAAAAATGGCTTGAAGATGGAATTCATTAAGGCTTAGAATGTAGAAGGAGCATTGCAGAGGCCGAAAGGCATGACCAAGAAAATGAAGTGCCCATCATGTGTGCGGAAAACTGTTTTGGGGATGTCTGGTACATGCATACGGATTTGATAGAATCCCAACCGGAGATCGAGTTTGAAGAAAACCTTAGCGTGACGAAGTTCATTGACCAGCTCGGCAATGGTGGGCACGGGAAAGGGGAACTTAATAGTCACCAGATTTAGACCCCGGTAGTCCACACAAAAACGCCAAGTTTTGTCGGCCTTGTAAACCAATAAGGCAGGGGATGAAAAAGGACTTGAGTTGGGCAGATAACCCTTGCCGCTAGCATTTCCTCCACCTGTCGTTCAATTTCAGCTTTTTAAATATGTGAGTAATGGTAAGGACGAACATTCACTGGTAGAGTACTCGGCAACAAGGTGATTCGGTGGTCAATTTCACGACGGAGTGGAAGGCTCGTAGGAGTAACAAACAGATCCGAGTAGCTATCCAATAGAAAGGTAAGTGCCATTGGGGTGGGTTGAACCTCCAAAGGTAGTGAGTTAGCATAGAAGAAAGAGAATAGCAAAGAGCCCACGTCCAGCAACAGAGCGACGGAAGATGACGAAGAGAGGGTTGTGGGAATATCAGACGGACGCAACCCAACCAAACGATAGTTAGTCCCATTAATTTGGAATGCCATAACCTTGTCTTTGAAGTGCCAACCGATGTATCCCAAAGTCTCTAACCATTCAGCTTCAAGGACAAGATCACACTCGACGATGGAGAGGAGACGCACATCTGAACTAAACTTATAACCCTGTAAATTGACCGAGACATTGTATGCAATCCCTTTGGTATAGCAGAGGCGGCCATTAGCTACAACTATTGGTTCAATACATGAGCTGTTAATACGGAGATCGAGGCGAGTTGCAAGTGAGGGGTTGAGGAAATTAAGGTCAGCACAAGAGTCAACAAAAACCTGAATAGGCAGAGTATCTACGTGACCCACAATGTGCATAGCACCGCCTCGCGTGCGTTTGGGAGAGGCCAAAGCGTTGAGGGTGATGGGTTCAATATTTTCCCCAGAGGCTTATCTGGAATCGGTTGTGTATCTTCAGAAAATGTATTGGAGGCTGCCTCAGAGACGGACGTCGCATCCAAAAGTAACAAGTAGGGTGTGGCACATGTGTGACCTGGAAAGTATTTCTCAGGGCAGTAAAGACACTGGCCTCGTTAACAGCGTTCACGGATTTCCACCGGAGATAGGCGCAGAGGTGGCCAAGCCGGCAAGGAGGAAGATGGTCTGGTGGGTGAAGCAGACACTGTCGATGATGGTGCAGGAAACGTTGGAGGGGCGAAGAGAGTAGAGGCGAAATATGCTACGACGCTGTTACTGCTTGTTGTCATAAATACGAGTGAGCTCTATGGTGCGGGGATTGGGCTAATACATCATCTTGTAAGTCCAACTTAAGCCCGCCAAGGAAAACCCCTAAAAGTTAGGCATCGGTCCAACCTTGGGCTCAGCAAGACAAACGAATGAAATCGTTAACATAAGCCTCATAAAAGGCTTTTTGGGACACATGAGAGAATGACATATTAAAGTCCAATTGATCACCGGGCTCAAACCGTTGTAAGAGACATTTTGTAAACGTGGCCCATAAGCCCGACCCAACTTGTTGTTTATACCATTTGAACCATAAAGCCGCATCACCAGTGAAATGGAGGCCCGCGATCGTGACTTGGTTGAGGGGATCGACACCATGATAGTCCAAAAACTCTTCTGCAAGTGCTAACCAGTTGTACGGGTTGTCGCTGCAGAATCGGATGAGCTCGATTTTCATGAATTTGGGACCATGGGAGGGGGTCGAGGCACCAGAAAAGATTGGGTGTTGCTAGTGGTTGGGAAAATGTGTAGGAGAAGGATGTCGAAGGGTAGTAGTGGACATCGAAAACTGGGGTGACGCCTGCAGGTATTCGGTCATGGGGGATAAGGTGTAAGGAATATATGGGGATTTGGAGTAATGAGAACCCTATGTATGTGGAGGTACAACAGCTGGGGGTGGGGCAGCGGGGTGGGCGCCGAGCTAATCGGAATTTGGAGAGAACCGATTGGGATCTGGGAGATCTGGGTAAGTGGCGACGGTTAGCGGAACAACCAGAGCTCCTCCATCAAGTGGGACTGGAACGTCTCTTGGCGAGTGGCCAACATTGACACCGAGTCATGAAACCCATTAAGCTGTTCAAGTATTTGGTGTTGCTAATACTCCAGCTCGAGATTGGCCTTCGTGACGTCGGCAACAACCACGAAGGCTTTGCTCTTGCCCATAGAAGACAACACCTGGATGCTAATACCAGACGATAAGGACTCGAGGAAGAAGACAGATAGAAGGAAGAAAAGGGGAAAAGATAAAGACTAAAACATTTGATTTTTCATTTCATACTTTTTCAAATGGTGAAAGTTGGTTCTTATACAACCCTAGAGAAAGGCTTGTACATGATTGGAACACATCTCCACTCTCTACCCCATTGGATGATGCCAACATTAACTGAAAAGACAATAATACCATAAAGATAATAGCCTGGTTACAATATAGTCCAGAGTCCTAACACCTACTCATATTGGCCCTTAAGTTATTTTTGTTTTATTTTGAATGGAGTTTAAGGGCGAATATGAGTGTGGTTCCATTTTATAGTCATAGCTTTAAATCGAAGTTCTTTTACACCTACGGGTTTGGTGGGTTTCTTCTTGATTTATAGTGAATATGTAGAGGTAAAAGAACTTTCATTTAAAGCTATGAGTGTGGTCAAAATAACATTTTACGTAAACATGTACAACCCTTGGCCCCCCATTGTTCCCATTTTCAGGTTTTCCAGTTCCCACAACCAGTTGAAGGCGGCGTTTCGAAGGCAAACGTTGGTGGCCTGGCCTTATGAAAGGCACCGGCAGCCTGGCGCACGGAGCCATTAGGCATGGCGAGGCCATTGTGATTGCGGTTGGGCACCGAGAACTCGACTGGTGGAAATCAGTTTTGTTTTTTCATTTGTTATTAAAAGAGAACAATAGACGGTGTTTTTGATGTATATACATCTTAACTTGAATTGTTTCCTCCTGCTCTAAAGAACGGTAATGGCTGCTCATGAAATATATAGTATGTCTTTCTCCGCAAGGGATCTACCGCTAAGTTCCGTGACCACCGGAAAAAAAAGGCCCGGTCAAGCAAGTTTATCATCGTGGGTTCCTTCAATTTGACGTACAAGTCACAACAACCACCAGTATATAAGAAAATCCACAAATATAAAGCAATATCCCAACAACGAACCAAATTTGCAAAAAATTGTCAAATTATTGATGCAATAACAAAGAAGATAGAGTAGCTAGCACCAAAGTAACACACACAGCCCTTGAATTTGCAACCATGCCCAATCCCCAGATTCTCGTCTGTAGTAAACCAAAGCAAGGCCGAGTTTCTGGAAGACAATGACATATTGTTACAAGTAGCCTGATTATCAAAAGGTACTCAAAACACACAACTCAGAACTCACAATTTTTCAACATAAAACTTCATTAGTGTAGTAATCAAGAGGCAAAGAAAAATCAAATATAGCAGTAAGATCAGATAGGCAATGCAAACTAACACCATTGAAGGAACTAACCTTCACAAACGACAAGTTATACGGGTGAAAGAATAGTTATCTTAGGTGGAGTTAACTGAATTGGTTTGGGTGATAGCCAAACTCATACGGCGCCTTGAACTGATGAAGATCCTGAAAGTGGTTGCTGACATTACTGTGTGAGTGGGAGACATGTGCTTGGGTATCGAGGGACGGATGCTGACTTTGCCAGTACTCTGAAGAGACCGGC
The DNA here is from genome assembly GCF_019419815.1 of Pyrus x bretschneideri. Classification (NCBI taxonomy): domain Eukaryota; kingdom Viridiplantae; phylum Streptophyta; class Magnoliopsida; order Rosales; family Rosaceae; genus Pyrus; species Pyrus x bretschneideri. The sequence continues at coordinate 4,759,037 of NW_025999798.1, forward strand.
ACACCTTGAGTCATTGCATGCATCCCCTGTTGAGGCGAGTTGTTATGATAGCTTTGGTTGGTATCAAGTGGAAAAGGTTTCGACTCGCCTGAAACCCAAGGACTTGTTGACAGAAGAGAGAGAGCACGATGAATATCCCGTGTTGCATCCAGGTTGAAGGAAATCATAGATTCTTCAGCACCTGCAAACATAAGAAAATAAAACTTACACCACCTTTTAACATATATGAAAATCGATGAACTATGAGATGTGATACTATTTAAATCCAAACAAAAACATTGAGGTTCAAGAATATTTCAAAAAGTGAAGACAAAAAATGATTGATTATGAATCATAAAGCAGTAGTGTGAAGTAAAACAGACCTTGGTTGAGAACCTCAGCTGCAGTGCTCTCAGATGGTGACAGCCTACTGGAATCCTGATAAAGCATGGTTATCGAGCCTGGAGTTTCATTGTTGGCAAAATTTAGCTGCCTGGCATTGCCTCCTGCTTTTGCAGGATTTGGAAAATAATCTTTCGTTTGTGCGAACTTGAGGTTGCACGAGCCATCCCATGTTAAATTTGAAGCATGCTTTGTGTAAACATATGGACCTTGGTCAAAAGCAAGGCTCATCTGTTGCCTGTCATCTGCATTGGAGCGAAAAGCCAGCTCAACGTTACTGGATAAGTAACAGGACAGTACAAATATGATTAAGTACTTAACATTAGCATTAATCTAAAAGCATGCCAGATGACCAATATTGCAGTTGGCTTATTTCTCAGGGATAGATAACTACTGGCTTTTGCATTGGAACGCAGAGGATCTTCAAAAGTAAATCTCGAAAAAATGCATGAGATGAACTATTGGATGAGTGAATTAACACGGGTTGGCTTGTTTGCATCCCTGACAAGTCTAAAACAGAAACAGAATCGCACCGTTTAAACTAAGATTTAAACAAGCATCCTTGGTCTATATCACGATTTGAAGTATGTTGGTAAGTGGCACGAATTTGAGCATGAGTTCAAAACCTGTAATGAACAGTGATGAAGACAGCCTCGCTGGGTGTCTCGCTACTTCTGTCTGTGGCTTGCGGCGCCTTGCATTGTGATCAGAAAGACGCCTGCGACAGCTTCGCTTGTTTTCATCAAATTCAGAAAGGCCGTGGAACCTTTAAGAGTACAAAGGATTTATTCATATGAAGATCGACTTCAGAAAAAACTCAAGCTCATTCTGATTAAACCTTTAAAAGAAACAAAACAACATCATAATTCAGAAAACAAGTCATCTCTAACAAGCTTTACCTGCTACACTGCTGGCAAAACCGGCGTTCCACACCATCTACAACAACCTTCGGAGATTTGGAATGATTTGCACAAATCCTATGTTTGCGATGGTAATCTTTGACTGATGAAAGATCAAGATTGCAGCCTTCAACTTGGCAGTGTGATGCAAACGCACTCTGAGCAGGGAACTTATACCTCTTTGTCCTTGTCGGTATTGATGTGGAAATAACAGAAAGAGAAGAGGTCTCATGATTATTTCCTGCACAAACGTCTTCGAAGTACATCCGCTTACCAAGCTTTAGACTGAGCAAGGGCTCGCCAGAGCCAGCCGAAACCTCATGAGTTGGAGAAGATCCAAGGGCCTCAGCTTCAGCTGAATCCTTTTTATCAAAGAAATCCTTTGGGAAACCTTCAGAAGACTCAAAGTTGAAATTGGATTTCTTACTTTCCCCGACCGAAGAATTGACAGAAGCTGATTTCGAACACTTTGATGAACCATCTCCAAAATCAGAGCCGGAAACACCACTACCCCCATCACCCCCAGTCGAATACAAAGATTCAGAGTTCAGTCCTCGTTCCCTTTCAATGCCCCAGTCTGCTGGTTGTAACTTCTTAGGATTTTCAGTAACTTTTGCACCATACATGAAAAGGTTCTCCAAATCCCATGGTGAAGGAGGTTTTTCATTCCACTCCATCATCAGCACCGAATTCATAAAACTACTTCAAAATCGTGACTTCAGATAACGCAAAAGCAACCAGCCACCAGATGCTGCAAACATATAATACCACACACAAGATTATATGAAAGCACATATGTTGCAAAGTAAATGGGAGTATCAACACGATGCTATGTCAAATTGTCAATTAACTAATCGTAAACACTGTCCACAAACAAGAAAGCAAACACAGTAAATCTTTTTTGCAGATCAAAGAACATTGTGGAATTGCTTGAGCTTAGATCTGCACAAATACAAAAAGCTCAAACAATGCAGACCAAACAATTAAATACACAAGCAAAAGAAGCATCTCACCGCAGAGAAACCGTGTCCCAACCCCTGTAAATCGTTTTCACAGCTATAACTAGTATTTCTAAATCACTGTCCTTCCTCTAAAGCTAATAAATTGATGTCAGATTTTTAAGACACACAGATGCAATAGTCCCCATCTACTCCATTTGACCGAAAAGACACGACTCCGATTACATAAATCCAAAACCCTACCTACTGTATTCCACACATCCGAGTCATTTCTTCTCAGTCAAGTAGTTTTAACAGTCCCCAACAATTCACAAACTTACAACCAAACCTCAACCCCCAGTAAGTTTGTCAACTGCTCCCCATTCCTCTGCAAATATTTTGAGGTGAAATTTAGGCTAACCCGGATTTTTACTCTCGGACCCAAGATGAAATTTACCACCTTTATACATGAACATTACCTCTCTCTCTCTCTCTCCAATTATTTCTAATAATTTTGTTTTTCTTCTTTTAACTTGTTACCGTCACCTTTACACACATACCCTGTACTTTCCAGACCTTTTAGCTCCAATAATTCATATATTCAATACAGTCGAAATCTCATAAAGTCGGCCATTCAATAACCCCCACCTACTACCCCCTATCAAGCATCAATCAACATTTACACTTCACCTCCATTGCTCTGCAATTCATACATTCCTCCAAAAAATAAAAATAAAAATAAAACCCCCTCAAAGCCTCTTGTAATGGTCTCGTAGCTCAGTTGCTTAAGAGCATTCTCCATTGCATACGAGGTCTCGGAATTTGAATCCTCCTCCCCTAATATCAATTGTATAAAAAAATATAAAAAGTAAAATCTCAAAGCCTCTTCCTTTCTAGTCACCAAGAAATTGTCACCAGTCAACAAGCGTATTCACACATCAAATTGAGCAACTTAATATCTTAATCAAATGGGTTTTTAATCCCAAAAAGAAAGATTACTTCTTTTTGCTTTTCCTAAATTTTGCTTTACTAAATACCCAATAATTTTTTTATTTTAATTATACAAAATCTGGAACCAGACCCCCAAAGAAATTGCTTTTAGCCTTTTATGCATGTACCAACGAAGCTCAATAATTTTCCAGTACAATATACGGTAAAAATATAAAATAAAATTTCAGTTCCCACTAATTTAAATACATTACAGGAAGAAAGAAATAAATAAATAAAAATCTAAAACTAATTTTCCAAAATTAGAAATTCCAGCAGCTTCAATCGCCATAATTGCTCTCTTGTTTCCCCAAAAACAGATACCAATCTAATATCGGCACAATCACAGCCGCGGCGACTCATCGTTTCCCAAAACTTCCAAAATATAACATACAGCATACATATTGATTCCATTCAGCAGAAAGATAAAAATTAAAAAAAACCCAACTTTTATACCATGAACTGCTACGAGTACAGAGGGAAAAGGAGAAAAGTGAAAAATTGGAAAATGATTGCGAGCTGAGGTTGTAATTAGTAAAACTTACATGGTGATTTGGGGAAGGTTGCAGAGGAGCTTTTGAGGTATTAAAGAAAGAAAAGCATTTTCTGGCAGTAATCCCCCATTCCCTTTCCTAAAGTTTCAATCTTTGGTGGTAAGAATTGACCAGTGAGCGAGAGGAGAGCGGAGAGAGAAAGAGAGAGGAGCGAGAGACATCAAACTTTTCCTTTGCTTTTGGGTCTTTGGCAGCTTTGTCTTTTATACCCTTTTTCTTCTTACTTTCTCTCGGTAAACCCAACAGGGAAAAAGCGTCCGAAAAAGAAAAGAAAAATAATTGGAGAAAGACTCTCCGGTTCGTCCGGTTCACCCGTCCAACCGAATGGTCACCGACTTTTTTTTCTTTTTCTTGTATATATCGGAGAAGAAATGTTCGAATACAAACCTCAGATGTAGAGTTAACGTTTTTAATCATCTTATTTAGGTTGGGCGTCTTAAATTTGATTCACACAAATATGAGAATGATGTATATTTTGTGTCCCTGTGAGTTCAATACTAAATTGTGGTTCATTATGATTTGTTGTAGTTAAATTAACATTTGGTTAGTAAAAAGTATTGACGCATGATTAAAAGAGCAACTCAGATAGATGAACTTCAACGTAAATAGTATTTTTTACCATGAATATTGTTGCTTGGTGTTTTCAAAGCCTGTTTGAAAAAATGACGAGACGAATCAAACTTGTTGCTTATTTACACATGATGTACAATGGATTTCAGTTGTTAAAACGATTAGTGGGTCAAAAACTACTTTTAATTATTTTGGGTATTTTTGTACTTTTATCGTTTTATTTCCTTTTGATGTTAGAGTGTCATGGATGTCACATTCCAGTCCGGATCCCCACCACATTATGGGCTCAACTCCACCGTAGCACGATATTGTCTACTTTGGGCCTCGACCATGCCCTCACGGTTTTGTTTCTGGGAACTCAGACGAGAACTTCTCAATGGGTCACCCATCCTGGGAATGCTCTCGTCCAAACTCAATTAACTTCGGAGTTCCAATGGAACCTGAAGCCATTGAGCTCCTAAAAAGCCCCGTACTAGGTAGAGATGGGAATATACATATAAGGCATAGAGGATCCACTCTCATGGGCAATGTGGGATCTAACAATCCACCCCCCTTAGGAGCCCGACGTCCTCGTCGGCACACTTCCGCCCAGGAATTGGCTCTGATACCAAATTGTCACATCTCGGCCCGAGCCCCCACCACATCCCGGGCTCAACTCTACCATAGCACAATATTGTCCGCTTTGGGCCCCTACCACACCCTCACAATTTTGTTTCTGGGAACTCACACAAGAACTTCGCAGTGGGTCACGCATCCTGGAAATGCTCTTGCTCGAACTCACTTACCTTCGGAGTTCCGATGGAACCTGAAGCCAATGAGCTCCCAAAAAATCTCGTACTAGGTAGAGATGTGAATATATATATAAGGCATAGAGGATCCACTCCCCTAACTATGTGGGATCTAACAATGGAACCTTTTAAACAACTTCACTTTCAAAGTTGTCTATCGGCTATCTTTTCTTTTTATTATTAATTACTACAGTTTTTCTCAATTATTTGGTGTTTCATGAAGTTGACTAGTAGTCTGTTATGGTCAACCTAAACTTTTATTATTGGTACTATTTTTTTTTTTAACAAATAATATTATCTATACGAAGGAGGAGATGACGGATCTAGTCTTACAATAAGCTCACAATAATGTAGTCAAAATTTACCTTTGGCGAGAATCGAAACTAAGACCTCTCACTTACCAAAGAAGAAAAATATCACTATACCGTAGTACTAAGTAACTATTATTGGTACTATTAAAATGGTAAAGAAACTAAAACTTACCATCCCATTCCCAAATTCCCATACATGTTTCCAAGGTTGGAGTGTGGTCATATAATAATCTACCACAAAAGACGTTAACAATGTCATGTGGAGTGCTCTTGATTTGGGAATTTTGGTTAGATTAAGTAAACTAAGGATTGTGTCTTGTATTAACAACTTGAACTAATTTACAAAGCGATTGCGAAAATTAAAAAAAAAATTTCTAAGGGTCCTCATGTTGAGAGATTTTCTAATGAGTCTAGAACACGAAACAGTACGTCGCATATTATTATATAAATATAGGAATTTTTTTTTTCCAAATACACCGTAAAATCTCTACCTAGGTTAGGATTTGGGATAATCATAATTAATAATTTAAATTAAGATGCATAAAATCAAAAGGGGATGTGATTAAAGTAAGAATAATTTATTGGTTGGACAAAAGAGAGTGATGAGAGTTGGATTTGTTTTTGTTGGACAGAGATCTTAGTCAGATCTCACCCCATCAAATCTTAAGGATTTCCGGATCCTTAGAACTTGGTGAGGAAGATCCGGCTAGAATCTCTGTCCGTTTTTTTTTTTTTTTTTGCCCAAATATTTGTTTTAACTTTAAGTAATGATGGGATATAATTAACTAATTTTGGCTAAACCAACTTGTGTGTAATGAACAATAAGTTCGTGTGGATTGAGGTTGGCAAATGGAAACAATTAGTTAACTAATCCGATAAATTAATTAAATCGAATTTCAAGATCTCATGCTGAGAAGGGAACGCGTGGGCACGTTCACTGCTGTTCATTGCTACCACTTGGTGGTGTTCATCGTTTTCAAAATCTCAAGTTACCCGAAGAAATGGGTGAATCACATGATAGTGATTAAGAAAGTTTAAATATTTCTGTAAATATTTTTTGTTTCTAAAAAGATGGACATTCGCGACGAAACCATGAAAATCTCTTTTTAAAACAAAAGGAACATAAGGAGATATGGGATGTGCGATGGCCACTTTCATTCTTAGCAAAAACACTTTGATACTTTCCGTGAGAAAACTATTTCTCTTAGTGATATATTTTATTTTGATATTGTGTTGAATTTAATGAATAGCGATAGGCGAAAACAAATCCATAGAAAATTTATCGTTATCAAAAGAAAAAAAGGCTTACTTTCCAAAGTTGACTAGTCTGAAGAAATGTATAAACCAATTATTATACGCTATATAGCGCCACATGTCATAATTTTTACTTCTGTTTTAACGATTGTTTTATCTATTAATAATGTACACTAAAGTATAAATTCATCGTCCACCTTATCAAGAATTTATCATTAGTGAAATATATTCCCCCATCTACTATGTGTGAGTGATTGACTATTTTTTGACACGATTGGACTATATTGCACTGATTGATACGAATTTCGATTCTAGTCTCGCTTGAATCACATAGTTAATCATACTACATGACAATATGTCAATATCATACAATCAAGATTTTAAAAGACGCTAGACGTTAGGCGCTAGTAGGATGGCGGGTTGAGACCTAGCACTTAAGTGTCTAAGCGGGGCCTAGACAGATTTAAGTTAATTTATTATATATCATATATAAATAAGTGTCTATTTATACTTAAAAAGATACATAATTGTATTGAGATACATAAATTGCAAAATAAGATAACCTATAAATTATAAAGTATTAAAATATATTGAGAACATGAGGAACAAGCATATAATGAGTGTTTATTCGAGTGCTCAACAAGTCTCTTACATTTTATTGAAAAAATAAAATGCAAAATGAAAGCTATCAATTTTCTGTATAAGTGAGAGTCGCGACTTAAGCGAGTCTAGACAAGCTAAACGTCATTTCTTAATTTTCAAACACCTGTAGATTAAGTCGGACGATAGCCAACAATGTAGCACTTAGACGAGGATGTTTAAAACAATGCATACAATTTACAATATAATTAGAGAATTGTTATTGACAGTCCAAAAATCTTATTCTACACTCCAAACTTTCTATATTTGAAAAGAAAAATACACTTGTAAGGAGTGTTGAATGAGATTTTTAGAGTGTCAATACCACTTCTCTATAATTATAAGCTTTTACTAGATTATTTCTACTTATATATCAGATTTATAAATTTAAAAGAAATGACTCTGGGTAAGAGAGTTGCCAAGATGTGTTGATTTTCAAGTAGGAACTTTTTTTGGGTATGGACATATGTGTGATCCTGCATCAAGGTACGTGTGCAGGTGCAGACCAAGTGGAACCTCACCGCCCCCGGCTTCGCCCTTGCCCTCGACTAGTCGACTTGTTCCATGGCCTGGTCCCGCGCATCACTCGTGTGTGGTCCATTCACCAACAGTACGGCCCTGTCTCTTAAATTCTTCTTGTTAAGCTGTAAAATCAGATAAACCTAACCAAACCCTCCTAGTATCCTACCCACCAAAACAAAATATGGTGGTACGTCTTGTGAATTATTTAACGTATTGTAATATAGATAAAAGGTAAACGACATTTTAATTAATCGTTTTAAACCAGATATATATAATCGTAATAGAGCTTAGTTTGCTAATCACATCTCAACAACAATCAACCTAGTTGGTCATGATAGATTAGGCCCGTTAATGTCCGTGTGTATTGGCTTTGGCCCTGATATGGTAGTTTAAACCATGACATTAGTTAAGGCAGTGGAGCTTAGATGCCTTGATCTTTTCTATCATGCTCTCCTTGATAAGCCTCCTCATGATCTTCCCAGAGGGCGATTTTGGAATTGTGTCCACAAAGTGCACCACTCTCACTTTCTTGTATTGTGCAACGTTTGAGGCCACGTAGTTGATTATCTCTTCCTCGCTCTCTTTTGCACCAGCTGCGATCACAACACTTGCTGCCGGAATCTCCCCTGCCTCCTCGTCCGGCAGCCTGCAAAAAAGTGCCGATAACATAAGCAGACAGCATTGTCAATAACTAAGCATAACGATGTGTTATTGACACATTGTGGATGCAAAGTCCATCGTTTAACAAAGGATGGGCGTCGTGCATAGGAAATTTCTAACAATGAATATGAACAACAGAAGTTTTTGTTTCGGTTTATGGAAATAAACTTACGGGACTACTGCTACATCTTCAACCGAGGGATGACTGAGAAGAATGGCCTCAAGTTCAGCAGGAGCCACCTTCAAATGTCGCACACATAATTAGTCAAGCAAACGCTTTGCAATGTTGATTAATTAGTCTAGTTAATCTATTAATTATAAGTCGTCCGTCTTACTTGGAAACCTTTGTACTTGATTAATTCCTTGATCCGGTCAACGATAAAGACGTTGTCATCATCATCTATGTAGCCAATATCTCCGGTGTGAAGCCATCCATCTTTGTCGATAGTCCGGGCAGTGTCCTCTTCGTTGTTAAAGTAACCTGAAAATCAAGTTACAGTTGTGACATGAAATCTATTGACATTATTCAGCTGGCTTTTTTATCGCGAATAGTCTTTGAACTGAAATAACGAGTTTGGAACCATACAGATGCTATTTCCGATAAAAAAAAAAAAAAGAAGCCATATTCAGTTTGATGCAAATCAATCCGAAAGCTCTATCCTTTACCTTGCATTACACATTGACTCAACACGCAAAGTTCACCGGGTGTGTTTCTCGGTAGGGAACGACCGGTGTCGGGGTCAATGAATTTGACTAGCAAATTCGGAAGAATAAACCCTACTGAGTTTTTCTTTGCTACAAGACCTGGTCCTGCATGAGTGAGTGTGATGCAGCTATGCTCAGTCAATCCGTATGCCTGCAAGTTTAAAAATTATTAATCAGCACAAACACACAATATTTTATTACAATTTTTTGCTACAAACGTAGGGTTTTGTCACAATGTGTCACCTCTTGGACTTGGACGCCGGGGAACTTGTTTTCGAAAGCGTTGAGGACTTCGGGTGCAAGAGGAGCTGCTGCAGTCATAATTGCCTGGAGTTTGAGCTTGCTGAGATCAAATTCATCAACAATTGGATTCTTAACTAAGTTCAAAATGATTGGCGGCACAATGGGCGCATAGGTGACCTCATGTGAGATCAATGCGTTAAGAAATGTTCGAAGTTCGTATCTTCCCATCACCACAACTTTTCCCTTGTTTCGGAGCGTGGCACAACATATTCCAGTGATCCCGTAGATGTGGAAGAATGGAATTAGGCCTAGCACAGTGACTTTACCAATCATTTCCGGCGTTACTCCAAAGAGCGTGGAGCTGAGGTTCGCTACTAGGTTTCGGTGAGTCAGCATTACACCCTTAGACAATCCTGTTGTGCCTGATGAGAAGGGAAGGGCACATAGATCAGTCTGCTTCGGCTCCTCCTTATCAATTCTGTTTCCTGCACGGTCTGCTGCTTCAAGTAGGTGTTCCCAGTTCATGGCACCTTCAATAACTTCTTCTCCAAGCAAAATTACCGGTACCCCAAAAGCTTTTACCTGATCATCTCAAATTCTCAACTTAAAAGGCTTAGATTTTTATGTGATCCTAAATGCCTGCATTATTCAAAATAAAAGAATTAATGTGCTTTACCTTTTCATAGGTTGCACCATTTGTTACAATTATCTTGGCATCAGCAACGTCAACCTGCTTCTTAATTTCGGACGCGTGCCCTGACGGATTTGCACCCGAAAACACACCACCAGCACCCATTATTCCCAAGGCAACAATGGCATACTCTGCCACATTTGGGAGAACAACCACCACCACTTGCCCCTTTCTAAGGCCAAGAGACCTTAAGGCTTTAGTAAACCTCCTTGTGTCTCTAACCACCTCGCCGTACGTAATTTTCTTTCCGGTCACAGCCTCCACAAACGCGACATTTCCAGCGTATAATTCTGCATTTTGGAGCACAAATTCTGGCAATGTGATGTTATCAGGTACTCGGACAGGTGGGGACCGGCTTCGGAAAATATGTTCATCCTCTTGGGCTGAGTTCTGCACTAAAGTTCCCATGATGAATATGTGAAGGGAGCTAATGGAAGCCAAAGGGAGGTTGAAACGAGTGAGGGTATGAGATTTACCATTGGATTAGTGGATTTAAAGGAAAATTAAGATGGGATTAGTGTGTTAAATAAGGAGATGTTGTTAGAAAACAAGTGAGGGTGAGATTTTCCATGGTCTTTTGGTTGGTAAGAACTTGTTAAATCATGTTTCTGTCACAACCTATTTGCAAGCAGTTCAACTTCAAGGGCAATGCTGTTGGCATGTGGAAAAAAAAATTATCACCCCCTTTGCTTGTTATGCATATTCCATATTTCGAGAGTTTTCTTATAGAACACAGCAAATTAAATTTTATCTTCGCGAAAATCGAATTTGATCGGAATTGTGGGATCCCACATTGACCGGGGGAGAGGAGGTGATGTGCATTATATTTACATGCCCACCTCCCTATAATAAGACGCGTTTTGGGTGAAAACCCAAGAACAAATCTGTAAGGGAGTGGCCCAAAGCGGATAATATTTTACTATGCGGACTAGGATGTGACAATTTGGTATCAGAGCCACTCCTCGGCCGGAAGTGTGCTGATGAGGGCGTCGGGCCCCTAAGGGGGGTGAGATCCCACATCGCCCGGGGAAGAGGAGGTGATGTGCCTTATATATACATGTCCACGTAAGACGCGTTTTGAATGGAAACCCAAGAACAAATTAATGAGGGCGTGGCCCAAAGCAAACAATATCTTACCATGCAGACTGAGATGTGACAGGAATGCTATTAGGGTAACTGCACATTACATCATTAATGACTTCGGATTTGGTTTGAGCATAATTAGGCAAACATTTAATGACGTTCGGATTTTACATTAGGTTAATTAGGATACGGCCGTTGTAGCCACTACAATACGATTTGTTGTAGGCTTCCATTTGGTTTTCTGTGACATAGAGCAGCATACCGTCTCTCTAGCTTTGTAGCAATGGAATCAGGTACACCTTCGTCGTAATTCGATGTTTATTGTTTATGCGTTGGACCGTGGAATCAGTATAAGTCACCCGTTGGAGTTATCACAACCAAAGCGACATCATCCGAGATTCAAACAAAACATAAAAAAATTACATAAAATCTCGTTGTATATCATTAGGAAGAGTAACGTAGAATTGTCAACGTCTAATTTTCTTTTTATATTTGGTCTTTGATTTTTCTGAAGTTTGGATAGAGTAAAAAATGTGGCCGCTGAGCTAGCTATTATATATATATAACCGGCCTAGTATAGCTATTTTTCTGCTCAATTATCATCTGAATTTTTTTCTATGGCTGATGGATTCTGCAGCAAACATTACAGTGTTTACATCTGGGGACTTGAAAGCATGCACCAATGATTTTCACGAGAAAAACCTGATTGGATTTACCCAGTTCGGTAAATTATATCGAGGACGGATTAGGCAAGGATTTACTGGAACAGATCAAGTTCGAGATGTTACAGTAAAAATATGGGATGAAAAATCAGCAGGCTGCAGTAAACTCATGCATGATGAGTTTCTGGTGGTTAAGGTAAGTTGTGAAAGTTTAAAGTTTTTTGGTTTTGGGGGGTTTACCAATTGATGATTTGGTTTTTACTGCAGGAAGAAGTCGAATTTTTGACACATCCCACTTTAAATGGTCATCCAAACTTGGTGAAATTGATTGGTTACTGCTGTGAAAAAGAAGTGAAGGGTGTTGTTTATGACCTCAATCCATGGGACACACTGCATAATTTGACTGACAAAGGTAAGTTCAGTTTATGATTTGAACCTTCAATTTCTTGTGGGTTACCAAGTAGTTTATATGATATAATCAAATACGTTGCTGATAGTGTTTAACATAGGCGCTTTCCGCTAATATAGGGAACACTTCTGCTCATAATCGCTTTCCGCTCTAATTGCTTAAATTTATACGCAGATTATCTCAACTGGGTTCAGAGGGTGAATGTGCTTGTGCAATTAGCAGGCCTGCTTGAATTTCTACACAACAAGGAGAAGCCATATTTGGTGCTAAATACGAATGCATCTCATATAATTCTGGATCGGGTTTGGACCTCAGACCAATCTTTTTCTCTGTTTCAAATTTGCATTGAAATTAATAAATATCTTCACGACTTTTGGTGTCTTTTAGGATTGCAAGCCAAAATTATTTGATTTTGGACTCATTAGTGGAGGAATCAATGGTGAAATGACTACACCAAAAAAGCAGATACCAATGTCCATCGGCTTTGTTGACCCATTTTTTGCTGCTAAAGGTTCTTTTCAAAACTATAAAAATCATCCGCACATGATTGTTCGATTCTTATAATTTTGTATCTATATGTATCAGTAACACGTTGAATTTTTTTTCATTGGAATATCATCTACTAAATGTTAGTGATGATTTATCTCACACCATATCGACAGTCTGTTATTTAATAAAAAAAAATGGACTTTCAATCGAGAGAAGAACTGTTCAAAGCTGATGAAAAACAAAACGCGTTTCATTTTTCAGGTGGTAGGTATTGGCATACAAGCTGTGATGTGTACTCATTTGGTGTGATTCTCTTGGGCCTGATAGCCAAGAGAGGGTTTGAGCCAGAGAGTGTGGAAAAACCCCATTTGGGCCTGGACAATTTAGTCCAGTACTGGGCCAAGAAGGATTATAAGCCCAATTGCTCACTTGTCCACAGTAGCTTACTGGAAGACTGGAGTTATGTTGTTGAAGATGGTACGGCAATTACAGAGCTGGGGATGCGTTGTGTTGAATTTTTCCCGACAAACCGTCCGACAATGAAGAACGTTGTTGAAAGTCTTGAAGGTTTAATGCTTTTACAACGGTTTGGTGATGCTAGACCTAACAAAAGGGAGAAGACAGTTCATGGCATGTAGGCATTAGGCAACCAATGCAGGATGCAGATGACAGTATGTAGCAATTAGGTTGTAACCTCCTTTTCCTTCTCGTTTTTCTTCATTCAATTTGGATATAGTATGATGTAGTTGAGTTCAAAATAATATTATATTATGAGTAATGCTATGATTTTATTAGTGGCGCGTTTAGGAATTGAGGCTTTTGATATAGGCGCCTTAATTTCGAATTTTTTTAATCAAACATCTACAACTTTTAAAATTTTGATCAAACTTTTTTCTAATAATTTTTTATTAAAAATTATGACTTTTATTATATTTAATTTACCCATTAATTCACAAATCTCCTAGAACCACAACAAACATCTTAACTTATCACAATTCGTTTAAAATATATTTTTTTTAACTCAAATATTTTTTTTATTTGAATTCTAAAAATACTCAAACATCCTTTTAGCATACAATTATGAGATACTAACAGGATCTTCTCTGGATCATTTTGATGAGGATCCTGGGAATCCATGAATCGTATTCGTTCATCGTACATCGTGCAGTCAGTTTTTGTCAAGTACTATTTGTGTTTAATTTTAAATAAAAATATTTAAAATGATTTCTAACCGCACAATGTACGATGAACAGACATGATTCACGGATCCTTGGAATTCTCATCGTGCGGTCAATTTTTGTGAAGTACTATTTGTGTTCATCGTACATCATGCGGTCAGTTTTTGTCAAGTTATTAGTACGTGTTGTGTTATCCGTTTTAATTGTAAAAGAACTCTTTTTTTTTTTACAATCTGTATAAAATGCTGAGTTGAAAATTTAAAAAAAAAAAAATTATATTCCATCCAATTAATCTTCATCCGACTAGATATAATTGAATCCTTAAATTGAGGAAGAGATGAGATATCATAAAAAATAGCAATAAATTGATTAATATTATTGAGAGCATTTTTTATATGAAAGTGAATTTAAAATGAATTTAAAAAAAAAAAACACTTAAGTTGAAAATATACCTGGAATATAGAGTTTAATCAAAGGTAAAAGCACCTTAATCAAAAGTTAGAAAGTAATAAATGTTTAATCTATAAATGTCTAAAATGAGGCATCTAATTCTAATGTTCTTTTTTCCTATCGGGAGCAAGACAAAGCTCGCACACCACTTTGACTTGTTGTCATTGGCTATCTATTATGTCTTAGCCTCATTAAGACATTTTGTTAAGCATCTTGCCTTTGTTGCTTCATGCTCAAGAAGAACATCAAAGAAACATTGGACGGTTTCATAGGCAACAATTGTGGACAGTGGGTGCAACTACATGGACTGACTCTCACGTGCATCTACTAATGGACATTACAATGATGTGGTTTCCTAACATATCTTATATTGCTAGTGATTGAAAATATTGGGAAGCTTGATGTAATACAATTACAAATCCTTTTTGCTGAAATAAGAAATTCAGTACGATCGACATGAATCCGATACAAAAAGTGTCGCACATGAACTAACCCAACAAACAAGGAAAACTCTCTATATATCACTTAAAACTACATCATCGATCAGTTTTATCTTTCATATATCAATTCTTATTGTTGCACATACAAAATATTCGAGACATGTCACATATTACGCTTGGTGTCACATGATGGCAAGACGGTCATGCTGCTAGAGTCGGATGGACTACTCCCAACCTAAAGTTTGCATTTATATGGGTTGAGATGAAATGGCGCGGAATCAGTGGAGGAAAATGGAAAGGGTTGAGTGAAGATTCAAAAAAGCAATGTCACACGGGGAAAGGGAATGGAATGCACACGTAAAAGAAGGGAATCGATCATGAATGTGATGATGGACAATTATACCATTTATACCCACCAGTAACCACCCAAATGACCAAAATGACCCAGTGTCTTCTTTCTTTCGTCCTTCCCAAGGAGGGAAGAAGAAGAAGGAGAGCATGTGAAATGATTACAAAACCGCATCCGCATCTCACTCGCTCACTCCCCTTGGTTTTGCCAAACCTAATCATTAATTTTCAAAACCTTCCCTCTCACCTTAACTTTAAGCCTCCACATTTAATCATTACTTCCTCCCTTACCAAATTCTCCACCTCCCCCATACCTAATTACCTTCCTTACCATTTTCCCACTTTTTTCTCCCTCAATTTGTTCAGTTGTGTAGTTGGACTGTTACGGAATCGAATTATGATATAATTACATTATAAATTGTCTCTAATATACACAAGGAGGCGAGAGAGAAAAATTACTTTAGTAGATATCGTTTTGCTGAATGTGAGACATTAGAACGATTGAGATGATCTTATGTTTGTGCAGAATGTGAGGCAATCAAACGACTCGCTTAATTTTCTAACACTTTGCACAATAGAATCATGTTGATCGCCCGCTTGTCTCACATCTCACAAAATGGTTCTCCATTTATAAAGCTTCTAGAGAGAGAATGAGTGTTATAGGAAGACAAGTTAATTCGGCAAGGCTCAAGTGCTGCATTGAAGCAACAATTTAGCTTAGGTAGCTATGTTTTGGGTTTAAGCAATTGGTACTTATTGCATCAGTTGGCGCATGACTCTGGAGTTGGGGGTGTAACAAATTAGTAGGTAAAGGAAAGCCCCACGAGTCTTAGGAGAAAGAAACTTTCAAATAACTACAATAGTCACCAAATTGTAACATATGCTCATTTCTCAAGTAACACTATCACATGTGGTTAATAACATTTAAATCAATCTTTCTTAGCTTAATTTAAGCTAATCTAATTGAAACTTGATTAACCTACTTTTAAGATGTGATTTGATAAAATGGAAAAAGGAAAAGGAAAACATCCCCTCACTTATTAGTCACTTCATGATGTGTGATCGAATGAGTAGATTGACCATTTGCTTAGGAAATGAATTGTATGATTGCTTCTTTTTTTTCTTTTTCGAAGTCTGAGGTATCCCCTGCTTCAAAGAGTAGAATTAATCTTCAGCAGAGAGATATTTTTTAATGTGTCTAGAACATTAGGCGATACGTCACATATTATATAAGTAGAGAGATTTTTTTTTTCAAATATCCATCCACTTGTATAATGACATTTGCGTATGTGATCTTTCTTCAGTGGGGAACTTGTATGACTTTGATTGCTTAAGACAAGGTTTGCTGCCATCACTCATTTCAACCAATGTTGTGAGGGGGAATGTATGCAATTTTTCTTTCAACTTTTCTTTTCTTCATGTTTTTAGTGGTAGTTATTATCAGCGTCATTTATGGCTTTTGATTACGCATGAAGGAAGAATATTTTCAACTTTGCTGATTTGCATTTTCCATTGTTATATACTTTTGCTTTCAAAATCATTATCGTCTTTTCATATGAATGAACTCTCAGATTAATCTTATTGTAGAAATAAATTGATGTACAACATATAATATATTTAGCGTCTTGAAAGTAAAATTGATTAGTTTGCAAAGATTTGCAGTTCAAGCAATTACAAGCATCTTGTGCGCAGAGGCTGAATTTCAGTCTTTTGTAATGTCGCACGTATGAAAAAATATCTAAAATTTTGAGTAATTTTACATAAAAAGAAAAATGAAGTAACTTTCAAACGTATTTTTCGAAAAACCAACTTTTTGGCGAACTTGTGTCTCATTTAAGTCATAATATTTTAGTTTCTCAAATATGGATTCTGTTTATTTAAAATGGTTCAAGAGATTGTCAAAACTCCTCACTTTGTTTCCTAAGATTTAAAATCGATAGAAATGATCCCTGAGATTATCCACTGTCAATCATTTTGGTCATCCTATGAAAAATCTCCATCAAATTGATAAAATCATCAGTTTAAGTGGAGGGGTTGATTTGAAAAAACTATTATCAATTTAACGGAGACTTTTCACGGAATGACCAAAATAATTGACGATGAACAATCTCAAATACCACTCTGTAATCAAAATGGGAGTTCTGCCAAACTTAAAAACTGTTTTGACTAAAAAGCTTTATTTTAACATTTTGGTGTGTCGTGCCCTAGGGCTTTAGTTTGTAATCTCTTTTTTTTTAGTACAAAAATGAAAAGGGAAAACAAGAAAGATGAATAATGATAAGCACTTGAGGGGTATTGTGATAATTATGGAAAATGAGTTGATGAAAAGACTGAAAAAGGCATTAAGTAGGGGTGGGCACTTCAATAATTCTAACAAAATTCATCATAAAACGGGAAAAGTGTTGGGAGGGACAATCATGCGGTGTGCGTGGAACAAGGGCAACAAGGAAAGAGCCTTCCCAGATCTAACCACAGCCGTTGATTATCTCTAAAAGCCAAGCTATTATTTTTTGGTACTTCAAAAGTTCGCTCTCTTCCGTGGTTTCCTTGACCATCATCAAGTTAAAATCTTTTGCGTTCACACACTTGATTGCAAAACCCTATGTTAAACTTATGAATTTACTCTTATACCCATCAACAAAAAAACCACTTTATTTTCAAAGTTTAAATAATATGTAACAAAACAAAATTAATAATAAAATAAAACTTGTTTGGTCACTATTTCTGTTTCTAAATAAAAGTTAAAAATAGTTATAGAAGGTTTTGGTAATTGACATTAATTCTGAAGATGAAGAATCATAGAAAAATTTATGAAGATCATCCTCAAAATTTAGAACAATACCAAATATAATTTTAATTTCGGTTAAAAGTTAAAAAGAAAACGAAATGATTACCAAACAATTTGTAAACAATAAACTTTTATTTTGAGCATCCGACAAAATCCACGAACAGTTGTAGCAAAGAAGTTTTTCTAGTTTGACTGCCTACATACCAATTCAGTTGTGTTATATAATGTAATGTGTATATAGTTTTACAATACTCTATCAAAAGTCCATGACATATTAATTAAAGAGGTATTTGTTGATATGCTCTCTGAACCTTGTATGCATCTGTCAATTTTTTCTTTGAATTTTAATTTTAGCCGATTACTCCTTTAAACTTTTTTAATTAGCCAATTTCCCCCTTGAATTTTAATTTTTGCCGATTATCCCATGAACTTTTACAAATAGCCAATTCCCCCCTTGGCGTTAGATTTTAGAAACTTTCATTCAATTTTTCAACCTTTTTTCCCTTATACAGTTTTCATGTATTGTTTCCGGGATCAAGATAGATGGAAAATTGGATAAATTTTTAAAAAATTTAACTATAGGGGGAATTTGTTATTCATAAAAGTTCGAGGGGATAATCGGCTAAAATCAAAGTTCAAGGAGGACATTGGTTAATCCTTATAACAAGTGAAATAGTAATTATTTTTAGGGTCAAAAAATTTAACTTCAAAAAAAAAACATTGGGGAAGGATAGAGTTGGAAATGGAGAACACATAAATCATGAGAGGATTTATATGGAGTAATGACAGTACAAGGTAAATGGTATGGGCGCGCTGACGTGGTAAGGAAGAGTGGGTCGGGGAGAGAGAGAGGGAGAGAGAGAGAGTGGAAGTTGGGTTGGGTTTATGGGGGGTTGGGGAATGGAGGAAGAAGAGAAAGGGGCGGCTCTGGTTTTTCTGTTGCTCTCCTGTTATTTATTTAATTAATTCTCAATAAAAATAAATAAAAATAAGAAGAAGAATAAAAGGTCTGGTTTTTGTGTGTTTTGTTTGGGAGTTTGGGTCGTCAATCGCGAGAGGAGAGAGAGAGAGAGAGAGAAGAGAGAGGGAGAGCCTGTGAGGGGCATGGAAGGGCTGGCCATGCTGAGGCAGCTCATCGGTCAGCTTCAGGAGCTCGTCGGCTCTCACCCGCCTCCTCCTCATTACCAACACCATCTTCAACTTCAGCTACAGCTTCCTCCTCTGCTCCGCCATCGCCACTCCCAGCAACCACAGCAGGACCACCACCACGACCACCTCCTCAGGTTTCTTTCTTCTCTCTCTCGCTCTTCTGGATCTCTCCCGCCTTCTCAAATTCCATTTCTTTCCGACCCACCTCTTCAATTTCTTCTCTTTCTTTCTTTTCATGATTTATTGGTGGTATTCTGATTTTTTTTCGAGTTGCTTGCTTGTTTGCTTTATTTGGTTTCTTTTTCTTCCTCTGAAGTGTAAATTACATGGCTTTCCTTGATTTTCTTGCTGAATTTGGTTGTTTTGCTTTGTTTGCTGTGTTGCCATTTACGATTGAGAAATTGGGTCTGATTGCTTTGCAGAAATGGTTTTGCCATTGTGGAGTTGGGTCTTAAATATTTGAGGAATTTGTTATTTAATTTCTGCCTTTTACTCTATGAGCTTCATCTCTTTTCCTTTTATGTTTAGCTTATTTCTTTGTCACAAAATTGATGGGCTCTACCAAACTATTTAGTGATAGACAGTAGCAATGGTGCAAATATTTGATATTTTTGTTTCTTTCTCCCCTTTCTGGTTTGTCTTCCTGACTGTCCAGCCGGGGTTGGGTTTCCGGGTTCACGGTGTTCTTGGGGAGGCTCATGGCCAACTCTGAACCTATTCTTGGTTGCCCATTTCTGTCTTAAAACCATTTGATTACGTCTACCATAGCGAACCAGAAAAGGGCAGTAGCAAGAAAACAGTTAGGTCCCTGAACTTTAAGAATCTGATTAGATGAAGGAAAAGTTGGAAGAGGGGTTTTCAGAAACATAGACTGCCAACTGAACAGTCTTCTTGGACCAAGCTGGGTAAATTGGTGGGTGACGTTCATTACATTAGGGTACTGAATAAAAACAATTAGTTTCTGGTGAAATATCTCACATGAACTTCACCTTTTGGTTCCTTGTGCTGTATGCTTACGTATATTCCATTGAATCGTAGACGTCTTCATATTTAGTGTTTAACAAACTTCCTACATGTTCTATATCTCTTTCTGTTCGGCGTAGGTTGTTGGTTAGCATTACATGTTCTGCTTGGTTGTCTTCACTTCTTGACTGGTAAACTGGCTAACTTGGATTCTAGCCTTCAACAATTTGTTGCCTAAAGTTGGCATTATTTAGCGATTATTGCTTAATTTTCATGAAAAATACAATCTCAAAGTGTATAAAACTTAGCTTATTGTACAACAGAATCCGGCACACTGGGAGAAGCATGTTTCTTAAAGTAATTTAAAGGACGAAATGTTTTCTTAATTTGCTCACTTGTTCTCTGAGTTTGTTCACCTCATGTCTGTTGAAATTGAACTTATGCTTGGTGTTTGATTGAGTGTCATAGGTCTTGCGTACTACTACATCCATGACTCTTCCTTTCTCTTTAAGTCCTTAATATTCAATATCTTTCATTTGTGGTCAATTCCATGCTCTAGTATTAGCTTGCTTCTTTTTAAAAGTTATTGCAGATTACTTAAACTAATATTTAAGGCTAAGTGAAGTTCCTTTCTAAGGGATCTAATAGAGTTTCAGTAAAGCTTGTAGCCTGTACTGCACGGAGTTGGCTTGAATATGTTCTTAGAAGAAGAAAAACCTAATAAAATCGTAGATAAGGCCTCGTAGAAGCAGCCTCATAGATTTGCCTACTTCAATTTTTCGATAAGAACTCCAGATTGGGTTTTGTTTTACATCTTTGTACTCAATAGTTCAGAACTTGTTATTGTTTCTCATGTCTTTGTGTTAATGTACTTTGTTGACCTTTACATGTGTACATTTCATTTTTCTTCCCTATTTAATTTCTAGCTGCAGTAAAGTTCCTCAATTAGGGAGCATATAATTAACTTAAATCATTACTTCTATTTACACAGGTGGTGCCCAATTAACGTTGATGAAGGTTCTGCAGATGATTACTACAGTTTTATGATGGCAGCTGGAAAATCTGGAAGTTTTAAGATGATGGAACCATGCAAGCCTCCTCCTACCAAGAGATCTCGTAAGGAGCGAACCCGGGGTAAATCCTCTGAAACTACCAATACCACTGGGCCTATGGAACAGCATATTTGGAAAGATTTCCCGGAAGACCTTTATGAAGCTGTCATTGCTAGGCTTCCCATTGCTACATATTTCCGATTTCGTACTGTATGCAGGAAATGGAATTCCTTGCTGGATACTGAAAGTTTCTCTCAACATTGTGCGGAGGTCCCACAAACTACTCCATGGTTTTACACCATCACTCATGAAAATGTGAATTCTGGAGCCATGTATGACCCTTCCTTGAAGAAGTGGCACCATCCCACTCTTTCTTCTTTGCCAACAAAGTTAATTGTTTTACCGGTGGCTTCAGCAGGGGGACTGGTATGTTTTCTTGATATCGGTAATAGGAACTTCTATGTTTGCAACCCGCTGAATCAATCTTTTAAAGAGTTGCCAGCCAGGTCAGTTAAGGTCTGGTCTCGCATTGCTGTGGGGATGACTTTGAATAGGAGTTCAACCAGTGGCGGCTACAAGATCCTGTGGGTGGTTTGTGATGGCAAGTATGAAGTTTATGATTCAGTGACGAATTCTTGGACCCGTCCAGGAATCATGCCATCAGGTGTTAAGCTGCCACTATCGCTGAATTTCCGGTCGCAGGCTGTTTCAATAGATGGCACACTCTACTTCATGCGTTCAGACCCTGAAGGGATTGTGTCATATGATATGGCCACTGGGTTTTGGAAGCAGTTTATAATTCCCACCCCGCTGCATCTGACTGACCATACACTTGCTGAATGTGAAGGCCGGATCATGCTCGTGGGATTGTTATCAAAGAATGCTGCCACATGCGTGTGCATTTGGGAGCTTCAGAAAATGACACTTCTTTGGAAGGAGGTTGACAGAATGCCAAATATATGGTGCTTGGACTTTTACGGGAAGCACGTGAGGATGACTTGCCTGGGTAACAAAGGCTTGCTCATGCTGTCCTTGAGGTCGAGACAAATGAACAGATTAGTTACATATAATGTGTCGAGCAGGGAATGGCTCAAGGTCCCTGTTTGCGTGGTGCCCCACGGGAGGAAGCGGCAATGGATTGCATGTGGCACCGCATTTTATCCAACCCCGACTGCTGTTCCTTAGCCATCGGTTTCGTCACGGTCGGTTGCAAGCTTTCCCGGCCAACTTGTTTCTAGACAATTTTCGTTATTTGTTTTAATCAGGTGGACAATTCCATGTGTTGTAAGTTGTATGACGGCCGGAGTCTACTCTTTTGTGTACAAACTTGACACATTGCTTTGTTTCCGGAAGACAGATTAGAATGCCTATGTTTCAGTCACTCGATGAATGTAATCTCATCTGTGTTTGTAACTGGTTCTGGTTGTACTGAAATAAACCGTCTGTCTACCATTATATTGTTTGCAGGTGTATTTTCATTGGTGGAACTGGAATTTGGAAAATCAAAAGAGCACACGAATTCTTCAAATTGGTAGGCTTGATTTGTCTCGGACAACGTAGAACTGGGCGAATACAATACAATCTTGTCTAATGGTTATCAAACGGGCCCAAATTTCACAGATACAACCTCGTCTAATGGTTATCAAACGAGCCCAAATTTCGCCCAAATTTCACAAATACAATCTCGTCTACAAGAACGAATCGTTTTCACTACAAATAATTCTCAAATTTGTACATCCTTAACCTTGATAGTGGTGGATTGCCAAGGGCAAGGGAAATAGTGGTTTTCACAACCCTGAAGTTGTCATGCAAACTCAACCACAAGAGAAACGATTGTCGGAGACACGATTATATCTCGGTGACACTGACGAGAGATACAAGTTAATCTAGCCATTGACAATGAAAGGTATAGGGCGAAAAAACAGAAGGTAGAATTAAGCGAAGCAGAGGAAGGGGTCCTTTATTCAAACTTCCGCTGTTTTAGTTCTTACTACATCACATCTGTATATCATCAGTTTCCTAATCGCTAACAAACGGTAAATGGCATGACAGGTTCATGCCATCTCTCATAAATTAGAAAGCATCAGCAGCAGCAGCGTCGATTTGATTAGGCCATGCCTCCGCTTGTAGCAGTCCTGATTATCTGAAAGAGAGCTGGTCCACACAAAATCAAAAGGTCACAATCGCAACGCCACCAAAAAATCAATTCATGCACATCAAATTTGCAACAGAAAAAAAGAACTGAAACTAGCAAAACCCCCCCTTATATTTTCGATCAAGGCAATGTCACAAGTTCAAACATCCCTTTGGGTTTCAACCCACATGACCATTGCCAAATAAGTGCTGTACGTTTCGGTTTTGATCTTATTCAAATCAAGGAAACGAAACAAATTCGAAAACCCTTTTCGGCCTCAACCCAAACGAGCATTGCCAATTAAGTGCTTTACGTTTCGGTTTTCATCTTACTCAAATCAAGACATCGAAACAAATTCGAAACCCTTTTCGGCTTCAATCCAAATGAGCAATGCAAAATGGGTGCTTAAAGTTTCAATCTTTCTATCAATTTCTTAATCCCCTTCAAAGTTTCACAAATTCCATGGCAAGCAGACACAATACAATGCACACCAACCAAATCAAGAATCCCAAATGGGAGCTGAAACCCAGATACAATTACCAATTATACGGATTATTCAAATGAAATCAATTAGGCAAACTCTAGCTTATGACATAATCATATCAGGTTTGTGATCTGCTAAATTGAGTGAGGTTACACATACATGATCCGATGACAACAAAGACGAAGAAGCCAAGGAGAATAGGGCCCACTGGATAATCCTTGCTCTTCTTGGCGGTCGTCTCAGGCACCGCCCCTCTCTTCGTTATGTTCTTCTCGAACCTCTCCACCTTCCTGTCAGCCAAACGCCTTGAAGTCGTCTGCAAAGATCCCCAATTCAAATTTAAATACATACACACACATCATCAGCATAATCCCAATTTCACATGCAGCTACAAAAACAATTCGATTCAATTTTACAGATCTGCATCAAAGAACAAAACTTTGGAAAACCCAAATGATTTCATCTAACATTACAGAGGGGATCAGCGAGAATGTTACCATGGTTGCGGGTGTAGATCCGGTACCTGAAGTGCGTCGCAGGTGATTACTCCTCCCCTTCCTGGTCGAATTCTCTCTCTGAGGCGAGTTCTGACTCTCGCCCTTAGTTTCTCTTCCGCGAAAACAGTAGCGTTTTCTGACGGTTTTATATTTGGCAAACGGATGATAGGGTCCCCGACCGCTGCGTGACGGAGTCACCGCCTTCGCTGCGATTGGCCAAACCACGCAATTCGGGACACGCGTCGGGTGGTGATTAGGGGTAAGTGCGTGTATCCCGGAAGCAGGATTTCACCGAATGAAATTTTTAATTATAACCGGAATACAAGTGGTACAACACGTGTTTTAATAAGAGTTGTGGAAAATTTTATTTTTAAGTTATTAACTTTTTAACACATATATCCCACCATTTGTATAATGACACGTGGTATACCATACCGTGTACCGATCATATTAAAAAATCTCTCCTTCACTAGATATTCTTTGTGAGGATCCTGAAATTCATGAATCGTGTCCGTTTATCGTATATCGTAAGGTTAGAAATCATTTTAAATATTTTTATTTAAAATTAAATACAAACAGCACTTGATAAAAACGCACAATATATAATAAACGGACACAATTCATAAATCTTTAGATTCTCGTCAAAAAGATCAGGAAAGGATCCTGTTGGCGGATCCCGTATCTAGAAATCGAAAATTGATCCATTACGTACGCGGTATATGCAAAACACCATGCACGTGACGGTTTTTATGAAAACGACATGTCTATTTTTAGGAAAATAAATAAATAAAAAATCATCGAAAAAGAAAGCATCTACAAGCATCGGGTTTTTCAGCACTTGGCAAAAATATCAAGCCCTTAAATTCTCAAGGTATTAAAAAATTACGATGACCGCCCAAAAGCCTAATTAATGTACTTTGAGATTGTTTTTTTTTTTTTTTTTCAAACGAACAATGTTAGCCGCATTAAGGAGGTAGGATATTGAATTAAGCCCCATAATAATTACAATAATATGGTTCAAATTCGATTTTGATAGAAATCGAATTCAAAATCTCTCATTTACAAGCGTAAAAAAATATCACTAAAACACTAAATGACAGTGTACTTACTTGAGATTAAAATCACGATTTTTCATCTGCAGAAATTTCGTCTCGCCCGGTTTCATAAGAGTTTACAGAAACAAAGAAAATAAATCAGAAAACCATGTCTCTCGTGAACTGAAATGAAATGGGGTATCAGAATGCACGACTATTTGATAAGTAATCAGAAGACTAACAGCAACACTAGAGTTT
Organism: Pyrus x bretschneideri; assembly: GCF_019419815.1. Classification (NCBI taxonomy): domain Eukaryota; kingdom Viridiplantae; phylum Streptophyta; class Magnoliopsida; order Rosales; family Rosaceae; genus Pyrus; species Pyrus x bretschneideri. Next base: position 4,784,597 of record NW_025999798.1, read on the forward strand.
TACACAAAACATGCGGCAAGAAGATGCGATTGGGCAGGTCATAGCAACTACATCAAGGGAATGGAGCATCAGCTCATGGACAACCAATAATTAGAGATACATCCTTCACAGGAAACAAAAAATGGCTGTTGGAAGAGGGTATGTCAATTTCCGGGCTTTCACGCTTTCACCTTCTAATGCCGCGAGCAAAATCTCGGATTGAGCTGCAGTGAAAGGGCCTTCAGCGTCTCAGCCGCTTCAACTCCCTGGGCACATGGCATTTCACCTGTCAGACTCTGCTGCAGATGATGCGAGGTAAGCCGTAAGGAGTATCATTACAAACTTTCCACAAAAATTCAGTTTTCCAACTCATGCTGCATGGCCCCAAAATACGTCGCAGCAAATTCTATCTGCATATATCAGCTCCCTTTTGCTTCTTCCGTGACGGGAATGGAATTGGCTGCTATATCTATGCCAGTATCATTTCTACATCATCTGCTACATCGACTTGCTGACACTTTTTGTCAATCTCCATCGTATCTTCCTCTTTAAGGTCGTTTATAACTTTAAGAAGCTCCAACGGAGTAGCTGCTGGATCCAGCTCCCGACAACCCTTTGGAGCATTTGCAGCTTCCTGACCCGTGATCAAGCTTGAAGGGATTTGATGAGAGAACCGAAACAGCTCTTCTCTAGGGATCCTCCTGGTCTCTCTGGGATCCAAGTGCCGGTGAAATACTGTCTTGAAGCCAGCCACTTTCACCAAGGGCGTCACAAGCACACCTTGGTCCTCACTAAAGTCTTCAACAACTTCAACCATGTCATACTTGTGAATGACATTGTCAGCTGTCAGTTCATTCCAGTCCGGGGACCAATTCCGGTATAGCGCCCAAACATCCCCCTTCCTGGGATATATGCAAATAGTCCCCCGAGGACCTTTTGTTGACCGAACTCTGTGAGAGAAAGAATTAAGTGAATTACTCACTTCATATTTCCCTACCCGGAACTCCCCACACGTCTTTGAGAAGCCAGAGGATACCCAGTTAAGAGGACCCAGTTCACTATTTGTTTTCGAATTTAGCCAGCTGATGCGCACTGTGAAAGGATCCACAGAAATCACCTTTTGAACTAATGCATAAAACCTTGGCATCCCATCATCATTATCATATGCAGCCCAGACCTGATTATCTTCAAAACACTTCTCTGCTCGATCCTTGTCAAAGTCATGAAAATCAGAATCAGGAACATTTATTGTCAATGTGTCTGCATTTGAACGGACACCAGAAATGCCAGAACCTTTCATGTCAGAAGAACCATTCTTTGTGTCTACCGGCTCACCGGAATGCTTTTGATTGTTATGCACATCAATGTTTCCCAAATATTTTTCTCTCTCATTCCCAATCCCCGTCTCTTTGGCTGCAGTCTTGGATACAGTGGATTCGTTTAGTTTCTTCAGAATTTCTTTTCTAGCCTTCTCCCTTAGTAAACTTTGAATTTCAATCTGGGAGATATCCCTTGTGATACTGGGCCTTGCGTTTCCATTTGATCCAGAAAAATGAGTTGTTCCAGCTCCTCCAGCTCCCACACCGATTTGATTTGTGACATCCCTTCCGTAGCTGCTGACACCGACATCTTCCATTCCTCTTCTTCTCTTCGCAGCATTCTTGGCGGCTTGATGCTTCCTCCGCAACTCCTCTCTTTTTAATGCTGCTTGAGCGTGCTCACGCTCTCTCTTTGCTGTCTCATATGCCTGGCTAACTACGCTTGCAGCTTGGGCAGCCGTAGAAGCACCCGATGCTTTAGAGAATGGACCCCATTGGAAGTTGTTTTGGTTGTACGATTGATTACCACTGAAGCCTGCAGATCCCACACCCATTCTATCAGCTGTTTCATGCTTTGGTGGAGCTGACTTGGCACCATTTGTAGGTGGTGGAGCTATTTCTGCTGCTAGAAATGGTTCGTGGCAATTCGGGCAAAGAAGATTATGATTAAGATAAATCCTGAGATACTCATACTGCATCTTGCATTTATGACACACTGTCCAAAAGGTATTCGGTCTTGGTTTTTGAGATGAAGCAGGAGCTGAAGAGCGGCCGGCCCGTGAGGTACCCTTCTGATTCTGTGAGGTACCCTTCTGAGTCTGTGCGGTACTCTTCTGAGTCTGTGTATAAACCTTCTGAGTCTGTGCGCCTGATGTTGCACCTTTTGTGAAATTGTAGAAACCATTGGCCCCCGGAGGAGCCTGCGAACTCCCACTCGCAGTCGCTACCCTTTGGTGTACTCTCCTCTTCTGGTCATAGGCTACTCTCTTAGATTTATCAGACAACAAACTCCATGCTTCTGATAGTAGCTTAAACGCTCCATCAGCTCCTACAGACTTGTTCTTATCAGGGTGAAGCATAAGAGCTAGTTTCCTATACTGTTTCTTCACCGCCTCATCATCTGCTTTCGGATCCGCACCAAGTATCCCATACCAATCAGCCTCCCCATTTATTTTGTTCTCCGCAGCGATATGCACATCGAGGGTCGCCAACATTTGGGGAATCCCCTCTAGCCCCGGAAACAAAGTTTGAGCCTTCAAGGCAAATTTCTTTGCTCCCATAAGATCCTTTGCTGTGAACTTTCTTTCCGCAATCTCTTTTGCCCTAGCCGCCTCATCTTTGTTGCACTCCATATTCCTACTCTATCTTCTTCCTCTCTAATGTTTGCCTACTGTTTTACAATGCTCCCAGTTACTCTAGCGATTCAGCAACCTTATTGTCAAATTAGATAAAAATCCAGTTAGAAATTGTGATGAAAGTTGCATGCAAACACAAGAATCCCACAACAAATACATATCCGTGATACATATCGAAAATAACAACGCTTTTTCGAGCTTTTTCAAGACCCTCATCCTCACCACGCAACCCCAACATAAACAAAATATGAATTCATACGCATATCTCGAAAATATATGCGTCTAGTTTTAGCTCTGAGGCTCAAAATTGACCAGCGAACTGGTAATTAGCTCAAACAAACATGCAGCACATAACTACACAGATGCAAAATCAATGAAAGTCAAAAGCACAACCCATATCAGAGAAATGAAATCAGAAATCTCAGCCATGGATCTAACTCAATAAGTTCCAATTCAGCTCCAAAAAATCGAATTGTTAACGAAAGACCTCGAATTTGATAATTATAAGTCGGAAATCAAACCCTAGAATCAATGATTCAGGCATGAAATTCACTAAATTTTAGGAAACCCTAGATTCAGAGATGAGTTTAATCACCTTATTATGTGAGCTACGCTGGCTGAGGAATTTGAATCGCAGAGAGACACCATGGACAGACCTCCTTCACCAGTTTTTTTTTTCTTTTTTTCGGCCCCTCCTTCTAGCCCAAATCTCAAAAATCCCCAAAAGCTGGCCCCTTTTCTCAAAAACACAACTTCTCACAACCTGCAATGGCATTCTCCCAAATACCAAAAAATATAAAACAGAGCATGGGCTTTCCTAACCCAACATTTTTCCCACCCTAACCATGGTTAAATTCTAACCCTTGAATTGGCAATTATGGAATTTTCATTGGTGGATGGGGGTGTGTGTTTGTGGTGGTGTCTAAACATGTTACATTGTGAAATGACGTGACAGTGTTTGAGTGATTTAAATTTGAGTTCATTTATCAATAAGATATTAATAAATGTTGGGATGTCGATTAATATGCAAATTCAAGGACTCTAAATTTTTCGATAAGATAAATACGAAAGTAGACCTAAGTATTTCTGAGGTAAAAAACTTTATTTAGTGTAGACTGTAAAGTTTGTAAACAACATATGCTTAGAATAGTCGTTTTACGAAATAGCATATTTTGAGAATATTTCAACTTTCAGTTATCTCGTTAAACCTTATAAAAGGCTAATGACTATTTGGTATAGTGATAATTAGTCTTCACTTTGTTTTTACCAAAGTATGTATTCAAATATGATGGACGACAATCGTTATGACAACCCATCCCTTTTTTTTTCACCCGAACTTTCTTTTTTTACCCTTTTAAATTAAAAATAAAAGGAAAAAAAAAAACCCACCCACCACCAACATGTCCAACACCGACAAGAACATCACTCATGTCCTCTTATCCGGGACTCCTCTTCCTCCGACCTCCCACCCCTTCTTTTCCATTTCCTCTTCCTCTTAGTTTATTTCTATGTATCTTTTTCTATCTATTTTTATTTCTCTTTCCTGTATCTATCTTTCTCATCATATTGACCCAAATCTAATATTAACGAAATCAGCAGCCACCAAATTAGAGGTAGTCAAATATGATCTGGTGGTTGCCAATGCCATGCCAGCTTTGACATTATTCCACATGGTCAACTTGAGAGAATGAGGAAGAAAGAAATGAGGAGAAAAGGCGAGAGAGGAAAGCGAAAAGAGATGAAAAAGAGATTATATTAGATAACTCACTAAATTCAAAGTACAAAAAAAAATGAATATTAAAGGATAAATTTTTTTTCAGAATAATTTAACTTCTATCTTCAGTTTGGACAAGATTTTGATTTGACGTTCATTTTCTGTATCAACGTACGTTGAATCTAGTAAATTATCCAATCTGATCTAATGAGAGTCACCAAACGTGCTCTATTAATTAATCACTTGCATGATAAAAAAACTTTTACTTTTGAGTAGAAAAAAAAGCATTTTGAAGCAAGTGAGAATGAGTAGCGAGTACTTTAGTTGGTGGCATGATAATATTTAAATGGGGCTTCAAATATGGAGAAATCTCATTTCGATACCTCCAACTCTACTCTAATTTCCAATAGTTCTAAAACTAAAATGTGCCAACCTTTAAATGAAACACCTAGGCCGGCATAGCTGCCACCTGGCCAATCCTAACGGCCATGTTGTGGATGGTGTAACGGACGTTGCTACTATTGGATAAGGGCAACCGGCAACCTGCCTAAAACGTCTTCATTTCCATATAGCACAACAATCTTGAGGTGACGTCCGCGTTGGAGTGTAACGGACGTTTGTTTCTGTTGGGATAGTGCTGACGGCGGCTATGTGGGTCATATGCATATTTGGCGGTAATACGATAGACGCGTGGTTGCAACAAGTCAGCGACCCCAGTTAGCATTTCTCTTTTATAAATGAAAATATGAAGAATTGAGAAAGAAAATAGTGTTTTTTCCTTTTTTTATTTTTTTTTAATTGTTTTTTGTTGTGTGTGTCTTAATGATGGAATTAGATTGGATAACTCCTTTGATTTAATTTTTGTTGGAAAAACAAAATTTATGTAATTTTTTAGTTGAAGAATAAAAATGAATTAGTCATGAACAAAACGTACCCATTAAAAATGTCCATAAGAATGATAGGATTTGGATAACTAAGTTTCTTGCATGAATCATCCATATTTTACATTAATTGGAAAAAAATTGAAACTTAGCATCCAACAAATATTAATTAATTGAGTCTAATCAGTTCTCCTATCCATTTTAATTAATTCTTTAATATTTAATTAATGCATCATTTGGAGCCTCAAGTCTTTGAGAAGGAGAAATTTTTGGAAGTGACGGAAATACATACCTCAGCAAGACAGATGGTGTTCCCAACCTATCAAATTTTGACAGCTAAATTTTGTCATTTACTCATTTAAAAATACTTGGGGAAGCTGAAAAGTCAAAAACCAAAAGATTCCTGTTAACATCCTCTGTTTTTTTCTTTCAATTAAAAAGCTCTTGCAAACTTTGTTAACATCCTCCATACACTGCATCCCTTGTAAATTGTAATACAAATATACAAAAGAGTTAACATCATCATCCCCTGCTACAACCTCCCAAAGCCACTCAAGCGGCATGAAAAACCGGAATTAGCTTTCATATCAAACCCATAAAACCAAACGCTTCAAAATGCTAAATTTCACAAAATTTTCACAAAACTCATTCCTGTACACAGATTTACGCAATATTTCACCATTCATTTTAGCAAATTCCCAATTCACAATATTTCCCTTTTCCAGCCGGGCAATTTTCCTCCTTCATACTTTAAGGACGAGGAAGAAGATGGACTTCAGATTGCTGCCAACCCTGTTGTGATGAGACTAAGTCTCCATCCATAATTTGGAAAAACCCTAAACTGGAAAAGAAAATTTTTTGGTAGTAGCCCTGTTGTGATCGTCTGACGACACAAGAGCTTTTCAATTGAAACATTTAAGGTTTTCATACCATTTATTCTACCCATAAAAATCTAACAAAATTAAAAATCATACATGCAGAAAGCTACTTTGGTATAGGTTTGAGTCTCCATCCATAATACCTTGGTTTGGGTTTGAGTGCGTGAGAAATGGAGGGAATTCTTGTTATTTTACAAAAACAAAAAAGAAATTGAGCCTTTGCAACTTCCCTCAAAGTTTCAATTGAAAGAAAGAAACGGAGGATGTTAACAGGAATATTTTGGTTTTTGATTTTTCAACTTCTCCAAGTATTTTTAAGTGAGCAAATGACAAAATCTAGCTATCAAAATTTAATAGGTTGGGAACACCACCTGTTTTGTTGAGGTGTGTGTTCCCGTCACTCCCAAAAATTTCTCCTTGAGAAGTTAATGTAAACAATCTAATGAGTAGTTAGCTCAAGAAGTAATGTATAATCATTTAGTATTATAGTTGAGTGATATTTATTTCTACATACATGCGAGAGGTCTTAGATTAAATTTTCGTATATGGCCAGTTCAATACTAATTTGTTACAGTAGACTCATTGTGCAGCTTAGCTCACAAACTCCCCACCACCTTAGTGTAAATATATTACTGTAGTTAAAGAAAAAAGTAACGTATAGACAGTTGAGATGCATAGTAGTCAATGACTCAGGTGTATCTCAATCGTCAAACCGAATCATTTTGTTATTAGTATAATAAATTACTTAATAGATCTAATCATTATTATAAATTAACGATTGTATTGACTTACTGATATCGAAGTGATATTTGATGATAGATTCATAACTAGCTGCTCACTGTTGATGAAGAGTCATCAATAAAGATAAAAAGCCCAAAATCCAAAATCCAAAACCCAAAATATGATCTCGTTCCCATTTATTCCAAGTTTCCAACCAGGCACCTCCTAATTTTTATGGGCCTTAATCCAAAAATGCTTCAACCCGAAGATATAGGCCCAAAAATTAATACAAACAAAGCTCCCGTAATTTTGTCTTCACGCATGTACACATTAAAGAGAAAAATGAAATGTGAAATGGTAACGACACAGCTTTGATTATTATGTTTTTTGAAAGTTTTCTGATTCAATTCAAAAGTCAGAAATAAACATAAGTTAGGGATTATCACAATGGATAGGACCTTTTTCAACACAGTGCATCTAGAATTCAATCATTTGTCATTTCTTTAGCTAGGGATAAAGCTAGAATAATTCTTTAGTGGGAGCGACCTTAACCTCTAGTTATACTTGAGATTTTTTTTTTTTTTTTTTAATGATAGTAGTAGATCTTATGTAATTTCATTGCTATTTTTCTTTCTTCTCAAATTTCATTAAGCCAACTTGTAGGCATTTTTTTTTCTTTTTATAATGATCACTTGTTATTATACATATTATTTGAAAATTTCAATTGATCATTTGAAGGAGCATGAATAACATGACAAATACGTTTTCTACCCCTTCTATGAGCATCATGATTATTAACTTTGCACAACATTTTAGCGGGAGCAGTTATCCCCGGTGAGCCTCAGCTGCCTACGTCCTTGTCCTTAACATAACTTAGAATAGTAATATCGTTTGTAATAATATGATAAAGAAAATATAAATAAACAAAGCTCCTAATTGTAAAGCTTTACTAACATAAATATCTAGAGGGGAAGTTTGTACATTAATGGAACCCTAAATGATGTTGAAGCTTGAAAATAGTCAAATTAACTTTGTCCCATTTGCAATATTGCGACAGGCAGTTCCATTCGGACCTTCAAATTTTGAGGATTTTTATGGAGATGAATGCCACCGTGGGAGCTCAATCATGACATGACCTATTAGTCATTTGGGTGAGTGTGAGATTAAAAGTTGCTCTCATTGTTTTGCACTTTTGCTCATACAAAACAGCTTGTTAGGGCCCCATCAATGAGTTGTATGCACTTGGTGAATCATCAGCCGTTGGATTTTTACTACTCTACATATATCTACGGTTGGTATATATAGAGTTTGTGATATGTATGCTTTTGCATGTTGCATATAGTTAATTAGATGACTTTGATGGAATAGCATGATTGAAGCAAGCAACCATTTTGAAGCCTGCTCGCTGATCGTGACCAGCTTCTGTCTGCAGGACCCATCCATGGTCCATGTATACCCACCCACTATGCATTTCCAACCACTTGATGATTTTAAAAGGGCTTTCTTTTTAACTCGAACTCGTTAGTAAAGATTGTCAATCCAGAATTCGAGAGAGATTTTTTATGCAACGAAAATGTCACAGTTGCACTTGCATCAGTTTCCTATATGTGCCCTTCAGTCTTGCAGTAAAAGATTACCGTGTATTTCAACATCTTTGCGATGTGTATTTTAATTATGTCAATTCTATATATTGCGTGTGAAAAAAGTTATAACATATTGTAATGTATAACGAGATTGAAATTGCATGACATGGTTGAATTTGGCCCTAATGAAATACTTGAGATTTTTGTACTATTTACTTATGTGTGGACAATTGTAACTAACACGATTAATGTATTAATACATATGAGAGGTAACCATAACCTTTTTTTTTTAACAAACGATAGTATCCATACTAAAGTTGTGAAGAGTGGACTAAGCCGTATAATAAGCTTTTCATAATAATATAATTCAACTTCACCTTTTAGCGATAATCAAACTTAAGACCTCTTACTTACAAGTAAAGAGGAATATCACCAGACTGTAGTACTACTTGGTAACGTTAACTGTTAACTATACTTATGCTCACGATTAATCAACTTTGATTGTCATCTTTTAGTTGAATAAGCTTAATTTTTTTGTATTGTCTGAATTTTAATGCTGGTTTCCAAAAAATATATTATTTAATGCTTAGTTAAACCTGTACCTTTTTGGTGACAATTTATTTTTTTGGTACCACGAGTGTTGAGCTGTTAGGCTGGAAGCCAGTTAGAGAAAAGCAAAGAAATTTGGCAAATTCCCACCGTCGCGCATGTGGCCACATCCCTATCGTGCACAGAGACTCAATGTGGCCTTGTTGGTCCACCTCCAACAGTAATCTCAATTATTCTAACTCATTCATTAATTAGTGCGATGTTTAATTTAAAACTTTGACAAATCCACACATGCTAATTTCCGTCAATCACCACACTCGTACGTTTAAATAATTTAAGGGTCCATGACGTGCCGAATGAAGCTGAGGTTAATTAGTATTGTGGGAATGAGTAACAAATGAGCAATTTTTTAGGTTTGCATTAAGAACATGTGGCACACGAGCTTTATATGCGGTTAAATTGATTGTGATATCATAAAAAAAATTAAAATTATATTCCGAAAATAGCTTAATTTTCTATATAGTACAACTCTTCACAACCTGCCACGTGCAAAGCTATAGTAAGAGAGATTTCCTCTTGCAACTAATGCAAGCTTTCAGAGCAAGCAGAGGCAAAGGCACCCCCATCTCTACAACATTCGTTTCAACAGCAAGGGCCTAACTAGTTAGAGGCAGGTAGAGCAGAAGCGAAGAAGGCAGATTGTCAAGCGTTCAACAAGTGTACCACATATTAGGTGAACGATTGTCATACTATGTTTTTAGTTCCACAAGAGTCTTTCTCAACAATAGACGTCTTTGGAGCATGCATCATATAACATGGCTTGCAAGAACGAAACAAGTATATAATATTGTAACGTATGTGAACACAACTTACTTATTAGATTAATTAATAATTAGGTTAAGTAGGATTAAGAGAGATGCTTCATGTCACAGACAACTTTAACCCTTTTTATTCTCTCTTTGTTGACGACATGGACATGCATGGTATGCATAAACAATGAAGCAGCTGGTTCGTCCTTCGGGCGGGCAGGATGCCGTAATCTCTGACGCCTAGTTTGTTTGTTAATTAATGAAATCAAGGATTCAAGGGGAGCTTTGTTGAGAGTTGCCTAACTACGTTTTTATTAATATTTTGTTTTAAAAATTAGGTGGGATATTGAAACTTTGTCTGTCTTTTACCTTTCATGTTGAAAGCCAAAACCCTATCAAATTTCGGTTTGGACATACTTTCTTCAAGTTCTATATTATATTTTAAAGTATTAAATATGTCTTCTGCTGATCGAAGCTTCCCAATATATTCATCAAAGTATTTCTTGTGGATTAATATATCATGAACCATAATGCTTCTTAATGTTTGGATCGAGAGCTCCGCCAATGTTAATCACCCTCCACGTATACATACGGCGGATAGTTAATCAACAACTGTAATACTCTACGAGTTCACGAGCGACTAATTAGATGGTTGTTAATTGGGCACCCTTATTAGTTTGCCCTTAAATAAAGAAAAATATACGCAGCTTGTGATGGTGATGTTAATTGTGTGTATGCGTTGCAAGCATTTGGACTTTTGAGTTGAAGAATACCTAACCTGCACAACAATGAAAAGGAAAACTGGAAAGTGATCGATTTGGACAGCCACCATTTTCAGCGGAGGATGCTTGTCCCAGATGAAGAAGTAAGCCGCCCAGTTTCCTTGTCTGCATGAGCACACACTTTGTGTGTGTGAACAACCGTCCACCTCCTTTCCCGTTCTCCTCAAACACAACTGTTTCAGTTCATTCAAACTATCCAAAAAACATCATGATTTCACTTACCTGCATGAAAAAAATGATGGTAAGACAATTTCTCTTAATAAGTGCATATTTTTATCTTATGTAAATATTTTGATACAAAATTATTATTTTGCCCTTCTTATATAAATATTATGTATAAAAAATGAGGGCAAAATAGGAAAAATGAAAAAAAAATTCAAAAGATACAAATTTACTATTTTACCATCCTCATGTTAATATCGTGTATCAAAATTGAGGGCAAAATAAAAAAAAAAATAAAAATGTTGACATGCCATATTCTCTTAATAGAATAGATAGATAAAAAGTGATTATTTTTTGGTAAATTAGAAATTAAAATAAGAAAGTTTAATTAGGTCTGCTGGACAGGGATTAGGAAGTCCTACTAGTACTAGTGCATTGAGCTGGCCTAGTCCTAGCATATCCAGAAAAAACGACCTTCGAGGACAAAACTGCATCCATCAAGTACAATGTAAATAGATATAATAAAAAAAGAAATGTGATTTTAAGAGTATTTTTTTTTTGATGGATATGAAAAATTTACATTCTAGTACTATAATCACGTGAGCTTGGTGCAAAGCGCTCTTATATGGATCTTAATTGTCTCATGCAAAATTAGAGATAAACTGGTACTTGCTCTAAATTAAAAGTAAATGTAAACAATGCGTGAACATACAGGTATCATTTATTTTAGTAGGTTGTGGTACTTTTTTGTAGGGAGTGCAATTAGACCGCTCTTAACTCTGTCTAATTGGTTTGGAAAATGCCTCACTTAAGGAAACAATCATGGGATTGATTGATTTCTTTGTTTTGTTAACTAGGGATTTACTTTTCTTTCATGGCCAAGGAAAACAACTCTATACCTTTCAGACCTACCTACTAATCATGTTCTACATACAAATTCATCTTATTCATACCCTTTGATTCCTTAATAATACATATATAAAGTAATATTAGGCGAGTCAAATTACATAAAAGCCCTCATATAATCACAAGCCAATAAAAGCCAACTAAGTATTAGTAAGGTAACAAGGACCTGGATTCTCTGTCATCTCTATCTTATATCATTCTTATCTCCTCCTATATTATGTGGTCACGGTTAAAACACGTTAATATTTTATATTAATTTTTTTTATATAAATAATAAGATAAAAAGCAATAAAAATATAAAATTTTGACGTGATTTAACCGTGACCATGAAAATAAGAGGGGATAAGAAGTGTGTGAGATGGGGAGGGCTCCAGCTCCAGGTAACAATCCATGCCGCTAGTGAGTTTGTACGACGCTCTACTGTGAAAATTGTTTTACATAATCTTGTGTAGATACCATCACTCTAAAAATTACTAGTCACTAAAAGCTGCGATGAAGAGGCATTTTTTACAGTTTTACAGGGTTCATACAAGAACACAATGCAGAGCTGCAGACTCGGACAAAGTTTCTACAAAACGAAGGGCAGAGAGGAGAGAGATAAAACAGAGAGAGAAGGTCTGAGTACACGTTGGAGAGAGATGCTCACAATTTCCATCCTCTACCCCACACGTGACACGTAGCTAGCAAAGCCATTACGCACATTACAGGTTGGACATTCTGATTGACCCACGCCAGAGAACCGGTGCGCTGAAGAGAGAAAAGATTCGGAGATAATCTCTTTCATCAAGATTACCGGATCAAATGATTCGAACTTTTAAAATTTTATCCAATAGTAAAAAATTATTATAGTTTTTAAGAGATCAAAATAGATGGGCCGTTGAATGAAATTTTAAAAGTACGGATCACTTAATCCGGTGATTTTGGTGAAAGAGATCTAGAGAGGATCTCTTCTTTGCTGAAGAGGTCACCCAAAAAATGGGTGTTGGGTACTGAATTACGATATAATAGTATTTTTTTCATTTACGAATGAGAGCTTTCGAATTCGATTTTCATCTAAAGTTAATTCGAACCAAATTGTTATGTCTAGATCATTTTGAAGCAATTTACATTTCAAAATTCAGTGAAATTAAATTCGAACTAAATTATTGTTGATAAGTGATTCAGTTACTTTTCTATCGCAGAGTAGATAATAATATAGTAGGCATTAAAAGAAAAAGTGGATAGTAGTGATGCCTAATGACTTCGTGACAAGCCTTGATTAAAGTGCCCTTGTGTTCTCACCCCTGCTTTCTCAACTTTTTACGCTTCTGCCACTGTTGTCGTCTGATCACCTCCTATACCTTATCTCCTTTGATGACAATTTTGCCCTTGAACTTGGGTTGTATTTGCTTTCATGCCCGGTTCCTTGTCCAACTTTCGTCTCTTGTGTGTTGCTTCCTATTAGGTTAACAAGCTTAAAATTGAAAAAAAAAAAAAAAGATGCCCACTCTATTTACCCATTTACTCTTAGAGGCTTTAGAGGGATCAGATACATCTACACATTTACTAAAAAAAGTCTCTCTCATTGTTGGGGTTGATTTTAACTTTATTTTTTGATATATTCAACTTACTAACTTTGATTTCAATGTAATAAGCTTGAGTTTTTGAGTTGAGGCATCATACAAATCATAATGAAGGTGGATATTGAATCGGTTAACTAGTGAATCAAGCAAAATCGTGCTGAAAAAACATTAAAGATCAGTTCAATTCTTGATTTTTGTCACGTAAATACTGAAGCAAATCAATTATTGGGCATTTTATTTAAAAAGCAAAACCAATTGTAGACAAGTCTCTCTTTGCCACTTTCTTAAATTCTAATCCGCCCGCCCTCCCCCAAACTAAATAAAACCGATAGACCATAGTTGAAATTAAACTCACCAAATTATATTGCTTAGTTGAAATTAGAGGTGGAGTCAACCGAATTAGAACATAAAACAAATGAAACGCAAGTTTATGTGTTCATATCTTAAAAGCTAGTGTAATTAGATTATTATTATATTTTACAAATTTTTCATTCGCGTGTTGATGATTTTAATTCCAAATTCTCAAAGTATACAATAGAACAAAATTCATCCATCAACATTCAAACCCCAATCTATGTTCCAAAAACAGAGAATAAAAAATCACTAAGCCGGCAACCAAACAGTGGTTAAGATTCCAGAACAAAAAACACGGAGAGCAAATAGCCAATAGGATGGAATGGAAGATAGCACGATGCCAACGATGGCATTGGCACCTCCTACAAGTTCCTATCATTGGCCCTTCTCTCTTTACCAACTCTTTTGACTACTGGTCCTCCCAATCGCAATTTTGGAAAAGTACGGGGCATCTAATGCCATTTGGTAGCAAGTGGTCTAGTGATAAAAGTGCAGACTGCGACTCTTTGATAAACAAAAATATGCGAGAGGTTTCGGGTTTAGTGCTTTGAGCTGGTGAATTTATTTAACTATAGTTGTGGGCAAGGTAAAATTCTCATAACCTCTCTAAACTCTCGGAAAGAAATGAATAAATGTGGCTTGCAATTGGTTGTTCTCTTTTTAAAAGAACAGAAAAATGCCATCTGGTACAAAGCACCAAAGGCTGACATGTCAAAGAATGAAATTACACCCCCATGCAAAGGGTACTTTTGTCACTAAAAAGTACAGCCAAACAAACGCATAGAGTTAACGAATTGGCGACCATAGCGTGTGGAATTTGCCTACCAGGCATCGGATGGATCGGGATGTCAAACACCAAACGAAAGTTAGACAAAAAAGCAGCTACTTCTGCTCAGTGGGAGTAAATCTTTACGGCCCTCCGTTGGTAATTTTTCCGTCCACATAAAACACGTTTACGCGATGTTATTCAGTTTAATTGCTGTGGGAAATCATTTTAAGCCTTAAACAAATCAGTTTGATCGATAAAAAGAGATCAAGTGGTGATTTTGCCAATTATTTTAGAGTTAAAAATAAAAAAGACTCACAGAGACATACCTATTGTTCATAAAACTTCACCTAAATATTTTTATTCATATTTTTATGAGTAATGCTACAATTATTAGCTAGTTGTACTATTTTTTGTACTATCTTTTTAATAGAATTAAGTCCCGCCATAACATGTAGATTTTGTATTTATTAGAAAGATAATATAAATGATGGTTGAACTAGAAAATAAGAGTAGCATTTTTGTATTTTTATACAAACAAATTATATAACATTTGGTTTTGTTTTTATTTTATTTAAAATTTAAAATATAAAATTTTATATTTTCCCCTGGGTGGATGTTTTGGATAGAGATAATGGCCCGTGCGAGCAAGACATCTCTAATTTGCTACCACCATATTCTTGCAAAACTTCTCTCGCAGTCACAGATTCTTCTTCGTTCTTCCTAGTTCTAAATGTCCATGAGTCATCCACACTTGCTAGCTTCTTCTTCTTCTTCTTCTTCCTCTTCTTCCACTACCAAACTTGCTACTTCCACCATTACCTTTATTCCTTATGATGTTTTCAGTGCTTCTTCTCTGCATAGATCTCTCCAGCTGGTTGTGCTCAATAGTCAAACGTTAGCAAACAAAACCCACATGCTCGAACTTGTTCTGGTATGATTTCACGAAGGAGTTCTCTGTTGGTTTGATTACCAAATTTGGAATCTTTGTTGTCCCATTTGCTTGTTTTGGGCTTTGGTCGGTGGCTGGAGAGAATAATCAAATCAAATTCTTCTTAGAAGTTAGAAAAACCAGACAGAATCTTGGGATTCTCTTGTTCTTCTTGGGTGCGGTGGAAGTAAATTCATTGTCTTCTCGTGGTTTTGGGTGTCCTGTTTCTGCCTGCTGCTGCACACCCGAATTTGAAGTTATTTGGGTGTGGATAAGGGTAACTTCTACCGACACACATCCTACCAAGAATCCCAAAATCTACCTGGCTGCAGCGGATTCAAAGTCGGTGGGTTTGTTTTCCAAGCTTGGAATTTTACTTCTAAATGTTGGGTTTTGCTGGACAGTTCCTGTAGATTTGATAGTTGGTGTCTCCCTCTCCCTGTCTCTCTCTCCACTCTCTCTCTCTCTCTCTCTCTCACTGTTTGTAGTTAATTTGCTTGGTTTACTGTGGTGGATGAGTGTTTTCCATGTATTTGGGTTCGGTTTAAAGGTGGGGCATATGCTTTGGATGCTATGTTGCTGGATTGTATCTGTAATTTCCATGAACTGGTACCTTACTGGTGGGATTGTGACAGACACCAAGGCAGGATTGCTTGGTGAAGTTGCCAATATGTGCCTCAAATGGTGGGAGAAAGTCCCAATGAACATCAGCAAGATCCGCTACCATTACTACCAGTATATCGGGTCGAAGAGAGTCCGAAAAACGTGGTGGAAGGGGCTTTTGTTTACGTGGGTGGTTGGATGGACAATTGGGAGCCTCTGGATCTTGTGGTACATGAGCTCACACGCTAGTGAGAAGAGGAAGGAGACTCTTGCAAGTATGTGTGATGAGAGGGCTAGGATGTTGCAGGATCAGTTTAATGTCAGCATGAACCATATTCAGGCCATGTCGATACTGATCTCGACATTCCACCACGGGAAGTACCCGTCTGCCATTGATCAGGTAAAGAGATCATCTTTCATCTTTGGGTAATTTTAGGATGGTGAATATGTTGGAATTGATGTTTGTCATTGGTGCTTTTGATGCATACAGGTTAATTGGTGTTTTATGTCGCTCAGTTTGATGTTAATTGGCCAAGTACCTGTCTGTTAATTAACTGTTTTGGCCACGTAACTGTCTTAGTTGATGCATTTTGTTCATGTGGGTATTTACTTGAAAACGTTAAATTGTTCGAATTTTGTAGCGGTTTCTCAACCGGTGTTAATTTGATATGCTTAGCTTGTTTTGGTTTCAGATATTCAGATCTGAGCTTTCTTTAGCTAAGATGCTAGTTATCTATTCGATAGAACATCCTAACTTTCGCAACCTGCAGAAAACTTTTGCGCGGTACACTGAAAGAACTGCTTTTGAGAGACCCCTCACAAGTGGCGTGGCATATGCTGTAAGGGTGCTCCACTCGGAAAAGGAACAATTTGAGAAGCAGCAGGGCTGGACTATAAAGAGAATGGATACCCTCGAACAAAACCAGGTTCATAAGAACGACTATGCCCCAGAAGCCTTGGAACCATCCCCAGTTCAGGAAGAATATGCTCCTGTTATCTTTGCACAGGATACCGTTAGACACATCATCTCTTATGATATGCTGTCCGGGAAGGTATTTCCTTATCTAGTTTCTGTCGTCAACTTGTACAATACAACTATACTGGTAGATCCAATCGAATTATATTATCTTAATTAAGCAGCATGTTAATTAGTGGTTGTCTAGGATCTTTCACTTTTATTTTGCAGTCCTGCTGTATCCAAAATCTAGATTATAGTACCTTTCTCTTAGAAACTTAGAAAGCTCTTCAACATTGTCTCATGTTATCTAGAAAAATTTGGTTTCCTGATTTGCGATCCTCAACCGTGAAGTTTCATTCATTTGCGTTGCAACAGGAAGATCGACAAAACGTGTTGCGTGCAAGAGAATCAGGAAAGGGGGTTCTAACTGCTCCTTTTCGGCTGCTTAAAACAAATCGCCTTGGAGTAATACTGACATTTGCTGTCTACAAAAGAGATCTGCCCTCAAATGTAACTCCAAATGAAAGAATTCAAGCGACTGATGGGTATGCTTTCTATGAATGAGAACATGTTAATATTAAGAATGTAGTGCAAGTTTTCTGCCGATAAAAAGCATATTCACAGTCCTTTATGGTATCGTCAAGGCCTTGAAGTGCTGTCAGCAGACAGGAATTGCTGTTAATGCTAAACTCGTAATATTCAGAGTGGTCATACTTTCGAAGTTTTTTAATCCTGTTGTTCCTGCCAACCAGGTATCTTGGTGGAATCTTTCATATTGAGTTACTTGTGGAGAAGTTACTTCAACAACTTGCTAGCAAGCAAACCATCCTTGTGAATGTGTATGACACTACCAATCAGTTGCATCCAATCAGCATGTACGGTTCAAATGTTTCAGATGATGGATTGCAACACATAAGCTCCTTAAGTTTTGGAGATCCCTTAAGGAACCATGAGATGCGGTGCAGGTAATCATCTAGTCTTGTGCTCTTATGTTATATGCCTCTTCTTGGTCTCTGGTAACGGGTCTAAGTTTGTATCACTTATTGTGATCACACTATTTCTGAGGCACCTAGGCATCTAGAAAGTCTTGTAGAACTTTATTCAGAAGCCAAGTTTATTTTTTATGCAGGTTCAAACATAAGCCACCATGGCCGTGGTTAGCCATTACAACTTCTTTTGGGATCCTTGTGATTGCATTGCTTGTTGGATACATTTTCCATGCAACTGTAAATAGGATTGCCAAAGTGGAGGATGATTTCCGTAAGATGATGGAGCTCAAGAAACAGGCTGAGGCAGCTGATGTTGCCAAATCTCAGGTACTTTCTGACTTTTGTTAATGCAGGAAAAATTTGTTTGGAATTGTACTATTCTTGTGCCTAATCACGTCTTAATCCTATGTAGTTTCTTGCAACTGTTTCACACGAGATCAGAACCCCAATGAATGGTGTCCTAGGTGAGTTCGTGAGACTGCTGCCGTTATTTGTTTAAAATCATGTCCCTGCATTGCTCAAAATTTTCGAGCAAAACTACAGCCAAAAGAGCTTGCTGAACATTGACAGTTCTGTTCCTTTTCAGGAATGTTACATATGCTAATGGACACAGATCTGGATGTTACTCAACTAGATTATGTCCGAACTGCCCAGGGAAGTGGAAAAGCTCTTGTCTCACTTATTAATGAGGTGTTGGACCAGGCAAAGATTGAATCTGGTAAGCTGGAGCTTGAGGCGGTGCGTTTTGACCTGCGAGCTATTCTGGATGATGTTTTGTCACTCTTTTCAGGGAAGTCTCAAGAAAAAGGAGTAGAGGTAAATACACCCCCGGCACTTCCCCGGAACTTTTTTTATGTGTGGTTTTCTGCTTCAAGTTTTCATGGTCTAATAACTGAACTTTTGAAATTTGCATGACCAAATTTTTGGAGAGAGCAGTTGGCAGTATACATCTCAGATCAGGTTCCCGATATGCTTATTGGTGATCCCGGAAGGTTTCGGCAGATTATCACCAATCTCATTGGGAATTCAATCAAAGTAAGTGTCTAGTTGGTTCTCAACTCTTGGTTAAAATGATGAGATTTTGTTAAATATGGGAAATGAATTCTATTTAACTAGAATTCACAAAATATTAGGACGGGGAAGAAACTAAGCGATGCTGTCTGCTTTCTGTATAAATAGTTCTGAAATTGATTATTTTATTTACAGTTCACAGAGAAAGGACACATCTTTGTCACGGTTCATCTTGTCGAGGAGCTGATTGGCTCGATAGATGTTGAGACTGAATCATCATCAAAGAACACCTTGAGCGGTTTCCCTGTAGCAGATAGACACCGCAGTTGGGGAGGATTTAGGTGTTTTGGTCAAGATGGATTGACGAATCAATTCTCATCCTCCTCTGACCTCATCAATATTATTGTATCTGTTGAGGACACAGGAGTAGGAATCCCTCTAGAAGCACAATCTCGTGTTTTCACTCCTTTTATGCAGGTGGGACCATCCATCTCACGTACACATGGAGGCACAGGAATTGGGCTAAGCATAAGCAAGTGTTTGGTTGGCCTCATGAAAGGGGAAATCGGGTTTGTGAGCATTCCCAAGATTGGTTCCACATTTACATTTACTGTTGTTTTCACCAATGCCAGCTCCAATTCAAACGAGTTAACAATCCAGCAAATGAACAGCCAGTCAAATGTTGCATCCTCAGAATTTAATGGCATGACGGCATTAGTAGTGGACCAAAGACCTGTTAGGGCCAAGATGTCAAGATATCATATCCAACGGCTTGGAATTTGTGTTGAAGTAGTTTCTGATTTGAATCAGGGTTTATCTAGCATAAGCTCTGGGAATACCACCATCAATATGGTCCTTGTTGAACAGGAAGTCTGGGACAAAGATTCGGGCACCTCAGCTCTCTTTGTCAATAATTTACGGAAAATTGATGGACAGGTTCCTCCGAAACTGTTCATTCTCACCAATTCTATAAGCTCATGCAGAATAAGTTCTGCAACTTCAGGTGTCTCTACCCCAACTGTCATCATGAAGCCTCTCAGGGCAAGCATGCTTGCTGCCTCACTACAACGAGCCATGGGAGTCGGTAACAAGGGAAATCTCCGGAACGGGGACCTCCCAAGTTTGTCTCTCCGCAATCTTCTGCTCGGGAGAATAATTCTTATTATAGATGATAATAATGTGAATCTCAGAGTAGCTGCTGGCGCTTTGAAGAAGTATGGGGCTGAGGTGGTCTGTGCAGACAGTGGTAAAAAGGCAATCTCACTGCTTACGCCGCCCCACCATTTTGATGCCTGCTTCATGGATATCCAGATGCCAGAGATGGACGGGTGAGTGATGCTTCTAGTTTAGAAAGCTTTCATTTTTGAAAACCTTACTGAAATGTCAGAGTATTAAAAAACTTGCTTTTTTGGCCTGTCTTACAAGTCAACTTGTATACGATGGTAGTTGTTTCTAGTTCATTCATAAAAAACTCACTTTCTGTTGCGTACTTGGCTAGTTTTTGGCCTCTAGATTTATATGTTCTATTTATTTCCCTCACAGGTTTGAAGCTACAAGGAGAATACGCAACATGGAATGCAATATCAGTAACCGTATTCAGCATGGCGAAGTTTCTGCTGGGGATTCTGAAAATATTCAAGCATGGCATGTACCCATTCTAGCCATGACTGCCGACGTAATTCAGGCAACCCATGAGGAATGTACAAGGTGCGGAATGGATGGATATGTTTCAAAACCATTCGAAGCTGAACAGCTTTATCGCGAAGTTTCACGTTTTTTCCAATCTACAACAACTGGGAGCTTGGAGTGAGGACTTGAATTGATGAGTTGCAGATGGCATAAGCTCAGGCACCGTTTCTCCAGGACACTGTAAATGGATCCAGAATTTTCCAGAGTAAGTTTTTATCGACAAAGATTTAGTTTGCGCTCGCTAATGCTCCATGTCTTTTCGTTGTGTTATATTAGAAGAAAATGTACGAAAAATGTGATGAAATCATCTTGAGTTCCGTCAGGAACTGACAACGCACTGCCCCACTGTCTAATTTTTCAGGAGAACATGTCTTTTGTCACACAGAGCGTATAAGGAGCCCTGCTCAATTACTTGGGATGCAAGTCAAATTTTCTTTTCCCTTGTATTTTTTCGATGAGCCAGATATCAAAGCCGGTTCATTCTCCTTGCACAGTTGATCCATCTCAAGAACCGATGACTTGAAATCCCGAATCATTTGGGGGTGAAATGGAAGCTCTGGGTTTGGATTCTGATTCTGATTCCGAGTTTAACGATAGAAGTTTGCATCGTTGAAGATATATGACACTTTTCTTAGCACCAGTGTACCATGTATAGATTGATTTGGCCGTGAGGAGGAACTTGGAGCTTATCCTGGGAAGATGTTGGAGGATCCACCGTGTACATTTGTAGAGTTTGATCAAATGTAGGATTTGATGTCAACTATATACAATGTTGGTAATTTCAGAAAATCTCATTATTTTTTGTCTGATTTGTACATTTCAAAGAATATGTTGAAAACATGCTTAAGAGTTAGGCCCATTCATGTCATTCGTAGCGGCATCTTGCACAGTATTTATTTTAGTTTTGTCCAAAATTAGACAACCTTGTTGAAATTCCGTTAATTTTGTCAATAATTTTAAGGAAAATTAATGAAAAAGGGTTTGAAAATTTTGAATTTTAACAATAAGGATAAAATAAAGGGTAAAGTGAATAGTATCAAGATTGATTTTTTAGTGTAAAAATGTGGTTTTTTGTTATAGTAAACAATACTGAGAGCTTTTCGTTAAAGTTCTCATTATTTTATCAAAGGGAGGGTTGTTTTGTTTCATTTTGTTTGGTTAAAGCCTTTGAATTTGCAATAGAAAGAAATCTCAATTATTATAAATCAGTTAATATAATTTCAGGTGTTTTATAATTCATGTGAATAAAGTATTTTGTTGACTATGCCTTTAAAAGCTGGTGAATTTTATGATGATGGTTAAAAATGTTGAAATGTCTCATGATCTCTCTTTTTCCGAAAAAGTAAATTGTCATGATGAATGTACAAGCTAATTCCTTTTATTAAAAACAAAAAAAAGGAAAAAAAAAAGCGACAAATAAAAAATTAGAAGTTTAAAATAAAAAACAAAAATAATAATAAACAACCAGCGTTAGTCATTGATAATTCAAAATTATAGTTTTAACTCCCCAACCCCCTGAAAAATCAATTAATTAAAAAAAAAAGATATAAAAACCTAGCCACTCGGTCGCAGCTTGTCTCAACAGCCCCGTATCCTTCCATTGCTTTGTTTTGCAGCAGTCCCTTCCAACAAATTTCACAGTCGAGTCTCCTCTGCGGCGCGGCGATCAGGTGCGACGGCGATGGATCCAGACGCACTTTCCAAGGCCTTCGTGGAGCACTACTACACGTTGTTCGACGCCAACCGCAGCGCCTTGGCGAATCTGTACCAGGAAACCTCGATGTTGACCTTCGAAGGTCAGAAGATCCAAGGGTCACAAAGCATCGTGGCCAAGCTCACCAGCCTCCCTTTCCAGCAGTGCCAGCACAGCATCACCACCGTCGATTGCCAGCCCTCTGGCCCCGCCGGCGGCATGCTCGTCTTCGTTAGCGGCAATCTCCAGCTCGCCGGCGAACAGCACGCTCTCAAGTTCAGCCAGGTCCAATATTCCTTAGTTTTCTAAATTCGTCTTTGCTTTAATCTTTTGCGGCGATTCTAGGGTTTTAGATGCGATTCATTTGCTGATCTGCTGCTAAATCGGCGTGCGATCGGTGGTTGTGGCGATTTGATTGTCGTTGCGTTTCTGCTGGTGCTATGAGCAGGATTATGAGTTTTCTTGGCTATGATATTAGGGATTTTGGCTTCCGTGATCGAAGTTTAGTCCTCGATCTACTCGAAACTCGAGTATGCAAATCCGATAGTGGAACTGGCATCATTGATTGACTGTGATTGGTTAGATTTATCAGGTGTTTTTCTGTATGTGATTTTGATTTGTGGACCTTATGATTATACTCATGCGATTTATTTAGTGCTTGTGTGATTGTAATTTCAGTCGGATTCAGCCGTGTGTGCTTATGCAAGTTTCACTCTGCGGATTACTCGCAGAGATGGACATTTGTAGCTTCGAGTATTCTGATTCTGTTTCTTTTACAATGTGTTTGATTTGAGCTCACAGTGGATTTTATGCTCGTTCAGTGTTTCTTTCTGTTTATGCACACCAATTGAAGATTATTAGTTGATTTAGCAATGCCTTTTGTTATTAATTAGATATGGCTTCTGCTGTAAAAGGGGGGGAACAAATGCACATTGTAGATGATGTTGAACCGTCTGCATAAAAGTGCTGTTTTCTCTGTTGAATTCTTAGTTTTGACTAAATGGTTGTTTCATTTTCATGTGGCCTAAATTTTGGTGGATAGGTCCACAAAATTCTCGTTTTCTAATTTCACGTTAGAAAGTTTTACATTGTCTCGTTATGTATTTTGGATTTCATGTTTGGTATTTATTGTTTGGAATTCTATTTGTGTCTATCCATTATCTCTCTTGCCTTTAATTGCTTTGTAGGTAATGTGAAGGGTCTCGTATCACCTTTTGCTTTATGGGCACCCATTTTACAAGGATCTTGGACAACGTGTAGTGATTTACAATTCGAAACTGCTTGATTTGCTATTCTTTTCAAGAAAGTTTTTCGCAGTTGCGAACTGATAGATAAAAACTTGGGATGGGTGTACTTGACCTAAGAGTGCTAATTAAGTTGGTCCCTTTGGTTTTCTGATTCAATCGTGATGTGTCATTCACTGACTGACATTTTGTGATTCTGCGGTATATATTCATTTCTTAGGCATATAACTGTGGCTACTTTCTGCTTGCACTCAGCCATCATCTATGATATCCAGTGATAGAACTCCAGAATTAATTTTCTTTCCCGCTCCCCTCCCTCTTGCATTGGGATATAACAGTGTGTTTGCATGAGCCCCATTAGGGATAAGAGCTCTGTTCTGCGTCTTCTTGTAGTCTTGCATGCCTTGTTTATCATTATAGGCGTATAGGCATGGCCATTGCTACCTGCTGCTTGTATTAACATTATGAGCTGTCTTCTGGTGTTGTCATCATCACTTTGCTTGATCACGATGTCAACAGCTTTTCACTTATGCAAAACCATTACATGTGTACTAGGTCGCGTTTTAAATTTTTTTTATGCGGGTGTATTTTTCAGATAACTGATTAAATAATTCCAAGTTTCCCGAAATTGTTCTTAAACCTGTTGCAATTGCGTATTCTACGATGTTTACTTATTTTAGATAGAGGGTCTTGGCCTGTGTCTGTCTTTTATCGATTCCAATTTCTATGTGGTTTACCATTTATGTAGGATTTTGAAGATCTTGAAATATTCATCTTTGCAATGTAGTTTACTCGTTTTTGTTTCCCATCTGCAGCCAGCTTTTACCTAACCATAGTTCTTTATTTCGTTTCCAGATGTTCCATCTGATGCCGACTCAACAGGGAAGCTTCTACGTGCTCAATGACATTTTCCGGTTGAACTATGCGTGAAGACAAGATTATGAACCACATTTCAACAAAAGGGTGGGATTATGTGTGGCCTCTCTCTGTTGCCCTGTTATTGTTTAGTTTCTAGGGATCTGAAATGGAAAGTATGAACGTTCTTTCGGTCCTTTTCGGTTGGTGATGTGTTTAGTGTTGTTGAATGTGGTTTTTGTCTCTTAAAAGTTTTAGAAATTTGAAATATTGTTATTGGTTAAATTGATGATGTTAGCTTACCGGATAATTGTCTAAATGAATACAGTTATTGGAGGTTTGAAAACGAGATCTGTTTCTTTGCTCCAATTACTCTTCCAATATGATTTTGTGAAGGGGTATTGTTTTGCTGAAATATCTAGTAATGGGTATTATTATAGTGAGATTTTTTGGAAATGCTTTTAAAATGACTGAAAGCGTTTTTGGTGGAAATGTTTTTGGAACACTTCTAAATGAGTCATTTATTTGGTTTTCTAGCTTCCCTTTCCAACAAGTTATGTTGGGTTAAGTTCTGGATAACTGGCCGAACTGCCCGACTCGGATCCAACCCGCATTGGAATGCATAGGCATCACATAGGCATCATTAACATCGCAGTGTGCATATGTATTATTACTTTTCGCTACTATAAAGCACCATCTGCAGTTTGGCCGATTTGGTTCAGTTTTCTCAATTGTGCAAGGGACGTTCGACCGTGTCTTGTTGAACCCAGGCAAAGATCATGCTAAACAACGTCATGATATCATGAAAGCATCAACCAAATGAGCAGTAGACTCCTTGCAAAAATGTCAAGGTCACCACTTCACCAATTCCACGCACATAACTGGCGCCACCGATTGCCTGAGCTCTAGCCCTGCCGGCGACATTTTTGTCAGCGGCGAGATCCAATTTTATCTTTCTTGCATTCTTTTGTGGCGGTAATAGGTTTTGTTAATCACCATGTAACCCTGTGATTCTTTGCTTCTTCTGTTGCTAAGTAGATGAATTTCCAAATAAGAGTCGTCGTAAAACTTGGTATGATTATGGTTCTCCTCTCGTTAACTTTCAATTATCTATTTAATCAAAACCGTTCATTGACAATATCACAACAATCTCAAACACACTCACTCGTTCCGTTTAGTAGCATACAGGTTGACGCATATACTGAAGCGACTTACAAAATTACGACAAGAAAAAGTTCTGCACGTCAAATTATGATTTGTATGTAATAAGAAGAAACAAAAAGCTAAGGAGCCAAGTAATTTTCGAACGGGACTCACGCAACTCTAGCAAGTATATTCACAGTTTGTTCTCAAGCAGGCAAACGCTCTTTGAGCTTTCCTTTGTCAATGGTTTGGTATTGCTGTACTTTGAAAAAAAACTGTTTCTGCTGTACTGTGAGAATAAACTCAGCTTTATTGCTTCACGTTTTCAGTTTTTTTTTACCCAAAATTGTGAAAATAAGTTGTTTTTAAGTGTTTACCAAACACATTTTTAAGTTCAGTTTTTTTTTTTATATCCACTTTTTATAAAAGCACCTCAATACCAAACCAGTACATAGAAGCTTCAAAGATGTCAACATTAACAACAACATTATACCTAAATTATATTCAATGTTATTCTCGAATTTGAACCGGAGCAGGCGAAAAACAAAGCAGGCAACACACGATCGACTCTTCTTTTTTGTCGAAAAGTTCAATGCTTTTCACTTAGATTAACATCTGGTAAGGGGAACTCAGGTATTTTGAGGGAAGGGAGGAGAAGGAGACTCACTCCGGTGGTGTTCTTCCGAGTCCTTCTTCTCCTTCAGCATCCCTCCTATCCATCGAAAGGGGTTTCTGATTCCGTCTTTGAGTTTCCAAATCATAGTCATCTCAGAGGCTTGCCAGGCGACAGTAAGCACAATCATGACCGAAAGCAGCCACTGAATGACGCTGTTCTGTTTCTGCACCTTGTTTAGTTCTTTCACAATTCGTTCCGTATCAGTTTCAGCCCCACCGCCATCATCCCCATCCACTCTGCCACCGCCCTCTCTTTGCGGCTCCAATTCCCCATCTGCGGAGGGTTTGGTTGAAGATTTGGGTGGTTGAATCCCGTCATTAGCTTTCAATGACTCCAACTGTCATTAGAAATGAGAGTAGATTGAATTTTGAACAATACTCACTCACTCTCATCTCGACAGATGAAACTGTAACGGTATCTCAAAACAATCATGCACTTTTTCATATGTCAATGCCATGCGTACTTTTTTCACATGAGAGTGTAGGAATTAATACCGTCACAGTGACATCCCGACTCTAATCTCTATGAAATTCGATAACCACGGCATATTCTAATTTCAATCCAAAATATTAGTGGGGGGCAACAATTTGAATAAGATTCATGAACTTCTATTGCAAACCTTCCACACGAAACAAAGAAACGAATCCGAAACGAGGGAAATAGATAGAGAACTAGTGGATATGGCCCGTGATCTGACCTGAGAGAGCAATCGGTGGAGGAGGCGGCGGTCCTCATCTTTATCATCATCATCACCGCCTTGTAAAACGCCGTCAGCGGAGGAGGCTTCGCTGTTTTCGCTCTCCTTTAAGAGCCTCTTGATTGCCACGTTGATCAGCTCCAAGTTTTCATCTTTCGAATCCATGGCTTAAGTTAAGATGCAATATCTCACACAGAAAGAGAGAGAGAAGGAAGGAAGACACTCATGAAAGTCTCGAACCGTTTTCGTTTATTCCATCCAGATTTGACCAACGAGTTGCCAGTGGAATTACACGTGGCACTTTAACCTACGAGTGGCAGACATGCAATTATAGTCACAGTACTCTACTTCAAATATTCAATCGTTACCGCAGCACGTTTTGGGTTTGATTTGTGATGCTGATAAATCGTCACCACTCGTCTATTAATACCCTTGTTAAAACTTGAATAGTATAACGTCGTATAGATTTGGAACATGATAACGAGCATGCTATACACGTATTAGATTTCATTGCAAAAAGTAGTTGCACAATACATGCTCTGATCATAATCGTATTGTCCACGTATTTGGCTTTAGTAGCAGCTATAATGACAGTTTGGGTCAATCCATCACTTTGGGGAAGGGAGGGCAAGATTTTCTCCGAAGAGAGGCCGAATATTTGAAAACAAATGGTCATGATTCATCAAACATCATCTCTTCACATAAACCCAGATCAGATCAGATCATTATGCACAAACTGAGAACCCATAAAACATCTACCATTTATCAGCAAGATTTTCGCCAACCTAGAATCACCACATGTTGCTTTGCTTCTACGGAAATAGGTACATATCAATGTCGTCTACACTTAAGTCATCTTCACCGGAATGTGGTGTGTCTGCTTCAGCACCGAAACCTTCACTGCTTGTGCCTCCTAGTTCAGCCTGCAAGAGAAGCATATATCTTCTGAAATTAACTAAACCCAAGTCCATGGTACGCTCCGTCACCAAAGATTAGTTGTTTGTTTGCTTACCTTAGCTTGATGGTACCTCGTCAGCATGCGATGATATTGCTGGCGTGCCTTAGGAGACTCGACCATGGACAGCACGCGCGAGACTGCCTCCTCAATGGCTACATTGACTTTTTGTTTGCGGAACACCTTGAGAATATCTTCATCTTCACTTTCTTCATCGGTCTGTGTCTCCTGCCGAAAGCCACGCAAACCAGCTCCTTTCCTTCGCCACCTTAGTACAACCTTGTCCAGAATTCCAACAGCCCAGCAAATTACCTTGTAGTGCTTCCTCACCTGATAACCTCTCACATGCGCCTGCCAAGACAAAAAAATTTGATACTTCATTTTACTAACTGGAAGAACATCAATATAATGAACTTATATGCGGGCGTTGCATCTCGTTAAAATGAAAAAGGTAAATAAAGAAGAGGACTTCTTTTGTCCAAAGGTGAGGTACCTGTATCTTCACAACTTTCTGGCGGAGAACGAGGAAATCTTTGCGGCCTTTATACCCACGATATTTCTTTTGAATAGATACTGCAGCTGAATTGTAATCACGCGGATTGCGAAAGCTTAGCTTTGAAAACGCTGAAAGCCCTGCAATGTCATCTGAACTGATACCATAGTCATCTATACTAACACCAGCTTCTTTCAGTTGCCGTTTTCTGAAAGAATGCGCTCGGAAAGCAGACTGTATGCGTGCTGCAGCCTGGGCTGCATTCCGGACTGCAGCCAAGGTGTTTTTAAGTGACTCCTGGTCCTCACTGACCTCGAGGCTTCTATTTGAGATGCTGTTTACTGTTATTTCTGCTTCAACCTCAGCTGAACCTTTGGAAAGCTCAGTTTCTTCCAGTGTAAGGGAGGACAGATGGCTAGTCAGTGACAGCTCTGAAAGATAACCTGCAAGTCCCTTATGCCCATTGATGGCTGCAATAGATGCCGCAGTTCTTCCAACTGGATCTTGGGAACTGGGATCTGTCACCGCTCCAGCTGATGCACCAGAAGCTACAAGTACGGCAACCATCTTTTCCCTGTTAACATTAAGAAAGTTTCAACGATCCACATTGCACAACAAGGGATAGCCTATTTCAGATTAAACAAATCCAAAAGTTCTGCTGAGTAATCACCCTTAATCCTAATGGTATGCCGATGCACAAACAAATCTGACCTAATAATACCAATGACATCATTACGTGTTGATACTTTATTTGTACACAGATGACAACCCATATGCATTACCCCCTTTGCTACTTTTTAACAAGCAATAACTCAAAGAGAAAAGGAAGTTTCATTACCTTCCAAAACGAGCAGCCCAGTGTAGAGCAGTCCATCCGTTTATGTCGCGGAAATTTATATTGACTCCACAATTTAGTATCTGGTTTAAGGCCCACTCAAATCCCAAACCAGCAATCATGTGTATTATCCCTTGCTCTTTCTTGGACAAGCAACAACCATACTGGTCAAATTCATGGGATCTGGAAGAAAGCCATTGCTGCAACTTGTCTTTCAGTAGCTCTTCCAAAAGCCAATATATGGTAGTAGATGAACTTCCATTGCCGAGTAACAGGGATTCAATGATAGTACCCCATGAATCATCATCAGCTTTCAATTTCCTCAAGGACTCAGACCCAGCACTGTCCCTTTTCTGCGCTGATGAATCATACGTAAGCATCTGAACGAATCTAAGTAGTAATAACAGCTCTTCAGCACTCTTAGCAGCTTCTTGTGGAGGTGAATTATTGTGAGTATAGCTACTGCTCTTCACTCGATATTCAAACTCCCTGACTTCACTGCAAGACACCCGATTTCCAGCAGTAATGCAGACAGTAATCTTTCCTGGAAGGTGAGGAGGAGCTTCACAACGGATTACACCTTCCTGAATGATCTGAGCAGGGACTTCAACGTCACCAAACATACAAGTCCATGCAGATTCTGATGGATCACACAGAAAAGATCCAATAATGATGACCTGCATCAAGCAAAGTAGGTTTTTAAGCATTTTGAAAATAAATAATATATCCAAAGGAGAATGTATGACATTAGAATTTTGTTATAAAGTAGAAACCGAAACCTAGTGGGTTCTGCACTGTTGGAAACTTAGCACCATAATAACTGAACAAAACCAATACTGTATAACCCCCTCCCCTTTAAAATGGACATAGGAAAGTACCCACTACCCATAAACATGACTAATTTTAATTGTTGTTTCTTCCGCTGATCACAGTGTGATGGATTGCATTTAAAATTCAAACTCTTTATTTTCTCAGGAAAATGTAAGATTAAAATGTCAAGTTAAATTTCTAGAGTTGAGGATATTTGGTTTTTGAAAGGGCTTTGATACTTGTATCTGTAACTCTGATAATGGGTCATCGAGTTCTGGACCTATAACTCAAACTTTAGTTTTGAAGCATTAGAAGCACCTGGTAGAAAATATTTGCGCTAGTATGATAAAACTGAGAACAATCATACCTTTGTCGCTTCAGTGGCATAACCCCACTCTGGAGATATTTCCTGAACTGTAAACTTTTGATTTTGTGCAACAGTCAAACTAATATCAGATTCAAGAGATCCTATCTGGCCTTGCTCAAACAACTGTGTATAATAGTCCGAATGTGTTCCAGTCACAGAAGAATACGGAGAAAGCTTGAAACTGTCAACTTCTTGCGGCAGTAGCAAGGAATCTGGTTACAGGTGAAGCTTGTTAGAGTCTGAAAATTACTCAATAAATGCAAAACGAAGAATTAAAAGAGATTTTCATAACGAGAAAAGGATATCATACAATTGTCAACAATGTTTCCATTGGAATTTAGCCACTGACAATGCTCCTGCACTTCAGTTGGTCCACTCAAGGAAGACAGCGGGTTTTCCTGATCCAATTGGGAAAAAACAACAAATTAATGGCTCAATAGTTAAAAGGACAACTACGCAAATAACATAGAGAGGTTATTGCCACAATAGACACACAGGACCAAGTTATGCATAAAAGGCAAACAAAGCGGCCAAAAGCCATTAACAAATTCATCTGAGTAAAGGTGTAATAAAAGTGCAAAATAAAACAGAATACTATGACCTTTTTAGCAACACTCACATTTCTGTCCAATGTATATAAAGATTTCTCCTCGGACTTTAGGACCGATGAAGTCTTGTGTGGATCCAGAAACTCTTTCCAAGTAGCAGATTCTTTGTTACCGTCTCTGATTTCACGGTCATCGATTTGATGCTCACCACTATAGTCAGCATTACCTTGCATCTGAGCAGGTTCATTGTAGAATTGATCATGTACAACATATTCGGGTCCATTGAAGGCATTAAATTGATCCTGATTGGCAATATCACCATAGTCCAGGATATCTAAAGCATTTGGATTATCATCCACAAATCCTTTGAAGCTGTCCTCATCTAAGCTTAATTGCTCTTCAAGCTGCCGCAAAGCTTGATTAACATCCAACTTAGTCAAACTATCTAACTCCCCCGTTCCATATAAATTTTCTGGGTTCTCCCTTCCATTTTCCTTGATGACTATATCTGAACTAACTTCTAGTGAACCTGGACTGGATAGATTCTGATAAGGTTCATGTAAATCACTAACAATGGAGATAGAGCCTGGACGAGTAGTATTAGAGCTCGGACTGTGGCTAAAGGAAGAAGATACTGGTGATTGTACGAAAGATCCAGTACTCGGCTTGCCCTGAAATGCATAATTGTGTAAAAAACTATCACAACCTGGTGAGGGGAGAGAGTGAATTCATGTGAAAAGAAGTAGTGAGATATGCCTGGTTTATGATCAGGTTCTGAAGACTCACCTCATTAGTTTCTCTATAATGCACAAGAACAATGTGCTCATATGCCCTGTAAAAAAAATTATCTATTTTGTAAAGAATCTCTTCAGGGAAATGCACTCAACAATAATTGCAAGGGTACTCACGGATCTAGCATCCAATAGCTACGTCTCTGAAAACTTGGGTTGTCCTCTCCATGTGCGTAATAACAGTTTAAAGTTTCGACATTTCCAACCTATGCATATGAAACTTGGTTACTCAAGCTGGAATATAAGACTACATTGGCCTCAGTAGTGCAAACAACATTAGCTTAGTGCAACAACATAAAGGGAGGAAAATAAAACACGATTTTTTTAACACTAGAAACCATTCCATCGGAATGCTGAACCATCCAAAGACTCCAGACAGATGAATTTTATCATTTTATAACTACCCGAGAAAACAAATAACAGTCATGTGTAATAAGGACATACCTTTTCACAAAAGAACGCATTCAGTGTAACTAAATAGACAGCGTTAACAAACCTTAAGCCGTTCGTGTGCTTCACCTACGGTTCGTCCATCCTTCTTTTTGCGCCATCGGTGCCCATCTCTCCGAAAGAACCGAAGGATCCTCTTGTTAAAAAGAAATAAAGATCCACCTGTTGGAAAATCCAAAAGAAAAAGATGTAAGGATAAATGGATTCAAAATCTAGTGGACGCAACAATGCCACTAAGCCATGCCATTACAGTACAATAAGAAGAACACACAGGAGACATACTACTAGGCTGTTGCGCGGGCACCGTTGCGAACTTATACTTGTCATGGTTCTGCAATATGAAGAGCACTTCAGCAGGCTTCAGCCAACGGGCTTGCGCTTCTTGAAACAGATCATTGATGTTATATCCTGAGACATCATATGACATAGACAATGTCAAACAGTTTCCAATTGACAAGACAAACACAAATTTGAGATCACTAATATTTGTAATAAAATTGTTGTTTGCAGCAGGAAAGACTACTTCATGCAGAGAGAAATTCACCAACAAAAGAAGTTCAAATTTCGATGGTTATTAGTTATTTCGGTGCATAAGCAAACTTTAATCAAACTCTAAACAGGCCCAAATTTCCCTAATTGTAACACGAAAAGGGGCAGAAAATTTCCAATCTTCAACATAATCATAGCATTTTCGTACTCAAAATTCAATAAAAAATTGTAAAGTTGGTATTTTTTTTTTCTGGGTACATGTGAACATGCTCAGTGGCCGTACATACCTGATTGCATCGTGATCAGCTGCCGAAAAATCAAAAACTGACGAACTGCAGAGAAAGCGTTTGACTTGCGGGCATTTGAAAACCGGGGGCGGTCGGCGGAGCAAACTCGAGAGTCGAAGTTTGGACTTCGGAGAAAAAGAGACCGGAATCTCGGTTGTGAACCGGATCGCAGGTGAGCAGAGTCCCGTTCGCCTTGTACTCGAAAGGAAAAAACCCGACAGAGACAGCACGATCAAAGACAATAAAGACAAAGTGTGCCAGGATGTCGTCAGAGAGGACGAAGGGTGTAAGTAAACAGGAGCGAGTTATCTCCCGCGCCCTGTAACTGCGAAGCTTCCTGAATCCTCATGAGGTGCCAAAATACTATTGCCGAGCTCCGGAGTCATCGAGGTCAACATGTACGGACGAAAGTACTACCAGCAGCTGCCGAGAAGTAGAGGAACAAATATGGGTAGGTGGAGGCCACAAACGTTGTTGTCGCTACCCGAAGGGTATCATGGTCATTTTAGTACTGCTGACCGCTGATGCACATATTGTTTTTAGACCATCATAACAATGGAAAACGTGGAAGAGGTGCCCACAGCCTTGCCGTGATCGCATTACCCGCCAACAGATTCATCTTTTGCTCTTTGGATATGTTTGGGACTGAAATTCCCCACTAGGGCCCCTACCCAGACTCGGATTGAGACTCAGAAGGATGATGATACTCTTCAAACATAATACAGCCACACAAATTACGGGTTTCATAAAAGAGAAATGTTACAGAGATTTTATATTTTTAATGAATTTTTTGTCACTTCATAATTTAACGTTAATTTTTGTACCAATATTATAAAATATTGTGTAACAAATATGAGATGTTGAAGAATTTATTATAAGTCCTACTTTTGAGAGTCCCCTTAACATTTTCTATCATAAAAATGAGAGACTGCCTAATTGACGGCAATCGGTCTCAAAAGTGGGGATTGTATGTTTTTGAGAAAAGACACACACATAAACTGTGAGTGTAATACTAGAATATTGAATTTATATAGTAATCACATTAATAGTAGGGCAGAAAGTTAAGTGTGATACCAATACAATAAATTAACGAAGTCAATATATTAAACTCATGAGTTTGATACTTATAAACTAATTTTGTAAAAACGTATGACTCTCATAGTTATTAAACACACACTAGTATTGTAGTAGCGTTATAATACTAGGTATTACACACACTCAAACTATTGTAGAATACCTTATAGTGATAATTGCTTATTGCTTACAAGATGCAATCCAAGAGTATATTCCATGTGAAGAGGCCATGCAAGGAGAAATTTTAAGAGTTAAGTCGCATTACCACGTTGTTATATTATTATAATAGGAGTGGACAAGACAATTGATATGATACTAGAATTCTTGTGTGGAGCTAACGACCACTAACTGAATTGGAAATTGATATGATACTAGATTATCCCAAGCTGAAAACGAAGCTCTTTACCAATCACAAACTATTGCCGGCGGCTTGCGTTGCGATTTTGACAGGCACTCTATTTCGGGCAAAATAGTTAACATACCAAACAAATAGTGAGCCAAAAATGAGACCAAATTAACATCAAGGACGTGGAGATATTATATTTCATGATTCTTTATATATCCAGAACAGGTCAATTTGTTGAGAGGTCATAAATTGAGTGGGTTCTTGGTTATCTTTCGAATGTTCAAACACGATGATGCAAGACAGAAAACATGCCAACAGGATCCTTTCCGGATCATTTTGGTGAGAATTCTGAGGATTCATGAATCTTGTCCGTTTATCGTATATCGTACGGTTAGTTTTTGTCAAGTACTGTTTGTGTTTAATTTTAAATAATATTTAAAATAATTTCTGACCGCATGATGCACGATGAATTGACGAGATTGATGGATCTCTGGGATCCTTACAAAGAGGATCCGGTAAGGATCCGGATTCGAAAACATGGGCACACCATTTGCACAAAACTATTATAGTATATATTAGTAGGTGTTGGAACTGCCTAATAAGCCTACTTAGTATGTTCATCATCGAATTAACTTTATGATCAAGGTGAAGAAAGTCATGGTTCCACCATAAAATCGATGGACAATATGGAGAGTAGTCAAACTTTATAAGTTTATGCAATGTCTCTTCTCCCATTAATGTGGAATTCATTATCAACACGAGAATGTTTTACATGTGGTCTAATGTCCCAATAGATAAGATGTTGAGTTTCTACACATGTGTCTCAGATTGGAAACTCTCACATTCTCTAAAGTATTGTAATAGTTTCGAACTCTTTTGCTTCCCCTCAATATTAATAAATTTAAAAATAAAAACATGAAAAAACACAAGAGAATGTTGCAAATTGTTGAGGATTTCAGCTAAGGCGCGACAGGGACTCTGTGGTGATTAGCCCAGTAATACACAAAAACAAACGGATAGGGATCAAACGTGGGTTAAGTCAAAATGATACGTACATATTTGTGATGGGCCAGCAGTAGCACAGCAGCAACATTAACGAGAAAGAAGCCTAAAGAAACAAGGAACCTCTGGCTCTTATTCGTTGTCACATGCATGGCAGAAACACACACAGACAGATCTTAATGGGACGGCGGCAGTGAATCCAAGTGACTTGTTTACCCAACCCTCCGCCCCACAAACTCTCTTCTCTCTCTTTATCTCGCTTCAACCTGTCAGTCAGTGGTTCCTTCCCATCAGTCTTCTCGACACATATATAACCCCAAATCCAATCCTACCATATTTCTCACTGGAGCACTACTACTATTATTATTACGTACGTATCAACTGATTACTTCCTCGGTTTATTTGGCACGCAAAAGATCCTGCGAAAACTCTAGATCATTAGTAGAAATACAAAGCGAGCTTAAGGATGTTGGACTGGGGCCCAGTTTTCGTGGCGGTGGTGCTGTTCGTTTTGTTATCTCCGGGCTTGCTGTTCCAGTTGCCCGGCAGCCATGGCTGTGTGGAGTTTGGCAGCTTCCACACAAGCGGTCCCGCCATCATGATTCACTCCCTCCTCTACTTTGGTCTCATTTGTGTCTTTTTGTTGGCCATCAGGGTTCATTTTTACGTTGGTTAACTAAAATTCTTAAGTTACT
Organism: Pyrus x bretschneideri; assembly: GCF_019419815.1. Taxonomy (NCBI): domain Eukaryota; kingdom Viridiplantae; phylum Streptophyta; class Magnoliopsida; order Rosales; family Rosaceae; genus Pyrus; species Pyrus x bretschneideri. Next base: position 4,820,547 of record NW_025999798.1, read on the forward strand.
CCACCTCCTGTGTACTGATCGAGGTAAAAATGGACACAATCTGAACAATGTGATCAGCTTTTGTTTCATCGATATTCTGTGTTACTTCATGAATTTGTAACATTTCAACTACAATGTTTGGGATTTTTCAGCAATAATATGTAAGTTTTTGGCGGCTTTGATTAATTGATGAAGGGTGGTATTCTTTTTTTTTTGCAATTTGGGTTGGGAAAGTAAAAACAGTGGTAACATTTACGTTGGATGGTTGAAGCTTGGATTTCGATCATTGGATTTCGATGTGCCTATTTCATTGATGATTGGCTTAGCTCTCACTCGTGGATAAAGCGGACTCGAGCGAAATAGCGGGCGTGGTCCATGTAATATTGCAACCTGATATTTCCGTAGTTAAAATCAATATATATATATATATATATATATATATATAATGTTATTCAAAAACTTGCACTACAATCAATTAAAAGTATATGTAGCTGCACAGGGATGTTCAGTAAAAACAATAGAATAATGCTCGGGAGATCAACTTTTTAAACCAAATTTTATAGATCATATGACATGTTTGTTGATGATTGGGTTATGATTTAAGTGTTGATTAACATGCTTATTTCCTATTCGTGCCACATCATATAGTTTGCATATTTTGTTTAAAAAAATTAGTCTACCTAGCATTACTCAAAAGAATAGAGGGTCAATATGAATGAAGAGGGCATAGATAATATTTTTTACTAATCTGGATGGTCGGAATATAATATGGTTGCAATTTAAAACGAAACGAATTAAATTGTTTTATAGTAAAAAAATTATGTTTTAAATTCTTGTGGTGAAGTCTGTTAGTATCTAAACTCAAAATTGAAAATTCCGTCAACTCGCAATTAGATTTGTCTTTTTTTTTCCTTTAAACTCATTCAACGTTCTCTTCATGCCCAACAGGAAAGGAAAAAACAAAAAAAGCCATTCAGTGTCCCACTGAATTTGAACTGGGATCGAACCGAAATCGTCTATTGAAATAATAGAGGTGAACGATGAAACCGAGAAGTCGCGAGATGGGTGTTAGGATTCGCCGTAGAAATCGAAGTGGGTTTGAGTTAGATATCTAAGAGGGTTGTTGAAATTGTTTAAACTCACATAAGTATTTTGGAATTATGCTTTGATTTTTAATTGATGTTGATTTTGATGATTTGTAAAATTTTAATTAAGCTGAAGAATTGTGGGGGAACCCAAACTGTACTGTGAACGGAGTTTCGTCGTCTAGGGCTTATATCCATTGATGAGGATTCTCTACCCTTCTAATTTCTCTACTCTTTCATGTCCTCCTATTTAAACAGTCACGGTTAAGTCACGTCAACATCTTATATTAATTTTTTTTATAGAGATAATAAGACAAAAAGCAATGTGTGAGTGGAAGGGATGGAAGATGATGAGAATAGGAGGGTAGAGAATCCTCCTCCATATCCATGCACCTACATGCTGGTTTTGTATGTATTAGACTTAGGTCATCTCCAATTGAAAGATGGTCAAAATGCTCCTTTTAGCCCTATAATCCTGCAAGAAATTATATTTTAATGAACAATGTTAAGCTATATTTTATATTATCTCCAACCGAGAGGGCCAAAGGGCTATAGGCCGAACATAACCCTTTGACAAAAAACCATCTCTAACGACCAAAGGACCGTAGGCCAAACATAATTTATTATTTTAATTAAATTAATATGGTTAATTAAATTAAATTACCATATTAAAATAAGATTTTTAGACATATTTTGAGTGTCACTTGTCGCCAAATGAATAAGTCTCTGGATTTCTTATCTTTATATAATCTCAATAATTTTTTGGATAGGATTTCGAGTAATACGTGAGTAACTCTCTAGATTTCTTATTTTTATGTAATCTCAATAATTTTTCGGATAGGATTTCAAGTAACACGTGTAGCTAAAGTGAGTAACTCTCCAGATTTCTTATTTTTATGTAATATTAATAATTTTTTGGATAGGATTTTGAGTGACACATGTCGAGATGTAATTGGTTATGCAAATTTTAGATAGGATTCTTATCTATGTGACACTTCTTATCTTCAACTTTTAATGTTGTAGGAATGATGTAGGTATTTATAGGAATTTTTTTTTTAATTCGTCAAAAAAAAAATTTCAAATTCCAAAGGTAACCTGACGGTAGCATGACGTTAGCTAGCCGTTGCTAGTTGGCGTCACGTTGACGCCAGGTAGCCATTGACATTCAACTGGGCTGAGCTGGAGGGCTGGCTGGAAATGGCCAGCTCGCTGGCCTGATTTGGGGGTTTGGGCCCAGTGGGGTCTACAAACCCTTTGGCCTAGCTCTCGGTTGGAGACGGTTTTCGTATCATTCTGAGCTATTTTAAGCCCTATAACTCTTTGACCAAGTCGGTTGAAGATGACCTTAGATATGGACTAAAACGGTTCAGGACTTCACAGCACATCCGTATGTGGAGCCATGTGTCACAGTGGTCCGTTTTAAAACATATTAGACTTGAATTGAATATGGTGACATCGTCAATATTAAAAAACGATTAAGGAAAATGGTCATCAACCACAGCTTTTTAAAGGGTTTTGTTCATCACGTTGCTGCTTTGCCATATGTCTAATTAGCATCATCCATTCCACAAGGCACCGGCCAAATATGATGATTTATCATTTTCCTCTATATATATAAGGAGGTGGCAGAAGATTTCTTGATCCACAATCAACACTGATGCTCCTTCTTTTCAACATTCCTTTCTTCCGTTGCTTAATTACTTACCCTCTTTGATTCTCTTCTTTCTTCCCTTTTAATACCACACACATAAACTCTTTGTGACAGCCTACACTTGCACACAAAGAAGTAAAAACAGTAGGAAGATCATCTCACATATCGTAAGGATCGAATGGCGGATTGGGGGCCGGTGGTGATAGCTGTGGTGCTGTTTGTGCTTCTGAGTCCGGGGCTGCTGTTCCAACTGCCGGGGAGGGGCAAGGTGGTGGAGTTTGGGAACATGCATACGAGCGGGATATCGATCCTCGTCCACACCATCATCTTCTTCGGCCTCCTCACCATCTTCCTCATCGCTGTTGGCGTTCACATCTACACTGGATGACCATTACCTTAGTTTCCACTTTAGAGAATTGCTTTCTTAATTATTTCATTTAATTTCAATATGCATACTTTGTTCAGATTGCTTGTTTTGAATTTGAACAGTACTGTTTGATGTTCTAAGTTTTTCCTTATGATCGATAAGAAATTGGTGAGAATAAGTTTCTTAATTTGGGGAAAGCATGTACTCCTCAAAACTTTCTTTTTTTTTTTTGAAATTTCTTGTATTCTCTAATTTTTATTGAACGCCATTGGTTCTTTACATCTAAGAGCATCTCAAAATAATATGCCAAAACTGTCACATAGGTATATAACAGTAATACAAATTGTGGTTATGTGTATTAAAAATTTAATAACTTAAAAAATAAAATTTCTCACCACTCCTATTAAAACACTTGGTGTACCACTTGTGTTTCCATCACAACTAAAAATTTCTCCACAAAGTGATTAAAAAAAAAAATTAGAATGACATTATTATTTAACATATTGGTTGGATCAAAGAATTGTACAAAATGCCAAATTGCCACATAAACCATTAAATATCGATTTAATGTTTTAAATTTGACATCTCCTTTGGAGATGCTCTAAGAAGTCATTCTCTAATTTTTTTTTTTTTTTTTCTTATGATCAAAATTGAATGACCATAAATTCTTAACACCATGTGATCAAGAGACCGAAACTCTATTTTGACGTGAGAAGCACTATTCAGACTTGATCGGGAGAAAACCACCCCATTTTCAGTTCTTAAGCACTTGGCTGTTTGAAGTTTCCAAAAAAACAAAAAAAACACTTGGCAGTTTGATGTCATTTTCCCTTGGGCTTTTGACATTTTCACCATCTTCCTTGGTTGTAACTTGTACACTTCGCAACCCCTCACTGACTTGTCGGACATCGCCGCACGCTTTTGTTTTCTACGTCACAATCAATCAATTTTCTCACAGCTAACATTATGAATTATCGAGAAAAAGACAGGAGACAATGCACAACTAATGGCAGCCTACATCCCCACTACTTACCTTGAAGAACTTGCATGGCACGAGTTCATGACAACTGTAGCGCCCAGTGTGATTGTTGCAATGCCTTGTAGAAAGAAATTTACATGAGACATTACACAAAACGCCAGTGCAACAACAGTATACTCATGTCATGAAAGTCTCTGTTACCTAAAATGACAGCTGGCCAAATTAATTCGTTATGGAGATGATTCCATCCTCATCCCATGCCTCTACATTTCCCACTGGATAGATTGCGTACATTTAAGTTAAAGCGAACGACTTTAAATTCCCCTACAATTTTCCCATCCCTTCCCTTCCCTTCCCTGCCCACACAAGTTACTACCAACCTTATCGTTGACAAACCAGTCCCAACATACAAATATGCACAAAACAACAAGTGAAAGATCATTTGTTCCAGAAATTGAAGAAATGTTGAGCTGAGCTATAAACTTTTACAGATTTGAGAACAAGAGATATATAGAGATGTATATGCACTGAACAACACAGATATCAGAACAACGAAGAGGCTAAGCGACATCCCCCGCCATCTCCTCAAAACCAGGAATTCCATCATCCTTCAACAATTCACTATTTCAGAAGCCATTTCCCCGTATTCAGTAGAGTATTAATAAAACATTTATCCACTGTGTATGCATCAATTACTTCAACAAGCTCTCGTATTTAATTTTCCGCCCCCTTTACCTATATGCAGCACCACTCTCACAAGAACAACATCTGTGCTGCTGCTGCTGCTGCTGCTCCGTCCTTCCATAAGACATATCAACTTTCTTGAACCACCTCCTCCCTCTCCTTCACAATAGCTTCCATGCTGCACCAATAGAAAATTTATAGAGACAGTTATTAACGATCTTCAGAGAAGTACCAATCGAGGCAGCAAATAATATGTCCTGTGCGTATAGAATGAATGAGGGAACAGGGACTACACCATTAACCTTGACAGGGGAAAAGAGAAGGGAAGATGAACCAAAAAATAACTAAATGTCAAACACGTCCTCGCAGGCCTTAACTTCACATAATATTTCCTTAACTTTTTAATAAAAATATACCCACGACTAATTATACTTCAGATATCATTTTCAATACCAAAACGCTTTGTGAACAGCCACATGGACCTACATCCAATCCGAGCAGAGTTCTAACTAAATTTAAATCCAAGCTAGCATGTTCATCCTTCAATTGGGTTTGATGAATCTAAACCCTGGTTAGTCGGGCCAGGTCACATTTCATTGCACATTCAACACAAGTGTTTATCTTCCTTAGCGGCTTTACAAAGTAAACAAAACCTTCCAATCTGTTTCTTCCGTTACAGGAACTTCAAGATTGTGGGACTGCTCAAATTAACAGATGAGAAATTTAGAAGAAAAAAACAAAGTATTCCTAGGATACCAATAAACAAAGATGTCCAAATCAATTTTCCTCTCGACGTTTTCTTATTGAACGATTATATGCATTTCTGAATCGAGGGGTATTAATGAAGTTTAATACTTTTTCATCAATGATGGATTAAGGCTGGAAATTTGGCACAGTTGTGGCAGCAATCAAAGCGGAATTTGATGAACAGATGGGGGGCCGAGGGAAAGCCAAATACTAATGCATATGCAGCACATGGCTCCGCGCTCTAACAGAGCAAATGGTTTGAGACTAATTTCTAGCTGGTTGTATAGTTGTTCCCCAATAGCGCGATATTCCAATTCCAATCAAAGTAGGTAAATTTAACATCAAATGTTAAATCAAAATGTTTCCAAATATAACCCCCTTTCTGGTTCTAATTAAAGAATATATAATCTTCGAAATAAAATATGTTTAGCAAATGGTTACAGATGATATAATACACAACGAAAAACCAGACAAATTTCATACCAAAATATACAGACGAACAACATCAAAAAAGCCATAAACCATGGAAAGGAAAACAGAAGCAGATTATCCACCAATAGACAAAAACAAATACTAAACGCTGAGAATTAACGCTAAAAAGGAACAGAACTTACCAGGAATGTCCCTCCGCGGCGTCGACGGAGCAGAGGCGTAGCAAAGAATGGACTTCCCCAAGAAGGAGAGGCTCGATAGGATCCCCGCCACATACAACACCATCAACAATCCCAGCACCCACGGCATCAATAAGAACCCAATGAAGAAAGTCACCGATCCGCACAGCATCAGAGCCATCGAAATCCCCAGCATCAACGACGCGAACCCAGCCGGAGAGATCTGCGCCGTCGACGCCGCCGGCGGCCGCCTCAACGACGACGAAGACGAAGACGGCGGCATCACCGTGGAGTTATCGGAGAATTGAATCGGTGTGGAAGGAGATCGGAGGAGGTTGAGAACCAGAGCCGATAGCTCGTAGAAAACCCTAGACTGCTGGTCTTGTTCCTGCTGCCTCCGCATCATCTTTCCTTCTTATTTTCTCGGGAAAATTAGAAAATTGAGGTCAGCAACTCTTAAAAAAGCCCAAATACTTCGAAATCGAAATCGAAATTTGGGCGAATTTTTGCTAGAATCGAGGCAATCGGATAAAGAAGTCGGTATGGATTGGATAGAGTTCTTTCTCTTCTGAATCCTTTTGTAATAATTAAATTCCAAGTGGTGAGTTTTGAGAGGCAGAGGTTTGTTTGTTTCTTTTGATAAAATCTCAAACAGAGAGAGAGAACCGGATTTTGCTTTTCTTTTGTTTTTTTTTTTTTTTTCTCGGAAAATCGGCTGTTTGGATTGGAAGAAAAAACAGCGAAAAGAAAATAAAGAGGGGAGGGAAAATCAGCTATAAATGGAGACTTCAGCTATTTGCGCGCTTTATCTGGAAAGCAAAAAATAATAGGAGGTAGTTTGGGATAGGACTGAGGGCACGTGGCGGGCGCGATGTGGACTGGAGTGGAACTGCAGTCAGTGATGAGATGAGTTGTGGGACCTTATCGTCTCCCGCAAACAATCACCTTTTTATTTTGAGTATATTTTTGCTACTAAAGTCATTTGGTACTTATTATTTTATTTATTATTGTTGTATAAATTTAAATTTTAAAATTAATAATAAATTTAAATTTTAAAATTTACAAATTAAATTTATTGAAATGATTCATGCTTAAGTAGGAGACGGTTTACAAACTAATAAAACAATTATAGCAAAAATATTGTACAATTTTATTCTTTTTTTGATAAAAGAATAAAAACAAATAGATGAGTTGTTTTGTGAGTTTGTTGAATCATCCTAGCCTGTCATATTGCTATTATTTGTGGGTTTGAATTTTATCATGCATTTTCCGGAACCGGATCTCCTCCGGATCCAAAAAATCTGAGCTTAAGGATCAAATGATTCGGGCCATTGAAATTTGATCCAACGGCTACAAACAAGAGATCCCTCTAAAGTTATAATAATTGTAGCAATTAGATCAAATTTCAATTGCCTGAATCATTTGATCATTGGGCTCAATTCCTTTGGGTTCGAAAGGGGATCTGGTTCATTTTTTGCCAAAATGGTCATCGAGATTGGTAGAACTCTCATTTTGGTCCTTGAATTTTGAAATCGATGGAGATGGTTCTTAAGTTAATCCACCATCAATCATTTTCTTTCTTTTGCGAACAATCTCTGTGAAAAAAGACCAAAATGATAAAAATACATTTAATAAATAATAGGCAAAATGATTTGACAAAATTTGATCATATTTTTGTCGTTTCAATCCTATTTAATAGAAATTTATCATGAAATAACTAAAATAATTGACGATAGATAAATTTAGAGACCACTACTATCAATTTTAAATCATAAGAACCAAATCTTGTTAGAGCTCGAAAAAAGTAACATACTGGGGCCCAAAAATTTTCTATGTACGTTGGCATATTTAAGATATTATTGTTTGAATTTTCTCACTTTGATCATGCAGCTATGAAATTATTGTTACATACGGGTGGCTTATAATTTGAGAAATCTTGTAATCAAATGGTGCCAAATTTGAAGTCAGATCATTCATTGAAGTTGATCCACAAAATTATTACTTTTATGAAATTGGGATGCAATGAGGTCTCAATCCCATATACGTGCCATTTTATATCCCTCAAACATCCTATTTGTAAATCAATATACATATATATATATATATAGAGACGTATTATTGGCACTCCAAAAATTTCATTCTACATTTCTTATAAGTGTATTTTTCTTTCCAAATATAGAAAATTTGAAGTGTGGAATGAGATTTTTGAACTGTCAATAACAATTTTATATATATATTCAATTTCATACCTTGACCAGGCCCATTAATTAACAAATATCAGTTTGCACAACTTCAACAAAATTACATACATGTCAATGTCATTAGCCAAGCCCCTCTAGACTATTTTTCAAAAACAATTTCAGCTACATAAAGAATCAATTTGTATACTTTTTAGTATAATCAATTATACTTTAAATAAAATTACATGTAAGCCATTAGCCCAAACCTCTTCAACCATTTTTGCACAAATTGTTTCACTTATATGTAGAATTAGTTTTGTATATCAATTTGTGTACCTTTTAGTAAAACTAGTTTGTACATATAATTTTGGTTTTTATCACAAACGATTCCTGAAATTAACCCACACCATCAAGATGGTCATAGAAATTAAAAATCAATCAATGTAGTCTCTGAAAATAAGTGTTGCGAATCAAAATGATCCTTCTTGCCACAATTCTGTAAAAAAATTTGTTATGTGCTTATGTGAGTTTAATAATTAATTAAAAAATTGTCTAAATACTTTTTTTGCACAATGAATTTTTTTACTTCTTATAGTAGGGCCTACTCTGAAGAGAGATCCCTTCCATAAATTCTCAAAGGCATAAGGCTTAACCAAGGCCTAAGAGGGGGTGTGGAAATAGTTTTCAACCAACAATAGACACATCTCAGTCATTACCTCAAGGCGAACCTCGCCGTTCTTTGCATCATTAGACCACCATGGAAGCACCGAACAAGCTCTCCAAGATTAAGGTTGTGAGGATGTTGATCGCCTAAATGTTATGATGATGTCCCAGTAGTCGTTGCCAATGGGCCAAGCCGTCATCAAAGGTGATCTCGATCAAGATTCAATTTAGTGAAGGGTGTTGAAATGTGTAAAGATAGGTGTATTGAGATTTTTTTAGAAAATAGAGAGCGAATGAGGAATGAGGTAGAAAAATGTGAGCTGGGATCGAAGGTGATTGCATGATTGTGTTTTTGGGTTTTGACCAATTTTTTTTTTATTAACTATTAAATTATTAAGCATCTTTGTAATTTTTTTTAATTTAATTAGACTTGTGTGACCCATTTATGTGACACATCTGTCATCAGCACAAAACATAATTTTTGACAAAATTATGACGGAAATACTACATTAATTTGAGACACATACTTACGGGACTACATTGATCAATTTTCAATTTCAAGGACCATTTTGATGTAGCGGGTCAATTTCAGGGACTATTTTGATGTCGTAAGTCAATTTCAATGATCATTTGTGAGAAAATATGACTTATGAGGCCCATTTACGTTGCACAACAGCACTTAACATAATTGTGACGGAATGATCATATTGATTTGCGACACCTATTTTTAAGGACTACATTAATTGATTTTCAATTTCAATGATCATCGTAATAGCAAAAGTCAATTTTAGAATCATTTGAAATAAAAATCCTATAAGTTTTAATAAATCAGTTCGTATACGTTAGAAAAATATCTTGTGAAAATGACAACATAATTATCTATAAAATCAGTTTGTATACGTTAAAAAATATCTTGTGAAAATGACAACATAATTATTTATAAAATCAGTTTAACTATTTGTACAATTAATTTTGTATATTTTAATGTCAATAGTCAAACCAACCACCCACACCAGCTGTAGATTCAAAAACTTTCCTTGTTTGATGAATAGACATATATTATTAAATTAACATTGATGGTTAAATATGGGGACACATATTTTGACTAATCTTATTGATAAACGTTTTCCTCGTGTGCAACATTCTCATAATTTACACAAATAATGCACTTTCATGCATTTTCTTTTAGTTATTATTCTTAATTTTGTATCAGAGTTATGATTATTCGTAGTGATAATTAAGTTGCTGCATTTACGAGGGTTGATTCAGTCGGTAAGATTTCTATCTTGTGTGTTGCTTCATCAAAGTTCGAGTTTCGCTGCCAACAATTCTCGTTAAATTTCTATGTAAATCTATACACGTGGCAGCTGACAATTAGATGCCACGCGTAAGCCCTTCGACTCGAGGTTGTTGATATACCCTTGTGCTGGTGATAAGAATAACCAATCTTCCCCTAAACTTAATCGAAACAAGTAAGTTGTTACATTTACGAATTTGTATCAAATACTAGGTTGAATATCATTATACCTTACTATAAGTTAAAAGTATCACTCTTTCATATAACGTATATTATTAAGGAAGAAGGCCTTATGATTAAACATTCATATAGGTCCTAATATGCCCATAAAATATTATAGAAAATCAAAATTTCAAAAAATACTTTTCTATACTTACAATCTTCGGCAAGGTCTAAACTTACTGTTTCATTTATCAATTGTGAAATGACAATATACTCATCAAATGGTTAATATACGTGTATTTCTTAAAATTTCTAAGTTTTCGAAAATTGTATATCAAGGTAAAATCCTGTGTGCTTGGTCAAGAAAAATTCTCGTGCATATACGAAGCGTAAAAAAACCTCTCTTAAAAATTATAATAAAAAATAACTAACATAACATATTTTTAAAAGCGCATAACCCTGTGAATAAAAAAAAAAAAAACCCTTTCGCGATCGTAAGCACATTTTGAATGTCAAGGGTTGTATTAAGCGACAAGTAAACAGCGACAGAAAGAAGCAATACTTCTGTCTTGATTGGATAAGAACGTGGCATCTGTCGATAAAGTTGCAAAAAATGTACGCAATGGACATGGACATTTGTGGCTATAAAGTCAAGCTTCTCGATCGTCTTGTAGCGCGCACAAGAATATTGAACACTTGTGTAAGGCCTGGATTCATGGGCCTAAATTTTGGTCAGATTGTCCAGCCCAGTAAATTCAGGCCCAACTGACCTTGTGCTGCTTCAAGATTAGAAGTTCCACCCTCACAAAAGAGTCCAATTCCTCCAAAATCAAGATATCCAATTCATGATTCCATTTGTGTTTACATTAATTCTCATATAGTCAGGAAACTAAATGAGTAATTCGTAATCGAAAATTCGAAATCCTAACTTCATATACTCAGGAAACAAAAGAATAATTCGTAATCGAAAATTCGAAATCCAACTTCGTATTCTAATTTCAATTACGTATAAGTAAACATGTACCAAAAATGTTGACCTTCAATTTTCTGAAAAGAAATCATGATTTTTAACTAACTTGGCTGAACTTGGATATGCATAATGCTTTAAACTTTCTGCTTAAGGCTAAATAATTGGTGGCTGGTGGTGGACTGGAAATTGAGAAGAATTGAGAGGCAAATGCAGAGAATTTGGATGGGCAAAACAACACCAAAAACTGGAAATTGACAATTCTTAAAGGTCCAGAGTTAATTATGGCATAAATAAATCCATACAATTACAGAGAAATGAATGTCGTCGTTGATCCTTTTAGGTCAAATAAAACTCAAACATAAAAACAAAACATGCATAGATTGTATCTTGCTTATCAATATTAACTGCAAATAACATGCATGGCTATAGCTGCTGTTTTTGTTGATGACCATGCATGCATACTCATGGCAACCATCCTCCCATGTAATTACTCAAGCTTGGACCTGCTGTCACCACCGATATTGGATCATTCTGATATCTGCAAAATTAAACAAGTACATTCATTCAATGAGAAAGATGACTCAAACCCAGAAAGAGAAAGAAAGAGAGAGTATCATCCATATATTACGAGTCTTAAACTTCACAATAGTCACTGACATTAGTTGTACAAAATCGGGCACGCGAAAGGCCTATAAGTGGCTAATTAGTGATGTTCAATTTAATTAAAATGCTAATTAACTGGGTTTAGCATAGAGGCTAATTAAATACAGAAGACCTAGACCTGGCATCCACACCTTCTAGGTTCAAGCAAGAGGAGATGATTTCAAGTACAGCATAGACTTAATTAGGTTTGGAGGCCAAATTAAAATGGTTTCCTTAATTATGTAACTTAGGGAGTTTGATGATATTATAAAATGCAGTACTAGTACAAGTACATACCCAATTTGTAAAGTGGGCTCGCAGTCTAAGGGATGGAAGAAGACATCACCCTGGGCCGCCTGAGCTTGTTGGCGGCCGTACTCATCGGCATTTGCATTCAGTTGGAGTGCATGGTATCCCTCGAACAACTGCACAACATGAGCACCAAAAGGTCAGCTGGTACGTGCAGCGTCTGAAAACAAAATCAACTTGATTGTTCAAAACTATTGACGTTTGCCTACCCTTTCTTTCAGGGTCTTATTTGCTTCGTTTAGCATGTGCTCCTGTGCATAAATAAATTAATAAATAAATATACAGGATGATGATATATATGCATTTGCGAAAACTGAAAAGCACGAAAACTTTCGTTGGCCAAGATGGGAAGAGTAAACTCAAATGAAAATACATAAGGATATATGTGTGCTCGTACCTTTCGCTGAAGATCTGTGAGCTGATCCAGCATACATTGGGTCTGTAACATAAGAATGCATACCAAGTTACAGATATCAGTTTATGTCATGCATGCTTCACTTTCAATCTGGAAAATCTGTTTCGTGTTCTTGGTTTTGGATTCCCATTCTCTATATACTAGGTAAAACTTATTTTTTTTTCTTCATTTTTTATTTTATTTTGCAATAAGGATGATTTTCCATGCATTTATACACACGTCTGATTCACTTCATAGTTTTCAAATACAACAAGATGCAAGCCGTTTCAAATATCACAAAAAGTTGGAAGAGTTTATGGAGCACCTGACAAATATACATGAAAAATCTATCACACAATAATAAAAACCTTGAAACAGCCAAATATTCAAGGAATCACTGAGAAAAAAGACAATATGTTAAATCAATTTAAACAGTAATTAGGTGGCGATCGATGAGGTCAGGTACCCGTGTGGATCTGATCTGCTTTAGCGACATATCCAGCTGCCTTTCAAGTGATTCAAGATCTTTGCTGCTTAGAGGGCCAAGATCTTCTCCAAGGAGATTCCTAAGGTAGTTACGAGAAAGTTCGTACTTAGTAAACCTAATTTTTAGCCTTTAAGGTTTATATAACTGAAGGTCGGAAAGGCAATAACCTTTGGTTTCGTTGTAGGGCTTCGAAACGTGCCTTGAGCTTCAAATACTCCTGCTGGCTACTCAACTCCTGCATATATATATATGAATTAGGAGGTTGCCATATATATATTTGAATCCAAAACCTTTCCTACAAGGCACCTTAATCACATTTTTGGTCTAATATACATACAAAAAAAAAAATTAATAAAGATTTCATATTGTACAAACATTTGAATTAGTAAAATGGGGAGGGATCGACCTATATATTTAAGCATGCCTAAAAACACGTTAAATTTCTATCTTCAAACTTAGCTTGTGGAGAATTCCGAATTGAAAATGTTTACTGATTATAAATTCATACTTTCTTTCATAAGCTAATCAACCAACACTAAGATTCTTTAATAACAAGACAAAATGTTAAGCTTCTTTGAGTCCCAAACATTGAAGTATTTGTGTAAGTAATACATCAATACTAAGAAAAACGTTGGGATTGTCTTTTACTAACAATCAAGCTATGCAACAACAATAAGATAGGGAGAGAGAGAAACAATTAGCAGGAGATAGAAAATAACCAAACCCTTAATTAGGAAATGAGTCAACTATGTATATCAACTAACACCTTCCTTCACTTGCATCTATCTTATGTGGGAAGAGGTAGACAAATGTAATAAGATTTAAGTGCAGTGCCACCTTATTGGTTAACAAATTACCGAGGTCCGGGATGGGTGCCGGTTAGAGGTTTCAAACTTAATTAGGACTTCATATAACCAATTACAGCTTATAAATCATGTGACAATAGTAGAATTCAAAAACTAAGGATCGTTTGATAATCATTTCGTTTTCAGTTTTTACTTTATCTGAAAACCAAAAACTTGTTTGGTAACTGCTTTTGGTTTTTAGTTTTCAGAAAAATAAAAACTAAAAACTAAAATCGAAATAGTTACTAAACGGATCCCAAGTTATTATTGGTCAATAGGCTAAAGGAAAAACCAGTAAAAAAAGTTTCAATGTTAATTGTACTTTCTTCAAAACATTCTAAATATCCATAAGGTTTGAGAATGAACCCTTGTCATAATGCAGTGTTTCTGGCCAGTAGTTTTGTTTCTTTTGTATCCAGTCAATATTCCTTGTTATGTAGGGTAATAAGCAAGAAACTCAATATCAACTAATTAATTGAGATGAAAGTATTACCAAGGCCTCCCTTGTTGATACATTTGTCTCCGGTGCTCCATAGTTGCACTTCTGGTACCTCTCAAGAGTTTTGAGCATGCTGTACAACAACATGAACAAACATGCATGTAAACTAAACACTCTTTGAAACATTATTTGAAGGGTGTAAATCATACAAAATATGCACTGATGGTTTAGAGGAGAAAACAGACATCACAGGCCAGATAAAATGAGATATTTTATGCGCGCGTGTGTAGGAAAACATGTAATTAGCAAAAACAAGTACGGAATTCCTTGTCCATATACAAAATTCGAATTTAGTCACACCTTGACAATTTATCGTTAGCTGAATGATATGAAAGTTTATAGAGAGACTAATAGTGAAAGTGTTAAGTCTTATACAATAAAAATAAATAAATGCTGCTTAAAAAGCTCTACCTCTCAAGCTTGCAAATTTCATATTATCTAACATAAAGTATGTGCAAATTAACTTAAAACACTTCAATAGTTGCGTAATTAAAATACTTTATAATTCAGTTGGTACTACAAGATCTAAGAAGGTTTTACATCACCATTGTACAGATGCATTTGAAAAACCAACAAACAAAGATGAAAATTGAAAACGGACAAAAGCAAGGCGATTATATATATGTTAATTTCTCATAGAAATTATACGTGTAAGTATAAAAAGATTTTTTACTGATAAGATAGATCACTGGTAAATTAAGCAACTAGAAAATTCAGAAGTGATGGACGTAAAGAAGTCATTTTTGACATAAAGTCAGATCAAAAAGAGTGAACAAGAAAAACCCTAAAGTCGGATCCAAGCCGAAATTGCAGAGATTTAGTACTAATCACTCGATGTCAAGATGTGATTGAAAAACACACTGGAAAACAAGGGAAGTCCTGTATATTTAAAGGACCCAAATGAGGAAGTCCAAAAACCAGGTAATTAACTGCTTGCTTTTGGCTTAATGTTGCCAGGAATCTCAATTTAATTTAAAAAAAAAAATAGAAAAATTGCCCGCCCCGAATTTTCTGTGAAAGAACAGAGATGATAACATTTTGTAACAATTTGTAAAAGAAGGAAAACAGAAGAAGAGAATTTGATAAAACAAAACCCTAGCTAAGTAATTAAGCAGCTAGGTTTTTGGAGAGAGAGAGAGAGGACCGGTTGATTCGTGAATCGCAGAGTAGTTGGATCCAATTGCAGATTAATTCGTCTATTAGTTGGTTCTTCCTGGAAGAAATGAGAGCTGAAAATCCGAAAACAGATACAGGAAAAACAAAATATCTACACCTGATGAAGAACAAAAGCCTGAAACTAATTAACTAAGCTGGCTCATCACAAAGCTTCAAATGCTGAAAGCCTTTTGGATCGATCAGATCGCTCTTATGATAAAAAAAATTAGGAAAAAAAATGGAAAATTGAGATAAATTGAGTGAAGCCAAAGTTAGGGCGAGCAAATTGAGAAGAGAAAAAAGGCAAGGGCTTTGTGGAAAACCACGTTCACAGAAGTTAAGGCGTTAATTAAGCATAGAGAGAGAGAGAGAGAGAGAGAGAGAGAGAGAGAGAGAGAGAGAGAGAGATCTTCTTTTGATGGCCTTTATCTTTATTTCCAGTTGCAGATCTAACAGCAATGCCGAAGCAGAAACACTCAACCTGCTAAAAACACCGAGGCAATCACCAAAACGGCAACCAAAAAAACGCCGCTAAATGTCGTCAAATTTCAACAATTTAAGACAAAAGGTGAATTTTTAAAAATAAAAATTAAATAAGTAAACTTCACGAGGAGCTTTTGCCAAAGCGCTGCTGCTGCTGATGCTTCATAACTCATGATTCAGCAGGAGAAAACTGGAAACATAAAAAAAGGTTCACGGAAGCAAACGCCTTGGAGATCCAAAAAAGCACTCCAGAAACAATAGAAGAAGAAAGATTGAAAACAATTGAAATTAAATTATATGAAAATAAACGAAAGTTAATTACTTAGTTATATAAGAAATAAGAAAGAAAGAGAGTGTATAAATTGATGTATGTGTGTGAGAGAAATTGCGATAGCCGAAATGGTACGAAAATGGAGGGAGGGAAAAGGCGGGGGGTTTAGTTGTTTTGGTGAAATAATATTGGAGAGAGAACCTTGAACTACTGCAAAACTCGTACAGCTTTCCTCTATTGGAGAAGATGATGAGAGCAACCTCGGCATCGCAAAGAACGGAAAGCTCGTAGGCTTTCTTCAATAGTCCGTTCCTTCTCTTTGCAAAGGTCACCTGTCTGTTGATCTTGTTCTCTATCCTCTTCAATTCCACCCTCCCTCTTCCCATCTCTCTCTCCTTCCTCCTCCCTACCTCTCTCTCTCTCTCTCTCTCTCGATTTCCTTCTCTATTCACCAAGTAAATTATGTGACGACTCTCTCTCTCTCTCTCTATCAAAAAACAACTACAACAACAATAGTTGCAAAAAGCTTCCTCTTTTGCTTTATTTATATACTTTTATTTTTCTATTTTCCTTTTTTATATAAATATGTATAATATTTTCATGGTTACGAGCTTAACACCATTACCATCTTCAATTCTCTCAAGAGTTTCACTCTCTCTCTCTCTCTCTCTATGTTCCTCTCTCTAGCTTTGTGTTTTGGTTAACAATGATAAGACAGACTAATTGAGCAGAAGGAATCAAATTAATAGTTCAAATCAGTGGTGACTCTGAGACAAAGATGGAACCCAACGGTTGAGAGTATTAACAATTAACATGAAACGAATTTACTGTTTTGATCTAATAGTCAAATGTTATATGAAGAGACATACACATAATTGTATTATAATATTAAATTGAAACGATAACAGTAAACTCATTCAATATAAATGTAAGTTTCATGGACGGGGAGGAGGATTTTGGCACTTGAGAAGCAGGTGATGCTCGAGAGAGAGACAGGCCAATAGGGTAAAGGCGAGCGAAATGGGAGAAAACCTTAAATCCGGCTGGCAAATGGGGCAATCAGTGCAGAGGTCCCCAAGGATGCTACGTGTCGAAATATTAAGTCAACAACGTTTGATATCCACCTGATCTATTTTCCGCCTCGGGCAATCATGTGACCCAACCTTAAGAAGTTGAGCCTTCGTATGTTCCCCCATTTTACCTAAATACCTTTCCTTTTGTCCCCACCCCATCGCCAGCCTTTGATTCAGCGATGGCTGTTTTCATCTTGCTCAAGCGAGCCTCAAGTTCAACTTACATAGATACAATGGTGATATATTTTTATTAAGTTGGAGTAATTCTCAAATTCGACTTTATCGATATGAGAACGATATATTGTTTACAAGTGGAAGTTTTAGTTGTGGCAAGTTCAATTGTGATAACGTACCTAATTTTGTTGCAGGAGTTGAGACTAGTTATAAATTTTTTTTATAAAGATTCCATTGTTTTAAGATCATTTGATTAGGAACAATACTTGGCTACTCAAAGGATAGGCAAAAGTTCCTACTCAAAATTGCTCAATGCCGATTTATAAAATTTTATTTTTATAATCGGAACGATTCATATATAAATCACTCTATAACGACCACATATGCAACAAATCAACCAAAACTAAGATTGTTTAGTCATTGAATTGTATAAAAATAGATGAACGGAATTGGTAAAGCATTAGAGACATTTACTACAATAGATTAACTAATCGACCTTAGTTTTAATTCATTTTTTATAGAGATTGTCTTTACAAAGTGATTCATAACATGAATTGTTCTGATTAATTATAAGCACAAAACTCTGTAATTCAAACACGGAAATATTTTAGTAGGAGTTCCTGCTCATCTTTAAATAGCCAAACATTGTTCTTTAATTAGCGGGTAGCTTAAGTGTACTTGATATTAATGTTATATAGTTTTAGGATGTACTTGTCTTAATTTTTCAATTGCAAAAATTACTCCAGTATTTTTGTGCAATTTTAAATTTTTACGTGGCTGGTTTTTACTGGGAATGTGTGGTAGGTCTGCATGAACATCTAGAGATTTAATTTTGGGTTTGCCAGTTTTTAAATCATATTTTCCAAGCAGCATAAAAATAGGATTTATTGAGAGAACTAGGAAAATCTTAAATCCCAAACCTTGCCTAGCAAACAGAAAATAAAAAGAAATAAACAATAAATATCAACCTAACCAATAATTTTGTCTACATTATTAGAAAATGCAGAGGTGAAATTCCTGATTTTTGGTTTTACCATTTAGACTAAGAAAAAAAGCAAAAATAAAAAAATTGTTTTATATGTTATATATATTTAGCGGGAACCAAATGATTTCAAATTGAACAACTTTTGGTACATCAAGGATGAGTAGAAGTTCCTACTCAAAACTTTTCGTGTTTAAATCACAGAGCTTTGTTGTACTCAAGGATGAGTAGAAATTCTTACTCAAAACTCTTCGTGTTTGAATCACGAATCTTTGTACTTATGATCAGAATCGTTCACATTATGAATTTATGAGTCACTCTAAAAAGATCTTATTTACCAAGTGATTTATAATATAAACGACTTTGATCATAAACACGAAGTTCTATTAAATCGGCAACAAATAGTTTGAGTAGAAACTCTGACTCATCATTTGAATAACCAAATATTATTCTTTCAAATTTACGAGTGATGCCATGGGTTTTGAGTATGTTTTGCACTAATTAATCAAATTTACGAGCATGCTCTATTTCAGGTCCATCTCGTCCTTACAAATTAAAACATGTTTTTTTTTAGGGTTTATCTTTTATTATTACCTAAACTGCCTAGACATGAATGGAACACAACATTGCTCCATCCAATAACACGATGATTCTACTTGACCTTAAACCTGTGTTTTGAGGATGTTTTGCACTAATTAATCAATTAGTTTAAGTGATACACTGTGATTTGATGGAGGTTTGCACACTTGCCAAATAAAATGTTGGTACTAAATATCTCTATTTTAATTAAAGACAAACAAGTAAACGTTTGAAACATTTTTTTTATGGGGTCGACAAGTTCAATTAACCGTGGAATATTTGGGGTTTGAGTGTTCTACCTTCTTTTGACTAATGTAACAAAGACATCACATGTCAATCTGGTTCTCTTGAAGCTTAGGTCATCTCCTACCGAAATGGCTAAATATAGATCCGTCTAGAATTATAGCGCTGCAAAGAATTATTTTAAATGAAAAGTGTCAGCCTATACTCATGTACCATCTCCAACCAAACAGGCTAAACATAGCCCATAAATAATGTATTAGTTTTAAGTTTATACTTTAATTTTATTGATTAATTTAATTAAATTACCATTAAATGTTTTCAAATCTAGTCGTTGAATTTAAATTAATTATTGCAATTAAAGAGCTGAGCCCCAAAAAAATTGCTAGGGGCTACATTTTGTCCATATGCCCCTTTTACCAAATAATGATCTGGTGGGCTTCATAGAAGTACAGCCCAACCATCGATTGGAGATGCATTTGAACAAATTAGGCATTTTTTTAGTTTTTAGACCTTTAGCCATCTCTATTGGAGATAACCTTATGGCTTTTTATGGTCGCTTAAAGTTAATTTGATCTAATTCAATGAATTAGGTCATTTAATTGTTTTTTTGTTTTTGTTTTTGTTTTTGTTTTCCTTTCTTCTTAACCGTTAAATTAGATCGAACAATAAGTAATCACAATTTGAACAATAAGTAATCACAATTTTTTTAAACCATAGGCCAGGGGAACGGGACTGCGACTGACAAAGACATATTTGAAATATTGACTCCATGGAACAGAAGCATGTGAAAATCTTGTGCAATGAAATGAGAGGAAGGTTTATACAAAAAAGGTGGTCTTAAGGAGACGACTCCTGGACTGGATCAAAGAAAGGAAAGAAGGTAGCTGAAGCAAGGTTTTGCGTAAGGGGTGAGGCAAAGACAAAGTACACAATGATTTATATGCGCTTCACCTTTTTTTTTCTTTTTTTCTTTTCAACAAACTATATTAGCTACACTTAGAGGAGGGGATGAGTTTAGCCGCACGATGGACTAGCAATAATGTGGCTCAAATTTGTCTTTGGCAAGAATCGAATATAAGATCTCTCACTTACAAATGAAGAGGAATATCACTAGATCGAGTGGCTGATGTTATTACAAGTTAAAGCAAAATAAAGATATTATAATTTGTCTTAAACATTTTCAAGCCACCCGTAAGTTTTTCCTAATCTATAGAATCATTTTTCTTTTTAGAATTCATTTTTTTCAATATTACTATTTGAATTTCAACTATAGATTACGTAGTGTAACAATTCACATATTTCAGTCTCTTGGATCGCACATGTATTGTCAAGATTGTAGAAGATTGACTAGCTGCAAACTACTAATCACATATATATCCTCCCAAAACTATTTATTATCACTTACAAGCTTCTATCATAAAAAAGCTATGACTAAATAATAGTAGAATCATTCATTATTACGTGTGGAATTCTTCTAATTTTACAACATGCATTGTCTACAATTTATTAATCACTTTGTCAAAATTATTCACGTTCAGAGTTTTATTTTAAAATAGTACTATTCAAACATTCATTTTATTTCCCACGCGCATTTATTAATTGTTTCAGTTGAGAGAAGAATTTGTTCAAAATAGGGAAGGCCAATACCAAACCAACGTCCCATCGGTCGCATCCTAGTCCCGTGCCGGCAATTTAGATTGTGAGTCTTTTTTTTTTTTTTTAATAGATTCTTTGTTTTATATATATATATATATTTTAAATCTTTTATCCAACGATATTAGGTAGAGATTTTAATTAAGTCACACAATGATTCATCAATAGTTAACTATCGAATTTGCAAGTAGTACTGGATAGAGGTTTTCGGTCTTCAGCTCACTACATCTCATGTTCACACCCTTCTCCTCTTTTAATTTAGCTTAGGGTATATAATAACATCGCTTAAATTAAAAAAAAAAAAAAAAAAAAAAAAAAAGTATCAACCTCGTTATTCATGACGAGCCTTAAATGAATGCAATATCACAAGACTAGACTAAAATACTAATGTTATTTTAAACACCTAATTAGCATAAGCTACAAGTAATTCGATCACTGAATCAATCCATGAACTAAAATAATAGTTGAAGTGCAATAAAGTGAAGAATAATAATTAAGGATAATAGAGTTAATTACAAAAAATTACCTCAAGTATGGGTCAAATGACACTTTCATACCTCATCTTTTAAAATTGACAATGTCATACCTCATCTTACGAATTTGTGTCAATGTTATACCTTCCGTTAGCTTGGCCGTTTATTTCTCAGTTAAATGCTGACGTGGCTTGATCTGAGACCCATTTTTATTAAAAAATTATTAAAAACAAAAAAAATCATTTAATATTATTTAAATATTAAAATAATAAAGAAAAATTATTTTAAAAAAAAAAAAAAAAAAAACCAACGTCAGTTCTCCCTTCCCCCCCTCTCTCCCTTCTCCCCATCTTCATCTTCTTCCCCTTTCTGCAACTACAACCCAGAAAAACAGAAGAGAAAAAAAAAAAAAAAAACCAATTTGTTTTTCTTGCTCCTCACCCCCTCTTCTCCCCACACCCACGCACCCAACCTCCCCACCTTCGCACCCCACCCTCTACACCCAACCTCGCACCCACTACCTACAACCCCTAAAAAAAAAAAAAAAAAAAAACCCAGAAAAAAAAAAAACCCATTCTCCTGGGCGAGGAGAAAATGGGCGGCGGGGGCGCGGGGGGGGAGGGGGGGAGGGGGGTGGGGGAATGGGTGTGGAGGGGAGATGGTGGGTGTGAGGGGGGCGAACTGGGTTGCTGCTGTTTGTTTTTTTTTTCTTCTTCTTATTCTTCCCTCTTCTTCCCTCTTCTTCTTCTTCTTCTTCTGTAGGGGGACGAACTGGGTTTTTTTTTTTTTTTTTTTTTTTTTTTTTTACTTCTCTTTTTTTTTTTACTTCTCTCTTCTTCTTCTTCCCTCTTCTTCTTCTTCTGCAGGGGGACGAACTAGGGTTTTTTTTTTTTTTCTTCTCTCTTCTTCTTCTTCCCTCTTCTTCTTCTTCTTCTTCTTCTGCAGGGGGACGAACTGGGCTTTTTTTTTTTTTTTTCTTCTCTCTTCTTCTGCTTCCCTCTTCTTCTTCTTCTTCTTCTTCTGTGGGTTAGGTTGGGGGGGGGGGTGGGGTTGGGTGGGAGTGGACGGGTTTGCTGCTGTGTTTTTTTTTTTTTTTTTTCCCTTCTTTCTTCTTCCCTCTTCTTCTTCTTCTTCTTCTTCTTCTTCTTCTGCAAGGGATGAACTGGGTTTCCCATTGGTTTTTTTTTTTTTTTTTTTTTTTTTTTTGTGTTTCCTTCTTCTTCCTCCTCCTTTCTAGGTTGCAGGGGGTTGAGTTTGTGGTGGGAGGAGGGGGATGAACTGGGTTTGGTTTGGTTTGGTTTGGGTTTTCTTTTTTTTTTTTTCTCTTCTTCTTCTTCTTCTTTCTCCTTCTTCTTTTCTGGGTTGCTGGGTTGCAGGAAGATGATGGGGAAGAGAGAGGGGGGAGATGCACGAAAGAAGAGGGAAGATAATGGCTGTTTGTTTTTTATTTTTTTATGTAATTTTTTATTATTATTTTAATATTTAAATAATATTAAATGATTTTTTTTGTTTTTAATAATTTTTTTATTAATTTTTTAATAAAAATGAGTCCCGGATCAAGCCACGTCAGCATTTAACTGAGAAATAAACTGCCAAACTAACGGAAGGTATAACATTGACACAAATTCGTAAGATGAGGTATGACATTGTCAATTTTAAAAGATGAGGTATGAAAGTGTCATTTGACCCATACTTGAGGTAGTTTTTTGTAATTAACCCAGGATAATACTTGTGTTTCACTTATGGGGGAACCTACTTGTATCTCCTCTTATAATTAACGTAGCTTCATTAAACGACCTTCATGATCATAACTATTCATTATTTTTCTCATCATTTAAAGATCATATTTGTAAAAATTAGTCAATTCAAATTCGTTTAGCTATCTGTGTGTGTCAAATTGGTCGACAATTTTGATAACATGTAGCATTCTCATGATGAATGGTCCATTTGTTTGATGCATGCAAATTGCTAAACAATCTTCAAATTGAATGATTTTTTTCATATATAATATTTAGATGATGATTAAGAGTATGAATCCCGATTATGAAGTTGATATAGTGAAGATACATTAATTATACATGAGGGGACAAGTAGGTTCATGGGGGAACACAAACATTATCCAATAATCAAAAAGCTAGCGGTGAAAATACACTTTGAAAAATACTTTCATTTCCCCTTGGAGGAATGAGCTCGTGCCTTCACTTGCAAATAACGTATCACCATCGTAAAAATTTCTTAATAGGAATTGTTTAATTTCTTAATCTTTATTTGAAGATCATCATTACAACAAAAAAAATCATTTAAATACGAGATCATTTAGCCATCCAAATGTATAAAAAAAATTAACGCTTGATTGTAACAACATGTCCCTAATTTTACGATTTTATTAATTTTAAATGAGTGAATTGATGAAAATGCCCCGTGAGGTGAGATTGCTGACTTTCTTTGACTGTCTTTTGTGATGTGTACAAACTATTATTTTACTGTATTTTTGAAGTACTCGACGGTACGAACGCGTAGGCGCAAGCGGA
The DNA here is from genome assembly GCF_019419815.1 of Pyrus x bretschneideri. Lineage (NCBI taxonomy): Eukaryota > Viridiplantae > Streptophyta > Magnoliopsida > Rosales > Rosaceae > Pyrus > Pyrus x bretschneideri. Next base: position 4,844,715 of record NW_025999798.1, read on the forward strand.
ATTGAAATCGTATGATGGAGGTTTTACGGAACTACGAATCCGAAAAATACTTTTGTAAAAATTACTATTTATTATTTTATATATTTATCATAATAATTATTTTTAAAATATTTTATTATTGTATTATTATATTAATATTTTTTGGGGGAATATTTTAATAATTTATTTTTGGCCCGTTGGGCCTACACATCACAAAGTCTTCATTCTCTTGTTGCCGCATGTCCTTTTCCTTACACTCTCTGGAACTCTCTCAACCCCTCACTTGCTCTAACTCTCCCTTTTTTAGCTCTTTCTCCTCCCCGTCAACACAGACACACAACACCACCAATCACCATACCTCTGGCGACACTACCACCACCACTTCCTTCTCTGCGAGTCCTACGAACACAGAACGGGGAGAAACCCCTCGTTTTTCCTCTCTCCCTGGCTGCACAGTACGTACCATGTGCAATATTGAATCCCGCGAAGAAATCACACAGGGGAAGCATTCCCCAGTTTTCTGACGATAACCCGAGCTTTGCAGGCTTTTTTCGGCCGTCTCCGATCACAGCTTGACCTTTTGATGGTGCGATTACTATCAGAGACTTTGGCCTCGCTTGTTCGAACGACTACAATTTCGCAAGTATCTGTGAGTGGGTTTTTTCTTTTATATAGTATATATATATTATTTGAGTTTCCATACATTAATAATGCATTTACTAAGTGATGCCATAATTAAATTGACGTTATAAGAATTGTCGCGATGATGAAAATTGTGAGATTATTATGAATCCTACAGGATGCACATGTATGCATATTATTACGGGGTGCCTTATTTATATTTACGGTAGTGAATAGTATTATGTCGATGTATATGGATTTACCGATGTATGATTTTATTTACGTTACCTGCTCATTGTTGCTATACCGGTGTTATTACTCGCTTGGGCCAGGGCCAGTCTTTCAAGTGTATATTCACATCGCACCGTACGCTCACTTTGGATCCATTGTAGGTGCTAGTTATGTCCTAAATTGCTATAGGCAATTAGGACTTGTATGTGATGCGCATAGCGCCAATCTTCACGTGATTGTAGTTCTATAGCGTATATCATTATTACACCCAGTCTTGTTCATGTCAGAATATCTCTGCATGAACTCGTGTGTCAACATATGTTGATGAGCACTCGATATGATATATTCGTTTATGCGAGCTGTAATGATTATAAGATGTTATGTGCTTATTTATGAGATATTATGAGATATTACATGCTCAAGATATTACGGTTTACGGTAAGTATTCCATATTATATGTAATACCTTGAAAAATTTAAGTATATGAAATTGATATTCATAGTTTTATGAATATATGGTGAAAATCGAAAATACATTTGATTTATGGTTATGGAAATTTAATTGAGAGATTTTAGAATTTTGTTTCCAGGATTTATTATAATTTACGTCGAAAATTTTTTGACAAGTGGAAATGACGAAAAGGCCCCTAGTTGACTAAATGTAATTATACGATGACGTATTTTATCCTCATATATTTTAAAGTATTTCTTTAAATAGTTGGATAGAGCTCGACCCTATGAAAGTGTAGGCGAAAACTGTTTGTAAATCGGAGTTGAAACGAAGAAATTAGAGGTAAAAAAAAAAAAAAAAAAAGCTAACTATGACATTTTTAGCCTACCACCAACTATTATGTTCTGAAATTCGGGGTGTTACAAATGGTATCAGAGCAAATGATCCTACCTTACAACGTGAGATATTATTGATGGTTGTGGATGTGAATTGTGAATTGCATTAATATTGCATTATTTCATAAGTTCTATGACTAATGAAGAATTTATGTGGAATACCTATATTGTGATTCACCATGAAGTAAATTGAATTGAGTAGGAGTAGAAAATTTTAAAATGTCACATGTGTGGGCTGTGAGAATTAGTTAACAATGTGATGTGTATTGACCAGGTATATTACGATCTTTTCCAGTTGCTAGTCACTTGTTGGGATAAAAGAAAAAAGGTGGTGAAATCATTGTTTTGCCAATGATATTTATGGCTGAAAATTTAAATATTTACAAAAATCAAGATGAAATTTATCGAACGGGAAAGAAATCAGAAATTGAAGTTATGGATTTTTCATTATATTTGGAATGGTGGAAAAATCATGGAGATTTCTTCATTTATTGAATTATTGTTGGACATGAATAATAGAATGAGAATTTGAGTTCGTTCAATATAAACGGAAATTGCAGGTTGGTTTTAAATTCCTCATTTTTATATAGTTATTGTGATTAGAAGTTCTAATGATTTTCGCTGGAATTTCTAACATTTGGGTTGCCAATTTTGTTGGTTTGACTTGAAATTGTAATATTTACTTAGCCACTGATGATAATGGCTTGAAATTCTGATATTTATTTGGCCGATGATGGCTACGATGGGAATATATGATAATTGTTTTTCCAAAAATGAATATGGATAAAAATTTCTAATGTCTGGTATCGCCAGTGATTGTGGCCAAAGATTTGAAGAAAGAATCAAGGTAACAGCTATGTAAAGCCAATGATGGTAAGTAGTTTTACCCATGACTGTGGTTCTTATGCTAATATTTATTTAGCAAATGGTAGATGTGGCTTGATATTTGATATTTATTCTGCCAATTAAGGTGGTTGGAAATCAGAGTATACGTGTGAAAATCATGACAAATTATTTTGAGCTTGAATAAAATCGTAGACTAAGGTTATGATTTTATTCACTATAAATGGAATGGTGGGATTAGTTCTAAGTCCCTTCTCATCATTCGATGGTAGAAATCTCGAGGACAAGATTTATTTTAATGGGGGTTGAATGGAATACCCTAAAAAATTTAAGTATATGAAATTGATATTCATAATTATGAATATGTGGTAAAAATTGAAAATAAATTTGATTTATGGTTATGGAAATCTAATTGAGAGATTTTAGAATTTTGTTTCCAGGATTCGAAAAAATTTTGACAAGTGGAAATGACAAAAAGGCCCCTAGTTAACTAAATGTAATTATACGAGGATGTATTTTATCCTCATATATTTTAAAGTATTTCTTGAAATAGTTGGATAGAGCTCGACCCTACACAAGTGTGGGCGAAAACCGTTCGTGAATCAGAGTTGAAATGAAGAAATTAGAGGTTTAAAAATAAAAAGAAAAAAGGGTAACTATGACATTTTCAGCCTACCACCAACTATTATGTTCCGAAATAAAATTTTTGAGTCAGGGTATTACATTATACGTAGTATGTATACTTTGGAAACTATATTTGTTTTACAGCGAGGGGTTATTACATTTTCGAAAAAGTTTTTACAAAACTTTATTTTTAGGCCCACTCATCCATGTTTTTCACCCCTTCAAGTTTTAGTAGCTGACCTTTCGTGTGGACGAGGACTCTTGACAAACTTTGGTATAGATGTTTACCTCCAACGGTATCATTCTCATTCTACCTTACTGTACTTTACTAATGCTCTGATATCACGTGTGAAATGAGTTCATTCTCGCTCACTAGTGTACTCTTACATTTAGGCACTTTTAGGTTTAAATTTACTTATATTTTCCACATCACTACACTTTATGGCTTTATCACCCTCCTGGTGTCAGCCAGCACAGCTCGATTCGGAGTTCATGTGGACATTCCTGGTCGGGGTGTGTCATTGATCATAAATACGTTACTTAGTACTTATACCGTTGATTTATACATTTGGATGATGTCATCCGATGTGAATGATTTTTTGTTTAGTGAACTTCAAATGCGGATTAAAAAATTAAATGGTTCTAATTATAAAATTTCTAAAATAAAGATACGTTATTTGCAAATAGGGGAATGAGCTCATCTCCAAAAAAATGAAATTAATGCAAGTATTATTCATTCACTTTATTTAGGATAAGTTATTTGGGGTCCATATATCAACAAATCCAACATATTTTCCAGTTTTATCTTTTCTCAAATCTTAACACACAGTTTTATGAATTTTGCAAATCTATATATATGGTGTTGTCAATTGTTGGGTATTATATTAGTCATCGCTAGTACTAAATATTTGAGTCAGACCACTTATATATTCTCGTGGCAGATTGAAAAGTAGGCTAGAACATAGAATGTGTTGGCGAAGAAAATATAGTTACAATTAACGTGTTATTCATTCCAACTTGGTCGTTGAAAGTTATACAGATCAAAATGAGTACGTTGTTTTCCAGTCCAGTATCTGTGTAATGTTTTTATTATTTTTCAGTGACGTAAATGGGAGGGTAGATACCATATGGGATTGGTGTCAAAGAAGTTTGTTATTAAAGGGATCAACTGGTGGTTTCGCCACAGTAGTCTAATATTTCAATTTTCGGGAAGATTCACAAAGATATTTCAGCCTTATCTTGACCATCATCGTATGATTCACACAACGCCAAGAATCGAACCCAAGACATGCCATGTAGAATACGGACCTGAAACTCGACCTCAACCAATGGACCATCCCGTGGTAGTTAAGTTTGTTAATTTGTTTGTTGTTTTTCTTTGATAAGAATAATGAAAATTACAAAGAAAAGCTCCTAAACCACACAGAGTTATCAAGAGCAGGCACAAGTTGGATTTGGACGGAGGATATGAAAGGATATTGTTATGGATTGAATAAATTGAAGAAGATCAATAATAAAAATTAACAATGATACATATATCGAAAGTAAAATTAAGTGGGTGTGTGAATAACACTATCCGTATGAAAATACAGTTGTATTTCATCTATCCTATATTTCAATAGAGCTAAAACATTCTCCACAAAATTGGCTTCACGAAAAACATGATGGAAAAAGATATATAGATCAAAGGAACAAACTCGTTGACTGTTTGAAGCGAATAATTAAACCACGTGCTGAAGAATGTCCTTAATTGAAGCGGATCGTTCCCTCTTTAGTTGACAAACAATTAGTATCTTGTTAGATAATTGTTTAGCTAATTAGCTAGTCCTAACGCACACTGGTATTAGAATGTAGTAAACTATTTGGAGCTAGGGTTTGAACCTTGTCTCGGCTAATTGGGCAGTGATGAAAGGTAGTTGTTTTAGGTCAGTTGGAAAAATAAATAAACAAATAAAGGACTAAACTAAACTATGGAACTGGCCCTTTCTCTCTTACTACAATATTTAAGGTTGGAGCACAAAGTTTCTTTGCTCGATCGACCACCTTTTTTCAGGTCAAAGTCCATTAGAATATAACCCTACTTTTTGGTGAACATGGCGGCCACCATCCATGCATTTACTGGAAAAGTCGGTTCCAGAGTTGTAAATATCTGAATTTTCACATTCCAAGTGATCAAACCAACAAGTCACCATCAACACGCATGCATGTACTGATTATTTAGACTCATATACTCATCTTTTAACTACTAGAGAGTAGAGAGAAAGTTGAAGGAGATAAATAATATGAAATATTACAAATATTACTCTCTTTTTTATACAAACGATACTGAGAATGTAAATTTGGGTTAAGTCATATAATTGGATGGTCACAATTAGGTATCGAATTATTATCCATGATAAATGAATTTATAATCTCTCCCTTTCAAGCTCAAAGGAATACAATAAACCGTACAATGCATCTTAGCGAAAGTATATGAATTCTTACTTCTAATGATGCGTTTCCAACACTGTGGAGTGGTCCAAACAATACAGGACTTGGTAGGCATGGCAACTTTTGAATTAGCCAATCAACTGACTTTCAGCTTTATTCAATGCATAGCATTCACCATATATTTAGAACAGTGTTATTCACACACCCATTTTTATCCTTCATATATTTTTGTAAATTTTTGTTCATTGATTTTCTTCATTTCATTTAATCAGACGAAAAAAATTAAGAAGGGTATGTAAAAAGTAAAAATGGTTGTTTGGTTAGCAGTGCCCTATATTTATGGCCAAGAAACCATCTTAGCCAGTGGGGGACTTAGGAGAGAATATTTATATTGGCTTATATATTATGTATGGTGTCTTTGATTGAATAGGATTACGAACTAGGATTGCATTAGATTTGGACAGGATTATGATGCTAATCCAATGATTTGTTTGGTGCTACAACTTAATGTTTTTGAGTTTGATTTTCTAAGTATATATAAATTAGTATTCAAAATCACAAGTTTGTCATAAGTAAAATGATCATTCAGACTTGGCTGCAAACAAGTTAGCTACAACATTGTGCTCTCCTTATTGTTTTCAAGTCCGAATTTCCCTCCCTTACTTAAGTTAGAATAGAATTCTTCAAATGAAAGCAAAGTAATATGGCCGAGCACTGTGGTCACCCGGTAGAATTTCTGTTCCGGGGTTACAAGGCAATGACATAACAAAGGAAAAGTGCTTACCTGAGCTATGTTCCGCCTCAAATTTAGAAAATATTGGAAAAATTTATAAGAAGATAGGTAAAATTAAAGAGAAAAACCGTCTAATTAATTAAGAACAAACCCACCTCATCCTAACCTCCCCCTACCACAAGGTTCCATCCCAGTCCAAGTAACAAAGTTGGCTCTGTCCCTATCACGAGGTCGAACTAGTTGGTTTAGTTATCCCACAAAAATGAACTCAATGGGATATATTATGATCAGATTAGTTCTTACCCAATCTCCATTCACTTATGAACAACCGAAACACGAGATAATCCTTACCAAAAGAGGCCTTATAGGAAATGAGCCAACAACAATGTAGATCGAGTTAATAATACCAACCCAACGTACAGTTTTCCTTTTGTCAAGGGATGGTCTATGTCCTCTTCTCCATACATCATGATGGAAGTGTACTAAAATCTTAGAACCCTACTCTTTTTTTACAGCATTCTTAAATTACCATCAACAAGTTTTCTGCACAATTTACATATAAAAGAATCTGAGAGAGAGAGAGAGAGAGAGAGAGAGAGAAACATGGCCACGCATGCATCCCATGCTAAAAATCGAAGGCCAAACAAACACACAGAGTGACAGAAGCACTTATAATATCACAACTATTTGATTGTGACCACCGACCACCACCATCGTGCCTTCGTACTCACAACTCTCCTCTCCCATCATGCGTCGCTCCCTCAGTGGACCACTCAACACAGATGCCCGGCTTGGCTATATAGCTTTTCTGTTTTTCTTCCTTTTTTATTTTACACTTTTTGGTCAAAAAATAGATTGTTTTTTTTTCTTCTCAAACTTGCATGTACATTGTACATGAACATTAAAAAAAAATATATCATCAAGTGCTCCTGTAGCTGCTGCTATTGTTCATCAGCCCACGGGGGGATCTTAGTGTAGTCAATTTTTGGAATAAATTTCCATTTTTTAACTCACTTTTTTTAAACCAATCTGGTTTGCGGTGCGGTACATTTGTAATTGGTATTTGTGGATTTATCGGGTTGATGAAATCATGAAAGGGGTTTAAAATAATGATTGTGGGAAAAGTATATGCTTCCAGTTTCACTGCTCTTACGCTTTGCTTCTTTGGTGAAAAATAATGAATTATATATACTCTCACTTTCTATGTTTTGTATACTAGCTAGGGTTCCAGCGTACATTTCACTGCCAGCTCTAACCTTTTTTCACCAAACTAGAAGTCTCCATTTTAGGAGAGTGCACTATGCATATTTAGACAGTCGTGTTCATATCGTGTCACTTCCTGTTTATACCAGATTTTAAGTTTCACTTCCTGTTTATACCAGATGTTAAGTTTTCCAAATCAAGAATTAAGCCAACTTAATCAATCGTTTTGTGTTCTGGTCGACTCTGTTGCTATTCAGACCGATACTTTTATCTTTGAGTGACTCCCAACATTAAAAAACAAAAAAATTGCAGATTTAAAATGCAGAAGTATGAAGCTAGTTGAGAAAGGAATTTGTTTTAATGTCACGTACACAGCCAGCTTGTATATGCAAAGTTTGTAAATCTTGTCACTTTCAAATTATATAAGAGTAAATTGTATGATTCCTCAATTTATTAAAACGTACATGTAGCTATGATTATTTTCATCAACTCCGTTAGAACTTTCTTTAAAATGAGTCACGTGCCATGCACATGGGGTTAAATCAAGGGGCAAACATAGAAAATCAAATAAGAAAAATTGTATCAATGGTCCCTCAACTTTAATTCAACCAGAGAAATTGTCCCTCAACTTTAATCTAATTTGAGCAATGGTCTCTCAACTTTAACTCAATTGTAGCAATGGTCCTTCTAACATAACTCATTTTGACAGATTCTGACGAAGTTAACGAAAATGACTATAACTACACATTTTGGTGAATTAAGAGACAAATGGTAATGAATTTTTAGTTAAAAGATCATTTATCTAATTTAATTAAAATTAAAGAATCATCGCTATAATTTACTCAAATAATTTCACACACACACACGTGTTACGTACTATTAATGCGGTGGATGGGCGGGGACCAGCGAGCAGGCAGGCATAATTTGAATAGATGAAGGAAATCCAATGGCTGGAGTTGAACATAAGTGGTCCCCGAAGAGTGCTTAGGGTTGCCAGATTCATTGCCATTTTAGGGCGAACACCATCCACGTCAACCATAATAATACGTGGACCTCTTTCCAATTTGGGCACATGTATTTAAGGAAGTCACGTCGAAGCGGTCCTCTCCTCCTCCATCACAGTATTCAAAACACCGATCCAATTTCTTTGCTGGCCGGTCTTTTGTCATGGCTACCGCACCATCAATTCAAAGTCTTTATCTTCGAGTCCTTTGGCTTTGTTAAAAGCATGATCAAAGAACCATATTCTTTGGCTTTCAATCCCTTTGGGATTTTGATCACGTCTTAAAAAGAAAAGTATACCATAAAGAAAAACATTAAACACAATCGTTATATGTGCTTAAGTGAGTGATTTTTTTACATGAATTAACGACTGACAATTATTTGTTGATGTGCACGATTTCAACCTATTAATCACGGCTGAAAATCACTTCGTGGTTAAGCGACTGACGTAAACGCAACTCATATGGTGAATATGGTTGGACATACCTCAAGTAATTTGGATGCTAGTCATTTGTCTTCCATTCTTTTTACTATTAGCTATTGCACCATTATTAATTCAAAGTCTTGTTTGAGTCTTTTGACTTTTTTAAAAGCAAGATAGAATAACAATATTCGTGGCTTCAATATGTGGGAGATTTTGATCATGTGTTAAAAGAAAAGTATACCGCAAAGAAAAACGTTTAGAGCAATTGTTTACACATAAACGTGGTGATATTTTCACCATTTTCTAAAAGAAAATTTCAGTGGTATGAGGTGAATTTTATAGAAAAAAAAAATTACATTTAGTCATGAGCTAGGGACACAAACTTTATCCTTCTTAATACAGTGAAGAGGAAACAACAAAAAATACAAAAAAAAAAAACAAAAAAACAAAAAAACAAAAAAATTACAAGAAAAAGAGGGAGGGACATAGAACTAACCCCTCTAAAACAAAGCCTAAAATATAGAAACCTGCACAACAAGCTTTAAAACACCAAAACACAAAGTGTTAGGAAAAAATATAAAATCACACATCCAAAAGATATAGTCATCTGTAAATTGGAATTCATACTAATTTAAAAATCGAAACCAGGTAAGCCAAGAAAGTCCGAATGCAGCGTAGTTAGAATTGCCGGCGGAGGAGAAGCATGCCACATTGAGGTTGAGGAAGACACACTCATGTTAGCAAAACTATCCGTTACAACAGTCTCTTTCCACTAGATGTGACTAGAACAATAAAAGTTATCATCTGAATGCGAGCCAAACACTGTTTATTTAAATAGAATTGTGACTAGGCGACTGACTGAAGCATAACTGAATATGATAGAATGGAGTTGAGCATTTGCCCATGCCATAGTTTCGATGCTAATCATAGTTCTTCCATTCTTTTACTTTGGGGGGAATTTATTGGGACTCTTAGAAACTAGGAATAGCACCTGGCGAGGGCAAATATTTTCCCATATTGATATCATGACACGTTTGTTCAATCAAACTTAGCCTAACAAGAATATCGCTGGCACCAAACTCCTTTCATACACAAGCTCCGTACCATATTTAATTAGTTCAACATGATCAACAACTTATTTCAAAAGTTAATTCGAATAAGGAATAAGGGTTCGTTTGAAAGTGTTTTTAAAATGATTGAAAAGGTTTTTGGTAAAATTGATTTTAGGTTTCAAAAGCACTTTAAGTGATTTTTAGAAGCAACAGATATGTGTTTCTTGCATGAAACACTTTAAGTAATTTTTGGAAGAAGCAATAGTTATGTGCTTCTTATAGGAAGCATTTCAAGTCCTTTTCGAAGATCCACTTGGATTTTTACTAAGAACTAGTTTCAAAAACATTTTCACCAAAAAAACTTTCAGTCATTTTAAAAGCACTTTCAAACGATCCTTAAGTTATCAATTTGTCTCCTAATTAATTATGTCAATTCCAAGTGAGATTAGGTGCAATTTATGATTTACGAAACTTACTTAAAACGCATAATCAACTCAAAAGTACTAATATGGCGACACTAATTAACAACTCAATAGTGCGTATGCACATGGCTTGCAACCCTAAATCTTATCCATAACAAACATAACACAAAAAGTAGACATCGGAGGATGGAATGAAACTTTCATTACATGTACTGCAGAAAACCTAATTACTTTTCTCTGATTAGTGCCCTAAACTCTTACTTTTGTTTCGAGGCCTCTCTTGTGTGATCAATCAATCTTGTAAAATTAGGGATTTTCAACCTAAAACACCTTGATTTCCAAAAAGACTTTCCCTTTTGCCCCAAAACATCGATGGTTTATAAGCAAGGCAAAACATTGGGTATTAGAAGCATCACTTAGTTAATTGAGAAAACTAGAGCGTTAGTCTGTAAACTTTAGCCGAATTGGAATGTTGGTCATTGAACAGAAAATTCATGAGTATTAGTTCATGAACTTGTCACAATGTGGAGCAGTACTGATCTTTTTGGATAACTTTGTTATAACTTTCATCACTTATCTACTCTTTTAAACTTTTTATTTTGTATGAAAATTTAACGATGTTATCTAAAAGGATCGTTGCTCCACATAATAACAAGCTCAAGAACTAATACTCATAAATTTTTAATGAATTTTTAATTTAGAGGCTAAATCACCTATTGAGCCAAAATACATAAACCAATACTCCGATTCTCCATAATTAATTAACTATTCTTTTGAGATGTGCATGCTAACCAAAGCTGCACTTTAACGTTTGAACAAACCAACTTATAATTAAATCCAAAACTTCATCATGCCTCATCGGATCATGTGCGTGTTGAATTAGGGTTTGTGTGTGCCACTGCCATGCACCACCAACCGGATAATAATTGTGATGAAAGCAATGTTGCCGGGAAGCATGTGCGCTAATGGTCCTTTTGCAGAGGGAGGGATTGCAGTTTAGGGTTAAGAGAAGTGGAGGTCTTTCACTTATGAAAACGAAAGTAACTTAATTTGGTTTACTCTTTGTCCACTTTAGGTCATCTTTCAACCACCACAATTGGACAGCAGCAGAACCCAACAGCGACGCAAATATTCCCCTTTAAATATATCAATTATATCTAGCAATAAAGACGTGGTTGTCTTCTTTATACTGGTATTAATCAATGTGTTCAACACATTTTTAAACTCAAACAGGAAAATAAAGAAAAAAACACCACGTTTTTCATTGTCTGTGAAAGTTTGACTCTTATTGTTCATCGGTTGTTTTAGTTAAGGCGGTTTTAGTTCTCTAATTAAAAAGTGGGTTAAGTTCTCTAATTGAAACGTGCGCTCTTATGTCCATAATAATCATGCATAATATTTTTTTTTTTCTTGACAAAAAACGATAAATTGATATTTCATTGATCATCAAAACGAATACAGAGGTGCTAGTTGAGTACAATGCTCAAGTGACTAAGAAAATGTATAATTATGCACAATCTCAACATAAAACAATTGGTTTTGATACGGGGACTAGTTAAGTTCTTTTTTAGTTCTCTAATTGAAAAGTGCAGCCTAATGTTGGGGTGATCACAAAGCATGATATAATATGATTGGACAATAAGTTTAAGATTTCGAGTATTACATTAATACACGAAACATGTATCAAGGCATGTTTATCTCAAAATATTTCTCAATAAACTAACGCATAGGAAGTAGAAATATGATTAATAGAAGGATAATGCTTGCATTCCCTCTTTAGGGATGAGCTCACTCCTCCACTTGCAGCTAACGTATCTTCATCGTAGAATTCTTATAATCACTACCGTTGAACGGGTAATGCTCTTGTGTCCCCCCTTGCATGGGGAGACTTACTTGTTGCCTCATTTACGATTAACAAATTATTTACCGTCTGAACATCATGATCGAAACTGTTCATTCTCTTTATTATCATCTAAAGTTTATGTATGCAAATAATCAGTTAATTTGGAGATTGTTACCCATTTATATGCATAGAACAAATGGACGGTTCATCATGAGGATACTACTTGTTACCAAAATCGTTGATTGGTTTAACACGTACGTATGGATGACTAAATGATTTCCAAATTGAATAATGTTTTGCAAATGTGATCTTTAGATGATAACAAAGAGAATGAACCGTTTCGATTATGATGTTTGGACGGTAAAGATTCGTTAATCATAATTAGGGGGACAAATAAGTCCTCCATGGGATACACAAACATTATCCTCGTTGAATTCCTTAAGATTCATTTGAAGATCATTCCTACGCAAAATAGTTCGAATTAAAGTTCGTTTAGTCATCCAAGTTTATCAAATAAATCTAAGGTGTAGGTACCAAATAACATATTCATGATGAATCGTCCATTTATTTGATGCATTTGGATGACTAAATAAACTATGATTCGAATGATTTTTTGTATGAGTGATCTTCAAATAAAAATTAAGAAATTGAATGGTTCTGATTATGAATTTTTTATAGTGAAGATATGTTATCTGCAATTGGGATAATGAGGTCATTTCTCCAAGGGAAAACACAACTTTTTAGATTATTCTGTATCCAATTAGATTTTGGATTTAATCAGGATCACATGGAACACTCTAGGTTTTCATAGGTTTTTTGAGTTTTATGTTTTTATTTTTATACAGGCCTAAACCGTCCATTTTTTTTTTAACTTGGGAGGATGATTTTTTTAATGAAGATCTTAAAAACGATTTGGATTATGAAAAAAATTTATGGAGTAGACATGAACGCATGGTTAACGACATATTAAGTTACTAACTAATTATCGTTTGAGCAATCTTATATACCTTACACTAAAATAATGGAGGATATGAGCTATTCCGCACAATGGGCCAACATAACAATCTAGTGTTAGACTTATCATTCACATGAGTTGAGTAACACTAAAGCGTGGTAGTAGTTCAAAAAGATAATTCAAACTCAGCCGCATCACCATATTATATGTATAATCTTTGAAAAGATTTCTCATCTCTCATCTCTCATCGATTCCAGAGAGTAATGTTTGACAATTTATCTTGTGGTTCCTATCATTGTGTACGCTACAAATACGAGGGCCAAACCAGAAGACCACATGTCTGATCGATCTAAATATTTCAGAGTGGGTTGTGTTGGGGACCCGAGAACTGACTGGGCTGTGAGCGAAACTAACTTAAGTAACATTGAAAGAGTATGACTCTGGTGTGCGGTAGAGCCCATACAACTCCAAGGTCCAAACTATGTTCCACTACCACCTAAGATGTGAAGAGATTACTCAAAGCATATTTGAAGCGCGTATTAGTTTAAAGACAGTTGAGGTTCTATCATATAACTAATTCGCAAATGGTGTGTGAGGCAGCCTAACTTAACCTCACGAGAGAACAGACTCGAAGAGAGTAGAAATAAGGTAGCTGCACACCAGCTGATCAGTTTTATATTTGGGATTAGGCTTGGCAGGAGCATCATCATCAGCAGGAAGCTCAGCGTCAGGCGCAGAAGATGAGCCATGAACATGAGAGAAAAGATCATGACCAATCAAGAAGGGACGTATCTGACACTTCCAGTTGAGAAAATTGGTCTCTGTAAGCTTGAAGAAGTGAGCCACATTAGGTCCATAAGGAAGAGATGGAGCGAAAGAGGAAGAGGAGGCCGCTGCCGTGGGAGGAGACGGGAAAAAAAAAAGAATTTAGGAGGGGGGGCTATGCCACACTAGGGTTTGCAACCTCAACTCTCAGATACCATACATAAATTATAAACTTGACAATTATATTCATAGCACAAAGGCCCATATATACAATCATGTATACTTGACGTATAAGTAAGGATCTCTACAAATTAGAAATACAACCAGACTTAAATTACAATATTAATTCCTAAACCTTAGGAGAGACGGTTTCCTTGGACAAGACTCCTCTAACACATAATTAAGGTTATATAGTAAAACTTATTGGTAATATGGATAGTAACTCGGCTACTTATTAAAACTTAGAAGGTTCATTTTATCAGGCCAAAATTCCAAACCTTGGTAATTGGAAAGTAATCTTCGCAAATTTGTGAACCTGGGTTCAGACTTCTTCCGGAGTTTGTTGTGTCCATCAAGACGTCTTCTGCAGCTTCTATTTCCTTCATCGAATTCGTCCAACGAATGGAACCTTCAACATGTTACGAAGAAATGCTACTTGCTAGTTTGTAAGACTAGTTTTGCTCAAGTTTTCAGTGTTATCAAAATATACATTTTCAACAGAGTGTTTATAACATAAAATTAATCAAAATTCCTAGAACAATTACCTCCCCCTTGCCTGCTGCACTGCTGACAGAACCGCCGTTCCTGGCCCTTGATCGTAACTTTTCAGGCATTTGCTAACGTCCGGATTGCACCCATCAACCAATCATGCAGCAATTTGGTTTCATTATTGGGTTGTCGCAGTCTTTTCAAAGATGTAGTACTCGAAGATGGATTCCTCATAGAGACCCCAGGATCCTTCAACGTGCCCCTTGATCCATCTTCCATGTCGATTATCAACCGAGCTCACAAGTTTTGAACGTTATAAGTAATATCCCCTATTTTTATGCAGAACTAGAAATTGGAGCACTGCTAACATGCTTTTTCTCAAGGGCAACCAGTTTCCAAGATGTCCTCAATATTCTCCGGAAAAACTCTTTGGAATGTACACTTTCTTGTCCTTACCACGTCTTCTCCGTGTGGGCATGTGGGAAGAGTGGGTTCAAACTTGGGTGCATAGGGATGGACACTTTGCCTTGATTAACTGACCTAACCTACATATAAACTAATATACGGACTATTCACAAACAATCTAGAATTCATCCATAATTTCTTCAAATTCTTCCCTAACAATTTGTCAACCATCTAATTTTCGTCTTCCTGATCGATGGTTACATGTACACTGTAAAGGGAACAAAAACAAGAAAATAGATAGAGAATAAGAAGCCTGGTTTTGAATGATCAGCCATCACTTTTCTGCCAAACATTACAGGCAGCTAGAGCAGTAGCTGCTCCTTGATTCTCATAACAATTTTTTGTGGACACTCAGGACCACATCATTTCTGAAGAAGCTCTTATGAAAATATGAGATTTCGTGTATTTTAATCTCATTTGACTCTACATTGGTTTCACTACCAGTCGTGAGAGCTACTCTAATTAGGTAGTCGTAGGCAAGTTATTCTCCTACTAAAGAATTCGATCTCCGCCTCTTTGATTCTTATCCGTTGGATTTTGACTACACAGTTTAGGATTTAGAGTCAACCCGCATCCACAAACCAGGACTAGAACCAGAAATAAAATTAGGAGCATGGGGTTGGAATTCAGGTACTGGTCCATCTGAGATTGAAAAGCCTAAACAATAACAAGAGCCGCGAGGACAATGACATTTGCATAAAAGTTAAAAAGTAATATAGTGACGGATTACGTATCGAATTTTTTGCGCTGAAAGTACGTTGTTGAACACACAACGATATTAACACATTATGAATAACATCTTCACAATTAGTCAATAAACGGGCTATTGCTTGAGTAATAAAATTGTAATGATAGTTTAGGTGGAGCTAAAGAGAGGAACCACATTGTAAGAGGAATGGGCAATGGATACCCACAGATACTCCACCCCGGTCACCACATTGCAACAAGGTAAAGAAATCGACTTTGAACTCAAAGACTTTCTCGATAAAATGAAGACTGGATGTCATGTCGTTACAGACCAAAGGATCATAAACATTGTATCCACAAACTATACTATTACTTGTATACAAAGAAAAACAGATGCCAAATATTGCATTACTCAAAACTAATTATAAACTTCAAGGGATAACTCAAATCCATCATAAAACAAACATAAAATTTTCGTTATATATCAAAAGGAACGACAATATGTTATGCCATGAGCTTCGTCGTGACCAGTTCTTCAGCCCGACCAACCAACCAACCAAACCTGTACACCAAATTTGAGCTCAAACTGAAAAAGGCAGGGGAGAAATCAGATGGACCAATGCGAACGGTGGACCTCATGTTGCAGAAGAACACTTGTTAATAATAGAACCCCCTTAACCAGGAAACCAAATTATATATGTCCTTCCTACTTTGGGGCAGATCATAGCACTGGCTTTCATTGCAAAAAAAGGAGAAATGATAACCACCAACCTTTTTTCTCGTCCTACGCATGTTTAATCCTGTTTATTATTTGTGTTTGATTTATTTGATTCGATAGCCAGAAATAAAGAGTGGTGTGTAGGAGTAAAATAAAGTTGAAAGAAAGGGGTCTGCTTTGGCTGTATGCTCTATTATTTGGATTTTACATGGGACTATTTTGAGAGAGGTACCTGTGGAACGAGAATATGCTATATCCGCCTCTGATGGTGCTTTAAAACTCTCCCTTAAGCTGCAGACTGGTTCTGCAAAGAAAAATTCAGATAAGCATGTGGTTGAACTTCGGCCTTTTTGGCTACCCTAGAGGTCTCAAAACCGAATTAAAACAAATTTTGCTCAAATTTTGGTATTTGATAGTAAACTGTAAATAAAAGCATAATTTACCTTAGACTTTATAATAGTTTGGCTGTCCTTAAAGTACTGATTTGGATGGTTAATTCCAGCGTCACATGATGAACCATGAATAGCTTCGAACGTCAAGGTGCATGCCAGCTGATGCATACGTGACCAAGTATTCCACATTAACATCGTGTTAGAACAAAAACAACTTGGAGTAATTTTTATGCATCTAATAACATTTTCACCTGATAATGTTTGTTTTTAACTTTGTCCATTACATCTCCAACCGCTCGGCCAGTAACTCCCATTTTACCAAGAGCTGCTCTCAAGTTCTCTTCACTGTCACAGATAAATAATGAGACATTGGATAAAGAAATATTGAGCAAATATTTAAAAAAATAATTTAGATTTGCCATGAGCAGGGCGAGGAGATTCAATTAAGTATGACGAATAAAAGGATATGGTTGATCAGCCAATGTATGTATCACAACTTTAGCTGAAAGCCATTGAATTACTAGAATAAGGCACTGATATAGTTGGGTATTTTGCTGTGGCAGTTCTATCCAATATAATACAGCCAGTAACGTTAGAAAGGCCAAGTTCAATATCATCCAGATGAATAAGGAAATTTTTTATTATCAAAATTACCTGAAATATCGATATGGGCATCCATGATGATCTCCTACACCAGGAGTAGATGAGATGATTTTTTGACAGGAATAAGGCGTGTAATCCTGCAATGTCAAAAATTGAACATATTTGATCATGATCAGAATGCACAGCATCATATATTTTAAGTATTTCTTCACGCGTACTTCCAGTTTTCTAATGGTATTTTTAACAAAAAGGCTGTACATATAAGAACAAAAGCCAACAGCAAAACGCTTCTGCAAGCAATAATTATGTAGTGGATTCGATTTTTTTGAATATTTTTCATGAGCCCAGTTTTGATGAATCTGATTCTAGACATAACATCGCTCAAAATTCTTGCTATTTGAGTAAAAGAATATAGCATCTTAAAACTCTTGAATCTTAAGTGTGATGTCTTACCGTTCTTTTCCCCTCTCTTCCATAATTGTGGCGTATGCCATATGAATATTCTTTGTCAAACCTTTCAACACCAACCTATACAAAGATCAAGTACAAAGCATGGAATCAAATAGCAAGTGAGTCACAAGGAACAAGAAAACATCTTAATAATATAATGCACTACGACTTTGGAACTTTACAATTTTGCAACTTATCCTTTCATCATACATGGATAATAACTGTTGGAAAATATTTCTGTGCCCCGCGTGATGATTAAGAATGAGTAGATTAAATACTTCAGAAACAACATACTCACTTTTTGTGAGAACTCAGCTTTCCAAAACGCAAGGGCATCATCCAGCTTCAACCCAACACCCTGCAGAGGTTAATAACAAATTTTAGCCAATAGGGAAAGACGATCCCAGAAAGACATATTCAAGATTCTTTTGATAACTTTTACAGTTTGTCATAGCAAGGTTGGGCGTATAAACGTCAGCTGACAATTTTCATGCACCAAAATGCACCACAAAAACCTATAAACTACTGCATTCTCCAAAATCATCATTCGCTATTCTGCAACTTTTTCACCACAACAAGGCTGTATGACTTCCAATAATTTTGAAAACTCTAGTCGCTAACTTGCATACAGACATATAAAAGCACCAACATATACCACCAACAAAACCCAATAAGTGGTATATGTTGGTGACTGGTATCTAACGTCTATGTAACCACGCATGACATGTACGAATGAAAATGAGAAACATAGGAACAGATATTTGTTAATGATGTGGCAAATTAAATTGCAACAAACAGCACAAGGTGTCTTGATGCCCAACGTACCAAATACACAATGAATAGCACGTATGATCATGGAATAACATGTTACCACAAAAAGACAGGACAGAAACCAGAGAGTGATGCGGGTTAGGATACAACCTTGAGAAAGAGACCTAGTTGCATTCTCCCTCCATGCTTTAAATGATGATCCTCTCTCAACTGCAAGCAAGTAGCATGAGTAAAACAAGAGCAAAGGCGATTTGAAAATCTTCATAAGAAATAAAAAGCTGAGAAGAAAAATTTAGCCAATAAAGTCTGACTATACCTTTTCAAATAGGTGGCGCATGCACAGAGGAAATGAGCTCTTAGCTGCATCATCAATGTCTTTTAACGAAATCTGACCAAACTCTTTTGGCTACAGAGGCAGTCAACATAGAATAATTAACTACAAATTAAATGATCGATACATATGGGTAATAGATGAGCTAAAACACGTAAAGAACTACCTCAGAATAGTCGGGGCCCAGATAACTTGAGGATAGGGCTTCAACAATCTAAACAGAAATGAAAGGAAAAGAAATGTCAAGAAGCTAACTTGGAAATAAATGCCTACTTCAAAATACAAGGTTCAGGATCCGATACTCACAGGAGTCAACCGATCCTTCTCTTGTTCTGCTATAGTTGTTGTCCATTTTCTGCATGCAGAAAGTGCAGCTTCAGATATTTTAAAATCCAAAACCTCATGCATTAGATTGTCTTGACAGAAGATAAGAAATAGTAAGTAACATCAGATATACCCAATGAGTTTTGAATTACAAATAGCCAACAATAACCTGTTTGTCAAAATAAGTGCCTTTGATAGAAGACTGCGGAACTGTGTGGCAACAAGGGAAACCACCTATTGTTTGGGAGAGAGGAGCAAATAAACATAAAAAAATCAATGATTATCGTCACCTTATAGGTATATCGTATGCAAGAACTAATAGAAAGCATTAACTAAACCTGATTTCTAGCTATATATGCATGCCCCTTACTGATGAATACCCTACGACTGGCTACCAGTTCTGGGACTTCTTCAAACGGTACCTTAATGGAGGGGTAGGATAATAAGAAATTAAATAAAGAATAATAAATGATAGAAATATAACACATGACATAAACTGTAGGATTAGTTCGAATTTTAAAATTCATTCAATACTTTATTTTTCTTAACAATTTACTTCACTAATGAAGCAACACATGCAATAAATCAAAACCAACTGAAAATGTATTTCTGGCCGAGGACCACATTGGACCAACAGGAACCTCATTCCCATACTCCAATAACGAAATAAACAATGATCAAATAATAAATTAAAGCATGTACAGTTGAAAAAGGAAGAATGAATCAAAGATAAACACACCTTGAAGAAGATATCATTAGCTGCAAAAATGCAAGTATAGGAGAAAAATTAGAATATGGATAACAGCGAAGGAAAATGCAGATAATCAATTTTTTCTTAAACACGTTCTGAAGCAACAATGAACATGCCAAATGCAAGACCAAGACCTAACAACATGCCATAGACACTCCACTATTGCACACACCCAGATATTAGAACATTTAAACAGTGCATGTGAGTATAATTAAGAAAATTCACAACTATAAAAGTAATGCACAACTTATTGACTCCAGCATTGCAAAGTGTTATAAAATATGCGCCCCTACCAGTTGGTTGAGATTGAGCACCGAGCGAACGCGAAACCTGGACCAATTTATCTAATACACTCTGCAAGGGAAGATAAACTTACATGAAGATTGCAGCATATACCAAGAATTTTAAGGGGTTTACAAAGTATGAAACTGATAAATAAATGCTGAAATGGTCTTGGTTTCAAATGCATATTTTCTATATTGAGCACATCATATCGTAAAGGCCTTAGAAAGTATGAGGCACAGAATTACCTCGAGTTCTGAACCACCAACTGCCTTGTATGGAAGATCAAATTCTTCCATGAGCGCCCTCTGAATACCAAAAGCAGAATATTGGTCAGAAACAGACTAACGGAATGTGCCAAGCTAAGTGTAGATTACCTGAGGTTCAGGTTGTTCGTTCATAAATCGGTAACGAAATAGGGCAGTCTCCATGGAAAGAAACCATTTTCTCAGGTCCTCCCTAAAATGCAGAATAAAAATTAACAACATAAAATAAGATATAATAAGGAAATCTTTTAAGAGAATAAAATGTTACAAGTTCTTACGTTCTGCAATAAACTAGCCGAAGAACAAAGTGCGATATTATGTCCTTGTTGACGACCTCATATGCCTGAGGATGCCTCATATTTGTTTTCCATAGTTCTATTGCCTGTAAAATGCCAAAATGTTAATTTTCTAAAAGGGTGCAATAACGGAAATGAAAAGAATTTCAACCTGGAACTACGGTTTTACCAATTTCTGCATTTCGTCATGTTTCTTTCCGCGTGATAATCCATCAGATATCCCTTTAAGCACTGCATACAGTAGTAATTTCCATCAACACAACTCTCGAGATATATGCTGGGCAAATGCTAAACCCATATTCCCTTCAAGATCTGAATCCTCTCCGGTAAAATGCATCAAGAATCAAATTTCATAATTTTTGTTTGATTCCGAAATCCAGAAGAGAAAGGGATTCAAGGCCAACCGAAACTGAAATGTGGATCTATCCTAAAATCAACTGCAAAAGCATTTCGATTTTCCCATCTCCCAAACAGTCACACTCCAGCATGAAAATAATCAATCTTTTCAGCATTTTCTACCTGAATAAGAAATTTAAAAGCTAATCTGAAAAGTACAGACTGTGTGCCAATCTCATTCAGCCCCATCCTGAATATGGGGTTCTTTGATTTCACGCCCTAAACGGTGAAAGGTGCAGACTTTTGGTGTAATCTATTAACTTAGCTCCAGAAATGTGTTTCGCTTTTGCAAAATTTTCTCAGGAACCAAACAAAAACCAAAAATTAAAAGATATCCCCGAAGTTTCGAGACAAAAATTGAGCAGCGAAACGGAAATTACAAAGTTTCTTGATAGGAAATTACCTCGGAGGCGATCGAGGGCGAAGAGCTCGAACTCTTCTAGACGAACTTCAAGGGCAGGAGCAGAGCGGTAGAGAGGGAGGGTCGGGACGACTTCCTTGACGAAAGATTTCCTCTGAGATCGAACGGCTTGCATTTTTGCTCCTCTCTCTCTCTCTCCCCTCTCTGTCTCTCTCTCTCCGGTGGAAGTGAGAAATTATCTCCAGTGGGCCACGACTCCAGTGTGAGTTCTGTATTTTATACTTGCGCGCCAAAGAAGCCGAGGAAAGAAAAATGGCGGGAAACAGTTCCTTACATTGGCATTCCGTGTGGCTTTTGGGCTTTCTCTTTAATAGTACAGACTCAAAAAGTCGGGCCGAAGCTGGATTATTAGGGCCCGTTTATTGTGCCGGTTGGTATAGGTTGTGACTAATTAAAATAAATTGAAGTTTTGTTGAGTTAAAATGTGAGATTGACAGAATAAGTCATGAAATTCCACAATAGGATGGGTTATATAACATATCCATACATATGAGTTACAAGTCCAACCTAACAAACGTCTGCCAATCCAATTTTGTCCCTAAGACCCAATCTCATCCAGCCACTAAACAAGCCCTTAAAGAGTTTCGTAAGACTTAACAACATGTTTACTTGTTTGGAATGTATCGAAATGAGTATTTGAATGCATTTAATTTCTTATTTGTGTTAACTAAGACATACGGAACTAAAAATTATGTCGCTCACTTTACAATCCGTAATTTAATATAAAAAAACCCAGGAATTAAAATAAATAATGGAACATTTGATTTATTGTATATTCCTCTGAACTGTAAATAAAATTCTTAGATGTCACTAGGTGTATACGCCACTGCTCTCACAATTAATCATCACATCCAAGTCATGAATTTTACACATACACGACAGCAACATCTAAAAGTTTCTCCATTATTGCCAAAACAATAAACTTTAAACCTAAAACCTCTTCTGTGACAACGGCCATCGTTCATATACACAAATACTAATGTCACCATAAGATTATCTTGAATAACCATATTACGACGTAACTGCGCTACAAAATTTCTCAGCACCCCGTCCCGTCCCGTCCCGCTCCGCTACAATGACTTTGATCGACTACAAGGCATCAGCTATACTTGAGGTTTTGGCTTCCAAAACTAAACAGTCTAAAAGCTCGAGGCTTTCACCCGAGCGATGGTACAAATGATGATTTATTATATAAATTTACTCTAATGACTTTACCGGGATCTATACAAAGATCCTCATAATGGTTGACTAGTTGATCGTTTCTGTTGCACCATTCCAGTTGTAGCACTTCGCGTCCTTTGGAGCGCCGAACTATTGAAGGTTGGAAACCCGAACCCAAACCAACCAGAACTGGAAGCCACTTTGTTTGTGCCTTCTTGGGCACGAATCCCATTGGAAGCCTCACCACGATTTGAGGACTCAACCACTTCCAAGATTCCACTATTCTCCTGAAACGACTGGAGATGGATAAGACTACGGATTCCTCAACCAAAAAGGAGGCAAAGTCAAGTGCGCAAACATTTGTATAATTGTAGAGTTGCTTAAGAATAAAGGTGTTAAAGCCTCCTACCAATTCAATATATTATCTTAATAAGATAGCATGTCAAACCGCTATACACTTTGAATATCAATCTTACCCTTGAGGGTGACGTTGGGGGTAGCTCAAGTGCTGGCCTCGGGGACTTCAGTGGTGTCACCAAAGACGAGGGGGAGTCTGGTGGTAGTTCAAGAACTGACCTGGAAAAGCTGGAGGGTGACGCCTGAACATCGTGGAAATCAGAGTCAATAAAATGTCAAATGAATAAATATCAATTGAAGCTCATTCTGATAAAATAAAGTTACAAAACCATAAAAGTGATCAACTCTGTGAAAAAAGATAAAGAAAATTAATGTTACATAGAGCAGTACAATCAATCATTAGCCAAAGAAAAAGTAACGTACTACAGAATCAGACATAAATATCAATCTACCAGTTATGCAGGAAATAATCAGTACATGCCTGAATGCGTTCTGCGTTTCTGCCCTTTTCCATGTTCAGGGCATAGTCACACAACTTCCAGACTCCATCAGCAGTCTCACCCTAATTAGAAGTCAAAGGCCAGACCATCAGAACAAAAGAGTATTCAAGGGGAGAGAATAACAACTCATAAATCAAAAGAGTTAAGTACTATATACCTGCTTCCCTTCGATTCTATTAATTTTTGTTTCCTGAGACCAAAGAAAAATAAGGGATATGATTTTCCAATCCATGAATGTACCTTGCGAGAGATGAAAGAAAATAAAACAACAATAAATCACCAGAGTCAGCACTGCGTGATGAACTTTTTTAAAATCTCTGCTAATGGTATCCGTCCTTCCTTGTAGTGTGATAACCTATAAATGGCTTCGAAGATTTCTTGTTAACGAACTAGAAACATAGAAATACATACTAACTAAACTACTCAATAATATCTAACATACCCACCTCCTGTTGCGTCCTAGCAGTATTTTCAATACTTTCATCCAAACTACATTCCACACGATCAAGTTGTGAAGATAATTTCCTCTGAGTGCTCTGAAAATCAGACAAAATATCTACAAAGTTAGAGATTTTTATTTTTCGTGTCTAATTAAAAGCATATAAAAGAAAAACCAATCCAAAAGCACGACAAACATAACAGGTTCATAAAATTTCCTTGCAAAATATGCGTACTTTCACAAAACCATCAGAAATGGATGAGTTCATCTAATCACACAAGTTCATCTAAATCACAAAAGCTTCAACTACAACCAATGCCTTTTGGGAATAAATCAAGTATCTCATAACATGGATGGATATTGACTTAATAATTTGCTCACTAGACCCAACCAAATTTTGGTAACCTCTAAATTCCAACCTTGACCTTCAACAAAATTTATAAAATAATAAAAACTGAAAAACCCCAACAGCCACCCACCATGCCCAAACCCAATGAGAACGTCGACTCTCTCAACTCCCACCATCATCAGCCCCTGCTCTCATCTCTTGCTTTCTTGTTCTTCCCTTTCCCTCTTATATCTTGATTTCGCTCTCTACAACTCCCTCAACTCCCACCATCATCAGTCCCTGCTCTCATCTCTTGCCTTCTTGTTCTTCCCTTTCCCTCTTATATCTTGATTTCACTCTCAAATCTAATTGGAATGGAGGGCCTGCAACCTTGCAGATAGGAAAATGTTGCACATGATTGGCAATCGCAGAGAGTTTGCAGTTATGGAGGGGGCGGCTTTAAGGAATTGAAGAAACTTATGAAACGACATAAATGGGTCTAGTGAGCAAATGGTTGGTTCCATATAAAATTTTACCAACAACATTTGGAAGAGAGAGAGAGAAAAAGTAATACTTGACCGTTGACTCACAACAGAATATTCATGGCTTTGTCATATGGTAAACTTAATTGAATGGCATCAGTGAAGACAGAAAAAGATAAGCTCCTCTCATTCTTGAGAGAGCACATCAGAAATCAACAAATATCACCCCCAGTGAGAGAGAGAGAGAGAGAGAGAGAGAGACACTTGCCGAAATTGATGTAAACAGACTCTCAAGCTGTTTAGCAACAGAATTGGAAGCATCGGATAAGCTACGTCTTGTTGCAAACATCATATCAGGAAGCTTCCACCCCTGAAAACATATACGAAATGCACACATATAATAAACAACTTTGACAAAAGAGAACAAACAGAACAGAAGAAAACAAATTAAACCACTATTTATTTTTTTTCAAAACATAATTTGTTTATCAAACCAAACGGGTTGAGATTTTGGGACGACACCTATCATAATTACAAACTTTCAAAAAAAATTACATGAACTTTAAGCAATAATCACCCTACAAACTCAGAGTCCTTGAAAGCATATTGAAAATTCAGTTCTAAATTGTTAAATGATTCATATACTTTAGACTTTGCACGCTATGACAAGAGCACTTGAAGTTTATCAAGTTTAGATACAAATCAGCTAAAAAAAAGAGCAAGCTGAGTGTTTGTTTTAGTAACCATTTTAATTGATGCATGCTACTTGATAAAACATAAGTATAGCATCCCAAATAGGCATATTTGGATGGACTGCACCAATGCACATAAGGAAGTTAATAAGGTGGTTATTCAACTACAGAATGCATGTAGTTGCATTCTTATTTACAGTAGATCATGTCAAAATGTCAAGGAGAAACATAAAGGGTTGAATCTAGTGCCTTCACTGGTAGAACTTATTATTTAGCAATTGTAGAAGATACCAAAACTGAAGGGAACCAAAGTATCTAGTGGCAATTTAATGTCCTTGCTAATGTAAAAGAATTTACATTCAATTACCAATATTACATTTCGAAGTACAAATTTTATCTCTTTATAACTTGTTTAACCACAGAAAAGTCAGATAAATAGTCATTTTGCATATCAAGAATGTTATTAACGTTTACAATGTAAGTATAGGTAGAATTTGGAACAAGAAGTTTGATTAGTTGGCCCAAGGGGAAGCTTTAACCTATTTATTTTCTCATGTAAAATAAAACCTCATACCTTCCACCACAAGTAGCCATATCCCGCCGCTACTACAACAATAATTATACCATATTTGCTAGTACCTGAAGTAACCAAAACCAGGTCACAGAATATCACAAATGGATAGTTATAGAGCTATGTATACAACACATAACAAGGAATTTAATCATAACATATATTCATGCTCATATATATGTGTCATAAGATGTTTCCGAACTTGATGACAAAAATAAGATACAAAAACAGCTTAAGTTTGTTTATTAAGGTTTTGTTGGCCTGTGCGCTACTAATCCAGACAATAAATAACCATGTTCAAAACTCCAGTGAAGGTAATCAGAACCTGTTCGACCCATAGTTATAATTGTAACTGGTTGCCGAGGACTTGATGCTATTATCTCCAGCTCCTTCCGTAGGTTGTTCATCTGTGAAATTTAATTATTTAATCACAGTATGCCATCCTCTAGAATATGAAGCTCCAATAATGAAGGCACACAGATGCTGACCGAGAAAAAAAAAAGAGTGATAATTGATCGAAGAGTGTGGTGAGGCAAAACTATTCTAATACCCAACTACTTTAAAAGCAATTATAAGTAACAAAAACTCTAGAAGAAAATATGAAACCTGAGCCATCAGATGGTCGTTGTGTGGTTTCTTAGCCGCCGGAGTACTATCACTTCGTATAATTTGTTTCCATGCAATCTGTGGTAAAAGACAATAATTAATAAAATCTTATAGTAGTAATGATATACGGGAAAATTTATACAATTTAAACAAAACTGAAGAACATCAAACTGAAAATATTTTTTTTCAAAATATAGTTTAAAGATTACAGCCATGCCCAACAAAATATGCATATTGTATCCCGATATTATAGTCATAATTATACACAGATTTCCCTATTGCTCGAAAGCCCTCAAGAACATTGAACCTCTACCCTCCTTTCCTGTTTAATATAAATACCCAGTCCTTGGATGCAACATCACCAACTGGCAGCCAGATCAGTATGTAATACTTTGGATGCCACATAAATAGACTTTAAAACATCAAATGTGAAGGGCAATTTTTAACATATATAGAATATAAAACGGAGTAGCATGAGAAACTACCTTGAAAGCACCAGAGACAACATCAGATACACGTCCTTCTTTTGCAAGAACTGAACCAAGAATGCCTAAAAAGCACACGATAAACCAATTCATTAGAAATACATGCTCTTTAACTAAGACAACATAAAATAATAATTTTATGTCGAACCCTGCAATTGCAGTAAGTTGGTTCATGAATCATAAGAAACTACCAATAAGAAGACAAACCGAGATTGATTAGAACCCTTTAGATGAGGTCAGAAGCTACTACTCGAATGGGACTGGACAGGTGACAAGCGGGCATGAAAATTGAGAAAGAAAGCACGTAACTAACACAAGAGGAACCATTTTCCACCAATTTGATAAGACCCAAATGCCTATACTTTCACGTTTCGCAATATACCGTAGGATTCTCCCAAAAATATCACTAACCCATATGACAAAACACGGTCTTGGATAGATTAAGCACGACTTAAGCTCCTCAACAAACACCAAACACTGCACATTTTTAGTCAAATGCAAAAAACAACAGAACCCATATGGCTCGGATACTCAAATACCAATACAGCTCCACTTTCACACTCTCAGACGCCTTTCTCAATTGCAATGTCGTATTAAGTTAACAATGCATTCAAAAGAACCCATATTTCCTCCTCCCAGCTATCCATTCAGTGTTCCCAAATGATAGAATCTACGGCTAATCCGAATCCCTAACTTTAATCCGCCAGTACTATGCCCGAATAAAAAATTAAAAATAACAAACCAGTTCAGGACAATATCGCAACGGGGATTCCAGAGGATACGGAAATAGATTGCTATGGCGTCCGAGTTATTACGAAATTGAATGAATGAAAGGGAAAGGAGGGATTTGTACGGACCTGCGCCCACGAGGATGGTGAGCTTGCCGAGAGGGAGAGCAGCCATCGACTCTGATTATATTTAGGTATCGTCTCGCGGAGACTAAATTGCAGAGCGACAAGGCATCGAAGCTCGTCCTCCTTTCGATATCACAGAACTGGTAAATTGTTTGACAAGAAATCGGAATTTTTCTCTCTTTCCGAATTCCGGGTGTTTCTCTCTCCTCCGCTACTGAGAAAGAACTGAGAATCGACCAGTTGGGTAGAGCAAGGGCGACAACCCTACTTCCGCCTGTGCAAGCAAAAAGGCCTTGGACTCGGCTAATAGCACCAAAATTACCGCAAAAGCCCTTTCTAAATGTTATTGACATTCTAAAAATCACATTCTACACTCCTCACAATTATATTTTTGTTTCCAAATATAAAATGTTTGGAGTATAGAATGAGATTTTTGGAGTGCCAATAAAAATTTCTTTTATAAACGGGTTATTGTCTATCTATTTTTCTTTTGGCGAATTGCCAAAGTATGATTTATGTAACTTTCACTTAGCCAATTTAGGAGAGGTGTATTTAGTTGAGAACTGAGGAATTTTATTTCTTTTAATGAATTTAAAGGTATTCAATAAGGATTTTTAAGTGATTCTCTGAAATTCAACTTGTATTCAATCAGGATTTTACTAAACTATATTAAACCCTCTAGGTTTATTCAATTAGGAATTTATTTTAAAGAATTTTAAAAAGTTGATGAATTAGAGAGAATTGAAGAGATCTCATAGTGCAATTTAAGTATTCACAAATTTCACCTCTCCTCCTGAGATTTCGAGAGAATTGAATAAAAAAAATTTATGGAATCTTTACAAATCCATTAAACTCTCTTAAATTCCATGGATTTATAAAACCATTAAAATCTCTCAAATTCTCAATTGAATGTACCCCTTAAACTTTGTGTTTTCAACTTAATCAAATCAGTCTTTGTCTTGATTCGGGAATAATTCTTTTTAATACATACATTGTTATCTACAATAAAGTAGTAGCGAAGTGAACTAAATCTCACAATTAACTAGCTATAATTATTTTGCTCAAATTCATTCCAAAAACTTTACTTACAAGCATTTTTTGTAGCATTTGAAAAAAAAAACATGTTTCTTACCCATAAAAAATAATTTTTAGATAAAGTGCATACCAAGATTTTTAAGGAAAACTAATGAAAAGGGCTTGAAAACTTTGAGTTTGAACGATAAGAACAAAATAAAGGGTAAAATGAATAGTACCAGGATTGACTTTTTAATGTAAAAATGTGGTTTTTCGTTAAAGTGAACAGTACCGAAAGCTTTTGGTTAAAATTCCCATATTTTAAACCATTTAAAATGCTTTTTTTAAGTGTTTTAATGTATTTAAAAAAAATTACTTTTAACATGGGTGCTATTTTTTATAAGCAATTTCAAATAAACCCTTAATTTAGCTAATTTAACTCATGTGCTTTTAATTCAGTTTAGTCCTTAGGCTTTTTCCCGTTAACCATTTTGGTCCATTTTGTTAAAATAGAGACTTAAGTATTATTAAAGCGGTCCCTATTTTTTTTCTTTTCACCCATTAGTCCTTTGAAAAATCCTATGTTATAATTTTGGCCATTTTGGTCCTTTATATTTAACATAGCACCCTACATATTGCTTATATAGTGTCACGTAGTCCTAGAATTTCGAGGAGTCTCAATAGAGAATGAATTAAAGAATTACCAAAATATTGAAAGTTTCTTAACATCTTAACCATTATATTTTGGACCATTAAACAAGGAAATTCAGCCAAACATTCCATATGTTATGGCAAAACACTAAATCATGGCGCTAAATCGAACACCGAATCTCAAATCTATAATGTTTGGGCGTTGCTGCCATTAACACATTTTCTATTCTTCTTCAACTTTTCATGCCTTATGCGGAATCGGATCTCCTCCAGATCCAAATAAATTGAGCTTAAGGATCAAAGGATCCGGGCTGTTGATATTTGATCCAACGGCTACAATTATTATAACTTTTAGAGGGCCTTCTGTTTGTAGCCATTGGATCAAATTTCAATGGCCTAAATCCTTTGTTCAGGAGGCTTAGTTTATTTGGGTCCAGAGGGGATCCCGTTCCGCCTTATGCATCAAATGGGTAAATTTCTTTTTAAATAACTAACATGAAATAAATTAGACTTTTTAGCCAAAAGGGTCCTTAAGATTGTTATAACTCCTCACTTTGGTCCGTGATGATGAAAATTTATAGAAATGATCCCTGAGTTTGTATACGTAAATTATTTTGGTTAGTTCATGAAATCTATCAATATCCTCGTTAAGGTGGAATGTGGACGACCACGTGACCACATTTTTAAGGATAGTTTGTGAAATCAACTCCTTCACTTAACGCAAATATTAACAAATTTTTCACAGAATTACCGAAATGATTTATAGCAGACAAACTCTGAGACTACTTCTTTCAATTTTCATTATCAGATACCATAGTGAAAAATTATATCAATCTTATAAATCATTTTAACTAAAAAGCAAACAAATCGAGTGGAATCCTTGTAACCCCCCCCCCCCCATTTTTCTTTATTTTAAGAAAGGCGTAAACATGCCACTTAGTACTACGGTCTAGTGGTATTTATCTTCAATTATAAATGAGAGTACTTAAGTTTGATTATCACCAAAAGAGAATTTGAATCACATTATTGCTAGTTCATTGTGACTTGTGAGGTTAAACCTACTCTCTCCCCCTTGCTGTAGATAATATTATTTGTTCAATAAAAACAAGGTGTAAACTGTTGGAATTTATATATTATAATATTAACAATTATAATATTTAATTCAAAATATTGAATGAAAAATGCATAACTGTTTGAAGGGGATCAAGCCAATCCTTGGTAAACGGTATCATCTAATAGATGAATGTTTACATCTGTTAATCAACCAGTATCTTAGGTTTTATACAAACTCACGTTAGTATAGTCGTGAGATTATTATGAGAAGAGTTTTTATCTAAGGTCTTTTATTCTTGGCTAGTCAAATTCCGCTAAGGTCTTTTATTATTAGTTAGTCAAATTCCGAGTCGTATCTTAAGAGTATGGAATCTATGAAGTTCGCCAGAGTCCGATGATTGAGGTGCTTTGACTTCAGATTATAGATTGTTGAATTCTAGGAGACAGACACCTACCGAACTACAAGCACAAGAGTATGGGCGAAATTCTGTCTTTAGGATATTGCATTTATGCAAGCCTCAATCTCCAAATTTGTCAATTTTTCTAACTTTCTCTTTTGTTGTTTATATTGATCTCATACATAATTGATGTTGTGAATTTCTTTGTGATTATTATTATTGTAATTTTTGCGTTATTTTCATATTTTCTAATATTGCTCCAACATTCTAAAGACAGAAGTTTATATCTCTATGCAATTAGAAAATATGAGTAAAGCCTAGGGCTTTAGAGATTCGTAATGAAAATATTGTAAAGATAGATCAGGGATAGATGATGCGTTGAAAGTTGTATATATATAGTACACAAAACAACACAAGAATTTTGAGATTTATTGACGATGATGATGATTAAGATAGAAGGTTATTTGTCTTATATGTATTTATTAGAAATTATAATCTAACTACTTTTAAATTAATGTTAGTTTGAATTTAATTTCTCTTGGCATTCTGGGCATGTCGCGATCAAGCAATGTTTTAAAGTTTGAGGCCTGGTAAAATTACGCATGTCGTCACTGTTGTTGCTATTGTTGTTAATTATATAAATTCTATGATATATAGAAATCTCATACTTGGCTGTTACTTTATGTACATGTCTCTGTTAACTGCTTTACATAGAAATTAAAAGATGGAGATTCTAGTTTCTATAAAGATACAGTGATAACAATTTTTATTATATGGGTACTGGAATTATTATCAGATCCGTTTAAAATCCATGTTCAGTGTTTGTCTCCTTTATATGAAGAAGGATGTCGATTAAGGCCAAGTGAAATGGTATGATTGTGAAGATGTGAAGATAAAAGGGGTTCCACATCGGTGAAAAGAGAAACATAACAAGACCTTATAAGAAATTGAGTTGTTCTTCATATTGTCAATTGGTTATATGTTGGAATCCCAACTTTCTTCAATAGTCATACAAAAATTTGCATTATTTGCAAATCTAAAAGGGCCATAATGTAGTTCATGGATTGATGCAATGTTTATTTCTTGGGACAAAGGAGATCAATATTTGATTGGGCACAAGGATGATTAATAGGTTTTTGTTGAGCCTTATATTCATAAAGATGTCAGCGAAAGCTCTTGATGAAGAGTGAATAACCAAATAAAATGGGGTTGTTTTAAATTTGTATTGAAACAGTTGGAAAACTCCAGTACAAGACATGAACCCAACTTCCATGGTATCATGGAATATAAGATGAGTGCACTACTCATATGTAAGTGTCTATTCATGGAAGGAATGGAATATGTATGAAGAAAATTGAACAATTTTTCAGGCATATGTGTGCATATGCAAAATTGGGTCTAGCCTTCAGTCATGATAAGAACCCAGAAAGTGGATGAATTTGGCTTTAAGAAGCAACAAAAATAAACTGATAAACTGAACTCATTTTAGATGAGTTATCTATCAACATCGAAAGATGCTTATTTAATTATAGGGTCAATGTGACATCCCGTCCCGAAAGTATCGGAAACGTACGTGTGAAATGACATTTTTACCCCTAGTTTGTTCTCTTGACGTTATTGGTTATTTTTGGTGTTGTGCTGGCATGTCCTTGGGCCACACACACACTCCCATACCTGCACCACCTTCTGTCTCTCTCTCTGTGAGTTCCCCAAGCCCCATTTCCTTCCTCTTCCTTCTGAAAGTGTACGGACACACACAAACACACTCAACCACTTGCAGATCGAGGGAACCAAGACCACCCTCGTGCTCGTGAGGCTGAGAGGAGTCCAGTGGTACCATTTTCAGGTAAGGGTATCGCCGTTTTCACGTTGATTCGACGATGTCAGTTTTGAGTACTATTCATGCAAAATTAATCTAGCACGTTTTTGGCATTTTGAAGCTCGTAGGTGACTTAGTAAGGTCCCAAGGAGCCTCGGAGTGCTTCGTTTGAAGAGTTTTGACGTCGGAATCATTACGTTTGGAGTTGACCGGAGTTGGGAGGTTAGGACAGGTATGATCTAGTAGTTTTTGACCCTTAAAAATTGTTTGGACGCGTTCTACTAGTCTTAGGCTTCATTTTGGTGCAAGATTCACGAAAAATGGTTGAAAAACGAGAGAGAAAACAAGGTTTGCAGGTTTTCTAGTTTCCGGCGCCGGCGACGTCGCCGGAGGCTCGCCGGAGAAGGTGACGGAATATTCTGTCAATTCTGACGGAATATTCCTGACGCCGTTAACGGAATCTGTCAAAACTGACGGAATATTCCTAACGGCGTCAGTTGACGCCGTCAGCGTGCCAGGCACGTGCCTGCGAGTGGCCGGCGCGTGGGGGCGCGTGCGGCGGTGGAAATTTTTTCTAAAAATATGGGTGTGATCCTGAGGTTGTGTAGAGCACGTTGGTATATTCAATTGTCCATTTTGAGCAATGTATGAGAAGTTATTACGAAAGGAAGGTTATGTGCTTTAAAATTAACGTTTTTATAGTATTTTCGCATATAGGTGAAACGTATCCCGAGGACGAGCGTGGTCACTCGAGGCAGGGGGGCTACGACCCTTCCACATACCAGTGAGTGGGCTTTTGATTTCCGTATATACCTATATACATATAATTCCCAAAAATTAATATAAATGCTTACTAGTTATATGCCATTCCTTTTACGTTATTGGTTGATATGCATGGTTAGTGGCATATATGATGGTTTACATATTCATTCATATGTCATATATATATATTTGTGCTGCGGAGGCACAGGTAAGTGCCAGGTAAGTGTTATTTAACATTTGCATTAAATAGTGATTAGAGGTGCTTAGAGAGCTCATAACCTGCACCCCCGGTGTTAGTGCTCCCGCCCAGAGTAGGGCACAGTCCTTCACGTGTTGTTCACCTCCCGCACCACACGCTCAGCTTGGATCCAAGTTAGGTGCACAGTCTTGTCGTACAGACCACTTTAGGTGGTTCCGACTCGTAGGTGACCCACGATTATTCGCACAGCCGTCACGTGATCGTAGCACTAGAGCGTTTATATGTATTACACCCAGGCCTGTCGTATAGACCACTTTAGGTGGTTCCGACTCGTGGGCAGGTTCACTTATTTAGTTTGAGAGTTGAGCTCTAGATTCAGCCGTACAGGTCACTCTAGGTGACTCCGGCTGCCAGTTATATGTTATTGATATGGTTTATACCTGAGCACCCGCATTCCATTCTGAGTTCCTGGCATGGCAGATTCTTGAGCATGGTTGACATATATATTTATACGTGCATATGTTTATTGTTTGGGAAGTATACAGATTTTACGGCGAGGGGTTAGAACTTATTTTGCTAAATGGTTTTTGTAAAGCTTTGTTTTTGCCCACTCACGCTTTTGTTTTGCGCCCCTCCAGGTTCTAGTTGCTTAGCAGGTTCGGTGGTTTCCCAGAAGGCTTCTCGGCATTTCTGACAGACACTCACCAATGTAGGGTCACCTTCGGGTGCACTGTTGTCGTATTATTTTAAATTGGACTGCTGTAGACTTATTGCTCTGAACTTAGCGTCTCACTTACGCTAGCACTCATTACTTTTATCGTTGGTATGCTAGTTTTTAATTATTCGTACTTTTATATTACTATTCTATTAGCTTCCGCACTGTACACATGGCTACGTCACCTTCGAGTGACGGCCAGCACGCCCTGATCCCGATCTGGGTGTGTCAGTCAAGGTCCAAGACTTTTATTGAACCACGTGGCGGTTAAGTCACAGAAAGATGCAACTATTTAACAAATGGATGGTTTTGTAATGTGGTGGAATTGAAAATTGAAATCGGCCATTTGAGATTCAAAGGAAAAACATGCCATTTGAAGTGCTGCTTTTGATAGTGAAGGGGTATGACCTTTCCAACTAGTCATTGACATATTCAAATGTGTTCATGGGCTGGTATGTAAACTTCTACATACCGACCGGATGTATTATCATATAGTGATAATAATGTTGCAAAATCATTTATATGCTTTCTTCGAAGTGATATATTTATCAATTACAAGAGGCCCAAGATGATATTGAGTGTCATTTAAAATGATATTAATATAAAGAAATAATCATGAAAGTGTGGGGGTCTTTTAGAAAGGACAAGACCATACTGAAAATATGAAAGACATTTCGCAAATCTGAATTCGACATAATGATGCTTATTAAGTAAGCATATGAATGGACATGGCCATTGGGTCATGCATGTTAGTCATAGCAAGGAAAGAATAAAAGTCAAGAAGTGATTTTCTAATAATTTCTAGTGAGGCATGAAGGCCTAAAAAGATAGATAGAGCCTATCTTAGTTGTTCCTTACTTCTTAAAGTGGAAATGTGATCGATTTAATGATAGCATTAAAAGAAACTACAATTATGAAAGAATTGTGGGGGTTGGTTAAAAGTAGTTTGCTAATTGAACGACATTTAAGATGTCATCTCTTGTAATGAGTAATTGTTTAAGGTACGGCAAGGTTAGAGATCTTCTTACAAATACCTTAAATGTGGGGAAGTTTACCCAAGTGCTTATTGTTAGCAAATTACTTAGTAATTAAGTCCTAATATAATTTTGAGGACTTGACATTTCAAACAATGTCAAACAACTACTCTCGTATGAAATATAATTTCATAAGATGGATTGTGCACACCATTAATGATAGTCAACCTAGTGGTGAATCCAATTATTAAATGTTAGACTAGAAAGTAAGTTGATCATTGAAGGGAATGAGGCTAAAGCCAACATAACTAATGAATCAACCGAGTGGAAACTTAGCTTAGTTGATTGGAGATTCCATGGTATAAGTTTAATAGACAAACTGGTTGTGCATGATTCAAAGAAGTTAACACATCATATACCTCATTCCTATGATCGAAGAAGTGTGTTGCCTGCAAAAGTTTAGGATGTATATTTATAATTAATGACAATGATATCTTATAAATAAGAGGAATATTGCAGAGTATTCTTAATCAGTGGTCACCTATGTGAAAGTAGAAGTGGGTCGCTTCTATGAGTAGGAGATGGCTAAATTCTCTAAAGCTCTCATGAATCCGGGATTTGTTCAGTACCAAAATGAACACAACCGTATGAACTGGAATATATTAGGATTAGTGATGTGTGTTACTTCTTATCTCGGTTTACTGCTGCGATGAACAGTTCAAGATTTCATATCAACTGCGTCACCAAGTAAATCCGATAAGTATTCACTAGGGTAGGTTCAAGTCCAAAAGACACATCTCCCGATGCATCTTTTGTCTGTCTATACTCTCAAATTCTTCCTAATTTTTCATTCATGTGAGGGATTGTTGGAATTTATATATTGTAATATTAATAATTATAATATTTAATTCAAAATATTGAATGAAAAATGCATAACCGTTTGAAAGGGATCAAGGCAATCCTTGGTAAACGGTATCATCTAATAGATGAATGTTTGCATCTCTTAATCAACCAGTATCTTAGGTTTTATATAAACTCACGTTAGTATAGTCGTGAGATTATTATGAGAAGAGTTTTTCTCTAAGGTCTTTTATTCTTGGCTAGTCAAATTCCGCTAAGGTCTTTTATTCTTGGTTAGTCAAATTACGAGTCATGTCTTCAGAGTATGAAATATATAAAGTTCGTCAGAGTCCGATGATTGAAGCACTTTGACTTCGGATTATAAATTGTTGAATCCTAGGAGACAGACACCTACTGAACTACAAGCACAAGAGTATGGGCGAAATTCTGTCTTTAGAACATTACATTTATGCAAGCCTTAATCTCCAAGTTTGTTAATTTTTCTAACTTTCTTTTTTGTTGTTTATATTAATCTCATACATAATTGATGTTGTGAATTTCTTTATGATTATTATTATTGTAATTCTTGTGTTATTTTCATATTTTCTAATATTGCTCCAACATAAACGTTTTTCTTCAGTAAGTGGCTCTTTACCACAGTGGTAAAAAGGAGTTGAGCTCTTACATGACGGCATGGGTTCGAACTCCGTCAATAACTAATCTGATGAAATCTATCGTTTGACCAAAAAAAAAAAAAAACACTTTTTTCTTCAAATAAAATATACATATCGAATCCTTAACAAAGTTTTTCCTAACTCTTAGATGCCATAGTATATATACAATCTAATGTATCATAAGGATCAAATCCAATCCAAAGGGATCATTCATTAAGTTTTTAAGAGTTTAAAGTTCTAATTTGGGACGTTATCATATTTTAGTGGTAACGGACCACTCTTCGTTGAGTGCGAGAAAATCTGACACGCTTGACATTCAACATCGTATTTTCTGGTTTGAAGAATAGCCACCGGGGGTGGTCCCCTAGCAACTATCCAGTCAATTTTCTCACCAAACTGCCTACATAACATGCATCCCATCCTACTGACATTCATATTTTTCTAAAATTGTTCTCTCCGGTCAATTATATTAAACAAACGTTTGATCATACGAAGAAAAAGATCGATATTCAATGGAATGCACGTCAAAAGCAAATGAGAATAGGAAGAAACTAAAGCTTATCTTTTTAACTTGTTCAAATTAATTAATAGAGAAAAATTCATTATGAGTGCCTAAATGAATGGACCACGATTTCGAACATATCACATTAATATAATTCAAAACTTGCACGAATACAAGAATTGACAAGTTGATCAGTACTCGTATATGTGTAATAAGAAGCTTGTAACTCACGGGTGGGTAGTTAGCATTTTCTCCTACCTTCCATGTTTCGTTTTGAGAGGTAATTTTCAACATCGCTCTTGTTATAAATAAATTAAATTAAACTAGGGTGCTTGCACCAGAGAGTCTCCCTCAAGCCCAAAAAATGAAGAGATTTTTCAGTTTGACCGGCACATAAGGTGGTACACCACGTGCCATTATACAAATGGTGGGATATGTGTGTTAAAAAGTTAATAATTTAAAAAGTAAAATTTCTCATCACTCACATAAAAACACATGGTGTATCACCCATGTTCGTGTGACAATAAAAAAATTCTCCAAAAAAAGTGCATGCATTACGTACTTCCAATAATCTCATAGTGTGGAATAGATAGAAAGTTATTAATCAAATATAAATAATTAAACAATCCAAGTTCTAAGAATCTGAATTCCTGGTACGTACATGTTTTTTTTTTTTTTTAATTTCAAATTAAACTACACAATAATATATTTACAAACTGCAGCTTGCATGTAAAATAGAGAATTGCTTAGCTCTTAAGGTTGAGGAGAGTTCATCCTCAAAACATTTATCGACTTTTTTTTATAGAATTTCATGTTTATGATCGTATTTGTTTATATTATAAATCACAATGTAAAAATTATCTATGCCAAAAATCAATTAAAACTAAGATCGTTTAGTCAACTAATTGTAGCAAAAAATAAACGGTTCACAATACTTTTATCAAATCCATCCGCATGTTTTTATACAGTTCGATGACTAAACGATCTTAGTTTTAGTTGATTTTTTTTTTTTTTTTGTAGAGATGATCTTTATAATGTGATT
The DNA here is from genome assembly GCF_019419815.1 of Pyrus x bretschneideri. Lineage (NCBI taxonomy): Eukaryota > Viridiplantae > Streptophyta > Magnoliopsida > Rosales > Rosaceae > Pyrus > Pyrus x bretschneideri. The sequence continues at coordinate 4,883,666 of NW_025999798.1, forward strand.
TATAATATAGACAGTTCTAACCATAAGCACAAAATTTTGTGACCAAGCCATGAAGTATTTTAAAGTGAAGCTCCTCCTCAATTGTAGTCAAGTGTAAGATATTAATTATGTCTCTCTGCACCGTGCATATTGACATATAATTAATTAAAATGGAGTGTAGATTTTCATCTGGCTCAAAATATGCTCAAAGTTATCAGTAGACTTCTCGATGGGATGAGAATGCATGCCTTCATAAGTTGTCACAACGACTCCTTCATCTTTTGTTAACCTTTGAACTTGCTTTTTCACATTGCACCCCTGATGTGTGCACCTGTAGTAGCTTCTGCAAAAATATAAACAAATATACAAGTTAATTCATTATTCTTGATCGTTTAACATGTGGAAATTAATGGATTTATTTTCTATGCATGTTTGAATATGTATATTGTAATGTTTTCTGAGCACTAGTTCTATAAGAGCAGTTGAAGAATCAGTATTCTGTCAACGATTTTCCTATTCTTAATTGAAAAGAATTAATTAATTTCTGTATACATTTGAGGATTAACTAGACCAAGTTCCTTTTTTTTTATCCCCTGATATATCTGAATTTAATTATTTTAAAATACAACATTAAAAGTTTCTTGATGACCTTATTTATAAGTATATGCAACACCCCATCTTTCTCTAATGTGAGATTCATTCTCAACATTGTGATACAAATTCTCGGAACAACACATATCAAGAAAGCTGACTGCACTGGCACTCCTTGTTATATAACTACTAATAACACTGTTTTCATACTATATACACATTCAAACATGCAGTTATAGATCACTTTAATTAATTTGTTCACTTAATTAATTAATTAATACAATCTATAAGGATTAAACAGTAGTGAAGTGAACTTTTCAATCAAGCCGATCGAGAGAATTAGCAAGGCTAAAGAAGCCAAAGGACACCATATGATACATATCCCAAATGAAGAAATTGTTAAGATACTAGGAGAGCAAGGAAACCCTTAAACAAGAAGCGCAAATACATGCATTCTCATGGGCACGCTAATGCAACCTTGGCAAAAATGTTTCTTACAGCACATATTGTTTCTTTCTTACACTGTTGCTCACCTCGATCAACCAACTCCCATATGTGTATTCACATCAATTTTTATGGTTATATTCTTCAAGTTTATTTGCCTGCCTATTCATCTTATATATGCGGTCTATGACCGATAATTAACCAACCATTGTCGGTAGCCGAGCTCGCAAAGAGCTGATCAGAGGAAACAGAAGGCTAGGAGCTATAAAGTGTATGAAATGATCATGATCCATATATATATATATATATATATATATATATATTTATACATATACACACACACACACACACACATACACACCATACATAACAGAGCTAATTAAGAACCTAGCTACATGTATGTATGTACGTACCTCGGAAATTTGTTGTTCTTCACTGCTTTTTGACCATACTTCCTCCATCTATATCCATCATCAAGTATATCAACTTGGCTCCTTGTTTGAAAAGCATATCTGGGCTTTCTTATTTTTTTCTGATCTCCTTTTTTCATCCCTAATCTCACAGTTGCCTCACTTCTTTCAGATCCTCCAAAGCTTTTTTCCTGAGAACTAGAATTGTTCTTGATCATATTGTTTGAAGCCTCCATCTCTGACATCAGTCCTAAGAACCCATTCGATGATTTACTATTTTGGAATTGGTGAAGATCATTACTATTGTAAACGTGATGAGCTGGGTTCCCCATGTTCAATGACAGGGGAAAAGGAGCAGGCGCCGTGGATGAAGAAAAGAATGTTGGGTAATTTTCCATCAGAGAGAGAAAGAAATAGAGGGGGCGGTTGGGTTTGTTTAGTGACGATAATTGATTTATTTATAGATTGTATGGCCTGTGGTTTTCTACTTTTCTGATTGGAAACTTAGAATTATTTAAGGGTGAAGGCGGCTCGGTGGCTGCGAGGGTCCATAAGCTTCTTTTGTCGTATGTTTGATGTCGTAAACGGCACGTAAGTGGTGAGATTAATAAAGAAATTGTCACTTCCACAAGGATAATCCATCATCAACCCTGATTACTACGATTTTATGGGACTTCATGAATCTTAAGGGTGAAAATTGATGTAAAGCCTGTCACTTGATTGTTAGGGAAATTCTATGGCCGCATGAATCTTAAAGGTGTATGGTTTTTTGAATATAACATCATAATCTCAAAGTTTATGGTAAGGTTATACAAATCATATTATTTATTACACCACTGCCATTGATTTTTACATCATTAACGAGTAGTTCCAATAAAAGTAAGTTATCATAAGTGGACATCTTGGAATTACGCATTAGCATCAGTCACTTTGGGCTCCTAACTTTCATATTTAGTGGTGTTACAATATGACATTAAGTTGTTAACTTTCAACATCTTAATTACAAGAAATATAAGGTCACATGCATCATAATAAAATGTTACAATCCAATGTGACGTGAATTTTGAAGCGCACACATTAGCAATGATCGCGGATTGAACGGACACACGAGAAATGGATGACACACAAGGAACCCATGCCAAATAAAATTCAATAATAATATTTTAAACGTGCCCTAAACCCTGAATTACATTGTGCTTAAATGGAGAAAATAACCTAGAGCTTTAACAAGAAATAAAAATACATAAGAAAAATACTTAATTTCTTGTCTGATAAGCAATTATGGAAAATAACATAATAACTTAATTTATTACAAATTAAGAATAATTCCTTGGTTTTTACCCTACATCACAAAGTTACAGAATAATAATAGTCGCTTAGTATTACGTTGTAGGATTTTACTCTAAATTGATTAATCTTGTTTCAGATGGTTGGTTTTGACATCACAAAGTTACAGAATAATAATAGTCGCTTAGTATTATGTTGTAGGGTTTTACTCTAAATTGATTAATCTTGTTTCAGATGGTTGGTTTTGACCAAACTCACTTAGGTTTCGTACGGGTATACATTTCTTTGAAATATGAATATATGTATGCACCCTGTATTTTAACAAACAATATTTCTTTTGTTTCATAAATTAACTAATCTTGTTCACGTGTATTATATAGACCATATAAATATATAAGTGCACGTTATGGCAAGCTACAGCATATTAATTTAGGCTCCCACCACACGAGTTCAGGCCCGTGCAATTGGAGTTGTGACTCGTCGCCAGTGTCTGGTAGTGGAGGTTCATTTTCTCGAGTCAGAACACGTGTTTTGAGATCATTCTGTAATCTCTTGACCGTCGGGATAATTAAACTCATTATTAAGAACTAATCCTAAAACTCCATTTCCAGGAAGCAGGCATTGCATCCTCAAACTGCAGAGGAAAAACCATGTGATTAATTAGACCATTTCGAGGAAATGGGTGGTTATGCTACAAATATTATCTCATCATGATATTCAAATTCATATCATGGTTATCCTAAAAGTACATGGGGCGGTCAAACCAAAACAACTATGCTAGTTATTTCAACAAGTTTTGCAAGATTGGGGTAACTTATGTCAATTTTTCTTTTTAACAGTCTGAATTACTTTTTTTTTTTTTTGTTGAACAATAGTTTGAATTACTCAGCAGTATGAAAAATAAACATTCGTAATTGAGTTAATCATATATTATTTTTTCAATTTGCCAATGTAATAGGTAAAAAGTTGAATTATCTAGTAATTCGAACTAAAGAAGACAAACTCATATATATATATATATATAACTTCTGGATATTTTAAACTAACCAGAGTTAGCGGGATTTAATCGATGTTGAAAGTGTGTAAAAGAACAACTATTCGCTGTCCACTCGGTTTGACTATGCACAGTACAGCGAAAATGAGAGCTCTGATATCTTTGAAACTTGAAGCTGAAATATCATAAAATTAAGGGCTTCACTGTTCATTAGCACGTAGAATCAATTTGTATGTTTTCATCAGATTGAATTGACTATAGACAATAAGTTATGGTAATAAATCATTATACTAGAAGGAATAAAACTTGAGTTGAAAGTTTAACTCTATATTTTATCAACTATTTTATGTATAATGTTAGAAAAATTATAATGTTTTGACAAAGATGCTACCAACCTTCTCAGCCGGATTTTTTCATTACATTATCAGTTCTTCTTTTCATTATGCAATATTGCATTATGATCAAGGCCATTTATTTTCTAATTTGCTCTTTAAGGATCAATTGTGCAAACAAATTAACCAAAACATAAACGTTTAACTGATTTGCAATAAAACAAAAAAAATGTTTAATTGATCGACTAATGCTATCAAAATTGTAGTTGTTAATTAGGGTATTGCTATCCACCCATTCATTTTTACTTCTTAGATACCTTTTCAATTTTCGATCATCTGATAGGAAGAATTGAATAAGATAAGTGACAAAAAATTAGTAAGAGTGTGTGGAAGGCAAAAATGGGTGTGTGAATAACACATCTTTTAATTAAATAACTTAATTAATTTGTCTTTTTATTGGATAATGATTAAAAGACCAAATGATTTCAGATTTAGTTATTTTCGAAAAGTTGATCTTTAAATAATGACTCAAAAAATATACAGTTAGAATTCTTGTGTAACATTGTACTATTGTAGGATGAGAATGAGAATTGTGAAGAAAGAATGAAAAAGTTTAAATGAGAAAGGTTCTCAATCAGACCTTCTCGACTCTTCTAAAAAGGATGATATCATACACCACTTATATTCGATTGGAAATTCTGTGGCCTCTGCATTATATTCTTTTACTTTCATATACAGAAGAAAGAAAGAGTAAAAGAGAGAAACTTTGAACGGACACGGCAACGAAAGGGAATTATCAAGGAAAGTCATAGCTAATGATGGCGGCCTAAGTTTTTAACATTATGTATAAGGTTATTTAGAAAAAGGTCCTTGAAATTCTTATTTTCCAAACAAAAAATCCACACAATATTAAACTTTCAAATAAAACTTAAATTTCAAATAGAGTACCATGTAGACAAATATGTAATCAATTATTATCACATATTTACAACTTATGCCACAAAACTCTAGTTATGTCAATAAATATTATTACTCACCCTAATTATGATTAGCAATTAACCTCATATGGAAATTTTACCTTTCTTGTATGATAAATATCAGGAATATATATATATATATATAAATTTAGCCATGTTCATAAACAATTATTGTCACATCCCAGCCTGGGCCCTCACAACATCCTAGGCTCAACTCCGCCGTAGCACGATATTGTCCGTTTTGGGCCCCAACCACACCCTCACGGTTTTGTTTCTGGGAACTCAAACGAGAACTTTCCAGTGGGTCACCCATCCTGGGATTGCTCTCGTGCGCTACTCGCTTAACTTTGGAGTTTCGATAGAATCCGAAGCCAATGAGTTCCCAAAAGGCCTTGTGCTAGGTAGAGATGGGGAATATACATATAACGCTTACAGGATCCACTCCCCAGGACGATGTGGGATGTTACAATTATGGGCACATTTTTCGTTTGGAAAAAAAAAATCCTTTGTACAATCAGTTATTTTGCATCAAATAATAATATTGTTTTATAAAACAACAAAAAACCAATTAATATTCTTTTATGTTGTAGGTAAATTATTTTACCTAGATTATTACATACATTAGGCATTTTTTGTTTGTTATCATATATGCTTGTTAAAAATAATTTATCTATATTTATATGTAAAATATAAGTAAATTAATTTTGAATCAAATAGTATTTATTTTGTAGGTAAATTAAAATAGTAGTTCCATTATTTTGGGAAAATTAAACAGTGCCTAAATTATTTCGTAAAAATTAAACCAAGACAAATTATCTCCATTAAAATAAAATAGTACATATTCGACAAAAAATAAATAAATAAAATAAAATAGTAGATACATTATTTTCTTATATGATTAAACAATAGGTAAATTATATTGTAGGTACATTATGTTTGTAATATAAAAAAAGAAATTGAAATTCATAAAAAAAAATAGTAGATATATTAATTTTTAATCAAATTTCCTTTATTTGTAGGTGAATTATTTTCATGCATTATTATATATATTGGGCACATTTTACTACTAATATATATATATGCGCGCGCGCGCGCGCAATAATTTAGATTGGGCACATCACATCACCACAGCCTCACCTGCTTCCTGTCCAAGGAATTGTAAATGAATTAATGATCAATTAAGATCAAAAACTTAGTTAGTTGATAACTTTCCCTGTTTCCTAATTATCTTTCGATTGTAGGTATACGAAAATGTGCCAAATAGCTAAAGTGGATGAACAACAATTTTAATTAGTAATTAGAACACTAATTTGTTAAACTGAATAGTTCAACTTTCAACTTTCGACTATGAGAGTCTTCGTGTTCCTTCTCTTTCATGCATACATAAGATTAGGGGTGCAAGCTGGTTTGGATTCCAATCCAAATTTTAGATGATTCAAAATTATAACTAATATTTGATTCCGAAAATTTTCTCGACTGGCATTGGATTGCTTATTTGTGATCGATCCTACTGAAAAGGACCCCCTGCGTAGGATGCATGGGATTAGGTGAGCAATTTTGTGCGTCCACCTAGACCTAATTGCAAGGGAATAGATATAAATCTCTAACGAATGAAAACTATTTCATGGTACGATAATATAGGTGTTTGGCATGTATAACGAGACCATCTATTGCGAGATTAGATCTGCTTTTATACTTAGAATCTATAGCAAGCTAGCTAAAAAGTTGTACATGATCATCCCACTCAAAATATTAGCCTGCTAGATGATACCCACTTTTATAAACTTAATTAGATGCTAACTTATTTCTAATTAACTGATAGGTGACATCTAAGGATGTGAAAAAATGTCCACATCAGAAGTTTATTAAATTTTACACTTAACAAGGCGTTGGATTATTATTCCATGTATTGTCAATTGGTCTTATGATGTAAGAGTATGTTGATACTTACTTTTAAAGTCCAACGATCATACGTACTTCAAATCACCTAATTTTTTTTGTCTATGTTTCATCACAATAGATAGTGCGAGACGTGGAAGTTTACAAACCTTCCATTTTGTTATAATTAAGGAAGATGCACTATTCCTTACATATGCAAATTAGCTTAACGATAAAACTTCAAACGTTTTTTCAGTTTCGTTAATCGACTAGTGTGGCCTTAATGTTATATTTGGGATCTTTAATTATGACCAGTTCATAAGTTCTTTGACCCCTAGTCTGCCGAACTGCTATTAAAGGATGTAAATATGATAGTACTGTACTAACATAGAGGGTGCATGCATGGCATGTTTCATCAAATAATGCTGCAAACGTAACCAGTTACGTAAGCAGCCAAGTTACCTCATGCTTAAGGGGGCCAACGTATAGAGCACGCTGCATTGGTACCGTATTTCATGGACAGTAGTCGAGGGAGATGGAACTAGCCTTTAGGATTCGGGGCTCGTTAAGTCTGTGTTTATTCTTAAGTGATATTATACACTAGTTTACCATATCATGTTAAATTTATTTACATAAATTGACGTTGCTATTTTTTTTTAATTATTATTACAAGCAGAATTATACATTATTTTACACTAAAAGAAAAGAAGAGAGTTTGAACTCAAAACGCATTCTAATGAACAAAAAGACTTTAACGGGCAATTCAACACTTTGCTAATTAAATACACTAAATTATGTAAACTATGCACGCACTCTTGTGGACATGTATTGTGCAGAGAAAAGTTACGTGTGTACGTAGATGAGTATTGGTTTTGGTGACTTTTGTCTTCTTAGTTTGAATTGACGAGTTCCAAAATTGTAGATGAGTTGATGGCATGGTGAAATTTGAATGATGTATTAGAGAATAGAGATTACATCAACATCAAGGACAAAGTAGGATTCAAATGTTCTTAGTTTAATTTTTTAGTCATTTTTACTGTTCTAAAAATTCTCGTTTAACACCGTCTAGGCGGAATAATTTTCTTTGTATAGTTGTTTACTCGTTTTACACTTCTCTACTGCACGTGAGTTCCGTTAATTCTTCCAATAAAGAAAGATTATACACAAATTTGAAACGGCTTGAGTTATATAATTATATCGCTCTTATTAATTTTTACTGATATTTTTTTGTCGAATTTTCTTTCTTCAACCCGAGCATTAATTGTTCCATTTAAATATACATTGTGTGTATAAGTATCAGTAAAAAGATCAGAAACTAAAAGTTGTGACTTGCAAATGGCCCCTTACCACAATGGTGGAAAGGTGATGTGTCCTTGCACAACAGTGTAGGTTTAAACTCCGTCGGTAATTAATCTAACATTTAACTTACTAATGCTATCGCTTGAATAAAATTAAAAAAAGCTATGACTTAACTTTTACTGAAGAAACATCAATATTTGTAAATATCAGATCGATAAAGAAGTACACACATATAATTTCCAAATACCCAATGTTCATCTTTTCAATCGAGTGAAAGATAGTGAATCCAATTGCATGACATTTCAATATGCGTGTGTTATATCACCTGGTCAACAAATTGCATGCACATATATTCTTAGGGAATTATCAACGGATAGTCATTGCCCAAATTGCATGCACATAAATTCTTAGGGAATTATCAACGGATAGTCATTGCACATAAATTCTTAGGGAATTATCAACGGATAGTCATTGCCCAAATTGCATGCACATAAATTCTTAGGGAATTATCAACTGATCGTCATTGCCTACGTATCAAATGATGCCATCTGATGTTTATTTGACCTTATATCCATACTTTCACAACGTACATAGCATGCTAGTCTGCTAACAATTTATTCTTGTAAACAATTTGGTGCTTCCTTAATTTTGATAAAAACTTTTCTAATCAAATTAAGATGAAGCATACATAATCTGTAAACTATTTGGTACATGTAATGTCATGACATGTATTTGCATGAACTAGTTATAATAATTTATTTCGTTCAAATTTGTTTTTAACAAGAATTGAATCTTAACAATACTTCTTTTATAATGCGATATTATCATTTCCTGTTATGATCATCACAATACTTCTATTTTTAACACAAACCCTATCAATACTCTTATATCACATATATTAATTAATACTTGTTATTACAGATTTAGAAGCTAATTCGTCATTAATTGGAGAAGCTTCTCGTGTGCATGCATAAAGCTCGATGACTATTCCAGTCAAAGTCTTCTGAACTTTCTGAGAAACGCAGCTTCAAGTTGTTGGGTAGAACTAGGGGTGGGTTCGAAAAACCGGAAATCGAAAAAAATAAAACCGAACACTAAACTGAAGTCGAAATAAACCATCGAAGAAAAACCAAACCAAATTAAAAAAAAATATTGACCGAACTGAATTATATTGGCTTGATTTTGGTTTCAGACCATCTTCAATGGTTGGGCTAAAGGTCAAATTGTTTAGCCTGTAAAATTTAGTTTTTAGTCCAGAAACAGTTTTTTTGCTCCAACCGTTCTAGCCTAAAATTTTAGCCCGGAATTATTAAAGAATGAACTTAGGCTTTTTTTTTTTTGTTAAATTAAATTTAAAAAAAATAAATAAATATGTAGACCATCGTAAATAAATTTTATAAACATTTTAATATAAAAAAAATTGAATTCCCATAAATATTTGGTGAAGTCCACTCCGATTTCTGGGCTAAATTTTGGGGGGAATTTGGCATTGGTTTAACATTTAGCATTTAGCCCAAAATTTCCCCTTGGGTTGGAGTGGGTTTGGGGGGAAATTTTGGGGGATAATTTGGTTTTTAGCCCACCATTGGAGTTGGTCTCAAAGATGCGGACCGATTTCTAAACCCACTTAAACGACGTCATTTTATGATACTTAACTAACCCTAACTAATACATTACACAGTGTACATGTGCAATTAGCTTAAGGATTTGTTAATGTCTTTTATTGCCAATTGCTTAAGATGAAATGGATTTTGGCAGAAGCCAATTCCTTAACTAATACACGGTATGAAATGGATTCTATGTTAATTTATCATTGCATACAATTATTAAAGTTTAGTTTTTTGCACTATAACTATTTGAGGTCAATGCCTTATATGACCATGCATTATAAAATAGTGTTTTGTTGTCCCCTCCCCAAGGCAGCATTGCCAAGCCGGCGATCCATATTTTTTTATTTGAGGTCAGTGCATGCATTTGATTAAGACTTCTGCCCAGTTGCATTTTTGTTTGGTTATTCATGCAAGCTTAGCTTGATACAATTATTAGTATCATATTTTATCTTTAAATTGTTTTATCATTTTTGGTAATGGAATATGTATATGCATTTGTGCTCATTTTTGGTAATAAAATATATATGCATCTGCCCTCCTTTGAAGTTTCAACAATGCATACATTAAGTGATATAGTGTACCCTGCAAGCTGCAACGTTAGTCCTTATTTAACTTGGTATTCTTTTTCTGGATTGATATGGTGTGCAAAAGAGTTTCAGGAAAAATAAAATAAAATAAAATAAACCGAAGCTAAATCAAACCGATAAAACTATCAAAAAGAAAACTAAAACGAACCGAACCGCATAGTAACTTTGATTCGGTATTCAGTTTCAACAATAAATCAAACCGAATCCTAGAATAGAAGAAATCCTTATGTCGGCCTGTTTGTGTCTCGTGGCCCAGATCAGATTCTTCAAGGTTTTCTTTATAGCCCATCATTGTATACGTGCATGCCTCAGCGCCTCTAATGCTTCTCCCAGGTCATGAGTTCGATTCCCAGGTGTGTCCATTTCCTTTTTCTTTTCTCTTATTTTCTGTTTTATTTGTTATTCTATTTCTTTTATTGTTTTCTAATTTTCTTTTCTTAGGTTATTTTCTTCATTTTTGATAGTCATTTTACGTTTCCTAGGATTTAGTTTTTTCTTCTTTTCTTTTTCTATTTATTTTCCACACCTTGAGGACAATGTGTGATTTAAGTTTGGGGATGGGAAATAAGAAATTTTTAATTTTTGAGTCAATAAAAAATTTTCATTCTTCTTAAGTTAATATCCATGAATTATTTTAAACGTTAGAACAAACGGACATGGTGAAGATTAGGGTCTTTTCTATTTATTGTTGCTTATACATTAATTCATGAATTATACTTCGAAATTTGCACATCATACCAACATGGTTTGTGGGGAGTGAGATTGAAACATTTACTTTTAGTCTAAGTTTAATTTTAATTTTTGTTAGTTATTGTTATAAATAAAGTAATAATTGTTCCACCAGAGGCTTTGCCTAGTAACCGGGCCAGTTGACACACCCCGACCCAGAAAGTCCACTTGGACCCTGAATCGAGCTGTGCTGGCCGACACCTGGAAGGTGACGAAGCCATAAAATGTGATAGTGCATAAAAAGTGAATAAATTTGAATCTAAAAGTGTCTAAATACCAGAGTGCGCTACGAGTGGGAGCGAACCCATTTCACACGCGATGTCAGAGCATAAGTGAGGTACAGTAGTATGGGTAAGAATCATACCCTCAAAAATATCCATCAATACAAAGATTCGTCACAGATTCTTGTCGATACAAACTCAGCAGTTAAAACCTGGAGGGCACCAAACAGAAGGTGTGAGTAAGCAATAAAACCAAGCTTCCCAAGGTTACTACCTCTCAAAAAGTAATGCCCCTAAATGTAAAACCCGTATCGTTTTCCATAAGACAGTACAACATATATACATATATCCAAACCATACTCGGAAATGACCAAAACCACGGTTTGCCATCAACTCCACCATACATCAATAAGTAGGCCAAATGAACTAAATCAATACAAAATGATATATCAATCGGAGTCACCTATAGTGACCTGTACGACTTATCCACATCTCGTCAATCTTGGCTAGCATGTAAGTCGGAGTCACCTATAGTGACCTGTACGACTTATCCACATCTCGTCAATCTTGGCTAGCATGTAAGTCGGAGTCACCTATAGTGACCTGTACGACTTATCCACATCTCATCAATCATGGCTAGCATGTAAGTCGGAGTCACCTATAGTGACCTGTACGACTTATCCATATCTCATCAATCATGGCTAGCATGTAAGTCGGAGTCACCTATAGTGACCTGTACGACTTATCCATAAGTCGGAGTCACCTATAGTGACCTATACGACTTATCCACATCTCGTCAATCATGGCTAGTATATAAGTCGGAGTCACCTATAGTGACCTATACGACTTATCCACATCTCGTCAATCATGGCTAGTATATAAGTCGGAGTCACCTATAGTGACCTATACGACTTATCCACATCTCATCAATCTTGTGCAACACATGGCAACCAGTACGACAGTATCGAAGTTGCCTAACTCATAACTGTAGTCATGCTATAACTCAATCGATTCAATTAATACCATAAACTCACCTGAACTTACCTGGGTGTCTTGAGTTCACCTTTGCACTTGAAAGCATTCCCAATAATTATAAGCAAGTAATATACATATGGATATATCATGATGCAATCTACTACTCAACCATGTCGTAGCATTTTCAATTATAAACAATATGGTGTGAAGTGTACAATCAATAACGCCATACTCCCAAACTACTTATTTTCAGGGATAATTATCCATAACAATCCAATTAACTCTAATTTAACTAACTAATTCACAAAACTAAAACTTGTCTTTACCAATTTCCTTCGCATTACTCAATTTCCCAAGCAAGGCTTTTGTCTCAAATATTTTATGGCTGCATCTAACGTCTCGTTAGACTGCCTACGTACCCTAAACAGGGATCAAGCCATTCGTAGTTCACATTGTACTTCAAGCATTCACAATAATTATATATGAAAGTAATATGCCTAATCAATTTAAAGGTGTCGATAGAACTCTCAATAATATGCACAATAAAAAGGAAAAGATCCACTCACCTGGAGTCCACGCTATACTACTCTAGCACGCGCATCGAGGCGTCCTGAATGATCGGTCCCTGTGGCCAATTATCAAATCACATCTCAGAACTCTTATCTGAAGAATATGCAATTCACATAAAACACAACCTCCACGACATTCTAAAATAGGTTGAGACCTATTGACCACAAGTCAACCGTCGATCAAAGATCGACGGTAGGGTTTACAACCCTGTATAACCTGACCCGGAAGATCCGCATATCAGATTTCCAATCTGCAACTTCCAATGATCCACAATATGTTTCTAGAATAACATCTTAAAATTTCATTACGATCCAACGGTCAGATCTTCGCCAATTGCCTAAAACAAGTGGCCGTGAACATTTATTTTACTAACTTACAAATCCAATTCAGGAAGATCCGTAAGTCGGATTCCCGATCCGTAAATTCCTATGATCTTTAAATATTACGTAATATAATGTATCCAATTTTGGTGACGATCCAACGGTCGGATCATCGATTCACATTTTTATCAAGTAGCGTATTATAACGAATTTAGGTTCCAACGATCAACCTACGTCATTCAAATGACAAAACTGAATTCAAAACATTCGACATAGCCTAAAAATAGCATTGGCGGCTCACCGGCCACGCGCCGCCGCACGCGCCGCCGCGGGTGGCGGTCGGCCGCCCCGACTCGCCGGAAAATCCAACTAATTCCAAAAATTATCAAACTTCACAGAAATGAAGATCTCAGTGAGTGGAGCAACTTTCATACCTGCCACGAAGTCCAAAAGTGGACGGAAGATGGTCAATTTTGCCCACGAAGCCGGCGGGTGCCTAAAACTTCCCGACGTCGATTCGTCGTCTACGGTGGTCCAACGGGGTCAAGGTTGGTTGGGTTTTGCTCCTGGGATGATGGGCTACAAAGCCCAAGTGGTGGCATCGGCCATCGCTTTGCCGATTTGCCGGAAAATGGAGAAGGGTGGCCGGAGTACCATTGATTTTCGTCAACTTTCGTGGCCTCAAACCTCCACATCCCGTGGTCAATCAAGGTGGTTCTTGGGTGGGTTTTGTAGAGGGGAATGAGAGCTTCAAAATGGTGGTGGTGGCATCGAAAAACTCCACCGGAGTTGGCCGGAATCGGCCTTGGAATATGGCCTCGCGGTGGTGCGGGTATGGGTGCACGGGAAGCCCTTTTCCCCCTTTTTTTTTTTTTCTTCTTCTTTCTTTCTGATTGGGCTTCCATTTAATTTAAATAAACACTCACCTTGAATAACCAATTTCGAACGTCCGTAACTATACCGTTATAATCCGGACTCGCAAACGGCTTTCGCCTATACGTTCGTACCAATGAGTACTACGTGGATATGCTAAAAGAATAAGTCCCACATCTTTCAAGTCGATGGTCAACGGAAGTCAAAGTCCTTGCCTCTAGGGCAATTTCGTAATTTCACGCTTTTAAAATAAAATAAAAACGTAAAATTTGGAACGGGTTGTCACAATCTACCCACCTTAAGAAAATTTCGTCCTCGAAATTTAAAATCATCAGTCGAAAGTAGAATACTCAAAATTAAAGAGATATACCTGTAAATACATACACAAGGAAGACATCAAGTTATAGCGACTACATAAAAGAGGATAACATTCCGTCATTATCGGAGTGTTATGACTCTTCTTTCATGCCTCCAAACCTATTTTCCTTCTCTTTTATTTAAACGTGTTCAAAGCGTAACGCACTTCGAAATTTAGCATGTAGTATTTTTGGGTCAAGCCCAAGCAACCATTAACGAATTAAATAAGTAAATACAAATATTAACGTAGAATAATCTACTTGTTTACTTGCTTAACAACCCAACGAATAAGTTATTAATATTATGGTCTGTACACCACAAAACCGACAATTCACTGATGTCTTGATAAGCAAGTAACAATTCCCGAGGGTGCAATATTACCATCTTGCCCCTCAATGGGAAATACACATACCAACCTCGATCGTACTCATTCACTACCTTCTGAGGCAACAACGTCAATAACATAAATTTTCTACATCACCATCTCAATTAAATATTCGTTCGCAATAATCTGCTGTAAATCACAAGCTGCACATACAATATTTGTATTATATTTCGAAGGATACCATACTCTTAAACAGGAATGTAACCGTAGTTACCCATAATTCTAACAAAAGTATGCGTGCATTAAATATGCGCTGTGCGTAAAATCTCCATACATCAACCCCAATGATACCATAGTTAACTCGAAATTGTAACCGTGGTTACAAGTAACTAGAATGGAGATAAGGATATACTGTAGCCATGTTACTGGTGGGACAAACAAGATGCAACTTGTCCACAAAGGTCTGAGTAACTCATTTCAAACTAATCAATCTAGGGTTTGAAATGCGATACTTAACAACTTCTAATACTCAAAACCTTCATAACGACTTCCAAAGGCTTGGAAGTGAAACATGTAACACGATGAAATATAAATACACCAAGATGATAATCTTGTCAGGTTTCTGTTTGCTGAATTTGTATAGAAGTCTAGAAGTAGTTTTCTCAAAAAGTCATCGTCCTCTGGATGCAATTAGAAAATTGTAGTTGCCCAAGGAAGTTTGAACTCTATATCCTCAACATCCTCACAACATTAATCAAAAGCGGGGTACCTCTAGAGTGAGGATTCATTTAGAACACATCAATGGGAGCCTCGATTTTATCTCTTTCCTACTTCCACATTTGATCACGTCACAAAGATAATTTCTAGATCACATCCCCCGAAGAGGTTGACTACATCCCACTTCCATCTTAGTGGTCTTCACAAGTGTCTAGTTGTTGAAATTTCAACACCCATTTTTATGAAACAACTATTGCCAATACTTCAATTTTTAGAGCAAGAAAAATATTGTTTTCTACTTAAGTAAACCACCACCAATTGGAACATCATATAAGCGTATCATTGGTTTAGCATCACGATTAATGAATTTCACATTCTTTACATATACAACATCTCTCGAACTGAGCATATAAAAAGATACTTTCTAACTCCATTCATACAAAATGATTAAAATCATTTGAACCATTTCTTGGTAGATTAAAGGTAAATCTATATCGATACTCATACTTCCCAATCAAATAGAAAAGGACATGCTGGAAGTGTGTGAGAGTAGGTACACCATAGTGCACTCATAGATGCCAATTTAATTCCACTATTGCTTCCGACAAAACTTAGCTTGTTCCAAAAAGTAAATATAATAAAAAGTTCGAAGATCAATGAAGATTTGGACACACTTCTACATAAAAGTCCCAATCAATAATCCAATAAAATTAGAAATTGTTAATTCTAGGTCATAAGTATGATGGTTCATCTTTAGCGGTTCTACCACCGAGAAACATAAGCGTTAACCTACTAAGAAAGTCTGAATCCGAATTAACTTGTCACATCAATCGACAATCACTATGCATCATCAAAATCTCCACCGAGAAATGTCATCTAGCCTTGAAATAAGGTGATGACTGTTGACTTTAGGTCAATGAATAAGATGGTTCGTTTCAAACGGTTCTAATCGTGAAAATAAAAGCAATACTCCGTCATGTTGCCATACCAACTTAACAATGTGGTTGTATCCGTGGTAAGATTTTTGAGATATGACGCCAAAAGTATACGTCCTCGAAATTTACAGTACTACTAACCAACTCTACGACACGAACAAAAAGGTCTTCACAGTTTCCTCGACACTCATAACAATCTAACAGTGAGCTACCATCCCGCATTTCGATTCTAATGTCTACCTATGGAAGTGATCGAGAGGTGGTTAGTCAAAGGGTTTTCGTTTACCTAGATAAGTGATAGGGTAAAAACAACAATCATGAGTTTACCGTTTTATTACTAAGCTTATTTCTAAGCTTCCACGATCCTAAGGCTCAAGCGAAGTAGTTCATTGATCCTAGGAGGATTTAATGATTGCTTTTCGGATTTCTACAACTCCCAGGATATGACAACTTACATTCGCAAGCCTATTCTCACCCATTTAATAAGTACAACTACGAAAGCAAAAATTTGGAATAACGTTGATTGAAAAATCTCAATGCTAGAAAAAGACCTTGCCTAAGATCTACTTTCAAAAAGACTTCATCGACAGTCGATCTTCCTCCTAAAGATCCAACATGAACCCAAGTATGCTTGAAGATATTAGTACTAATAGGGACCGAACAATAATTATCCCTCAGATGATCTTCCGCGAAATGTTACTAAGAAATTAAGACCAACTAAGATTTCCATTCTTTAAAGAATCAATACTAACGGCGGTAGGAAAATGATAGAATTATTTGGTAATATCTCTGGCGATACATAATTATCAAAACATTTACTTAGGCCATCAACTTGCCTCACTTTTATACCTTTCCTCCACGAGGAAAATCTTCGTTTCAATTCTAAGGACAACCGCCAAAATGATTTTATAAAATGTCGTCAAGACCACAAAATTGTCCAAAACTGAAGAAAAGTTAACATATTTTCCCCAATCGACGAGGTGGCATCATTCGAATGTCAAACACAAAAACCAAGAGTGCTCACATCACGCGTGTGATGAACACAATATTGCCCAACATATGCTCTGATACCAAACTGACACACCCCGACCCAGAAAGTCCACTTGGACCCTGAATCGAGCTGTGCTGGCCGACACCTGGAAGGTGACGAAGCCATAAAATGTGATAGTGCATAAAAAGTGAATAAATTTGAATCTAAAAGTGTCTAAATACCAGAGTGCGCTACGAGTGGGAGCGAACCCATTTCACACGCGATGTCAGAGCATAAGTGAGGTACAGTAGTATGGGTAAGAATCATACCCTCAAAAATATCCATCAATACAAAGATTCGTCACAGATTCTTGTCGATACAAACTCAGCAGTTAAAACCTGGAGGGCACCAAACAGAAGGTGTGAGTAAGCAATAAAACCAAGCTTCCCAAGGTTACTACCTCTCAAAAAGTAATGCCCCTAAATGTAAAACCCGTATCGTTTTCCATAAGACAGTACAACATATATACATATATCCAAACCATACTCGGAAATGACCAAAACCACGGTTTGCCATCAACTCCACCATACATCAATAAGTAGGCCAAATGAACTAAATCAATACAAAATGATATATCAATCGGAGTCACCTATAGTGACCTGTACGACTTATCCACATCTCGTCAATCTTGGCTAGCATGTAAGTCGGAGTCACCTATAGTGACCTGTACGACTTATCCACATCTCATCAATCATGGCTAGCATGTAAGTCGGAGTCACCTATAGTGACCTGTACGACTTATCCATATCTCATCAATCATGGCTAGCATGTAAGTCGGAGTCACCTATAGTGACCTGTACGACTTATCCATAAGTCGGAGTCACCTATAGTGACCTATACGACTTATCCACATCTCGTCAATCATGGCTAGTATATAAGTCGGAGTCACCTATAGTGACCTATACGACTTATCCACATCTCGTCAATCATGGCTAGTATATAAGTCGGAGTCACCTATAGTGACCTATACGACTTATCCACATCTCATCAATCTTGTGCAACACATGGCAACCAGTACGACAGTATCGAAGTTGCCTAACTCATAACTGTAGTCATGCTATAACTCAATCGATTCAATTAATACCATAAACTCACCTGAACTTACCTGGGTGTCTTGAGTTCACCTTTGCACTTGAAAGCATTCCCAATAATTATAAGCAAGTAATATACATATGGATATATCATGATGCAATCTACTACTCAACCATGTCGTAGCATTTTCAATTATAAACAATATGGTGTGAAGTGTACAATCAATAACGCCATACTCCCAAACTACTTATTTTCAGGGATAATTATCCATAACAATCCAATTAACTCTAATTTAACTAACTAATTCACAAAACTAAAACTTGTCTTTACCAATTTCCTTCGCATTACTCAATTTCCCAAGCAAGGCTTTTGTCTCAAATATTTTATGGCTGCATCTAACGTCTCGTTAGACTGCCTACGTACCCTAAACAGGGATCAAGCCATTCGTAGTTCACATTGTACTTCAAGCATTCACAATAATTATATATGAAAGTAATATGCCTAATCAATTTAAAGGTGTCGATAGAACTCTCAATAATATGCACAATAAAAAGGAAAAGATCCACTCACCTGGAGTCCACGCTATACTACTCTAGCACGCGCATCGAGGCGTCCTGAATGATCGGTCCCTGTGGCCAATTATCAAATCACATCTCAGAACTCTTATCTGAAGAATATGCAATTCACATAAAACACAACCTCCACGACATTCTAAAATAGGTTGAGACCTATTGACCACAAGTCAACCGTCGATCAAAGATCGACGGTAGGGTTTACAACCCTGTATAACCTGACCCGGAAGATCCGCATATCAGATTTCCAATCTGCAACTTCCAATGATCCACAATATGTTTCTAGAATAACATCTTAAAATTTCATTACGATCCAACGGTCAGATCTTCGCCAATTGCCTAAAACAAGTGGCCGTGAACATTTATTTTACTAACTTACAAATCCAATTCAGGAAGATCCGTAAGTCGGATTCCCGATCCGTAAATTCCTATGATCTTTAAATATTACGTAATATAATGTATCCAATTTTGGTGACGATCCAACGGTCGGATCATCGATTCACATTTTTATCAAGTAGCGTATTATAACGAATTTAGGTTCCAACGATCAACCTACGTCATTCAAATGACAAAACTGAATTCAAAACATTCGACATAGCCTAAAAATAGCATTGGCGGCTCACCGGCCACGCGCCGCCGCACGCGCCGCCGCGGGTGGCGGTCGGCCGCCCCGACTCGCCGGAAAATCCAACTAATTCCAAAAATTATCAAACTTCACAGAAATGAAGATCTCAGTGAGTGGAGCAACTTTCATACCTGCCACGAAGTCCAAAAGTGGACGGAAGATGGTCAATTTTGCCCACGAAGCCGGCGGGTGCCTAAAACTTCCCGACGTCGATTCGTCGTCTACGGTGGTCCAACGGGGTCAAGGTTGGTTGGGTTTTGCTCCTGGGATGATGGGCTACAAAGCCCAAGTGGTGGCATCGGCCATCGCTTTGCCGATTTGCCGGAAAATGGAGAAGGGTGGCCGGAGTACCATTGATTTTCGTCAACTTTCGTGGCCTCAAACCTCCACATCCCGTGGTCAATCAAGGTGGTTCTTGGGTGGGTTTTGTAGAGGGGAATGAGAGCTTCAAAATGGTGGTGGTGGCATCGAAAAACTCCACCGGAGTTGGCCGGAATCGGCCTTGGAATATGGCCTCGCGGTGGTGCGGGTATGGGTGCACGGGAAGCCCTTTTCCCCCTTTTTTTTTTTTTTCTTCTTCTTTCTTTCTGATTGGGCTTCCATTTAATTTAAATAAACACTCACCTTGAATAACCAATTTCGAACGTCCGTAACTATACCGTTATAATCCGGACTCGCAAACGGCTTTCGCCTATACGTTCGTACCAATGAGTACTACGTGGATATGCTAAAAGAATAAGTCCCACATCTTTCAAGTCGATGGTCAACGGAAGTCAAAGTCCTTGCCTCTAGGGCAATTTCGTAATTTCACGCTTTTAAAATAAAATAAAAACGTAAAATTTGGAACGGGTTGTCACACCAGTCCTACCTAATCAGCATTGATTCTCACGTCAAACGGTAGAGTTTTGGCATAAGGCAGGGTGGTTAGTTGGTTTCATAGCTTTTTCAACTCGAGTTAGTAAGTCCTTATGGGTGTTTTACACCTAGTGCCCTAAAGCCTTTGTGGTTTGGAAGTCATTGATCTAAAGCTCGTTACATGGGTTGGATCGAAAGCTTAAGTGAACTGACATTGCACGACCACAACTGTTAATGAAAAAAAAAAATGTGAAAGATTAAAAAGAAAAAAAAAAAAAGAAAAAAAAAAAAAATATATATATATATATATATATATATATATATATATATAAAGTTAGTAGGTGTGGAATAAAAATGACGAGAGGTAAGGGTTTTTAGTTGATTCTCCTTAGCTATATTGGTTCACTTTACACCAAAGGAAGTTTGTGAATTATTTTCTAATCGATTCTAAATAGCTTGGACTCTGTAATGGGATTAGCTGAAACTTTTGAAAAGATCATCTAATTTTTAACGTATTCTATAGATTGCAACTTTGAAGGTGAAATTTTTCGTCCTTTAGTTTTAGTTAAGTTTCTAGTTTATTAGCTTATATTTTTGTTTTCTAGTTTTATTTTGCTTGAGGATAAGCAAAAAGCTAAGTTTGGGAGTATTTTGATGAGTCAATATTATATTATATATTTTACCACATTCTTAGTATAATTTGGTAATTATTTTGGTAGAATTTTGACACTTTGCTTTATATTTTCAATACAGGACATTCGACTTCCTCTTGAGCAAAACATGATCAAACGGATGAATTTTGGAGTGATTCAAATTGGAGGACGTTCGTGTGTCCCTTGGCTTGTTCGTATCAAAATTTGGGATTTTTCTACCAAGCTGTTATTTTCTGGCGATGGAATAAAAGAACATTGCGCAATGCTGGAAAGTGACGTTTTTGGGCTTAAATTGTGTTTTTGGAGCCTAAGATGACCTCAAATGGGTTCGCTGGGAGAAATATTCATAATAGTTCAAGCTTTAAATCCAGCTATTTTGGGTCGATTTTGGAGTTGATTTCGGTCCAAAATGTGGTTGTGCATATTTTTGGGCAAATTTACTAAGTTAATTTAGGATTGTGTTTCCTAATTTATTTCAATTTATTAGGTTTCCTAGTCTTATTCTAAGACCTTTTACTAGGAGGATTTTATTTAGAGTAGTATAAATAAGCCTTTTTGGCCAGCCCTAGGGGGGAACGAACGCAACACTGAGAGAATTTAGCAAGCTTTGGAGAATTTCAGACTTTTTACCTATAAAGTGTTTTTTTTTCTTTTTCAAGTTAATGATACTTTCTTTGATTTTTATTATGAGTATTATGGAGCCTAAAATAATCCCAAAAATTCTAGAGGCGACACGTGGACTTTTATTCAAGAAAGACAATATTACCCTCAATAAATGGACAGGCTTCTCAGATGCTCCCATGCGCAGCTCACATCCCTGGAGGTCTCAGATGCTCCCATGCGCTGCCCACAGCTTACCTGCCGTTGGCAATGAATTAAAGATAAGGATTAATTACCTAAATCCTATATTTAATACATTCCTAATTGAAGATTGACTCCAATTAAGTAAGTAATCCTAATTCAAATCAATTAGGGATAATTACCCCATTATCTTAAGATATTAGTTCCTATAAAATATCTTGGGAATATTTAGAGAACATCTCTCCCTTAAACATTATATGGATTGCCCTAACCCTATAAATACCTTATATTCTACCAAATTTGGAGAGCTTTTGAAATCCTAAAAAAAGCCCTAAACACTTTACTATCTCAGAGAAACTAACTTAGGCTTGGAGATCCATTGACCTAACCTCCCCCCCCCCACCTCGTGGGCGCGTGAGGCTTAGGTCTATGATCAAATGTGTTGATTGTTTTGCAGGTGCGTTTTCGTCAAGACTGAAGACGACGAAAATTTGCATCGACAAGTATGCGTAACTAATTCATTTTGCTAGGGTTAGGCCATGAACGTTAGCATGAATATGTAATTTTATTAATTTGCTTATGAATAGATGCATGTTTGCTTTGAATTATTAATCACCACAATTAAAACTATCTATATATTTTAATAATTGATCACCATTAGAATATTTAGACAAGTAATTTGATGCAATTTCTATTGGAACATCACCCTAGAATTGAGGAGGGCTTCTTGTGATTGATAATCGTAAGTTCACTTAAGGCGAACATCACGCTTTTAAGGGTTGCATGATTTTTTAAAGAGTTTTCACAAAACTTAATGATTATTGCATGTTTATATTTGATCTGAACATTATATACGGGTTGCATATTATATATATGTTTTTGCTTAAACATCACGAGGAAAATATGTATTAGGAAAATTTAACCTTCAAAGCATGTATGTGGAAATTCATAAGTAAATAGTAGAATTGCATAGGATTGTAACGGTGACGGCTAAACCCTAGTTTTTCTTTAAATTGATTTTAATTTAAAAACGTTTTTATTCTTTGTTGCTATTATTTCCAAACTTTCAAATTTCTTTTATTGTTAATTTAATCCTTTTAAATTTGAAAATCTCAAATCTTTGATAAAAATATGTTTTAATAATTAATTAAGAGTTGATTTAATTACGAATTAGTCAAACAATCTTTGGGGACAATAACCTTTCATGAGCGGTTATACTACAATTACTTTGTATTCTTGCAAGTATTTTCAGTGATTTTAACCCTATTTGCCTAGGTACTAAAAATCCTATCAAGATTGTAGATATATTTAATGTTGGTGGTGAGAGTAACCAATCTCCTTCTAAACTTTCTTTGAATCATTAAATCAAATCAAGATTACTTAACATCTTCAAATGAGATGTCAAAAGATAAATGTCAAATGTTAATTTGATGGCTGATGTAGCAATGTCAGGTTTTCTCTTTTTTCAACCGATGTGTTTCTTTGTTATAAATGATATTTGTAAGACTCATGTTAAAAAGAAATAAATTAAAATACATTTTCCAAAATTTATAATTGGTGCATTAATAGGATCCAAATAATAAAATAATTAAAAAAATTGACATCATATTTTCTTATTTGTCAAATTTGACATATGAAAACTCCATATATCAATCTACATAAGATTGACATATCGATTATAACTCACTCGTACTTTCAAATTAATAAAGAAAAAACGAAAAGGTTAGAATATGTTCTTCATTAATAAAGAAAAAACGAAAAGGTTAGAATCTGTTCTTCATTAATAAAGAAAAAACGAAAAGGTTAGAATATGTTCTCGTTCTGATCAAGAAAGCAGACCGACCAATCACAAGAATTTGAACGTCTTGTCTCACCACACGCACGCCACCACTTCCACAACAAAAAACAACTCCCATGCCTCGAAAAGTCCGACGACTCTCCATGTGCTAATTCAAAACTCTCAACTGGTAAGAAGCGCGATCAAGCTACGCAACCAAACCGATTGCTTTTACACCACAACAATTTCGTCAACCAAAGCCTTCTCGTTTGTAATCAAATTATTGAAATTATTGTTTTCTTGAGCTGCGGCAGCTTGTCGGAGTATTCAGCCATGGATTCTGCTTCTGTGAAAACGTTCCTGCTCGATGTTAGAGCTTCTGCGAATTCGTTGTTGTCGCAGTACGAGCCTCTGGTTCTGGTTTCTGCTCCTCTCTTTGCTCTTCTTGTCGCTTCCACGCTTCAATCGGCTATCCATGGCCTGCAGGAGAAGGGACTCAAAGCCACACTCCTAGGGTTCTTCATGAGCTTCATCAAGTCAGCGACCTTTCCGCATAATAACACTCAGTTCTGCTAATATTTGTTAATTTTGGATATAATCTGTAATTGTAATTGTTGGGTTTTGTTTAATTTGGTAAACTGCAGGTTGGTTCCTGGCGTCAAGAGTTACATCGACGCTGAGAAGCAAAAGGTCTGTTTTTTATATATAAAGATTTCATCTTTAATTCAATTTCAAATTTTTTTTTTTATATTTCTGGTGCCAATTTATTCTTTTTCTTGGGAGATGGAATATTAGTGCCACACGAACTTAGCATTTTGTTGTCCCTTGGAAGATGAACATTCAATGCAGTTTGTTCAGAGGCCGTTGATGTGCAGTCAATAGCTCAGTTGTGATTTATTTTTGTTCTTAAGGGTTTTATTGTATTAACTGTCTGAACTGGTTCCCCTCCCTTTAGTTCTTAACTGCAAAGAAATGAATTTTAAGGGGGGATTAATCTTGCTGAGAAAATTTTCATCTCGTGGCGGTAACATTTTTTCGGAATTGTGGATGTTGTTGTTGAACAAGCAGGTTGTGGATAAGTTACAGTCTGGTGGTAAATCTGGAAGAGAAAGTTGGAGAACTGAATTGCCTAGCACGGGGTTGGGAGTGGGAGTCATAGAGAAAATGAAAGACGAGAAAAGTAAAGATGTGGCTTGGCAAGGAAAATGCTCGGGTGCAGTGTATGTCTGTTATTTTTGCTGTGAAAATTGATGTTGAACCATTCATCAACACACACTTATGTGTGCGTATATGATTTTTTATTGTGGGACATCCTGAACATTAGGTATGAGAACATGCCGTTGATCGCATGGTGAAGTCAATGTGATCAATGGCGCGAGTCTCTGTTGAGGAGGTGTTGTGTATCTTTGTTGTGCACAAGAAAAACACCCTCATATGTATGCGTATTGATTGAGATTGTATTTATTTTCTGACCGAGAGCTTGATTGTTTTTGGGTTCTTCTTTGCAGCTACATTGGGGGAAGCGAGGTTGAAGGACATTTTTCTGTAATTAATGAGGCATGCTCAATGTAAGTAAGATTATTTTACAATATGTACATTGGAGGAAGTGACTCATGTTTTACCTCTGGTCTGAACTTGTTTGGATTTGGCCTTCAGGTTTGCACATACCAATCCATTGCATATGGATGTCTTCAAAAGTGTGGTACGGTTTGAATCGGAAGTTGTTGCAATGACTGCTGCACTGCTTGGAAGTAAAAAGAAGTCTTCTGGAGGACAAATATGTGGAAACATGACATCCGGAGGAACTGAAAGTATATTATTAGCTGTGAAATCATCACGAGATTATATGAAAACCAGGAAGGGGATTAAGAAACCTGAAATGTATGCCATGTTACACTTCTCTATACTAACTGTTGTAGCATGTGAGGTTATTTATGTAACTAATTTTATTCCAGCGCAGGATAATACCCGAATCTGCTCACTCTGCATATGACAAGGCTGCGCAATATTTTAACATCAAGCTCTGGCGTGTCCCTGTAAATAAAGAATTTCAAGCGGATGTCAAGGCAATTAGAAGACACATTAATAAGAACACCGTTTTGGTAATGTGATGTTCATACTTTCACCTGTATCTCTGGGAACATATTCTAATGAAATTTTGTTGTATTTTATTGGATCCAAAAGAAGAAAGTCATCTCCATCTAACCCATCATATGCTTTTCCTAAGTTCTCAGTTGAGTTAAACTGACCTGGATTATTTTGATGCTGCAGATTGTGGGATCTGCACCTGGTTTTCCTCATGGCATTGTTGATCCTATTGAGGTATTTAATTTTTTTCAGAGGGGAGTGTTTTAAATTAATTTTTGGGAAGATCATTTGATCTTAGCTTTAGTTGTGTTCTCTTAGATTAAGAACTTCGAACTGAGAAAATATTGGAACTTCTCATACAGGAGCTTGGTCAATTGGCTTCTAGCTTTGACATCTGTCTGCATGTTGACCTTTGTCTTGGCGGCTTCGTATTACCTTTTGCTAATAAGCTCGGGTATATTTTGGGTCTGCTGGCAAAAGTTGTTTATAACTTTGACTATCTGAAATTATAGTTTTTAATTGTTAATTTATCTATCGCAACTTTTATTTCAGGTATCCAATTCCACCCTTTGATTTTTCAGTGAAAGGAGTGACATCAATATCAGCAGATGTACATAAATATGGGCTGGCTCCTAAAGGAACTAGCACAGTTCTGTACAGAAACCATGACATCAGAAAGGTTATCTACTGATGTTGGTGAAACTTTCAGAAAGCATTTGTTTGCATTTGATATAGCCTTCCTAATGTGTTTTTATTTTCATGTCGGTTCATTGGAATGCTGGGCTTTATGGCTTTCTATTTTCTATCTCAGCATCAATTTGTTGCTGGTAAGTTTTCATCAGAAAACAATGAATATCCAGTTAATGAGTTTTTCATCTGCTTTGTTTCATGAGTATAGTTTACTTAAGTGTACAGTAGGAGCTATCATCTGTGCTTCATATTCAAAAGCTATTGCAGAAATTGGATTTTATTTTATTTATTTATTTTTTAAATTTGTTCTGACAGACTAAAAGAGGAGAAAGAGTATAAGTGGAATAAATAGTTTTATTATTTGCTGGAGTTAACGTATATAACAGTCATTGCTGATTTTTATGTTCATCTTGTATTTATATCCATGTTGCAGTTACCGAGTGGTCCGGAGGGCTATACGTGTCTCCAACCATAGCCGGAAGCAGGCCTGGTGGCTTGATTGCTGGGGCTTGGGCAGCTATGATGTCTTTAGGGGAGGAAGGTACGCATGTAGTGGCCAGACCTTTCTGCTAATCTGAATATTTCATCAAATTCTTGTCTTGTGATTGATTATGTTCATTACTTTCCAACATTCTGCAGGGTACTTGGAAAACACAAAAAACATCATGGAAGCATCAAAAAGACTTCAGAAAGGGTATTGTTTCCCTTGTTCATCAGATAAGGGTGTATTTTTTGTTCAGTTATTTTGTCTTCCTTGGGGGATTGGAAGCAGAGGTATTGATCTTCTGGTAATATGGCAACTTTCTGTGCAGAATAGAGGAAATTCCGGAGCTGTTTGTCATTGGAAAGCCAGACATGACAGTTGTAGCATGGGGATCTAATGTTGTTGACATATTTGAAGTCAATGATATCATGTCATCTAAAGGCTGGCATTTGAATGCATTGCAAAGACCCAACAGGTAGGCTATGTGCGTATGTTTGTGTGGCTGCGTGTGTGCATGTGTTTGCTTCATGATTAGTTAACGCAACAGTCAAGGTGTGAAACTTAATTCTTTTGTCTAATGTGCTTGACTCAGCATTCATATCTGCGTGACGCTTCAACATGTACCCGTCATTGATGACTTTCTCAGGGATCTAAGGGGATCCGTGAAAACTGTAAGTAGTTTTAAACTTTGTAAAGTACCAAACCATCTCTACCATTTGATCACACCCCACTTTCATTCTGTACCGAAACCCGTTTATGCGTACATTAATTATCTGTTACCTCTTTCAGGTCAAAGAAAATCCAGGACCGATAAGCGGAGGGCTAGCTCCCATTTATGGTGCTGCAGGGAGGATGCCGGACAGAGGTATGGTTCAGGAGTTGCTGGTAAATTACATGGACGGTACATGCTAGTGGTGCTCTCTGTCCACATTGTTTCTCGTGCTTCATGTTTTGTGCCAGAATTCTTTGTTCACGTTGTAAGAAAATTATGTTTCCAAAAAAAATAAATAAGAGACCAAAATCCATTCGTTCATTTTCTACAATTTAACCTCATGTTTGTGCCAATTTAAGGGTTCATTGTCTTAAAGACTTCCATGAAATATATAATGCGATCGTTTGCTGGAGCCTCCACAATTGTTTGTAAAATTGCACTGTGCGATCGTATGCAAATGCTTCCGTAGGAAGCACCTCTGTTTGTAAGTGCTTTTGCCAGAAGCGTCTCAAAAGCAAAATTTGTTTTTAAAATAAAGCACTTTTAAATATCTGAAAAAACACTGCCAGAAGCGATCTTGGTATATGAAAACACGTTTAAACCCTTCTAAAAGCGTTGCAAATGGGACTTCAGGCTAAATTCTTTGGTTTTTACCTACAATCAAATATCTAAATAACAAGAATTAGATTGATCTGATTCTCTTTCCTTCTATTTTAAAGCTCGATGATTCCTTCTTTTTCCCATTTTTACTCAGCAAACACGCCATAAATTCTTTGCCTTGCACATCACCCTTTCGCCGGTAACTGGTTCCGTTCAAATTCCGAGTTTTATCACCGGCTGCTATGGCGGTACAAATCATGAAGTACGTTCGCAAAACCGTATATTCCTGTTATGTTTATTGATGGAAGTAATCTGAAGCTCATGTATAATGGAAGGATCAAGAAAACATAAATTCAAAATTTTTTATAACTATGATCACCAAGCAAAAGTACATAATCGATCTTATAAGTTACATTCACCATTCAGATAGATTCATAAGAGGAATCAATGCCTCTTTTATTCATCTGTTCCACTCATATTCTTTGATAATTATTACCAACAAGTAAAATCTCACTCTTACAAATAATATTGAAATCTGTAGAGAATCACTTCTTACTAATCAAGCATCACAATTTGAAAAACACGACTTTTGAATCTTCTCCTTTCACAGCTCCAGGACTAGGTCTACAATAAACACAATACAGCTCGATCAGATCTAATCCTCGATTAAATTGATTCACAATTCAAATAATTAATACTCGATTAGTTTAGGCTCTTTACAAATAAGCATCTCAAAGCGTTTTTAAGTCAAACACTTAAAACACTGTTTTCAAGAAGGAAAAAAAAAAAAATATTTGACACAATGCGATTACTATTTTACCTGACATTAACAATTGAGGTAAGAAGTTTTTCTTCATAATTTTAGGTCTCTTCACAAGTAAAGCACATTTTCAAACAAAAAGACACTGACCCAACTATTATTATACTCGACGTTAATACTTAGATATGTGAGGTGTTATTTTTTAAAGTAATGTTACACTTATTACATTTTTCATACCACATTTGTAACACCTCTCAAATAGAGATGGGCCTACCAGCATATGTATGTTTCATCTCTATTAGAGAGGTGATACAAATATGGTATGGAAAATGTGGTAAAAGTATAATTTTCGTATTTTCTATAGCTTGATTCCGGAATTGTTTCTTGCTAACATTAATATTTGTTAGAGACTATGCTATTAAGTATTCATTTTTAAGTGATGTGCATGTAGTCATTGTTGAGGAAAGACCAAGATCAAACAAAAGGGGTTGTTTGACAAAAACAAAAAAAAAAAAAAACAAAGGGGGTTCAACTTGATTGGTACTCGATAATGTATTTTGAAATGAATTAGTGCATAGTGAGCTTACAGTCTGCATCCGTTTTGATCCATTGCTCCCTGTTATCATTTGAATCCATGCCGCTAAGCGCGATTTGGGGCGGGTTTGATTGGCTCTTGTAGCGCCGCATGCTCGGATTTGAAGAAAATCCTTGCTGAGGATATAAGATAATATCATCCTCCTGATCTCCATTGCTGTAAGTCCCCTCACTGCTTGTTTTCTTCTTGGTTTGGTTCCTTTCGTACTTACCAGGTTTTTGCTCAGCCGCCGAGGTTTCAGGGTGAACTTTTCTATGAAACATGTGAAGGATCTACACATAGATTTTATACAAGTATATATACCCCAATTCAGTTCAAACTACTCTTTCGGTACGAAAGTGCGGAATATAACACGTAAAATATTTGATGTAAGAAGCAAAGTCTTTCCGTTATTTTCGTTAGAGGTACCTTATTGAGTTTTGTTTCTGCTGAAGCGTGATCAGCAGCTCCGCCGGAGCCACGAGAAGAAGCGTGAATCATTTTTTTCTTGAGCATCTTTTTCATCAAGTGCATGGCGGACTTATCCGCTTCCTTCTCTGCTCGCTTCTCCTCCTTGCTTAATTTTGCTCCAGAAATCTCTTCTGCCAACTTAGTCCTCTGAAATAGCTCACCAAGGGATGTCCTGTGTTCCTTCTTTGTCACGCTTGTTGTTTCAGACAATTCATATGCCGACCCGAATAGATATCCCTGGAGCGGGCACACCGCAGTGCCATTGATCCCGTTGCTCTCTGCGCCTTCCAGTGCCTTCCCACTAAGGGTAATGGTGCTTCCATGGCTACTTCTTCCATTGCTGACATAGCTGTTTCTTCCAGATGAATCATTGCAAATATCATCCTTCGCCGGATCAGCCACCAACTCTCTCTCCAATTCATCATTGATGAGCTTCAGCTCGTTCTCCGTGGCCTCAGTTTCTTTTTCGGTTATGTTCTCCACAGAGATTCCAAGCGTTGGAGTTGATGGTTCAGTGGTCAATTGGTCCGAGCTGCCAAGAGTACCGATTGCAAGAAATCCATGGAAGAGCTCAGATGCTTCAGCAGATGATTCTTCTTCGTAGTATTCTTCTTCTGTCCTAGCTGCTTCTAGACCGTTGAAAGATTTTCGAACGTGCTGATCTCTTGGGACTTGTTTGAAGGATTTCGTGCCGCAGTTTGGCTTCGGATAGTATTGTTGATCGTCGAGCGATGGCTGCCCTGAAAGACAACCACAAGAATGTTCTGACACAAAAAGCATTGTAAGGAACTTGCTGAACATGCCGGTATGAACATCTCGTCTCTAATAATGAATCTTACTGTTATGCATAGTATCTCATGTGATTATAATTGGTTCTTTAAACTGTTTTAACTGCATTTTTGGGAGTGAATTTCTTGTGTTACAAGAATGTATTGTCTGTGAGGCATCACGCGACTTACCAACGACGAAAACTTTAAATGGATCGTTGCTATTCTGCCGAAACTTACGATGCATCCAACCTAGTAACTGCAACATCGGCATGCAAGATCAGCTTATAAATTACAATTACTGAAATGAGGATAAAAATCAAATAACAACATCATATTGATCAAATTTACGAAAATTCTATTTACTATGGTGTATAATATGCACTTGAGGAATGGAGCGTTAGATGTGCACTCAAGAATCCCAACGGTCACAAATGTTAGAGTATATTATGCAATGGTGGTATTCTATAAAATCCTCAAATATTGATGAGCGTATTGGAAAATTCTCGAAAAGTGATAATTTCCACAATTCAAACTTTTGTTTCCATAATTTCAGCCCATTTCACAAAAGAATAAGAGAATACTAGGGTTTTTCTTTCTTACCTTCATCTTGTAACCTTTCTTTTAGATGACTTGAGCTTTGCTAGGAGAGGCTGAAAGTGTAACTTCTTTTCATTACTAGTCAGTCTTTATGCTTATTTATGAATAAGGTGTCAAATGATTACCCGAAAGCCTCCAGCCTCTGAAGAGAATGAGGGCACAGAAGTACAAACAGATAGTTACAAACCTGGGCTGGCTGTCCTTTGTCAAGATCAAATCAAGAGGCCAATGGATGCAAGTGGGTCCCGACCCCAAATACGTCAATAATGTGAGATTGATTGTAGGGTTTATATATATATATATATATATATATATATATATATTATATTGTGTGAAATTTGTAGGGTTTATATTTCATAGTATCAATTTGTCGTGAATAATTCAGGGACAACCACTTTATATCTTTCTGTATCACTATACACGAATGAGGATCATTTTCAAATTCTTTTTGTGAGGATCCAGAAGATTCTTTAATCGTATCTGTTCATTGTAAATCGTACGGTCAGTTTTCGTCAGGTATTATTTGTATTCAATTTTAAATAAGAAAATTTAAAATAATTTATGACCGCATGATGTACGATGAATGAACACGATTAGAAGACCCCGGATTCTCATAAAAAGGATCCGAAGAGGATCCTCATTCGTAATACACGACTCCATACACATGTGTTAGTGTGTGTATGAAAAAAAAAATTTAGTATGTTAACCTGATCAAGTGGTTATAAGGATAAAGTACCTTTTTTTTTATACACTCGTGTTTAGTCTTGTTTGTAGTTTATGTTAAATTTATTCAGTTCGATGGTTAAAAATAAGGAGATGTATGTGAGACAAAAAAAAATGTATGAAAATCAACTCCCTTCTATTTCTTTGGAGTTGAATGATCTCTTAACATAGAGGAGCACGTTCCTTTTTAAGAGTGTCTTGCCCAACCACGTAATTAGACTTGCTTACTAAAGTTTTTCTCCTCTAACTACTAATTGCTTAGATTTCTAAATATGGTATTTGTGCACGTCCTATTTTGAAGAAAATGCCCATATCAGTACCATGTTACAATGGGGCTTCCCGCTTTAATTATCATGTTCATGCACATGCTTCCTGCAGAGGATGGCAATGTAATTTTCATTCAATTATTTCTACTACTTCGTTATTTTACTAGCTAGGTATATTTGTTGGGAAGTCCCTAACTTGAACAGTAGGGTCAGCAGGGAATATTTTGTCGGACCTCATTGGAGCCAAACATAAAATTCGACAATTAAGTATTTTTTATATTAATGGGGACACAATATAATTCTCTACTCTTTGATCAGGTGGAATACAAATAATATTTCGGTGTGAGTAGTGTGACAATCATACTACTACATGGCATTACTTATCTACTTATATCATAAGATTTGTGTGCATTTCGAATAATGTACCTAGATTCATGACATATGAATTATAACACATGGATAGTAATATTGCATGGCGATAACTGTCAGACTCAAATTAAGTTTCTTGTAAAATACTTCTAATAGTGGTATTTCTCTTCACTTGTAAATGAGAGGTCTTAGGTTTGATTCTTATCAAAGGCAAATTGAACCACATTATTGCTTCGTTTGTTTAAAAAAAATAAAAAAAAATAAAAAAAACCTTAGCTGATAAATAATGTTAAGATATGATTGCTTTTTAATCTTCAATTATAAGGTTGAACATGTTTTGGAAGTTCATTTTATTTTATTATTTCGGTCAATATACTCGAAGTTTAAACTAATCCAATCCTATGTACCAAAACTAGGCCATATTATTCTGTGTTTGGAGGATATCAGCGTTTGATGGGATCGGTTGCAGGTCTTGACTCCACATCTCCCTTCAATTTCTGTCATGTTTTCTGTTTGATAGTTGCAGTCAATGACATTCACTTTTCACCGTCTTTCTGGCGTAACGTAGAATCACTTGGTGCATGCCTGCCCCAGGTCCCTTATCGTCAACTCAAATATTCAGAAACTGTCTAAATTAGAGATGGTAAGCATGCCACAACTTACCAAGCTGTCCTCTCTCCTTACTAACCATTCACGTTCATGTACTCACAACTCACTATCTTCGTTTTCTCACAGGAAGTACATGTGGAAAGTCCTGGCAAACACCCCGTATGCGAATATGAAGGAGGTGATAAAGGAGAAAGGGTTTGTAGCTTAGAGACGAAGGTAATAACCGAACTCTAACAGGTGTATCCTTTGATGGGAACTGAGAGGAAACATGCATGATTCAGTCTTGAGGTGTCACTATACAAGAAATAGTTTCTGTGAAAATGATAGGGTATAATTATTTCAACTTTAATTTTTTTAAAGGTACAGAAAAAATCTATGGAAAATGAGAGATAAAAGAATATAAAAAGGATCTTGAAAGTTATGTGGAAATATATATGAAATGGTGCACAAAATAAGAGTTAAAAACCAAAAATTAAAAAAGTTTTTGTTTCATACATTCTCTTTAATTTCTCCCTTCTCCCTCTTTAGTTTTCCTTTATGTTTTTCCCCACACAAACAAACCCTTTTTCTTAGCATCTTGTTTTGTAATTTCAGTTTTAACCTAAAAGATTACAATAATATTTCAAAGGAAATTTTAACGAAAAACTTCCGGTACTGTTTACTTTAACGAAAAACCATATTTTTACACTAAAAAATCAATCATGATACTATTTACTTTACCCTTTATTTTGTCTTTATCGTTAAAATTTAAAGTTTTCAAGTTATTTTCATTAGTTTTCCTTATTTCAAACTGATTGAAAATGTTTATCGTAAATGAAGAGAGTGGATTTCAATCACAAATAATTGTACTATATACTGTTCATTGTTTTTTTGGCTGGAAATAGTTGTACTTACGCCTGTTCAGATATTGGCAGTCTCTCTGTGTATTATCTCAATCTTACATGGTATGTTGAGATTCTAGCTACCTTACTAATTGATTAAATTTTCTGAATAGCAGGAGACATGACCATGGATTTGTCCACTTGATCATGATGGCTACCTAAATCTTGCTTTTGAAGTTAATAACTCTCACAATAGTATCTGATATTTATCTATTATATACATAAAAACCATACCAACTTAAGGTTATCTTTTTGCACAAAAATGGAAAAAAAAAATTAAGGTTATCTTACAAAGCTGGATTGAGAAATATACTTATTATTATTTGCAAGTTTTTTAAATAGAGCCATACCTGTCTTGAATCCCTCACTTTATTTATTTACTGTCTTCTTTCTCAACTTTTAAGTCATTGATGTGAGAATGGAGCATTTTGTTTCAAATTACTACTTTTTCAAGTATATATGGACGGGAATTCATGGTTATTAGATCTTTAGTCATTGGATCATTGCGAAGAATTTAGCAGCCATGAATCTCAATCCATTCTAGGATTTTCATAAGATTGCTGCTGTACAATGCTTTCAATGAACTAAACTAAGAACTCTGGATCAGCATGTTACTTATTTGTGCAGGTCAAAAGACTCAAAACAATTCTATCAGATGTCTTTCCGGATCCATGTTTTGAGAAAGATGGTATTGTCCAAGGAAAACGGGACCCAAGTGGAACTTCTCCTCAGAAGAAACCAACAGCAAACAAGAATACGAATTGGTGGATAATTTTTCTGCAGATATCATGAGGGGAACACAATGTGTGTTCAAGGCACATTCCTCATCCCCACTTGACCTTTTTCAATCATTTATCCTTTTGAACGCCTACCAAAAAGTCCCACTTGCCAAATTTAAGTGTGATATCAACACACATTGTGTTGTCAAGGGCAGGGTTGTTTGTCCGAATGCCTGCAGCTCTTTCACCTTTGGTCCTCTACTCTACCATCCCTTAATTATTAGGTCAAAAGTAGCAAATGGTATGGTGCTTTAATATCGTTGTCACCTCAGGTATTGCGGTTGCATTTTGTCAATTTTATCCGTAGGGTTTACTTTGGTCAGTAATTTTGGCCAAATGTTCAATTTCGTCGATGCGTACGAGTTATAGCAGCTTATAAAAATTAGAAATGCCAGTAAACTGTAGAAACAAAATTAACAAAATTCAAGCCACATCACCCGAAACGACAGGTACCTTTGACCTACAGGTGAACCTGCTCTGACCTTTGGATAGAAATGGAGGGTGATTAATTTGCAAACGTCATGCTCTTATGCTTATATTTATTTTATGAAGTTGCTAGTGGACATTGGTTGCCACCTATAAAGCTCAAACAGGCACACTCATTTGACATCTCCTTGTATATTAAAATCAAAATTGCAGGATTTTGGTGCCGACATTTTCATTATTATTTTATCAACTTTTATTATGCAAATAAAAAAAAAAAAAAAAAAAGGATAGAACCATGAAACTAAGCATAAGCAACCCATTTGTTAACCATCAGTGATCATCAAGGAGTGATTTTTATGCATTCTTGTTTATCTCATGCATTCCTCTCGTAATTTTATCCTTTGATTTTCTTTTGAACTCTTAGTCAGAAAGGAGTACATAAATCACTTCTCTTAGAGAATGTATACAAATGATTTTAGAAATTAGACGACCTCGTTTATAGTCGCTCATTCTTGAATATGATACCAAGATTAAAATTAAAACATTAAAACCATATCCACCTTTAATCAAATTAAAAAATAATTAACCAATTGATTATCAGGTGGCTAAAAGAACAAGGCTTAGAGAGTATGCTATAGAATAATCTATACTTACAGGCATGGATCAGAGCATGGGGCCATGAAGCTTCTCCGAACTCACTCTTGTTTAGAATGGCTGATGAAGAAAAGCACAAGGAAAGACAGCAATTGTTAAGCCCTTGGGCAGCTGGGTCCACATCAAGAAGACAAGGGGGAAAGAAAAACGATATACCTTGTTGCTTATCTTCTCACTATTCAATTGATAATACGGACGAAATGATACAATAATTCTAGGTTTTGTAAATTTGTATTCAAGCACATACTCTAATTTAGTATAAAAATATAAAGTTGCAATAATCTGCAAAAGTTGCTGAATGTAGGTGTTGGCTCTAAATATTACAAAACCTACGTGGCGCGCAGGCCGAGTAACTAATGAGCTAACTACGTCATTCGGTTGATTGCGGGGCGTGCCAACTCGTCGGCCGAGCTCGGCCGAGGAGTAAAATTTGATGTAGTCGCGTTGAGCGCGCTGTTGACTTCTGTATCTTGCGATTGCGACCGAGGAAGGAACGCTCTTGGTCTCTGGATTCTATAGCCTGAAGACAAGGCTACTAATTCTACGGAGTTCACAAATCGTCGAAGCCTGGTTCGGTCACTGTGATTATATTCGTGAGAGTATAAGCACGCCGAATCGAGACCAAACTATACGGGCACAGGTACTCGAATGTGATATATGTCTTGATAGTAAACGTAGTTCGGCCGTCGGAATGCCGAACCCTGAAACTTACTCGTGAGTATCCAATCATAAACTCACTCGGCGTCCAATACGCCGAGCAATGTAATTCGTAACACCCAACTACGCTGAAAAGGCTTAGTCAGATGACCTCTACCAACAAAGGTTCGAAAACTCTTCTCGGCCGAGACTTAGATAGATAATCGGTCGACCTCGACGCAGTGCTGTTTATCCAAACTGAAGGTGTTTCTCGGTCGGTTGATTCTACGGCAGCAGTGCTGTTTATCCAAACTGAAGGTGCTCACCGGTTGCTTCCACAGTGCTGTTTATCCAAACTGAAGGTGTGTCGGCAGGAAAAGAAAAGGAAAAAAAATCTCAAGGTGTTTGAGAGGTTTTGCGCAGGGCAATTGTATGCTGATGTCGAAGGTCCCTTCTTAGTCGTTCATGCTTCTGCATTTATAGAACATATTTACCTTGGCATGGCCTGATGATTACGTAGAGTTCCTTTGCAACTCAAACTAGTGAAGCTGATCCGTGCCATAGGCTAAGGCCTATCCTTATATTCAAAACTTATCACGTCACCACAAGTTTATCTCAATGCAATCACCTCACCAATCAAATCCATCATGTATACTTCCCCTAGCAAAGACCACATGCATGCATGATCATTCCTTCACCAACTTAAACTCTGAAACGTAATTATAACTGATGAAATATCATCACCAAATCCCAAGACGAAGCCACGTGCCACAATCTGTCTGCATGTAATTCCATCCTTTGACTCCTTATTCTCATCTTTATTTTCCCTATTCCCTTATATAACAACTATTCCACGTTTGCATGCAAATTGTTGTTTTGGTTAGATGAGAAAATAAAAAGAATATTCTTTCATTCTTTATCTCTTCAACAACCGTCTGATCACACCCTCATTCAACACCTGAATGCACGACATAATCTTCAAATGATCAGGATAATTCCAACTATTTAATTACCATGGTTTATCGTAACCATAATAATGTAAAGCAATTGAAAATCACATTAATATTCACATCCAACGGCTTAGGACCCTGTTCATTTAACGACCTTGACTACTCAGACCGATGGTGCAAAATTGGGTCCAAACATTGCCCCCCAGTTTCCTTGGGCTTCAGCTCGTAAGCCGAACGGTTAAGGAAATTGATTGTTCTTCCTTGATATCCTCAAATTTCTCGGTCTGAGTATGAAAGGCCGAAAAATATCGCCGAACCAAGCACCACATTATTCTTTCTGGGGACTCCATCTGACGAAATCACATCACATGCGCAGAGACACTTTTCTTTTCAAATGAAAACAAATTCCAGCATGTGGATAGAGAGAATGCCATGCACTCCAATAAAGCACATGGTATCTCATGTTTTGGATGATGGCAAGCTCCACCTTCTAAACTGGAGTAATGCTAATCCACATGCATATGTCGATCACATTTTCATTCTTTTCTGATTTATTTTCACTTGTGATTGGGCAAACAAGTCAGCATGCTCCCACATTTCTCTTCCTTCAGTGCAAACCTCACCGAATATAATACGGTTTGGCCTATTGAAAGGTTTCATGGCAGCACTTATAAACGTGAGAGACGAAACAGAACTCCAGATTTAACCGAGCTTGGTCAAACAATTCTGGAATTCCATTTTCATGGCTATCAATCAACACTGTCAAGAAGCCTCGAACAACTACTATTTTTATAGCAGATCAATAACTGACGCCATCTCTGCCTCACTGCAAAACCATTTTTGCCAGGAACCCAAAAACTCAATCCTAACCAGTGTCAAACTGAACATGGTGTCGGTCGAATACTTCGTAGGACAACAAAATCGCCGAATTATTTCTTGAAATCACCAAGCACATCTCTTTTCTTTGCTGCCATCTTTCACCAAGCAATAGGGGGAATACTTCTTTTTCTTCAATACTACACTGAATAAAGTAAATCCCGACTTCTTATTTAGGGCCATTCGGTGAGAGTAAGACCAAACCTCCACCAAACTAACAAGTTGATTCGGCGAGAAGCAAAGTGTATGCAACACCATGGGCCGAATCCAAGCTCCACATTAGTTTTAACATTGCCGACCTCCATGAGAACAAACTCCGCTGAACACAAAATAATTCAGCAAACAACATCCACGGCTTCCAATTACTTGAACGTCAACTTTGTTGGGTGAACCGAAACTTGGCAATAAACTTTGCAGACCAACGGTTGTAAAAAAAAAATATGTGCTAGCCGAAGTGGAATCCAATTTTCTCGCCCTTTCTGTAAAAGTAAGTCATCGAATCGTCGACCCAACTCGACCAACCACCATGCTTGACCACCTTAACTCGCTTAGTCTCCGAGTCACACCCCAGTCCAAGTGCGTTGATTACACCGTGACAAAACTTATCCTTGGCGCACCCAAGCTCATGTAAGTGGAGATGTAAACCAAATAATTTCTCATGGAAAAACTGAACTCCCATGGTCGAGCGATGGGAAGGAAGAACAACCGAAGATGGGCAGGTGTAGAGCATACTGTAAATATTGTTTTTAACCGTCGAGGATACCCACCTTATACAAATTGATTCGGCGTGGGTTTCGACCGAAAGTAGTCTACCGAAGACCACCAATAATAATTAAATGAACACAATTCAGAAAATGTGAGAATTGGCCGAGCCATGTGGCCGAAAATATGTATTCAGCATTAAAATTCCATTCCTTCAATCACAATTGTCGAGCACACCATTAGTTGGATTGCCGCACCACTTATTGCCCCCTTATTTTCTTATGCATCGACGTAAAAGGCCGAATGGTTAAGAAAATAAATTCTTATTCATTTTTCTATATATATATATATTTTTTTATAAGTCAGGATGGTTGTTGATATCCCCTTATTTTCTTATATATCATCGGCTCAAATAGCCAGATGGATAAGAATATATAAAAAGAAAACTGAAATCTAACACATGGGAACAAGAGTGGCCGATCCATGAGAAGGTGGAGGCCAACGATGTTTTATTCCTAGTTGAGATCGTGTAATAACAAAATTTTCAAATTGATTTTGCTCTTGGCCGAATAAAGAATTTTCTCCAAATATTTTTGACTCGGCGAAATATTTTTCATTTTCGGCCACTAAATGTGTTGGACAATTATTATGCCCCCCACGCATGATAATTTCGCCAATTTCGGTTTTTAACCCGGACAACTGAGCCAAACGGGATGGCTCCATATCGGCTTTATCGCCAAATATCATATCGACTGTCATGGTTTCGGCGTCCAAGACCATATCTCCAATTACCATATCAATCGATGTGGTTTTATGGTTTGAAGCCGTGTATCGGTCTTGTTCGTCATTGGAACACTCCTCTGACGAATCATTTTCTGAGTCAATTTTTGGCTCAGAAAATTGAACATTTTCTTCTTGGCCTACTACACTTTCAGTCTCGACCGAACAAATAAGTGGCCTAGGTTCTTCTTCGGCCATCTCGACAATCTTCTTAGGCCGAATTTTGATTATGGCCGAAGCGGAAAATTGCCCCCCGGTTTTTTCAACCAACCAATCCTCAAATGGAATCGATTTGTAGTCGAAAACATAAGGAAAATATTTTCCATCTAGCCAAGTATTAAATCGAGCCCTGTCTTCATTTACCTATTGCTCTTGCAGGGTAACAGAAGCGTTTATTCTCAACATGTAAACGAATGACTTTTCCATCTCTGTATGGCCACGAAGAATTTTTTCCACTTCCAAAGATCGTTTTCATTCCTCATTGCGCTTTTTCAATTCCTCTAGGAGCTCGTACAATTGGCTACGTGGAGCCGAATTGAAATCTTGATATATCATATGAACTTCGTAGTTCTAGCACTGGGTCCCACTGGGCGTGCCAAAATGTTGGCTCTAAATATTACAAAACCTACGTGGCGCGCAGGCCGAGTAACTAATGAGCTAACTACGTCCTTCGGTTGATTGCGGGGCGTGCCAACTCGTCGGCCGAGCTCGGCCGAGGAGTAAAATTTGATGTAGTCACGTTGAGCGCGCTGTTGACTTCTGTATCTTGTGATTGCGACCGAGGAAGGAACGCTCTCGGTCTCTGGATTCTATAGCCTGAAGACAAGGCTACTAATTCTACGGAGTTCACAAATCGTCGAAGCCTGGTTCGGTCACTGTGATTATATTCGTGAGAGTATAAGCACGCCGAATCGAGACCAAACATACGGGCACAGGTACTCGAATGTGATATATGTCTTGATAGTAAACGTAGTTCGGCC
Source organism: Pyrus x bretschneideri (assembly GCF_019419815.1). Lineage (NCBI taxonomy): Eukaryota > Viridiplantae > Streptophyta > Magnoliopsida > Rosales > Rosaceae > Pyrus > Pyrus x bretschneideri. The sequence goes on from NW_025999798.1 coordinate 4,924,798, forward strand.
GTCGGAATGCCGAACCCTGAAACTTACTCGCGAGTATCCAATCATAAACTCACTCGGCGTCCAATACGCCGAGCAATGTAATTCGTAACACCCAACTACGCCGAAAAGGCTTAGTCAGATGACCTCTACCAACAAAGGTTCGAAAACTCTTCTCGACCGAGACTTAGATAGATAATCGGTCGACCTCGACGCAGTGCTGTTTATCCAAACTGAAGGTGTTTCTCGGTCGGCTGATTCTACGGCAGCAGTGCTGTTTATCCAAACTGAAGGTGCTCACCGGTTGCTTCCACAGTGCTGTTTATCCAAACTGAAGGTGTGTCGGCAGGAAAAGAAAAGGAAAAAAAATCTCAAGGTGTTTGAGAGGTTTTGCGCAGGGCAATTGTATGCTGATGTCGAAGGTCCCTTCTTAGTCGTTCATGCTTCTGCATTTATAGAACATATTTACCTTGGCCTGGCCTGATGATTACGTAGAGTTCCTTTGCAACTCAAACTAGTGAAGCTGATCCGTGCCATAGGCTAAGGCGTATCCTTATATTCAAAACTTATCACGTCACCACAAGTTTATCTCAATGCAATCACCTCACCAATCAAATCCATCATGTATACTTCCCCTAGCAAAGACCACATGCATGCATGATCATTCCTTCACCAACTTAAACTTTGAAACGTAATTATAACTGATGAAATATCATCACCAAATCCCAAGACGAAGCCACGTGCCACAATCTGTCTGCATGTAATTCCATCCTTTGACTCCTTATTCTCATCTTTATTTTCCCTATTCCCTTATATAACAACTATTCCACGTCTGCATGCAAATTGTTGTTTTGGTTAGATGAGAAAATAAAAAGAATATTCTTTCATTCTTTATCTCTTCAACAACCGTCTGATCACACCCTCATTCAACACCTGAATGCACGGCATAATCTTCAAATGATCAGGATAATTCCAACTATTTAATTACCATGGTTTATCGTAACCATAATAATGTAAAGCAATTGAAAATCACATTAATATTCACATCCAACGGCTTAGGACCCTGTTCATTTAACGACCTCGACTACTCAGACCGATGGTGCAAAATTGGGTCCAAACAGTAGGATAAGAGGCTTCCTGATGTGAATCAAGTTACATAAGGGTTTACATTCAAACCAGGTTGCTATAAGTGTATCTACAAAGCCTAATTGCTCCCAAAGCATAATCAAGGTTGATCGGTCATCGGTGTATCACTCCTCTGCAAAGCCAACATTCTATTGCGCATGTACGAAGAGATGGACCTATCGCTATTCAGATTTGGCAAAGTCTCAATTTTTCAATTTCTTTTTTCGGCTTTTAGGGGATGTCTTTGAATGACTACATAATAATTTTTGTTTGGCGTTTTGTATTTTGTGTCACTTGCTGGTTCATTTGGTATTGGCAAAATAAGAGTTTTTCTCAAAGTGATTTTGTCTTTCCAAGTGATCCTAAAATTATTACTCTTTTTTACTGTCATGAATGGCTACGAGCAGATATTATTACTTCTTATAAGGCACCCAAGGCCTTACTTTTTTTCATTGGAACCGCTTCCAGAAGGGTGGTTTAAACTCAATGTATCGTAGAAAAGGCCCTCTTAGTTTTATTTAAGCAGGTGGTGTTCTTAGGAACTCCTTTGGAGCAAGGGATGATGAGTTTTGTGTTAATTTTGGGCGTGAAGAGATTCCCAAGGGATTCTTTTTAGGCATTTTTTTGGATTACAATTTGTTTGGAATAAAGGTGTTTATTGCTTTTTGGTGGGGTCTGATTCTACAATTGTTGTCTAATTAATATCACATGATGCCACTGATAATTATTCTATTGGTGAATAGATTAAAGCTTGTCTCGCGATATTATTGCGTGATTAAGAATGTAATATTTAACATATCTGTCGTGAGATGAAATTTGTTGCTGATGAGTTGGTCAACCTTACTTCAGCCCTTCTCATCCTTTGGGTCCGGTCTATTTTAAGCAAGCTCCATTCTCTTACAATTAAGCAATTATTATTATCTGATATTTCTGAAGTCTCTCCACCTCGCAACATTATTTTGTAATCCTCTTTTGCTGGGCTATTAGCCCCTTTGTTTAACAAGAAAAGAAAAAAGAACTACTTTATTGAAAAGATATTGTAGGAAGTGTGGCTTTATTTAATAATAGTGGGCCTATAATAACCAAGATTTGTGCATTCGGTGGTAGCTTTCTTCAGCATCCTTGCGGTTTCAGAAATGTCATTGTTTATTTCATAAAAGAAATTTTCTCATGTTTTATTTAGTTTTTTACATACTCTTATTTAATCTTGACCGTTAATTTGTGAAATTTATTCAATTTGATGATTATAAATATAAATAAACATGTAATAATCACTTCCCCTCCTTAGATTCAGCTTTTCACTTTATTTGCTTCTTTCTAATTTCAGAAATTATTTACACTTTTTCTCTGTTTTGCACAATTTTATTAATACTTGACATTGTCAAGTTCACAAGGCCCCTATCAATTTTAGAAAAGAAAAAAGACGAAAGAAAATCAACAATGTGCTAATTCGGTGTGAAATGAAACACTAATGTGGTATAAATATGTAATATACGTAGCATTACTCTTGCTCAAAACGTTGAAACTGTCTACTTATTTGATAATAATTATAAGATTAACCATTTATAATTTGGTTGGTTTTCTGCATAAAATATCTTTGAAGGGTAATATACAAGATAAACAATTCCGATCGTCAAACGGAAGTGAACAAAACGGAAGAAGATAAGGGATAATTTCATATTTTATCCCTCACATCCTACAGTTCCAATTGTCTCTATTTTGCATAAAAAGTCTGCTACTACTAGTGGTCCTCTCCCTCATGGTAATCTGTCACATTATTTCTGCAATACTTGTAAGTTTGCGACACAACCTTTTGTCCGTCTCAAAGCTAACAAAATAAAACCAGACAATTCATTCACAAGCATTTAATTGTTGCCTTTGTCCGCTTTGATTTAGAAAAGGAACCGTGTCTGCTTTGTTTCTGTAATTTCACGGTATTTACTTGGCTCATTATTACGACAAAGACTTAACGAGTTTACCGTCATCGTGTCGATTCTGATCATAATACAAAGTCATGTGAAGAAACCCGTATATGTTTCTTTGTATTAATAGTTCGGAACGCCACATTCACATTGAACTACAGAGGTCTCCCTCCACTTCATTACAAGACGAAATTAACCTAGTAAACGAGACTGCATCCGATTGCTGGTACAGAGACAGCAAAAGGGCAGTTCTTGATATCCAGGTGGTTTGCAGGGCTGGTTTTATATCTCAGAGAAGCATAGGAAATCGCAAACTATCACATCACATTAATACTAATTAATTAGATTAATCCTAATTCTTTAATTATTCATCGCTAAACTCCAAAAAACTCGATACCCATTGGCCCACCTCAAACAATCAAAATTATCCTTCCCAAGTTAAAAAGCTAAATAGCTTGATTCCAAAGCAAAAATAAAGAAAGAATATTATGATAAATGGAGATTAAAGTTAAACCCTTTAAAAACAAGAAAAATTAATAAATAAACATTTTCATTGAGAGAGAGTTTTTGGGGGGGGGAACATACCTATATTCGAGCACAAAATAAACCTACCCATAAAAACATATAGTACGTTCCTTTTTTTTCTTTTTTGAGGCTCGAAATATGACAGAAATTCATTACTTTTTTCATTTTTTTTAGACATTCGGACTCCAAAGGTTCCACAAACGAGAGTTAAAGAGGCCCAACACGTCCGGCAGCACTTTCCTTGCCAAACCCCTGTGGTTGCTCGCCGCCGCAGCCCTCGGAATCACAGCCATGTCATCCGCCGTATCCGGCGGCGCTACCGTAACATCCACGCCCAAGTCTTCCGCTTTCCCCTCATTTACTTCGACCCCACCAGCCTTCTCAGGCGAACCCACGAAAAGAACCTCATTTTCCGGCACCACGGCGGCACCAGAGTTTGGAACAAAGTCCGGCGAAGCTGGAACGGCGTTCTTTTCCAGAAAGATTTCATTTTGGGCAGAAACATCGGCCGGAATGCGGGCGTCCCGACGGCCCTGCTTGTCTCTTCTCTTGCCTCTGCCGGCGTTCCTCTTGGGCCGCTCGCCGTTAGCCAAGTGGTCCTCGAAGGCTTCAATGGCTTGGTGGATGAGCTCGCGGTTGGGGGAAGAGTCCCACTTGAACCAGTAGCTTCTGTAGCAGTCAAAGCAGTCGCAATCGAACATTGGAGGCTGATGGGCGGCGGCGGTGCTGGCGGACTTCTTAGGACCTTTCTTGGAAGTCTTTTTCTGGGGGTCTTGGGCGGCCGGGATTGAAGACGAAGTAGTGTTGGGGGTGTTTTTCATGGAGCGGGTAATCAAGTAAGCCAGGACCTCGCGGTCCTCGAGAGAGAGGACGGAGGCTAGAGCTAGAATGGCCGCTGGGAGGAGTTGAAGAACGGAGAGAACATACCCGTCGGAGGAGGAGGAGCCGACGGGGACGGAGGAGGAGGGAGATGGGTAGACTTTGCCCTTGTTCTTTATCTTCATGGTGTTTGATGTTTTGCCTCAGAGAGTTGGGAACTGCTAGTGAATAGGCAGAGGGATTTTTGGAATGGTGAAAACTTAAGAGAGAGACAGAAGAGAGAGAGAGAGAGAGGCGGTGAATAGTGGTAGGGTTTTTATTTTTTATTTTTCGTCGGGTTTTGAAAACAGAAGGGGGATGGGGCTGTCAAAAGGCAGGACAGCAGTCGCGCAGTATCACGTCGAGAGCGGAGCAGAGAGACGTCACCGTTCCTCCTTTTTCAGGTTAACTAGCTTTTCTGTACGCGCGGGGGCGCGTACCTTTTAGGCCTTTCCTCTTTAGGGGAAATTACACCCAAACTCTTCACTTCTTTAATTTGCAAAATGTGATGAACTACACACCTATTTGGGTATTATTGCAAATGTTTTGTACTTGTAGTCTTGTTGCCCATGAAACCAAACATTATACTTGTATTCTTGTTGCTCTTGAAACCCCCATTTGTTGCACTATTAAAGAGGATTGTCTTAACTTGGATCCTAATATCATATTTGGTGCAACCGTAAAATGCTGGTTACCTTAATAGTTAGAATATTCTTTTTAATTCACAATGCCCTCGTTTTCTTATGCAAACATTCACCTTTTCCCTTAATGTAAATTAGTGTGATATACTGTTTGTACTAGAAAAAAGTTAGGTGTCGCTAAGGACTAAAAAAATGGGACCAAGTTAAACTATACATGACTCTACATGCGTCAATGGATGTTCTTATCTAATCTTGCATGTAAACACATACTAAATAAGAATACCTCACTAACATAGAAAATGCAATAGTTTTTATATCTTCAATGAATAAATAAAAAAGAACATCCATCTTCAGTTAATTGTGAATTAATAATTTCGTTCTCTTGTTAACCATCAACAATCAAAAAGTAAACCGTAATGCGACAACCAAAGAAAAATGGATAATTAATTGAATGCCTAAATCCTTTGTAAAATTTTGTTTGTGTGTCAACCAATTTATGGTGTCAATTAAGCAACATAACGTGCGCAATTTGAACGTTTATAACTAAAGTAAGTTGATATAGTAAAAAGCATGCAAGATATATAAAATTTCTTTAAAAGCTAAAGAAAACAAACTTGTTATCACATAGACATGGATCAATATCTAGTAGTTTGCATTTTACTTAAAAATAATCAAACATATGGTCAACATTTAGTTGTAGGATGCCCTTAAGGGAAGGGGTTCCCCCTTTATTTATTTATTTATATATTTATTTTTTAAACGAGGAGCCCACATCAGATTGAATTTTAACGATTTGAAGTGTTTATTTTTTAAGTTGCATTTCATAGATCATTCTAACAAAATATTAGCCTATTCAAAAATATTTGAGATATATATCTAATTGAGTTAAAAGAAATTGATGAATATTTTATTTTATAAGAAATAAAGAATTTTTATCATGATAATTAAATAGATAAATAATAGAATTATAAAAATAGAGATTCATTTGGAGGAGAGTATATCTCCGCGCGTGGGCTTTGTTGGCAGTTTGAATGTGGCGGAAAAGGTTTATTTCCCAATATCTGAATTTTGATTGGGGTACAATAGTCATTTAGCTCCCGATTGCAAAGATAAGAACAAGATGACAACCGACCGAAAGTACTATGAGAAGCGCCAATTGAGGCGGACTGTGGAGTGGCTACTGAAATAACACGAGGATAAATATTATGGATTAATATTTTAATTGTTCAAGTCGTTGTTAGGTCTATCGTTAAGAACTATTAATTCATTTTAACACGTTAAAAAAATGTTAATTTAATAATTTTTAGCTAATAAGAAAATCTTGCTACAATAGCACGTATATGTTCTTTCTTGGTGACAAATGAAACGTTTTCATTATTTGATACTTAGCACAAGATATGTTTTTTAATATTTTAACTGTTGCATCAAAATCTATATTTGTTATGGGATATAAAGTACTAAATTAGCATCGTGCTTTATTGTTACAAATATGGTTCAAGTTTTGTTATGCATACCGGATTGACTTTTTCAAAAAAAGTTAATGTATCTTGTATGTAATATAATATTGTTATTCTATTTGTTTTCATAGTTATTATTGGTAAATTTCTCAAAATTTAAATAGTTTACCAAAAACATCATCAATTAATCTAACTCTTTGAAGCAATAGATCATGCCAAAGTTTCAATACTATTTACCTTGATGCTTGATGAAAATTGAAAGGTTTTGAATCTCAATGACAAGGTTATAACTTTGATAAACGCACCACAACCTTGAAAAAAACTTCTTTCATTTTGCAATTTGCATATTCTTGTACATTTGATATTTTGTATTTGTGTACTAATGATTTTTCATTAAACTCTTATTTGGGTATGAAATACTTGAAAGACAAATGCGTTTTTTTGTATAAAAGTAATTTTTACGTGACAATGTCGTGTATGGATACTAGTTTTAGTATGATGCATTTCATTTGATTATTTATTGAAGTAACATATATTTTCTTTGAGAGTAACAAATTCGGTCAAATTACTTGTTAATTTTAACGAATCGAGTTTGAATCGGGTCCTCTTATGTATTAATTTTAATAAGTCTGACACGACGCAATTCACTAAGATATTAAGTACATAAAAAAAACGATGCCTCCTCCTCAATGCATTGTCTTTCCTACCTCTCAAATCCCATCCGTTCTACTTTACAATAAAAATCAACGGCCAATATTTTTTCTTACAGAGAATAAATAAGGATAGGTCTATAACCTAGAAAAACAAAAACATAATGGGCTTTGATGTTAACTTTTCCAAAATGATGTAAATTTTGGAGTTGCATTATCATCGACTCTAAATTCGAAAAATTTCATCCGCAAGCTCTTTTTCTCTTTCTATACATCCGTGTTTTTATTTATTTATTTTAATTAGAAATGAGCATAGGTAGATCAAATGAATAAATCGACTACGAAATTGCAACGAGCAAGGTATGAATCCTTGGTCCGCAAGAATTTTTGTTTTGCGAATGACATTTTACTTGTTGCATAACGTTGTCTTTTCGGACTTTGTTGGATGAACTAATTACCTTACCAAAAAAGAACTACTCGCGCTCGGTCTTCACATTATGTTGTTGAAAAGGGTCTGAACTTGTCACAGATCGCTTGAACCACTAGCACTTCAAGCACTCGGTCTCCTTGTACTGAAAGAGGCACTTAAAACAAAAACAAGCAATTCCGCCGGTCGATTGCAATACATTTGGAACTTTAAAATGAACTACTTTTGCATTCCAATCTATCGAGGTATCTACCTCAGCAAGCGAGACAACATCAACAAAAGTTGAACAAAGCAAACTGATATAGATCAATGATCCATGCATATAGAGGGAGTAGCAGTACATTGTATCCATGTTAAGCAGGGCAGGTTTAGAGTTTTTTAAGATCTGGGACGATGCTAAAAAAACGTGCCCTTATTTTATATAAGAAAATTATTTATTTTCACACGTAAGACATCGATAAAATTATACTTAGAAAAACACTTTAAACTTAATAATTTAGAAACACAGAAAACTAATTTATTTTGTATCATGAGAAGGAAACAAAAAAATTTGGGTTCACAAGTAGATAGACATAAATTTTGTTTTCCATCTGAACTTTTAAAGTGTTTTTGTGTAAATCGTGATGTGTTTTTTCTTATTAACTAACCTTGTCAATATGTAACTAAAAAAATAATGATATTTTTAAATCTTTAATTGACATGTATAAGTAATAAATTGATACTAAATTAAACTTTTTTATGACACGTCATATGTTTTGCAAATTTGATCTCAAAATTTGATCAACGCATTACTCTTTGTTGAAAATTAGACTTGAATTGAAACAAATGTTTAAAAATAACAACCCACATAGCTACTAACTACTAATTAAAAATAAATTAACAACGAAACAAAAATTCTTAAAAATTGAAAATAATAAACATGCACTTAACATTTTAAACTTAAAGAAATTTGTAAAAATTAAAAAGTAAATAAGCACAAACGGTATTTTGAACCCAAAGCACTCTCTTCAATTTCAAACAACAAAACCATCAATTCTAGTTTAATTTCTTGGTCATTGAATCAAATTTTATAAATTTATACTCTTATAAAAACATATATAAATATACTATTCTAATAATGTTGATGCCTCCAATTATTTTAGACCCGAACGGCCGTTCTGCCAGCACTCCCGCTCCTGATGTTAAGGAAAACCGAACATCGTAGTATATAATATATATGGCACCAAACCCGAAATCAATCACTTTTCTTATTTGCAAATGGTTCCGGCTTATTTGCTGCGGCGGAGCGCTTGTCCTCTACCATCTTGGCCCCAACTTCATCCCTCTCCCTGAAGTACCTCTCAAACGCCCTCGGAAGGAATCGAGGGATCAAAAATCCGAACAGGTTGATCGAGAAATATAAGAAATTGGCTACAGCCAGGCTTCTCCCAAACCAAAACCATGCAACATCCTACAACAAGTGCCCCAACATAACATCAATCAGTAAACACTAGCCAAAGCACAAAGTAAGAAAATTAATTAAGAAGCAAATTTCCAAAACAACAGAAAAACCTATGTGGAGGTGTTCCTCCTACGTGCACTCATACTGGAACCACATTTTGAGCTCGTGCCATCATTTAACCGTCATGTTTCTTTTAATTACTACAATTGGCACGTAGCATGAACATACCACAGAAGTTTTTCTCCCAAAACACAAGCAATATAATAATTACCTTAAACTGTGCATTGGCAGGCAGAGTTTTGTTAAGCCAAACATCTTTCATCCAATCAAGGACGACAAAGATCCTCCTGACAGTGTAAAGCAATGGGACCAATGCCCTCACCGGCGCTGAAAACAGTGACAACCCGCTAATCACATTCTCAGTCAGAATCTGACACGAGAGCAAGAACAAGTGAGGCGTTGCAGAGCGGACAGCGTGCTCATCGCCCCTCGCAAAGCCACCCAACACGTATGCAAGCGGCAAGAAGAGCCCAACTGTGGTTCCCACAATCACATAGAACCTGAAGAATCTGCTGCCATGGAAAATCTCCTGTGAACCAGTGCTGACAGCGCCGTGGGAAGGGAACGCCAAACGTGACAGGGCTAAAAGGTATACGGTGGCAAAAGCCGGGAAGATCAAATCAAAAAGCGGGACAAGGCCACTGGCCGAGAAAACCATGATGAAGGCCACGAGTTGGAGCTCTATTACTCGCAGAGAGCCCATTACACCGCCTACTGCAGGCTGCTGGTGCTGTTGGCGGCGGAGCGGTTTCTGTTGGGGTTTGGATCCTGGGGTTGTGGTGGTTGTGTCGGGCTCCGATCTAGGAGCCACGGCAAGAGATACACCTGACATGTCTTCTTTTTGCAGATGTTTAATATTTTGGTCTCAGAGGGTGACTGAATGGGTATTAATCAAACTAGCTAGATAATATAAGTATTTAGTTAGTGAGTTCCTGCTCGTACAGAACCTGAAAAGTAAAAACAAACACAAACAAAATAGAATTAAATCATCTGAATCAAACAAATCCAACATGAAAGAGAATTGGCTATATATTAATTATTACCAATTGGAACTGTTCCAACAAGGATATAACTTGGTTAATCTGAATCATATTTTTTTCAAAATAAAAGATTTAACTCGATTAATCATTGATCTAACAAAAAATCTTGATTAAGCGTTAATGTTTGATTGGATCCAATAAGCAAAAGAAAGCAAATGAAATGCCACAAGCAAATTAACTGGCCACAACAAATATTAATGAAAATTATTCAAATTAATTGAAACTTACTCTGAGAGAGAGAGAGAGAGAGAGAGAGAAATCTTTCTGTACGTGTGATGAGTGAGAAGGAAAGCAAATGAATTGATTCATTCAAAAGCCAAAACGAAAGGGTCTCCGAATGAAAAGACGAAGGAAACGGTGAGAGCAATCATGTGAAAATATTACAAGGCGGGTTCACTGCAGAATATCCTCCTGTGTTTTTACGTGTAGTAACCCCCTAACGACACTTGGCTGCATGCCAACGTGGAAAGTTACTGGAGCAACACGTGTCGAACAACACGGTCTTCTTATTTTTTTGTACCATAGTGGAGGCCCAAACTAGCAATTCTTTTTTGACAACCCAAACTAATAATTAGCTGGATTAATTCTTTTGGCCCACAAACCGTCGGTTCCAAATTTGACCCGTTCCAAGTCTAAAGCCTAGCCGGAGCAAATCAAATTTTCTGCACCCAAAAAGAATATGGTATTTCTGTCGTCCTAATCAGCAATTGACTGATAATAAAATTAAGAAAAATTAAGTTTATAAACACATGTTAGTCACGAAATGGACCACAAAGAGATCACACTTATTTTGGAGTGCAGAAGATGTGATCTCCTAGCAGAGATTCTACTTCAATTCAAGCAGGTGCAATTTTTAAATGCTAGCAAGCCTAATTGATTGCTTAGAGAGATTTTCGTTTTCAATAACAACAAATGAATACATACAGATGGTACCATAAAACTGTATAAGATAAATGACAGATTAAGAGAAGAAATTTAGAGTGAGATATCGAGGGTTTATGAAACCATGAACACTTTTTGTAAATTGGTAAAGAAAACAAGTTCTCTTTTCAAAATGAAGAAAACAAATTATTGGAAATACGAGCGACTTCCCTCAGAAGATGATGAGGTGTCGTGATAATGCTAATTAATTTTGCCATTAAGATTAGTGCAGGAATTGGAATTTAGAAAGTTCATCATTTTACTGTTGATATTTTATGGATGCATGTATGACGAATATATTTAACTTTGAATCACAATCTTTTTTCCGTTTGCTGTTTCTTTACTGACAGGTGCATGCTGTGTTAAAATTTAAGAAACCCTGTGACAACTGTGTGAAGAATGTCAAGAGATGGGGCAAGAAAATGGAAGGTGTGTAAATTCCTATCATCCATCCCTATATATACATATGTCTCCCCGTAATTTGTTACATACTCCTTAATTTCCGTATACATATTTAGAAAATTTCCCAACTTATTGTGAAACTTTTTGTATGCTAGGGTTTATTGTGGTCAGTGAGGACCAGTTACAAGTGGTAGTGAAGGGAACTTTTGACTATGAAGAATTTGAAAAATACGTATCTGATAAAATGAAGAAACAGGAGCATCAAAACATAGCTTCCATAACTAAAGACGACCAAGAAGATGATGATCGAGCTAGCGAAGCTGATTCAAGTGATCATGAACATGAATAGTAGATTAATTCATTCGTACAAATAATGTTTATTTATTCTTACAAATAATGCGTATTTATTTATTTAGTTGAGGTTATGGTGTAGTGTTAGTATTAGAAGTTTAGTGACATTCCTCTCTATTTGTAACTGGTAGGTCTTAGATTTGATTCTTGTAAAAGACGAGTTCGATATCAATTTGTTATGATTGGTCATTGTGTGGTTTAGTCTCAATCCCCCATCCCTTATTGCAAATATATTGTTGTAAAAATTGAGAGAATCTTTTAAATACCTGATTTTATTTTTATTCTTTTGTTGTGTAATATTGTATGAAAATTACGAATTAATGCACGCATATACTGGCTAATCATTTCAGGCTTATAGGAGAAGATTTGAAGGAATCGGACGATTAATTCTTGTGTTTTTTTTTTTTGGGAAACTAGAAGTGTATTACCAGGGCAAAGATGTCAGAGAGGTACAAGGAAAGCCTACACCGAGGCCAACAAACAACAAAGCAACAAAAAACAAAGCAGTGAAGACACTAGAACTGTGTTCAAGTGTCACGCCTACAACTGCCACCATAGATCAATGGGAACAAGGTAAGCCATCTTTATTGAGTACATGAACCAACGTTGATGGAGGTCTACTGACCCAAGTAATACTGCACATCTTCGTATACTGTGCGACGCTAACGTATCCGCCGCCATATTGGTTGACCTTGGAAGCCAAGACCAGCGACAGTCCTGAAGGGACTTCCCGAACCGTTTAACAACTGTTAAGGTAGGAAAGGCCTCCCATCTGCCAGTTTCCAACGAAGTTGATAAAGATGAAATCATATCCTTCGAATCAGACTCTATGATGACGCAACAATGCCCCAAAACCGCAGCAAATTCACACCCTCTCAAAATAGCCAAAGCTTCGGCCGTGGCTGCATTAGGAGCTTGGACCTCAGACTTCATCGCAGCCACAAACCTACCCCTCTCACCCCTAATCACAATCCTGAAAAAACTAGATAGAGAAAATGTAGACCAGCTAGCATCCACATTCACTTTGAGGAAAGGGAATGAAGGGGGAGCTTGGAGGGAAAGAGAATGAGCACCAATCACGCCGAGGAACACTCCAACGGAAGTTGAAATGGCAAGAATAACCTGGGTAGGATTTATAGGAGATTGATTGGACTATAAAATTGCACTGGCTTTCCAAATATGCCGACACCTAAATGCGACATGAGAAAGCAAAATACCCTACTCCTCCTTAGACCCAAACCTCCGAGTAGCAATGGAATGAAACCAATCCATCCATGAATAGATCATTCGTCTATCAACTTTGTAATTTAGAATGCCACCAAACCAAATAGTCTCCACCCAAGGGCATAACAAGAATAGATACTCAAGAGACTCCTCCTGACCGTTGCATATCGGACACATAGGTGATGGGACAATTTTACGTAAAAATAGATTCTCCAACATAGCCAGAGCATGATAAGCAATCTGCCACATAAAATTACGAAGTTTAGGCGGAGTTCTCAACTTCCAAATAAGCTGCTAAACCTGTTTCGATATAGAGGAGGAAGAGGATGGTCGGATATCCACCGGGGAACCCTGCAAAGATCGAGCCCAATGATAGCCAGACTTGACCACATACAACCCATTCTTGGTAGAAGGCTAAACAAGGCGATCATGTCTCTGAGGATCCCCAATGGGTGTCTCTAAGATAGTATTCCACTCATCCGCCGACAAGAATGGTTGAAGAAAACTTAAATCCCATGAGCATGGAGAAAAACACATGAGAGACGCCACCCGTGTATCCCTAGTCATGGACACCGCTCTGGGCATAGGATGACCCAACAAAAGGGAGGGCAGCCAACGATCCACCCAAAGACGGACAGTACAGCCATCCATTATTTGCCAGTGTGACCCTTTCATCAACAGATTTCTACCCACCAAAAGACTATTCCAAGCTCAAGAGGCCCTACTTGTAATACCCCGTATTTAAAAAAAAAAAATGATTATATATGTGTGAAGTTATTTTATGTAATAATTTTATGGGTAAATTACATAAAACTACCTCAACTATTGGGTCAGTCACAGTTTTATACCTCATCTTTAGAAAATTTCAATGTCATACCTCATCTATGAATTTGTTACAATTTCATACATTCCATCAGTTTGTCTGTCAATTCTTCATTTATATAGTGACGTGGCTTGAAACGGGCCCACTCTCTATTAAAAAATTAATAAAAAAATAAAAAAATAAATTAAATATTAAAAACTAAAAAAATAAAATCATTTAATTTTTTTTTTGCATGAGGGACCCGCTCCTTATCCCCCTCACCCTTTCTTCCCCATCAACCAGTGTTGCCCTAACCTTCCTTCAACACCAAAACCAAAACCCCCCACCACCCTCTATTCCTCCATCTCCACCTCCCTTCCTTGGCGCTCATCCCCCTCCTTACCACTAACCCATCTTCAACCCATTTTTTTTAAAGAATACTTAGCAAATCCCTAACCTTTTCAGATCCATAACCTTTTGAAATTTGAAAACAAAGCAAACATGTGATGTGAATGGAATTGTGCACTGAGTTTTGAAAAATTAACGAAACTGCAATTTCCAAACAAGAAACAGTTGCATCCTCTCCTGGAGAATGCGGTCTGAAGCATCACCCTCTAAATCCATAAGGTCAGTTGTAGCTGCAACGCGAACGAGAGTGAAGAAGCTACTTGGAAACTAGGCTGTCAGCCTTATTGAGAAGATTGATCAGGGACTTGACTGTAGAGGCTAGGCTTGACCTGAAGAAAGAGCTTGAGATCTTTGCCGATGGTAAGGAGCTGAATGTTGTGGTCGAAGCAGAAGACCTGGACACGGCTGCCGGAGTTACTGGTGTTGAATGATACGGTTTATGAGATATTGGAATATAGCTTGTGTGGGAGCTGGTTACTCAAATTACTGCCGATAGCGCGATGATGATGATGGGGAGCGTGACGCGCAGGTGTTCCTGTTGGTAAAATTTGACAACGCGATGATGAATATGCGGAGCTCGCTGAGGTTTTCAATCTACGACAACGGGGAGGAAGATGGAGGGGAGGTGTGGCGGAAGATAGGTTTGGAAGGGTAGGAACGGAGGATAAGAGGTTGAAGATGAGTAAAGTGGTAGAGGTGAGGCCCACTGTTCTTTAAAGAATTTTTTATCTTATTTTTTTATTTTATTTTATTTTAACTTTTTTTTTTTATAGATTAACATTTCTTAATATTTAGTTTTTAATATTTAATTAATTTTTAATAGAGAGTGGGCTCTGTCTCAAGCCACGTCACTATTCAACGGAATAATTGACAGACAAACTGACGGAAGGTATGAAATTGTAACAAATTCGTAGATGAGGTATGACATTGAAATTTTTTAAAGGTGGGATATGAAAATGTGACTGACCCAATAGTTGAGGTAATTTTATGTAATTACCCTAATTTTATTGGGTTTCTTTTTATATGCTATGTGTACAAGAACTTATACTTTTGATATGTATACTAGTGTCAACGTTATTTCATTTTGCTACAAGATTATTTCAAAAACTAGCTAGTATTATTTCATGTTCATATGTAATTAGAGATATTTTTAGTTTGCATTGGAGAAGAAGATTATGATGAGTTTGGCTTGATTTTTTCTCACAAAGGGCCGAGAATTTGAGGTTGGACTAAATGAGTAGTTTTGTCTTGATATTTTCTCTCAAATATGAGGTGGAAAGTTTGTAATCATTACGAGTTAATGATTTGGTGATTATTCACCACTCTGAATGTGGAGGTGGGAAGTCTATAGCATGTATACGTTGGCTAATTAGCATGCATAGGCAATATTTTGTGGTATTATGAGTGCTTACTCACTAGCTTAGGGGAATCTCAATCATTTGAAAATATTCTTTCTTCAATATTACTCAACCAAGCTTCCAAATACTCCAATGAGATTGGAGCTTTTACCAAACTCCATTTGTATGCCTATTGATTGTAGACTTATCCATGTGTTTTGATCTAGGAATAAAACTTAAGCTAAAGCTCAACATGGCCTTAGATGCTTGCATCTCACTTGCATGATATTGATTAACTTAACACATGTCTCTTTGCCATTTGAACACATACCATTATCAATGATTAGGTTAACATTTGGTGTGTTTCTATTGGAACACATAATAGGGCTAATGATTAGCTTAACATTTGTTTTCTTTCTATTGGACCACATATCATGGTTAATGATTGGTGATGATTCATCCCCCAAATTTGGAGAGGTGAGACTCTATATCCCTTAGAGTTTAGACGAGGCCTTTATGTATTTGTCCACATGCATTGTAATGATGATCAATTACTAATGTTTCCAATGATTGATGTCCGAGTGTTACAAAACAAGTGAAACGTGTCCTTAAAGGCTTAATTGAGGATTCCATTTCTTTCTCCATAAAGGCAGAGGGAGGAAAGAACATGAGGGGGAACACACACCAACAAGAACCTAACAACAACAAGAAAGATCTCTCATTCTCAGACCAATCTCCCCACCATCATTTTCTTTTACCTTATGTAAAGGCTCTAGGCCATCTTCATTGTATTTTGTAAATCTCTCTTACATAGTGAAAACACAAATGCATATGCAACTCTAGTGGGCATAGCCGATTTGGTGAACTACTTAAATCTTTGTGTTCATTATTATAGTATTTGCAATCTTTCATCTCAATCTCGAAGACAATTCTTCACTTCAAATTCCAAACCAAAATTAAGAGAAGGAGGAGGAGGGGGGTCGATTTGTAGAAAAGAAAATTTGGAAGAAAATGATTAAGCAGTGGTTCTTAAGGGAATAAAAAGGAGAAACAAAAAGATGATAAAAAGACATTAAAGGGTAGAGTGTTGTGTGGGAGGAAGAGGAAAGCCAGGTGATCAACTTTGTGGGTGAGAAAATTGAGGAAATGAGATAAGAAGAAGTAGAAGTGGTGGGTTGAAATAAAAATAAAAGATGAGGTTTGGAAGGGGAAAAGCTAGAAGTAGAGTTTCATGCCTTGTTGCTTTTGAGATATTTATTTCACTTTAAATTTTCTTCACTAACATGGACGTCTAATTATTGTCTAAATAATAACAGGTACCAGCCAAACAAAAGTGAACAAGACGATGGTAATTTCTATAGAGTGGTAAATGATCAATATTTTAAATGATAGTATCAAACATTATTACATTGGTTTCAAAATTAGTTTGATCTATGCTCATATTTATATATGGCGAGTAAGTAACTATTAATCTTTATGTGCAGTACATATACACATGCATTGCAAGGCAAGAAAAAGAGTTGTGTTGTGTCAAGTGCTCACTTTTGTAAAGTGTTTGAGTTGTGAGAATATTCAAGGGCTGAAGTTTGCCTTGAATATAAAATAATGAACCTTGTATACGTTAGGCGTTGGAGGAAGGGCTTGAGTATACAACTGGTTGGTTATAAAATAATGAAATCTTGTATATGTCAGGCATCGGGGGAAGGGCTTGAATATACAATTGGGCGTCAGGGGAAGTGCCTATATAATAAAGTGGAAACTAAGAATTTAACTACAAAAAGTTGGGTTTAAGGGATGAACGGGAGTTAACTCATATTCTAAGGTATTCGGAGCCAAGTGGTATAAGCATGGTATGGGACGTGCAAGCTTGGGTGCCTTAGGTATGTGTTAGCAGGATTAGAAGGGAGTGAGTACATTCATCCATCTCATTTGCATATATTTCTTGCATTTGAAAGAATTGTTACAATTTAATTATTATCTAATTGGTAGTTTTTGTTGTGAATTAATTTGTGCACTATTGTTGTTTTGTTGCGTATTTGAAATTTTTTATGTAAGATTTTGTTGATGTATGGTGTAATCGTTATAATTTTATTTTATTTTCCACCATATCTTGGTTGTAGAATTGATTTCTATAGCTAAGATATAGTCTTTATTCGCGGGTCGGGGCATGACATTACTTTCATGTTTAGCATCAAAGAAAGAACAATGCGGAAAGTACCAAGCTTTGAGGACCAAGGCCCATAGAGAGTTCAGGTTTTGAATCAGTCGCCAACATTGTTTCGCAAGTAAGGCATCATTAAAATCATTAAAGTTTTTGAATCCTATACCTTTTTCCTGCTTCGAAAGACCCAAAGTGTTTTTAGACACCCAGTGAATTTTCCGAGCCTCACCAACCTTCCCCCACTAGAATCCAGATATCAGAGAATCCAACTCATTGCACACCACTACCGGGAACTTAAATATATTCATAGGATAAGTAGGAATTGCTTGGGCAACCGCTTTAATTAGTACCTCTTTACCCACTTGAGAGATAGTGCTTTATGTCCACCCTTGTATTTTCGGCAAAACTCAACCCTTAACAAAAGCCAAACCTTGCCGCTTTGATCTACCCCACATAGCAGGAACACCAAGGTAGGTACCCGGATCGGAAACCACCTACATATTGAGAATTTGTCCCACTTCCGTCAACACTGTTGATGAGTATTAGAACCAAAAAACACATACGATTTTTGTAGATTTATAGCTTGGCCTGAGGTAGCACAGTAATCTTCAATAATTTTGACCAAATGGCAACAATTCGATTTAGTGGCCTTCAAAAATAGAAGTGTATCATCAGCAAAGAAAATATGAGATTACTAGAGTATGTTGGTTCATCTTTACCCCATCCAGATACTTCCACTCCACCGCCAATTGAAGCATCCTAGATAGAACATCACTGACTAATAGAGACAAATAAGGAGATAAATGATCCCCTTATCGTAAAGCTCTTGAAGGAGCAAACTTGTTCCCCAGTTGGTTGTTAATAAGTATCGCAAAGGTAACTGAGCTCACACACCCCATGATAATTTTTCGCCAACGAACCCTATCTTCTCCATCACCACATCAAGGAAATCCCACTCCACCCGATCATACGTTTTATGCATATCTAACTTGATTCCAAGCTCAAACTTACTCTTAGCTTTTCAAAGTTTTAAGAAATGGAAGAGTTTATGGGCAATCCCAACATTATCTTGAATTTGGCGACCCCCAACAAAAGCATTCTGCATGGGAGAAATGAGATTGGGAAGTAGCAGCTTCAACCTATTCGCCAAAACCTTGGCCAAGATCTTATAAGAATAATTACATAAGCTAATCAGTCAAAACTGAGAAACAGATTATGGATTGGGAACTTTGGAAATTAGTACAATATGAGTGGCATTTAGTCAGTTAAGATTAACCTCTCCAAATTCTATCATTCGAACTAAAGCATGAACATCCTCCCTAATAGTTTCCCAAAAAGAATGATAGAATACACCTTGAAAACCATCGGGTCCCAGCGCCTTAAGACCGCCCATTTGCATCGTTGCTTCTTGAATCTCAACATCTAATATTGAAGACAACAAGGACTTATTCATAGTATCAGAAACGAAAGTAGGTATGTACTCCAAAATAGATCCCCATGTTCTGCTCTTCACAGAAGTAAAAAGATTGAGAACATAGTCATCGATCAGCTTCTTTATCCTTTTCGGCCGTTCCTCCTAACAACCATTATCTTGTTTAAGTTTCAACACATGATTTCTTCGCCATCGTTGCATGGTGGATTGATGAAAAAACTTGGTGTTCACATCACCTTCCTTTAGCCATTTAACCTGTGACCTTTGTTGCCAAACACTTTTCTCCTGTGCTAATAACTTATCCATCAATTGCGCCTTATCATGAATCTCATCAACATGTGCACCCCAATTTTTTTTGAAGCTCACCAAGCTCGGATGTCAGCTTCTCAATTTCCTGCTTCTGCTGTTTGAATGTGCGTCTACTCCACCTTATTAGTTGAGAGCGACAATCATTGATTCTTTTATGCCAACGATCCAAAACAGCACCACCATAAGGATGGGCCCAACACTCTTCCTCCAACCTTTTGCATTCTTCATCCTTCGCCTAAAAGCTTGGAATCGGAATAACCTTTGGCCAACAATCATCTGGGGATCACACTGGATGATTATAGGGCAATGGTCCGACCCAAACACAGTACCATGAATGACCATAGTGTTCAGCCATGACGCCTGCCATAACTGATTTGAAAGTCCACTATCTAATCTCTCTTCCACCAACTCTCCATTTCGTGTACCACGCCATGTAAAAGGAAGGCCATTAAAGTCAAGATCGAACAACTCCGCCTTGTTCATAAAAGCAGCCAAATACGAATGCCTATTATACAAAACAGCTGATCCACCAGATTTCTCATAATCCCAAAGAAACTCATTAAAATCCTCGCTACACAGCCAAATAACACAAGAGGATAAAAAATGAATATTCATCCAATCCCAAAATTGTGCTTTCTCCACCCTATAAGCAATGCCGTATACTCCAGTCACACGCACCCATCGAAACTCCCTCACCGGTCGCACCCGGCATCAATAACATGCTTAGAAGACACACTAATATCCACTTCCAAGTACTCATCCTACTAGAGGCTCAAACCACCCGACCTACCAATTGGAGAAACATTGAACCCCATTCGTCTTCGCACTCCAGCAATTATATGATCGTTCATGTTTGTCTCTGATAGAAAAATCATAGAGGGCCGTTATTTTTGAATAAGCTCATGAAGGGCTTGAACTATCATGTTCTACCCAAGACCACGACAGTTCCAGAAGATGTAACTCATGGTGACATTGTGGCTGTTAAAGGCCAGCCACCACCACCATGGGAAAACGTTCATTCTTTTCGTGCCAATAAGGCAACCTTCTCATACTTAGAGACCTTATCCATAAACTCCCACATATCTTGATACTCAATTGGGAAGTTCTTAAATTCCTCCTCTGCATAAATAACACATTCCACCATAAGGCATCGTTCTCTAATACTCATGCTTTGCAGTCTCTCCACCGCTCATTGTTTCCTATCCTGACTACTTTTAATATTCTTAGACTTTTTTTTAGGAGACTGGATAGGCTCCAACTCCTCCGCCTCGACACCTCTTTTTAATTGGCTACCTTCCGCCTCCCCTACACTACCCTTTAGAATCTCCTCAAGTGTTACTGTAGGCTACCCCCAGATCGTCGTGAAGGGGTCCACATAGTTGCATGCATTAACGATTCAGGCCTACACCAGACCTATCTAGTCGATGTCATCTTTTACGCTCCCTCACTGAAAGCTGTGGCAGAGCACATTGTTTCAACCTCTTAGCCCTGTAGTCATTCTTTTTTTAAGGTTCATCTGTTATATCTCCTCGACTCCCCTGCGAAGCTTCCATTTGACTACTTCTGATAGCACCCGTATACCATTTTACCCCACCCCCAAGAGTAAGTAATCGTTGAGGGACCACCATTTCCCAAATTGAAGCCGCCTTAGTCCATTCCCCATATCCAGCTGAACCACCCCTTGAAGGCTCAAACGAACATTCAGTATTCACATGTCTTGTTTTCCCACATCTATAACAAAAATCTTGCAATCGTTCATACCGAAATTCCACCAACGTATTTGTGTTCTGCCCCCTTGAGAGCGAGCACCTAGGTATTAATGGATTCAACATGTTAACAATAACCCTAGCTCGAAGAAAACCCTGAGCTTTGGATGGGTCTTCCAATTCCAAAAATTCACTAACATCGCGAACCAGACGTCTCACATTTACCTCTAATGTAAGTCCTAAAGGTATTCCATGAAGTTAAATCCATAAAGTAACCAATTCCAACTGTATCTCCTCCAATGCAAGTTCTTGAAGCCATCTATGAATTGAAAAGTTTTGCTTCATCACGGCCTATGGTACCTGACTCAGAATTTTTCCAGCCGCACTTTCATCTGGAACAAATATAATATAAATGTTTTCACGTACCCATTTGACCTCAACCTCACCCAATTCCTTCCATGATGATCGAAGAATATTCTGAACTCCCCATTTATTCAAGTTTCGATGTACCAACTCTGCTTCCGCCAGTTTGATCCCTTGTTCCTTGGTCCCCAAATCCATCGTTTTCTCTAAATGGACCATTAATTCCTCCACTTCCTGCTATGCCATTTGTTCCTTACTGTATCTATCCTTTTGGACTACTTGTACTGAGGTATACAGAAGATAGATTGTGGAAGCCTTGTGCAAATATGTCTTAGAAAGACGAAGGTTACGTTGTTTGTTACCTGCACCTTGTTGATTTTGTTCGCCAAATACAAAAACCACACAGAACAGTAAGGTAGAAAAGTGAGTGAAATACCTCGATGTCGATGAGTGTGAGTCCCTGAAACATTTATTCTTTGAATCAATATTGATTTCTACCGCCATGACTTTTTTTATTGCGATAACAGTGTGTATGCAATTACTCCCCATCTGAAAGTTAGAAAAACCAAGATAAAAGGTTCCACACAAACCACCAAATATCACAAGTTTGGTTAGGGAAATTAATTCCCTACTAGCCCTACAGAAAATGAATACGAGTCACCACTACAATTCCTCTGCACCAAACCAAGCTACCCACTGCAGATCTGGTGAATTAACTCTTCCACCTACTTGCTAAACTTCATAGGAAGCTAAAACCGATTCGCCCCTCGAAAATAAACCGACTCAACCAACCAAAAGACAATAATCGAATACCGAACTTACCCAGAGATCCAAACCAATATTCTTAGTTACACTTACCACGAAGACTTTTACCAAGGAGAGAAAAGCGTTCACTCTAGAGGTCTTTCACAGAGGAGTAAAAAAAACCATTCCATTTCGATTTCTGCTTTTGGTTGGTCATTACAATTAATTCTTGTTTTGAATTTACAGAATTCCACTTGATTCCTGTTAGAAACCGTTCGTTCATAAAATAGTAAAAAAACGAAGACAGTGAAGAAAAAAAAGATCTGTTGTAAATAGTGGATGTCTACTCAACAAAGGAATCAAGATAGTTGTTCATTAAACAAGCAAGTGGAAATAAGGTTGTCCTCCAAAACATGTCCTTCCACTAGGAGTTGCCGCTGCTTGCTTCCGGTGCTCCTGTATTGCCTATAAAACAAAAGAGCATATGAAAGAACGACATATATGGGAGGAAGAGAAAAAAAGAAGGAAATGGTGAGCGAAGAACATACAGAGGAAAGAAAGATGAGTTATGGAGGAAAGGAAGAGAAGAGGAAATAAGAGAGATGCAGAAGAAATTACCAGTGAGTCAAGCTAGAGAAAAAAGAGAAAATATTGAGAGTTATTTTGTACTCCTATTATTTTAGATAATGAAAGAAAGTACAACTGCTGCCCCGAGGATGTAGGCACACTTGCCGAACCTCATAAATATTGTGTCTCATTTACTTTATGTTACATTACACACATAATGTCGACTTTACAAGACATTATCAGCATGAGAAGCTCTCGTATCGGTGGAAAGTGCCATAAATCCGGTGAAGCATTACCTACCTCTCACACTATCGGTTGGAATCTTACAGATAAGAAAAGATTTTCATTTAATCTTCATATCTCTGTATGCTAATTTTCTTAAAGTAAATATACGTTTGGTTATATAATTGTCATTATTATTGTAAAAAAATTTAACAGCCATGTAAACAACCTCTAAACTCCAACTTGCTGACCTCGGACTGAGATACTTCCTTCTTGAAAGTTGTTCTTGCGCCCAATATCTATAACATATCAATTTTCAGAAAATTCCAACTGTGCGATCGTCGCAAATGTCTGAAACACCATCCCAGTTTCCAATTTTGCAGAAAACTGGACAGCCATCTTTTGAGTATCGAAACTCCTTGTTCAGTAACTCAAATCAAAATAGTTTATTCACAAAAGTTGTTTGGTATCCTCCTATCCATATCATACTAAAATTTGAGCTAAATCTAATGGTTTGATCTTCTCATAAGTTGCGGATATTACTCTTGACTCCAAAATTTATGGGAACTGTTTCGACATTTTTGAAACTCACCGGAGGAGGAACACCAATTGGGACTTATTGTTACTATTACTTCTTGGGTAACTAAAATGACTTAGAACCGTGAAATGAAAATAAAATAAAAAGGATGAAACAAAAGAAAGTGGCAAACAAAGAAAAAAGAAAAAAAGAGATAGAGACTTAATCATTGCCTTTTCTGTTTTGGCATATTTATGTGAATGGTGCTGGTTTAAAGCCTTATCACAAGTTCTATTTATTTACAATGGGTGGAATTATTACCCTTTGTTTTAAAGCTTTGATATTTATGTGAATGGTGCTGAATCAAAGCCCTTGTCACAAACTTTATTTACTTAAAAGCAATTTATTTACCATGGTTGGAATTACTGTTTATTGCTATAATTTATTTAGTGTATTACATTTTGTTATAATGAGTATTTAAAGGACCTAAAGTTCCTTAATCTGATCAAAACCTGAAGTTTCTTGATCCTCATCATATAAAAAGATCGGACCCAAAGTTCCTTGATAAAAAATCAAAACTTGAAGTTTTGAATCAATTGAGAGAGCAGCAATTCCTCAACTAAATTAAAATGACGGCCATAAGTGCCTCAGCCCACAAACTATTAAATGAGGGCCAAAAGTTCCTTGGTTTATGTAAATAAGGACCATAAGTTTCTTAATCCATATACAAATTAAGTATGGGTATGAATTCCAAAAATGTGAACCTAAAGGTTCTAATGATGTCGATTCTGAGAATAAATTTCGAGTACATATGAATAATGTTTTGACCTGAAGTTCAAAATATGAATAATGTTAATAACTTGAAGTTCTAACATTTTGTGTAGAAATATGTTATATGTGGTACAACTTAATTATCACAATTTCTATCATACATGAATTTCTTCCTTTTGGGAATAAGAAAATGGTGAACTTGACAAAACTCGATTTTGTGACCATCGGCATTTTACGCAAAAGATACTTTCATGAATTCATAATGTCGAGGATTCATATGGAAGCATATGATATTAGAAATTATATGTACTTAAAGGCTCATTGAATTATATTCTTGGAACTAGGTGTTTCCATCATTTCCCATTAATTCATTCATTATGAAACCAGAAGTTTCCATGGGTTATTATATATAACAAGCTAAAGTAGAAGCTTTCAGACATGAATAAAATCAAATGGAAGAAAAAAAATTTATACATACACATGAGTTACAACTACAAAAACAAACAAATTTTTTTTTTTGGGGGGGGGGCTTTACAAAGGTTGCTCATGTGAAGCCTTAGTACTTGGCAGTACCCCAAAAGGAGAAGGCACTAAAGATTGGTCATGTGATGTCCTAGCACTTGGCAAAACACCAAAAGGGGAAGGCACCAGTTGCCCCTGGAATCTAGCCACGAATCTTTAGTGATCACTTTGAAACCAACTTTCAGATTCCAGCAGTTGGTTGAACTTTCTTTTCATGCTCGTCGAGTAAATATTTGCAAGTTTGTACAACTCTTTATTCTAGTACTTGAGCCCTTTAATTTCTTGTCTAAGACTTGCCACCTCAGCCATTAATGCATCGACTTAGCGAGTTTGGGCAAGTAGACGTTGGCCTATGTTTGATACAGAACCCGCACATTGAACATTAAAAGTCAATGAGTCTTGAACAGCCAATTCATCAGACCTCTCTCAAAGTATTCTTTTATCTCTAGGAGTGAGAAGGTTCCTAGCTACTACTGTAGCTGTTATATCATCTCTCATCATAGAGTCTCCAACTATAAAAGGGCCATTAGAAGATAAGAAGGATGAGCGCCATATATTATCCTGACGTGGCTCGTCTGTATCTCTCCCGAGACTCAAATCTAAACAAAGTTTAGATGGGCAAGTCATTTTCAGAAATGATGAAAGAAAAGGGTTGGATAAAGTGAAATATCATAAATACAACATAAACAATTTTCAAATAGGCAATCTTCAAAGTTTGCATTTTGGATACAATTGATACCTCTATAAAAGGAAAGGCAACACAACCACTTGTTCAAAAATCAAGACACTGCTCCCTGAATTCCAAAAGCAGGATTTTCTTGAATAAAGTTCATCAACATTTCTTAGATGCAATCTTAGCTTTCCGAATATTAAGGACAACTCTGTCAAAATATCTCTGGCAAAGTTAAAATGTGTAAAGTTCACTATTCCAACTATACCACTGTTGTCGACAAGCGTGAGTGACAAGGCCAAATCCGCATAACTACCTGATATTGGGAAATCCCTGTATATGTCGACCTTCGTCCTCCATGGAAAAGCACACCTCCAAAATGCCCAACTCTCTTTCCTTGATGAGAATACATTTGCAACCAAACTTCTCAACATATTTAGTATTCATTCTCTCTGAGAATACCTCTTTAACCAAGTCCCTCAAAATGCCAAACTCATTTTCTCAGCAAGAAATATTTTTGATTAAGAAGCTTTACATCAACATCAAATCCTTTTACTGTCTCTCTTCAAGAGCAAAAGTATCTCATGTCATCATGGTCGAGAGCAAGAGTATCTCATATCATGCTCTTTCCATGTCTTTTCCTTTGCCCTTACTCTTACTTGCAAGGTAAAAAGAAAGAAAGCAATTAGTTGAAACCTAAAATCAAACTTTCGGTCAAGAACCGATTGCCTGTAAACTTTTTTGATTGCTTACCTTGCATTGCTCTCGAGTAATCATCTTTAACTATTGTTGGAGCTAGATCTCAAGTCACTAACATCGCAAAATAATTGGTACGCTGTTGGCTCTTTACACTGAAGCTGCCAAGCATGAACGAGTCACCAAGAATTGATGGACCATCCAAGGGTAAATGTTGCACACCACTTTTACTGTGCAAGAGACTAAAGCAAAATGATCAATGATGAGCCCATAGAAGTCCAAATGGAGAAAATTGGTGGCTGATTGAGTGGACCAAAGTTCAGTGATGGGAATTCTACTCATAGCCCCATCAAACTCTACCAGTTTATATCATCACATGATGTACAAAAAGGTAATGAAAATTACTAATTTATTACAAGTTATAGAGATGCCAAATGGATTGAAGTCTCAGTCAGACTATCCACTGACTTGGCACTAATGAATTGTTGTATGCCCGAAGCTTGACAGTCGCCGTATGGATTCAAGTTTCAAAAGGAATAATCCATGGATACGGCAATTTTAATATATTGTATGCCTGAAACATGATCGATGTGTAGGTTCCAATGATTCAACTCCCCAGAAGTCAAGATTAACAATCCAAGCTCTATAACGCTCTAGAGGAGGTTATGATCCAAATTCTCAAACAATTCTTCTAATGAGAGATAAATGTCCTAGAAGAGATAATGTAAAACCCATGAAGAGGCAAGGATATCCAAAGTAATGAAATGATTATAAATATGCATGTGCATGCACATGAGAATTATGGGATCATGAATCGATGATTACCAATGTTAATTTTGGTTTTACAGTAGCTACTAAATTCATCAATGAGCTATGTTGATATTGAGCCACGTTCTTTTGTTCGTCGACAAAAAGCAAAATTATTGGCCAAAATGGAGAAAGGCAATTTCATTACAAGTTATTAAGAATGTGGAAAAATAGACCTATAGTACAAATCGCCAAATGATGTTGAACCCAGAAGGTTACATACGGGCATTTGTAATACAATGAAATACACTCAGATGATGTGACACAAGGTTTCCAATTGAAACTTGAAATTGTAATACACTCCTCTAAACATGATTTTCCATTGTGAAACTGTTCATTTAAATGGAGAATTATATATTACACGAAGCCTTATGAAATGCCTAAAGCATATCTTCACAAGTAAATCCTTCAAGTATACATGGAAGCAAGTTGCTCTATATAAATTCCAAAAGAGAATGTGTCATGAAGTGTAGAAAATCCCTGAAGGATTAAGATTGCTTGAAGAAAGTCCTCTAAAGGTAAAAGCATAAATTATATACTCAATACCAATGAATGATATGAATTTCCTTAGTGAGTACTATCATTATGATGTTGTTGCAACATACTAAATCTTTTGCAAGAGATAATAATATTAGAATGAGACTCCTGAAGAGCCTAGAAAGATTATAAAGTGTTGAAATGAATATTATCTTGAGCTGCAAATCGAACAATATGCCAACACAAGTCTTATCCATGATGTTTATGGTATTAAAGAACCATATGGATTGAAGATCATGAATTGAACGCTCAAGTGGTTAATTAATATTTAGACACTAAGAAAAATCATTCATCCTCGTGAGGGAAATGATGAATTGATGTTTGGTCTAGGAGTACCATATCTTAGTGAAGTATGTGCCTTACTATATTTAGCTTAATACATTGAATCAGATGTTACACTTCATGTGGAGCATAATACTAATAAATGGGCATTACAATGAAATAAAGTTTATTTATTGATATCTCTAGTAAATTATAAACATATGCTTGTTCTATTCCAAAAAAACTCACTAATAGCCATGGTTTTATTGGGCAAGCAAAATTTGAATACCTCTCTAGCCTGCATACAAATAGCTCTCAGAAAGGATTTGTATTTACATATGGAAATAGATTGGCTCTGCAATGATCAAGAAAGTAAGGATTCATTGCTGCATCTTCATATCTCTCATAAATACATATCTTCATGAAGTTAGTCGTGAATGTATTTGGCTAATACTTGTGGTCCATTAAAATTTGAAGGGCCTGTGAACCACCTTCAGAAGCTAACACTCCAAATGCCATGCGTGGTATCGGATTACATCAATTTAGTAATCAGCCAGAATAAAGAATTCGAAATCAAGGGGAGATACTCATCAGGAGGAGCATCCAAAACAAATCAAGATTTTAACGAGGTAGCCGATATTGACATATGGCCATCTAAGGGGGAATGTTGTAAATAGTGGATGTCCACTCAACAAAGGAATCAAGATAGCTGTCCACTAAACAAGCAAGTGGAAATAAGGTTGTCCTCCAGAACATGTCCTTCCACTAGGAGCTACCACTGCTTGCTTTCGGTGCTCTTGCGTTGCCTATTAAACAAAGGAGCATATGAAAGAAATACATATACGGAAGGAAGAGAAAAAAAAGAAGGAAGGGATGAGAGAAAAACATTCAGAGGAAAAAAATAGGAGTTATGGAGGAAAGGAAGAGAAGAGGAAAGAAGAGAGATGTGGAAGAAATTACCAGTGAGTCAGGCTAGAGAGAAAAGAGAAAATAGGTAGAGTTATTTTGTATTCCTATTATTTCAGATAATGAAAGAAAGTACTACTGCTGCACCGGGGACGTAGGCACAAAAACTCAAAATAATGCTTGCGTTATGTTGTGTTTATATGTAGATGATATGCTTATAATGGGAACTAACAAAGAGATAATAAATTGGACCAAGAAGATATTGAAATCAAGTTTCGATATGAAAGATCTTGGATTAGCTGATGTGATTCTTGGTGTAAAAATAAAAAGAAACCAAGAAGGATATATTCTTACACAGTCCCATTATATAAAAGCTACACTTAGGAAATATGGTCATTTGGAAAGTAAAGATGCAATTACTCCTTTTGACGCAAATAGCAAACTTAAGAAAAATAGAGGTGATGCTATATCTCAACGTGAATACTCACAAGTTATTGGAAGTCTTATGTACATTATGAATTGTACAAGGCCTGATATAGCATACTCAGTGAGTAGACTGAGTAGATATACATGCAATCCTGGGCATGATCATTGGGAAGCTTTAATTCGAGTATTGAGATACTTAAAGCATACAATGAATTATGGATTGCATTATACAAGGTATCCTCCTGTGCTTGAAGGATTTACTGATGCGAATTGGATATCGGATAGTAATGATACAAAATCCACAAGTGGATATGTATTTACTTTGGGAGGAGCAACAATATCTTGGAAATCTTCTAAACAAACATGCATAGCCCGATCAACTATGGAATTGGAATTTATAGCTCTCGATATGGCTGGAGGAGAAGCTGAGTGGCTAAGAGATTTTTTGGAGGATGTTCCCATATGGCCTAAATCTGTAACGGCAATATGTATACACTGTGATAGTTTAGCTGCACAGTATCGAGCTAAAAATAGTGTATACAATGGGAAGTCTAGACAAATTAGACGAAGGCATAATACAATAAAGCAATGGCTCTCTAGTGGTGTAATTTCTATTGACTATGTTAAGTCAAAAGATAATATTGCGGATCCGCTTACTAAAGGTTTGTCTAGAGAGCAAGTTAAGCACACATCGAGGGGAATGAGTTTAAAGCCAATAGAGTAAAATGAAACCGCCAAACGGAAACCTAACCTAGTTGATTGGAGATCCCATGGTCTAGGTTCAATAGGCAAACTGGTTTGGCTAGATTCAAGAAGAAACACACTTACATACCCATTCCTATGATGGAAGAAGTGTGGTGACTGCTGATGATGTAGGATACATTAGTTTAATGATATTGATACTTGTAAATCAAGTGGAATAGTAGCAGCCTATTCTTAATCAATATCACCTATATGAGAGTAAATGTGGGGTCGCATTTATGAGAATTACATGGCTACATTCTCTAAAGCTCTCATGAATCCAGGATTGTTTAGGACCAAAAAGAACACAAACGTATGAATTTGTGATGTGTAAATGTGGCGTATGTTTTGCTTATTGTCTTGGTTTACTGCGGAGATGAACAGTTCAAGATTTTATATTCACTGCATCATCTAGTAAATCCAATAAGTATATACTAAGGTAGGTTAAAGTCCAAAAGACACCTCTCCTGATGTATGTCACATCTATTGTTTACTCTCGTATCTTAGTGTGTCTAGGACCAAAGAGTCGTCTCAAATGTGGGGTATTGTTGGAGTTTGAGACCCTCTTGTCCCACATTGGTCAACAATATTTTTTTACTAGCCTTTATATAGGCTTATTTCTTTTTCTTAGTAATTAGAACTTGGACCATTTGGAAATGGATTGAAGGCTTGGGCCTTATGGTTGTGTGGATTAGGCTTGATGATTATACTATAATATTAATATTAATTAATCAAGACAAGGGCCTTGGGGCCAAGGAATTAAAATTAATCTGATCAATTAGTTTTAATTTCGAATTAAGTTTTTAATTAAATTAATTAAAAACGTATTGATTAATAGACACAACTCTTTGGAAAGAGCTGTATAGCTTCAGATACATCCAAAAGGTGTTTGAAGAGGTATGAAAGAGCCTATATAACTGGAGTCCTCAGTTCCATCAAAAATCATCTTTTCTTCCTCCTTATCTTCCGTACAAACTTTCCAGAGAGTAAACACACAAAGCAATTCGCTAGAGTTCTATAATCCAGTGCGGGTTGTAGAATTAGGTAGTTGTATCCTGGTCGAGCAGACGTTGTAGAACCACAAGCACACAAGTGGGACGGAAATACTGTTCGAAGGACATAGCGTTTGCGCTAGCCTTTACCTTCAATTCATTCAAGTTAGTATCATATTAATTTTTTGTAATTATTGTGTTATTACATTCTGTATTGCAAGTATTTGTGAATAATAAAGTATAAGTATAAGGGTTCTGTATTTCTGTTATTTTATTGTTTCTAAATTGTTCTCCAACACTGCTTTTGATACATATGAATATAATTTGCGTATCTAGTTTCATAATGGACCCTTTGTTGTTTTAAATTGTTTTAGTTATGTGTCTGCTTGCTGAGCTAGAATTCAGCATGCACTGTGGACATTGTGCAGATGATGTCAAGAAAGGCTGCAATAAGACGAAAGGTATATACACCTGACTTCAATATTCTAGTTTAAACTAGCTAAAAGTTATATCACTGCGGCACTGCCTACCTATGAATTTTTTTTCTATGTCAGAAGTTGAAAGGGTTAGCTTGATAAGGTGAACAAAGTAGTGATAGTGGAAGGAAGATTTCGTCATAAAAAGCTTCTCAAATGCCCCCGAAGGGCTAACAAGATAGTTAACGTAAGGAGGTTGATTATGGAAGAAATATAAGGACAAAATGTGATGCAGAACAATTAACAGATCAGATTATGTAAGAGTTTCATATATATGTGTGTGTGCACGCGTGTGTGTAAGTGTAAGCTCAAGAAAAATAGACTCTGCATTTTCTCGGGTATGATTTAAGCACCTAATAGCGAGACGATTAAAAATTACAGCTCCAGTGTGGAATATTGGTTTTCACAACGCTTTAATAACAATTACGGGTCAAATTTGCGTTTTTAAGACTTGGAAGAAATTTGGGTATTTTTTAAATTATGTAAGCTGTAATCGAACGTCTTGCTTTTATCCAATAAAGTAGGCATCGAATGCTTTTTGAATTGAGGTTGATTTACCTATTATTCTGTTGTGTTCGCGTTTTAATATGGGAGGCTTCATATTGAAGATGAAGTTTGCACACAGGGAGGAAAAAGAAGATGAAGCAAACCAGGAATTACTAGATTCAACTGCATATGTAAATGAAATTATTTTTAAAAGACATCTACGGGATGAGGGGAATTGTACTTAGAAAGAAAAAAAAAAAGGTTGATTTACTCAGGAAGGGAATACTTCATCCCTCAAAATATGAAGAAATAAAAAATGGTACAAAAAAGATTTTGAGACATGAAAAAAATGACAAAAGAAAAAAAATAGATGCAAGAATAAGAGGGAATGAAGCGGAATGCAAGATAACAGACCATGCATGTGTATTGTCTGATAATAATCAAGAATTACATGCAAGTAGTATTGAGAAGAGGTTTTAATTCCGGGTAATGCTAGGCAGACTAATTTTGTAAATTAATGACATGGAAGTTGATGAGTGCGTTATTATTTAAACGTTGATAAACATGTTCATTTCTATTAATGACAAATCATTTAGTTTACAAATATTTTCTCTCTAACATTTACCCTTTAATTCCAGATTATGTTTGATAGCACAATTAATTCTAAAATTTTATTTACGTGCTAAGAAGATTCATTTTTCCATGCTAGCAATTACGCCAATCTAATTACTGATTTTTTTCATTTAATTTTTCAGAAATTGTCATTGTTAAATAAAATAACAACAAAGCCTTATCCCATTAAGTGGAGTTAGCCGTATAATTAAATTCTAGAACGCAATTGCTCTCGGTTTTGTGACAAGTTTTCTGTTAGATTCAAGTACTCAATATTTTTTTCTATAATTTCTATTAAAGTTTTCTTAAATCTTCCTTTACCCCTTTTATCATGAGCCTTTGTCTCATAATTCTCATTTTCTAACCAAAGCATTAGAGATCGTGCAACTGAAAAGTAGAAAGAAGTAAAAGATCAAGAGTTTGGAAGCACTAGGCATCGTGCTAATGAAAAGTGCAAAGAGTAAATTATAACTAGCCAAGCGGAAAGTGTGGAGTTCGGAAATTACGTGAAGACGACACGTCCTATGTTCCAGATTCAAAAAAATTTAAATCAAATTTATAAAACATTAAATTTAATGGTTGAAATCGAACATGAGCAAATTTAATGATAAAAAAAAATAAATCTAACGGCTCAAAATTAAAATTCAACAGCTAAAACAATTAAAAAAAATTATTGAAATCAAAATTCACTCAAAAACTCTATAATATCAATGTATTTGTTCAAACATTCACAAACAATTCATTTTCCTCATACATTTCCTCCATTTTTTCTTTCTACCTATTTTCAAAACTATTTCTTCCCATTTTCAAAATTTTCAAGATGCCAAATGAAATGATCATGTAAAAGGACCTAATTGGTCAAATGATGAAGATGTTGTTTTTTACTTGGCAAGGATTTCAATTAGCTAAGATGGTGTTGCTTTCACAAACCAAAATAAAAAGCTCTTGTGAGGTAAAATCCTTGATGAGTTTAATTTCATCTCCACCACCAACCGAACCTCTGAACGTGTATACAATTGGTGGAAGACTATCAACAAAGCATGCAACTTGTGGAAGGGAAGCTTGGATAAAGTTGTGGTTAGCATCGCTAATGGAAGGAGTTTAGAAGAAGCTGGTGACGGTCTCCCTTCATATATAGTGTGTTTTTCATGTACACAATCTTATTTTCCAACTAACTGATCTTTATTTATTCCTCGTATAGACTGAGAAAGCATTGTCGATTTACAAGACAAGGGGTACGCCCAAAAACTCTAGTTTTATATTGTCTTATGCTTAGGACATCCTCAAGGATTGTCCAAGATGGCGAATCAATACAGACCAAAAATGGGCAAAATTATTTGCTAATGAAGGCTCAAGCATTAATGTTGGTGATGATTTTGACGAATTGGTGACCCCATCTTCATCTATACCAAGGCCGTCGAGACGACAAACAAAGTAAGCAAAGAAAAAAGAAAAGATGCAAGATCTGACTACTCTGGAGTTGAAAATATAATTGAAGGGTGTGAGGAGACCAAAGAAGAATGGTTTGAATGTGCTTACTCATGGTGAAGCAAATGGAAAAGAAGATGCAAGAGACCTTTTAGAACAAGAAATGTTTGATTTTGAGGTAACGAGGGAGGACTTCAACAAATATAATCCAAGGAGGAAGAAGTTCTTCTGTGATAAGCAAGCGCAAATTATAAGATGCCATGCCGCAAGGAATGTCTTCGATCCATCTAATGATCCAAATAATGATCAATCTAATGTCTATTTCCCAAGTCCATCACCAAGTCAACCAAATCGCTACAAATATTTGTATTAGTAATTGTTGTAAGAATGGGGTAGGTTGTGTGATTTTTCATTATTTATTGGACTTTAAATATTTTTAGATTAAAATGTTCATGAAAATGAATCTACATAAATTTTATTTTTAAAAAAGTTGGGCAAAATCTCGGACAAAATTTTAAACCATAATCATTGGACGAAAAAAAACTGTTTCTAGGTTACGACTTAAAATTTTTAAGTTTTATCCCACACCATTGCTCATGTTCTTAGTCTTTGGCACACAATCTAACTCTCCCGATTCTTCTCTGAATCGTCACAAGGAGAATTTGATTGCAGAGCATTCAATTTTTTGTTAGTTAGAATCACGGTTATCTTTGAATCCAACTTCACAGGCTTCGTTCCTGCACTTGAGCTACCCTATAGTAGTATTCCCAATGATTTTCCCGTCTTTTGTTGTTGTAGTCGTAGTCGAGTGTTTTTTTTTTTTTTTTTTTGTTTGTTTGAGGGTGCATATATTGCCCTTTCTGGTGTATCATAAGCTGGCTTTTATCATCTGAATGAAAGAATCGACTCCCAATTGTTCTCTCTTCTTTCTGGGTTTACTTTAATGCTTCCAAAGATAATGAGAAAATGTAGTCCTCTGTGTGCACGTGTCTGCTTGCTGAGTTTACTTTTATGCCAATAAGCACACGTTTAAAGACTTCTGAACATTTAACGCAAATTTGTTTAACGTGATTGTTGTGACCAAAGAATGACATAAAAGGAAAAGTTCCAGTTCCCATAGCTTTTTTCATAAAAGTGATGGTGATGTAGTGCAACACCAAAACGATGTGAGGGCATTTTATGATTCAATTTTCTCTTCCAACATCTCAAATTTAGTTTGGTTTGGTCTGATATTATGAAGATTTTTTTAGGGAGAGGGGATTCAAACTCAAGACCTTAGGGCTTTGGGCGCCCTGAACTCGAGACTTTAATATTTTGGACGCAAGATAGAATGCTCTTAACTAATTGACGTACAAGCTCATTGCTGTGAAGATTTTATTTTATAGTGAGTAGTTTCTTTAGGTTTATTGAAGTAAAAAAAGTAATGGTACCCCTTATCAATTAAGTGATTAAACTCAAGACATGGTTGGTCAAGAATTAGGGTTATAAATTTTTTTATCAATCAGCTCTGAGTCAGATGCATTTGCAATAGAACTTAAGTCGGTACATTTACAAGAAAAGATAATGGAAGACAGCTTAAATTTGATCAAAGACATGTTATAATATTCCAAGTTGTTAGAAGAAAACAATTAAGACCCTTGTTAAGTTTGCTGCATAATATCCACTCTCTCCCTCCCACTTTCTTTGTGTTTAAGAGGTAAGAATTTTTTATAGGGGAATCTGTTAGCTCGTCCATTTGGTAAACAAGCAACTGCCTACATTGTATTTGCTTTTCAAGAAAATTTTATGATGCTACGAAGTATCTTATTTATAAGGTTTTTTATTATTAAATTATTATATCTTTGACTAATTAAGGATCCAACAGTTATACGTCTTGGAGTATATTAAAAAAAATTTGACCGTTTCAAAAGATGTAAAGTTTTATTCAATTCAAAGGTTATAAATAAATCAAAAGTAAAAGAAAAAAAGATATGTACAAATATCAGTTCCCCATGTAGCTTGATAATTGGATTTGTACATGTAAATCAATCTGCATGACAGAAATATGGGACAACAATCAAATGTTAGGGTTTGTCTGAATACCCTTGCTTTTACAAACACGCAACCACTAGTTAAAATTCCATCTAAAAGCATTTCATCTCCCAAGTTAGCTTCTTCACACTCTTTGAAGAATATTCAATTAAGTTCCTGCAGGACCCCATATTTCTGGCACCAAGTTACACGGAAATTAAATATAACAATTTTGATCAATCTTGAGTCACGCTAGCCCTTATTGATGTGCCATACTTCCACAAGCCTCAATTATAAGGAGAAAAAGCAAGCCATTCATCTCAAAACTTGAAGAAAAAAAAATTGTAAAACAAAAACAAGGCAGAGAAATGGCATTTGGAGCTTAGCATCTTCACGGGTGGGTGGAAACGGAAATGAATTGAGAATAGGGAGGGAAGGAAGCAATGTTGTTTTAATTTAATTTCCATCACCCTAATGTTTAAGGAATAAATTAAAAAAAGGCTGATGTCACACCGAGTATACATACGATCATACCACCTAAGCTTTTGCGAAAACCACTAGCTAGCTTTCATAAAGTCGTTTGGTGATGCAAATTAAATTTAGCATTTTTTTGCATAATCTTTTAATTCGACACGAAATGATACAAAATAATAAGTTTCCGATTAACTCGTTATCATGTGATCCGGTAAAATAATGGGTTTGACATGACATGATCTAATGCAAATGTACGTTTCTTATTTTCAGAAGAAGAAAATTGAAACCCTAAACCCTAAAACCAAAGCACCCATCGTACACCCCACTCTCCACCAGAACAAAAAGTTTCAACTGTATCTCAGGTAACACATTCTCAAAACATGCCTTGTTTTCAATTCGGTGTGTTTGTCTTTTAACTCGTCATATTAATCATTCAAATTAAATCATCGCTGCCGGAATTGCTTTTCTTGATTGCTAGAGCTATATGAGGGCCTGAAGTGCCAAATAAGCCCACGTTTGGAGACTTCTTAATTCTTAAGCACATTTGTTTCGTTATAGCCAAATTCTTTGTTTTAAAAAACGACAGAATCTTTCTTAGTCAAGAATGAGGGTTATAAAAGTTGTTTCGCATCAGTAATTAATATCAAGGATACACTAGCATCAGTATGCTTATACCATTAAAGTCGACCTAAGTCACAAGATAAAAAATGGAAAAGACATCACAAGATTAATTTTTTCTTTAATCTGCTGCATAATACTATGCATGGTTGTAGTTGTAGAGACGAGCAATTATTTTGAGTCCTTCCGTGAAGCTTCAGTCACCTCCAAATACATATGGACTCCACTATCTCTCGATCTCTCTCGGGTAAGAAGTGGAAGTTCTTTTGTAGGAGAATCTCTAAGCCGTCCATTTAGTAAAAAACAAATGCCTTTTTCTTTTGGTCAAATGCCTATACATTGAACATTTAGCTTCCAAAAGATGATAAAAAAAAATAAAAAAAAAAGCAACATGCATATGCTCTATAAGAGTAGGATTCTCATCCCTCATATTCCCATCTCATTTCCTTCCCTCCTCTCACAGATTGTTTTTTATCTTCTTCTGGGTATTAAAAAATTAACACAAAACGTTGACGTGACTTAACCGTAACCATTTAAATATGAGAAGAGAGAAGAGGAAGAAGACTAAGAAGGAAGAGAATCATACTCCTGCTCTATATGGTATTGGAAGCCCAATTGGGGTTGTATATGAATATGCATGACAGATATATATGGGTCAAAAATCAAATTAATGTGTTACATGGAGAATTTTGAATTAGGAGAAGGGAAGTGTGCTACTGAAAAATATTAGAAAGCCTACTTAATTAGAATCAAACTCAA
The DNA here is from genome assembly GCF_019419815.1 of Pyrus x bretschneideri. Taxonomy (NCBI): domain Eukaryota; kingdom Viridiplantae; phylum Streptophyta; class Magnoliopsida; order Rosales; family Rosaceae; genus Pyrus; species Pyrus x bretschneideri. The sequence goes on from NW_025999798.1 coordinate 4,962,578, forward strand.
TTTACCTATATGGCCTTGCTTTACAAACCCACCACTTTCCATCTAAAGCTATGTGAGGATGTAGGGGGTTTATCTATGTAAAAAGTAAAAAACATTACATGGGCTTATAATAAGGAATCGAGCAAATTTCTCTTTTGTCAGTTAATTTTGGGGTGAAATCTCAAACTTCGTGATGTCAAGTTGATCCACTTGTGAGAGTTCGACCCAATATCACCTAATATGTGTTGTTTATCTCTATTTAGCATAAGTGTTGTCACATGTAAAAATCATATGAGAATCTAAATTAATGTTATTCCACCTCAAAAAGTTAAGACACATGTATGTATATTTATCAATTAAGTTTTAAAATGAATCCTCAACTTCCTTTAAATCACTTTAAAGCCTTTCACCTCAAAGCCTTTCACCTCAGTAACTCTCTAATACCCTCTTTGTGGAAGGTAGGTTTAATTGGACTTTGGTGATTGGGAATTTTCCTTTTAGCTTCCTTTTGGAGAGCAATAGCTATTAAAATAATACTCAAAATTCTCTTTCTACAGGGCTCCATATATCTGGCACTATACAGAACAATTTGATCAAATTAAGCTAAGTGATCATGCTAACCCTTGTTAATGTCACTACTAAACTATACCTTCCATTTTTATTTTGTCGATCTTTGAAGTCCGTTGTTTTGAGTTTTGACTACGACGTCCCCTGCCCTCCAGCTCTTCAAGTGTGCGGTTCCTTTACAAAGTGCTTTTTCTATTCATTAAGCACATGTACTGTTGGCCTCAATTATAAGAAGAAAAGCAAACCATGCGTATCAATTTTTTATGGTAAAAAAGCAAAAAAATGGCATTTGGGGCATCAACTCGGGTATATTAATGTCGTATTGATCTCTCATCAGACCATTTCCAATGAAGAGCTAAATGGTGAGATAGAACCTATTTTCGACAAAAACTCATTCTAATGGGCGGGCTAAATAAAGTCTTGAAAAAAATTCCACAGGGAAAGGGGTGCTGGGAAAGGCCAACATAGCCGACCTCATCCCCGTGCCAACCCTGTTCAATGGGCACGTCCCATGTGCTGCTGTTGGAGAGATAATGGCCTACAGTGATTCTGTAATTTAAACAATACATATAGTTAATGTGTGAGTGATGTACTAGAATACTTCTCAATATGCTAAAAGTAATAAAATATTAAGACGAACAAAATATAACTCTTACACCACTGGAAATTAAAAGGTATAGCCCGACATTACACCTTTTAGCTAATATATTTCTGGTGTGCTATATTTAAAAATGAAGACTAAGTACAAGAATATCATTGGAGATGGCCTCAATGCCGAACGCCTACCTTATATAATTAAGGAATGGCAAGCTCTTTTTTTATGGCAAAAGTCCAAGTACTCCAAGTACATACTACCTTTTAAATCACAGTACGATACTATGAATAATGCAAATATAACATATTAAAATTTAAAAAAAAATATTATTCGAAAATCGATGAACATAAGAGAAACCATGTATGACGTGCTTGCGCACATGCGACTACGTATAGTATATATACACTGTGTACGTATGTTTTTTTATTTAGTTTGCAGCATAAATTAAGAAAATGGTTAATACTCAGGAAGGAAGCTGCATTGTTTTCTATAATTTCTGTAACCCTAATTATAAAGAATAAAATAGGGCTGATGTAACGGGTACGACAAAACCACCTATCGAATTGCATAAAACCAGTAGCTAACTTCGCAAATCGTTGCTGATGCAAATGTATCGTTTCTTACTTCAGAAGAGAAAAGTTGAAAACCATCAAACACCACACGAAAAGAAAACTGTGAAAAGCAATTACAACGGAGGCAGGAAAACAAAAGCACTCAATCAATGTACATTCTCCGAAATCCTGCCATGGCTTTTTCATAAAGTAATACCTATTCCCAAACACAAAACTAATAAGAAATATTAACAATAACTTTATAAAGTAGCATGCATGCATGCCTTGATCCCACAAATTGACCAAAATACCCGCTCCCTCCTTTTCCCCCACTATATATACCTCCTCGTTTTACCTTCTTTATGTTCAGTCAGATGTGAATACAATTCCTCACTATATACCTTAACATAGACAAACTATCCATCTAAATTCCTCATACTTCCATTTGAGGAGTTAATGGATCCAATCAAGGCTGAAAGGCTTCGCGCCATGAAATGCCACAAGAAGAAGCAGACCTACTACAACAGCAATAGTCAGTTTCTTTACAGTCTTTTTGTTCATTCCCTTATTGCAGTGACATGCAGTTTGCTTTGTTCATACTCTTATTCGTTTCCTTCTCTCTTCACTATCAAACACTTGCTATTTATGTCTCTTCCGAACTTTTGCTCGGGGTTTATCAACCCCAAGTGCCTCTTCATTGTGGTGAATTTTATAATCGTATTCCTTATTGGAGAATCAAGGCTCAGCGGTGGCAAGCAATTGTCTCCAGTCACCGAGATGTACAACGAGTATATTGAGAGAAGTCGAAGTCTCAGGAGACCACCTTCCACGTTTCAAGAGAAGAAAGAGGAGAGGACCGTGCCGGAAATGTTGAATCCGATAAACGAGGGCAATGCGGAGAGTAATGAAGATAAAGAAGATGATGAAGGTAAAGAAGATGATGATCAAGATCATGAAGAAGAAGAAGACTTTAAAGAATGTGGAGATAATGATGAAGAAGAAGGGGAAGAAGAAAAGGGGGAAGAAAGAGAAGAAGAAAAAAAGGAAGAAACGGAGGAAGAAAAAGAAGAAGAAGAAAAGGAGGAAATAGAGGAAGAAAAGGAAGAAGAAAAGGCTGGAATACCTGCTGAGGAACTAAACAAAAGAGTTGAAGACTTCATTGCAAGGGTTAATAAGCAAAGGTGGCTTGAGGCTAGATTTTTGGTTTGTTGTAAAGCATGACCAATATGTTGAAGTACCCGAAAATTGGAAACTCGGTTAATGTAATAGATGGGGTATATAGTTATTCTATGGCATTAGTGGCTTGAAGCATGATTCTTGAGAAGAGGGGGTTTTTTTTTATTTGTTCTTTTCTTTTGGGTACTTAAAATGTAATGTTATTTAATATTTGATTACAAATTTACAATAACAGTTTCTTGTGGTAATGTCATTTGAGGTCATGTATATTTAGTTATTGGAGAAATCAAGGCAAATGAAATGGGAAAAAATAACCACTACAACATGAGACGCCTTATGGGATGCTCTGCCTGCATAATAAAGAAAGGATAATGCGCGTGTTCCTCTTACGATGGAAGTTACTTGTCTCTCTCTTTTATGTTTAACGTATTTTCATCATATAAATATCATAATTAAAACTGTTTATTCTTTTTATCATCATGGTTTAAAAATTATATCTGTTAAAATTTATTCGATTTGGAGAGTCATTCATACGTGTCAAACCAATCAACAGTTTTGATAACAAGTAGCACCTTATGATGAATCGTCCATTTGAAATGCATAGAATTGCTAAAACATCTCTAAATTGAATGCATATATAATCTTTAGATGAATCCTCCATTAGTTGATACTTGATAAGTAAATGCTTTCTTGGGACGAAATAAACACCAAGTTGATGTTTCTTTCTTGTGCGTTTTATTTGAATCATAGTTGTCTGTTGCAGTCTTTTCCCCTCAATAACGACATGCTTATAAATAATTTTGTTGTTGAGATTCTTAAATTTCTGGAAATTAATGTTTAAATACTTGTTCCATTACCCGAACCCAAAAAAAGGAGGAGAAACACTCAGACAAGTCATAATTCCTGTGTGCTCATTCTAATTTGGAGGAAAAAACAGTACTGTATTAGATTAGGGAATTTTGCAGGCTTTAGGGTGGCAAGTAGAAAGTAGCAAGTACCCTAACTACCACAGCACTCAGCACTCAGCACTCAGCATTATATGCATGGGTTTGATGTTGACGCTCATGTCCAGGGCTGAAATTCCTTCCTTAGCTCCGAAGAGATGGAAAAAAAAAATGAAGAAAACCAAGTTGTGAGAAGCTGAAAGTCTGCCTACCTTCTTACTTTTTTTTAACCAAACCTACCTTCTTTGTTAATATATAATAATTTACTCGCTGTGACATAGTCAAATACCTAATCAACATATAATTAAGCATCATATAATTCATGTGCTCGTGGAAATAATGCATGAGTTTAAACCTTAAAGTTCTAATTGCGAAGCCCGACTGATCATTCAGGCGAAAGGCATCGGAACTTAATAACTATATATAGTCCAAAGTTAGAGAGTGAAAGGGAGAGGGAGAGGAGAAGGTGGGAAGTATAATCCCCCCCCACTAAAACAAAGAAACTTTAGTAATAAAATTAAGAAACTAAAGTTAAGAAATGAAAACGTCATTCATGTGCAGAGTCCCTTTTTTCTGAGAATCTGAGATATTTGATATATTTGTAGTAGTCTATTTTATCTAACAAGAAGGAGAGGGCCGGCGGCAAGGGGAGAGAGAGAGGAGAGATGTATTTGTAGAATCGTAGGGGAAGTGTATTGAGGATGTGTTATCCCCCTACGTAGTGCCTTTATTTATAGTAGTAAAAGGAGAGAAGAAATCCTTCATCCCCAAGGAATACAAGTCCATATAGGAAAGAATAACTAGAATCAAATCTAATCTAGGATTTACACAATCACACTTAAACTAGAAAAGTTCACAACACTCCCCCTTGAGTGTGTAAATACTCAAGGTAGATTCAACATCATGTAGAAGTTGAGGAAGTCGACTCGTAGGCACTGATTCTGGGAACAACGCTTATTCTCAATAAGGTAAGAACTTGCATAAAGAAGTAAGTCTCGCTAAAAAACCCTAAGGCTATGGCAAAAACCCAAGTATGGACAAAATCCATAGTCTAAGGAAAAATGCGTGAGAAATGCAAAAGTCAAAAGAAACGTCTATGGGACGTCATCAAGGATATGACCAGCCCAAGGTGCGTGCCTCGTTAAAACCTAATTAGGCAGCAAAAACCCAGTAGGAAAAATGCTCCTAATCGTAGGGAAAAATAGTACATTAAGATCAAGCAAGTATCTTCAGGATACTTCCCCTGAGTTTGACATAATTCCAAAGAGATTAGCTTCTTTGGTAGTGATTTGGTGAAGACGTCGGCCAGATTATCTTGTGAACGGATTTGTGTGACTTCAATCTTCTGATGTTTTTGTTGTTGATGTGAGAATAAGAACTTCGGCGCAATGTGCTTGGTGTTGTCTCATTTGATGTAACCCTTCTTGAGATGTTCAATGCATGCTGCGTTGTCTTAAAAAATCGTCGTCGGGACGTCTACGACAGGGTAGAGATCGCATGAGCTTCAAATATGGCTCATAATTGCTCTCAATCAAAAGCATTCCCGAGTTGCTTCATGTAAGGCGAGAATTTCAGCATGATTAAATGAAGTGGCAACTAAGGTCTATTTAGTTGACCTTTAAGAGATTGCGATGCCTTTAAAGGTAAAGACATAATCTGTTTAAGAACGCTCCTTGTGCGGATCAGATAAGTTTCATGTGTCAGCATAACCAACAAAGCGAGAATCGACTCGAGAAGCAAAGGGTGCGGCATCACTCGAGGATCCACAGGTATAAAACAAGCCTAAATCTGTAGTACCCTTAAGGTAACAAAAGATGTCTTTCACGCCATTCCAGTGTCTGCATGTTGGTGCATTATTGTACCTTGCTAAAAGATTAACAGCGAATGAGATGTCACGTCTAGTGCATTAAGCTAAATACAATAAAACGCCTATCGCATTTAGATAAGGAACTTCAGGTTCCAAAATCTCTTCACCATCATCATTCGGACGGAAGGGATCTCATTTTGCATCTAGCGATCGAACGACCATAAGAGTACTCGAAGGCTTTGTTTTATCCTCGTTAAAGTGGCACAACACCTTCTGGGTGTAGTTCGTTTGATGTACTAGGATTCCATTTGAACGGTGCTCTATCTCAAGACCGAGATACTATCGAGTCTTTCCTAGATCTTGCATCTCAAATTCCTACTTCAGGTGCGCAGCAGTTCTTGCGAGCTCTTCAGGAGTTCCGATAAGGTTCATGTCATCGACATATACTGCAACTATCGCAAATCTGGAATGTGACTTTTTAATAAGCACACAAGGGCATAATTCATTGTTCACATATCCCTGACTAGTTAAATACTTACTCAGATGGTTATACCACATTTTTCCGGATTGCTTTAAATAGTAAAGTGAACGCCACACCTTAATTGAAAGCGTGTTCCGGGGTTTGGAAATATTTGATCCAATCAATGTAAGTCCTTCGAGAACTTTCATATAAATTTTCGTATCAAGATCCCCATAGAGTTATGCAGTTACTACGTCCATTAACTACATACTCAGTTTTTCAGAAACTACCAAACTGATAAGGTAATGAAAACACATCCATAACGGGTGAATAAGTTTCATCATAATCAATCGCGGGGCGTTGTGAGAAGCCTTGTGCAACAAGACGAGCTTTGTAACACACAATTTTGTTCTTTTCATTACGCTTCCGAACAAAAACCCACTTATAGCCAACGGGCTTCACTTGTGGAGGAGTATGAGCTACAGGTCCAAACACCTTACATTTCGCAAGCGAATCGAGTTTGACTTGGATTTCTTGTTTCCAGTTTGACCAATCAGTTCTATGTCGACATTTATCAACGAAACGAGGTTCAATGTCATCGCTCAACATGATCACATTAGTTACTGCATATGTTAATGCATCATCGACGATCATCTCATTTCTACACCACATGTCATTTAACCTAGCATAATAGACCGAAATCTCACGATTCTCGGGATGAGGATTCATCTCTTCAAGGACGCTTCCATAATGTAGAATTTTTTCATGAGTTAGATAGAATGAGTAAGCAACAGTTGGATTCACGGTAGGCTCTTCAGGTGCCTGTGCCATGAGTTTCATTTTCTGAGGATGTGAATCCTTTGAACAAAGAAGTCTGCAACGTTTTCGTTTAGAGTCAAATGTTTGGCTAACTGCTAATGTATGTGGATCACCAAGATTGGTGTCCCGGGCCTCAATATGTGATCTTGTCACGGGTGCTAGATCGGTGAAAACATCTGGCATGCTCTAAGTTATGCTCTAAAGATCTAATATGTGCTGCACTTCAGTTTCAAACTGAGCGGTGCGGGGATCTAAGTAAGAAAAAATGGGAGTCGTCTATGATGATTCGCGTCGTTCTTTAGGAACGGTGATGTTCTTATCTCCCCCTAACGACGGGAAGACTGTCCTATAGAAGTGACAATCCGCGAAACGAGCTGTAAACAGATCGCCTGTCAAAGGTTCTAAGTAACGAATAATCGAAGAAGAATCATATCCGACATAGATTCCCATCCTTCGCTGAGGCCCTATTTTTGTACGCAAGGGCGGTGAAATTGGCACATAGACCGCACAACCAAAAACGCGTAGAAGTGATATGTCAAGTTCGTATCCGATAACCAATTGAATGACGTTATATGGTTGGGTCACAACAGGCCTCAGGTGGACTAACATAGCTGCGTGCAATATTACATGGGGTACTGAGTGTTCAACTTCAACCCTAACCGACATGCAATAGTCATTAAAAGTTTTAGATATGCAATCATTTGTAAGTGCTTAATGAATGCCTCTACCAGGCCATTCTGGGTGTGAACATGGGGTACTGGATGTTCAAATTCAACCTCAACCGACATGCAATAGTCATCAAAAGTTTTAGATGTGAATTCTCCAGCATTATCCAATCGAATAAATTTGATTGGATAATCAAGGTAATAAGCCTTGAGCTTGATAACCTGAGCCAACAATTTGGAGAATGCAGCGTTCTTTGTAAACAACAAGCACATGTGTGACCACCATGTGGAAGCGTCAACCTAAACCATAAAATATCTAAATGGTCCGCATAGAGGGTGAATCAATCAATAAATGTCCTCCTAAATCCGTTGTAGAAAAATGGGAGGATTCGAACGAATCTTGTCATAAGAAGGCTTAGTAATAAGTTTTCCCATGGAACATGTTTGATATGCGATTCCTTGAATCGGGTTAATGGATGCTCGTGTGATGATTTGAGGATACAGTGCATCGCTATTCATCCAGGATGTCCCAAATGGTCATGCCAAAGTGTAATTTTGTGCGCGGTCCCAGAGGTAGGGCCGGCCACATAGTGGCATTCTATAGGGCATATGGTCGTAGTATACAGACCACTCGAGATACGCTCTATCTTTTCTAGAATACGTTTCTGGCCATATTCATATGAAGTTATGCACAGAAATTTAACTTCATTTTCTACGTGGGTTTCAGTTTGGTAATTATTATCTCTAATATCCTTATAGCTCAGCAACGTTCTTCCGAAACATGGAGAATAAAGAGCCTCATTAATGGTCAAGATTGTACTATTGGACAACATTATACGCAATGTTCTAAAAAACGCTAGGCGCTAGTCGGGCGGTAAGCAGTGGCCTAGGTGGATTTAGGTAAATTTATTGTGTATATTTTAACTTACAAAAAATTATACTTGTATGAAATCCATGGATAAGATAATAAAAGAATGATAAATTAATTAAATTTACTATATAATATATAAATAATATGTTTTTTCTTTTAAAATAATATATGTCATGTTAGGGTTTAAATACATACTAATGTAAATGATCTTTACTAGTTTGTGTAAATCGTCTTAAAAGAAATAAAAGAATAAAAAAAATTGGTAAAAAAAGTTATTGGGACCAAGACCCGTGCAATCAAAAGAGAGGACATGGTGGGACCATAAAGAATTCACCCCACCCGTCCGTTTAAACTTTAAATTGAAAGTTAATATGATGGTCCCCACCCGTTCATCTTCTTCCTCGCGACCTGCTACATCATTTTTCTAGAAATATTTTCAAATCCCGGCGTCTTTTCATACACCACCTAGGCCCGCCTAGCTTCCGCCCAGACCCATATAGCTTCGCCTAGACCCGTCTAATCCCACCTAGGCATCCGCCTAATACATTTTCTAATTTTACGACCAATTAACAATTAATCGAAGCGGTCGGTCACCATCCACCGCCTAGGTGGCCGCCTAGGCCAATTTTTAGAACACTGATTATACGTGTCTTACCGTATCCTTCGATTAAGTTGGATGTGCCTGAAAGGGTTGTCAAAGGTGCATTATTAGGTATGAAGTTAGTGAAATAGGTGCGTTCACGTAAAACGATGTGCGTGGTTGCACTATTTGCCAGACAACTAAGTTGCACTATTTGCCAAACAACTAACTTCCCCACTAGTCATACCTAGAATGATAATTAATTTGAATTGGTCACATGTATAAAAGTTCTAAAAACAAATATCCATTCAAAATAATTTTTAAGTATTCAAGGACGGAAATTAATTTAAAAACTTAATATCCAAAAACAAATCACCAACAAATAATCTAAACATAAACGTAAGTTGTTCAAATTTAACCAAAAAACAAGGAGGGGTTTGGCCACTAGGTGGAATTCGGCCCCATTGTCTTATTTCAACTAAAAAAATAAGTCTATGTATAAGATTCTAATCTTCTATATGTGTGATAGCCTCTTGAAAGTCAGAAACCTTCATCTTTGTACTCTCCAGATCGTCCACTTGCACAAAGTTTAATTCAAACTTCTTACGACGAGAATGATATTCAGTTACAACCTTCTGGGGGAGCTCGGCAAATACGGGACCAATGGTTCTTTGAACCATAGCAATAGCACATATCTGCATTCATGGTTTTAGGTGCTTTGCCATTATTCTTGAAGTTTGGGGCCTTGGGAGCGAGGTTAGGGCTCTTCTGGGCTTTGTTCCCTCCCTTAAATGGGCCTTGACTCTGTTGACCTTGGCGATGTGGCTTTTGACTGCCCCTACCACGCCTCTTTTGGCATTTTGGGCGTTGGTTTGTGTTATAGTGTGCTTCAGGCTCAGCAGTTGCCCCAGTAGGTCGAGCTTGATGATTCTTCATTAACAACTAGTTCTACTTTTCAACTAGAGGTGGGTTGAAAAAAAAAAAAAAAACTAGACCGAAAACCCAACCGAGACCAAAAAAAACCAACCAAAAAAAAAATTCGAACTGAATTTGGTTGGTTCGATTTTAGTTTCTAAGGTTCAAAAATCGAACCGAACCGATATATGTAAGTCATATATAAATACCCAAAACTTAGTGGCATGAGAATTCGAACCCTTTCCTTCTAGGTTGGGGATGGATGTTTCAAGCCAACTTGACTGTAGGCTTTGTGTTGGTATAATTGTACGAGTAAGTTATTTATAGGTATTCTAATCTTTAATGCTTTATAAAATTTCTAAGGTTTACAAACCCTAGTCGTCACTCCCATTTCAGTTTTCTTTTGATTTTCTCAAACACACACACTCTCTCCCCTCCGCTGCTTTCTTCCTCTCTACTTCCTTAATCTCTCTCTCATTCCTCTTTTCCTCAAAATCACTCACTATCTCCTCTCTGTTACAGTGGGGTACTGCATGAGGGAGCTAGGGTTTGGGAGATCCGATGAAGGGCACATAAGGGCCAGAGCATCATCGTATGTGAACGCCATGTTCGTGATCGATAGGCTTGAGGTCCTCTACGACGTGTTCTACTTGCTTGAAGATTTGGCCAATTGGGTATTTCCCTTTGATACTGATACGGAAGGAGATGGAAGTTTGTGGCTTTTGTCCTTCAAGATTCTGATCAAGGTAAACTTGCTCGTGATTCAATGTATAGTCTTTTACTTCGAATTGATTCAATGTAGAAGCTTTTATATGGAATTGATTCTGTCTGATATTTGTGTGAACATTGAGAGAAAAAGATTAAATTTTGTATTATAATTTGTATCTATTTGGGAAATTTTTAAAGAAAGTTGCAGACACTTCGTTTATGTAGTCTTCGATTTTTCATATTTATAAGAAATTTGATACACTGAGTTTTGCATATTATAATCTTCCAATTTGGTAGCAAGGAGAGAAAGCTGCCCCCAATCCACCATCTTTATTCTCGGTGCAACCATGGCAGCAAGGAGAAGAAGTTGCGCCAAGTTGCGACCAGTGAATGAGCAGATGCATAGGTGTTGCCATGGCTGACAAGAGGTTTGGATATGAGTGGGCATGTTTGGGAGAAATTTAGGTTGGATTTGAGATCTGTGTCATGGTTGGGGATAAGAGAAGGACGGATGAGTGGAATGTAGGGGAGATTGGTTGTTTGGTTACAGGTTTAGAGACATTCTCCTTACTATGTGAACTCACAAAAGTTTAAAAGAAATTAAAAAAAAAATCAAAATCGAACAAAAAAAAATCGAAAACACATGAACTGAACCGAAGCAAACTGAAATTTCAGTTTGATTTCAGTTTTGACAAAAAACCGAACCATTTTGAACCGAACCCAGCCCTATTTTCAGCGAGAAATAAAACATAGATCAAATTCGAGAACTTAGTGAACTTCTGAGCTCTATATTGTTATTGCAAGAAAATATTAATAGTAGAGAAGGTCAAATAGGTATTCTCAGGAGATTCTCTTCGGTCAAAGTTTCATTACAAAACTTGAGAAGTGTTCAGATTCGACAAACTTCAAAATTATATTCATTCATAGAATTAAAGTCTTAGAAGCACAAATGATGCCAGTCGTGTGTTGATTCAAGCAAGAATATGTCATTTTGGTGATCAAAGCGATCAACCAAAGCAAACCATAGTGCACATGGATCCTCTTCAGCAAGATATTTAGTTTGCAGGGTATTATGGCTATGTCTTCGGATGAAGATCATAGCGGTGGCTTTCTTAGCTTCGCCAATAGGGTTGTCCGTCTCATCTTCAATGGCACGACGCAAATTCTTTGCAGTAAGGTGGAGCTTCACATCTTAGATCTACTTGAGGCAGTTTCTTCCAGATACCTCCAAAGCCTTGAAGTCAAGTTTGTTCAAATTCGACATGTTCCTATCACAAAATAAAGGGTAAATTACATTTTCATACCTCAGGTTTAGGGCTTATTTCAACTCTTTACAACATCTTCAAAACATTTCACTTTCATACCTTAAGTACTATTTTATTTTAAAATAATACATCCATTTCATTTTCCATCCACGAATCTGTTAAATGCTGACATGGTGCCACATATATACCACGTGGCTGCCAAATGTCTGCCACGTGGCAAGTAAAATATTTTTTTAATTTTTTTTTTTAAAAAAAACTTGAATTTTCTTCTTCTTCTGGGTTACAGGGTAGGGGTGGGCAAACGGGCCCTGGGCCCGCCGGTAGAGGCGGGTACTAGCGGTTCGGGATGGGTTAGGACGGGTCCATATTATGTTATATAGAAAACAGGGCGGGCGGGGCGGTTCCAATTTTCTAAAGACACGGGCCCCCGGCCCAGACCGTATCTAATGAATTGAATCTTCTCTTAGTTCACTTTCTTGAAGACTCCCAAACTCAGACTGAATCTCCTCTCTCTATCATCCCTCTTGTATCTAGATCTCCTTCCTCTCGATCTTTCTCTTCTAGAGTCCAGAATAACTCTCATCCTTGTCGATTTTCGATCTCTTTCTATTGAACTCGAAGGGAAAAATGACAAACTCAGTATCTCTCTCTGTTGAACTCGAGGGGGCGAACGACGAAAGACAGCGGGCTCAATTAGATCGGAGAAGACGAACGTTGCAAGGCTTCAAATTGGAGAAGACGGTGGGCTCAAGCAGATTAGAGAAGACGAAGGTGAACAACTGGGCCGATTTTGTGGCGCTCAAACAGATCGGAGAAGATGAAGGTGAACAGATCGGAGTTAACCACTCAATCTGGTTCGACTCGCCTGATTTTGTGGCTCTATTAACTCGATCGATTTCATCGAGCTTCCTCTCTCCGCCATTGACGGCTTACCTGAATCCGTCGAGTCCACTTTCGAGCTGCCAATCAACAAAGCCCCCTACCTCAAAATAGCCTACAACTTGCTCAAGCATGCAGTCACACATTTCGTCCAACACTCGGGCATCAACTGGGTCGTCCACGACTTGTTCTCAACCGTAGATTCTCTTCTGTGCTGAGGAAGACGACCTCAACGAGGTCATCCCTCACCTTATGTGTTGGACAAAAAAAATTAATTGGTTGCAGTTGTTGATCTGAGGATGGACGCTTGCAGGATTTTCTTGCAGCGCCTAAGGAGAGAGTTTGATTTGATCTACGACGACGCCCTCTTCCCGTCCTGATTCGATTTCGAACTCGAATTCGATTGGGAATCTGGGTTCTGGAACGCTGGAAATTAGAAGAAGAAAAAAAAAAAAAACAGGGTACTCGTAGGAACCGACCTGTTTTATATGGGCCGGATTAGGTCCGGTTCTTAGTTTTAAAATAGTAAAATCCGGCTTGGCCCGGCCCATGCCCACCCCTATTGTAGAGGGTTCCCTTCTTCTTCTTTTTTTTTTTTTCTTTTTTCTTCTTCTTCTTCTTCTTCCTCCTTCTCCTCATCTTTCTTGTTCTTGTTCTTGTTCTTGTTCTTCTTCCTTTTTCTTCTTCTGGGTTGCAAGGGGTTCGGGTTCCTTCTTCTTCTTCTTCTTCTTCTTCCTCCTTCTCCTCCTCCTTCTTCTTCTCTTCTTCTTCTTCCTCCTTCTTCTTCCCCCCAGCGACCCACATCCTTGAAGAACGCAAAAACTTGCAAGAAGAAGAAGAAAAAATAAATAAAAAGAGGACCTGAACCCCCTGCAAACCAGAAGAAGAAGAAGAAAAAGAAGGAAGAAGAAGGAGTAGGAAGATGAAGAAGAAGGAGTATGAGGAGGAAGAAGAACAACAACAACAAAAAAAAAGGGAACTCAAACCCCCTGCAACCCAAAAGAAGAAGAAGAAGGAAGAAGAAGAAGAAGAAGAAGAAGAAGAATAAGAAGAAAGAGGAAGAAGAGGAAGAAGAAGAAGAAGAAGATAAAAAAAAAAAAAAAAAAAAAACCCCTGCAACCTAGAAGAAGAAGAAGAAAAAAAAATTTCAGGTTTTTTAAAAAAAATTAAAAAATTATTTTAGTTGCCACATGACATATATGTGGCAGACACGTCAGCATTTAAATAATCCATGGATGGAAAATGTAATGAATGTATTATTTTGAAATAAAATAGTACTTAAGGTATGAAAGTGAAATGTTTTGAAGATATTATAAGGAATTGAAATAGAATCCAAACCTGAGTATGAAAGTGTAATTTAGACAAGATGTGATTAGTGCAATGGAGAAAAAAAAAATCAATCCATTCACATAAGAGTAGAACATTCATGTTCTAATAGACATGTATTGGTTAATATTCACATGGAAAAAAAAAAAAAGAAACAACTTTGGATTTTCATGGGTGATTTTTTTTAATGAAAAACTTTAGGTTTTCAAACAAGGCATGCTTTTTTCAAAATAATTATGAATTTGAGGTTCATATGTTCCTACAGGTAAACATATATATACGCAAATATATACACAGAAATATGCAACAAGAAAATATGCAAATAGAACTTCGGGTCTAAAATTATATTTGAATTAATTATTTTGACTTCAGGCCAAATTTAAAGTGTAGGCTAAAAAATATAAAACCCATTGAGCCTAAAATAATTAGGCATGGAAAACTCGTGGCTCAAAAGAAGGCCTAAGCCCACGGGTGGGCTAAAAAATGTCGGACCGTGTAGCCCAGGCCCAAAAATTGGGATGCGGGTGTCTCGGGTGGGACTGCAGGCCCACAGTGGAAGAGGAACAAAACAAGCCAGATCAAGAGAGGAGCCTAAACCTGGCAATTTCTTACACGACCTGTTAACACAACACGAAAATAACGGGTTTCGGGTCAATACGATAAATAATCGGGTCATTATCGGGTCACACGATAATAACTTGTTAATAATGGGTCCTTAATAGGTTTACACGAGAGTGACACGCTGGTAACCTATTTCGACACAATAAGAAAAAAGTTATTTTGATGATTTTAATTTTTTAAAATACTAAAAAAAACTTACTATAAAATAAAATAGATATAATAAATATGTATATATTGTTTATTAATTATTATTTTATATAAATTTTAAAATTTAAGTTTTATTAATTAATTTATTTTTATAGTATATTATAGGCAAGGATTGAGATTAAAAATCATAAAACACATTAAAAATAAAAATATCAAGTAATTTGAAAATACGAAACACATTAAAAAAATTATAATAATTAATTTACATGTGCGAAAAATATGAAAAAATATGCAAATGCTTGTAGTCACATCCTCTATGCTTTAAGGATGGGTGTCACATCCCGGCCCGGGGCGGATCACTTCCCAGGCCCGCTCCACCACCGTAGCACGATATTGTCCGCTTTGGGCCCCGACCACGCCCTCACGGTTTTGTTTTTGGGAACTCACACGAGAACTTCCCGATAGGTCACCCATCCTGGGAATGCTCTCGCGCGCTACTCGCTTAACTTCGGAGTTCCCATGGAACCCGAAGCCAGTGAGCTCCTAAAAGGCCTCGTGCTAGGTAGGGATGAGAATATACATTTAAGGATCACTCCCCTGGCCGATGTAGGATGTCACAATCCACCCCCCTTAGGGGCCCGACGTCCTCGTCGGCACACACGCGGCTAGGGTTAGGCTCTGATACCAAATTGTCACATCCCGGCCCGGGGCGGATCACTTCCCGGGCCCGCTCCACCACCGTAGCACGATATTGTCCGCTTTGGGCCCCGACCACGCCCTCACGATTTTGTTTTTGGGAACTCACACGAGAACTTCTCGATGGGTCACCCATCCTGGGAATACTCTCGCGCGCTACTCGCTTAACTTCGGAGTTCCCATGGAACTCGAAGCCAGTGAGCTTCCAAAAGGCCTCGTGCTAGGTAAGGATGGGAATATACATTTAAGGATCACTCCCCTGGGCGATGTGGGATGTCACAATGGGTATATGATCGTTTGAATTTTTAAAACCATACAAACTCTCATGAATAGTATTTTTAAGGGAGTTCAAAATAAACAAAATTCATAATCATTAATGTATAAGTCTAAAAGATGTGAAAGCATAATAAACGTTTATAATTGCATCCTCAACACTTAGACGATGGTTACATGGTCTTTTATATTTTTAAAACCCTCCAAATCTCATGAACAATGTTTTTTATTTGAGTGCAAAATTAATAAAATTAATAAAAATTATTGTGGAAGTGTGAAAAATGTAATCACTTATAATGAAAAACTTTACAACTTTCATGAAGGGGTCAACTCCGAAATTTAGTATGTATATACTAATTTAGTATTATGTTTTACATTTTTTTGGATCAAATTATGTTTTTCATTTTCATTTTTATTGATTTAAAATATATTTTTCTTAACGGAGAACGGGTCGAGTCATATTACCTGATAATATTAACGAGTTTATTTCGGATTGGGTCATATTACCCGTTTACTTTAACAGGTATTACACGACACGACCCGTTAAGCTATTTGGTATGACACGAAAACGACACAAACACGAAAAGCACGACACAAATGTTAGGTCTAGAGGAGCCTATGAAAAAGGTCTAATCATGTGCGGCGCAAACAGTGAAACCGGGGGGAGGTGCGATCCTGTGCGTCGCAGCGTATGGGACACCATAGCCCTCGGGCTGGTGTCACGCTTGGGCTGAGTTTCAATGTATGGGCTACAATCTAGGAGCCCAGATTGCTATGTCTCTCCAATGGGCTTCAAACAGAACACCAAAGCCCAAAAGGCTGGTGTTAGGACCAAGTGCAGCCAAGTAGGTTTGGGTCAGAACCAAAACATCCCAGTGTTTGCTGGGTAAGGTCGCTAGAGTGCCACCACTGTTAGTGGCCATGTTCTGGGTTGATTTTGGTCGGGAGAAGCACGGGTTCGATCTGGAATCTTATATTGAACAGAGAAAATTCAATTTCTCGACGTTTGGGTGTGAAAAACCATAGGGATTTCAAATCAAAATCCTTGAAAACCTAATGAAATTCAACGGGAATTTCAATAAACATCGTCGGAGACAATGAATTTGTCCAAAAAAGCACAACTTTAGGTTGTGGTTTGCCACAGAGGTAGGCATTGTTGCCGTGACTTGGTTACGGGCGAGTGAAGGTTTTCTGGGGACGACGCCATGAACGATGTCATGTTGGTTTTCATGGAGAGGGAGAGCTGCTAGCACTCAGCTGGTGGCTCTTAGCCACACAAGTTGCGGGTCTGGGCGAGTCGAGGTCGTGGGTTCGAAGAACCCTAGCCACACCGATTGGTTTTGTTTCCCTTTTTTTTTTCACAATGCAATTCAATTTAATGCATATGCAATTTAATTTAATATTTTAATGTATGTACATATATTTGATGCAATTCATGGCAATATCAAATTCACATAATTTAATAATTATGAATATAATGCATACACAATTTATATAGAATCTAAAATTCGAAAAACGTAGAGTTGCGTCATACATTATGGTAAAAGTTCATGCTATCAGGGCTGCAAAAATATCAAGATAAAAACCGTTGTTTTGGAAGAACCTGATTGCGTAACAATATGGATGAACTGGTTTGAAGAAGAAAAAAAAAAAGCTTCAACGTTTTAAGCACAACGGTAGGAGCGTGTTGATAATGTGTTGTAGTCTATTTCATCTAACAAGAAGGAGAGGGCCGACGACAAGGGGGAGAGAGAGAGGAGAGATGTGTTTGTAGAATCGTAGGGGAATTGTGGATTAAGGATGTGTTATCCCCCCACATAGTGCCTTTATTTGTGGTAGTAAAAGGAGAGAATAAATCCTTCATCCCCAAGGAATAAAAGTCCATATAGAAAAAAATAACTAGAATCAAATCTAACCTAGGATTTACACAATCACACTTAAACTAGAAAAGTTCACAACAATCTTGTGATTTTCCACCGGATTTTGTTTTAGTCACTCTGGTTCCTATTTTTAATTCCTCATTGTTTGCTTTTTGTGAGTTTTCTTCAATGCACATCAAAGTCGCACATCTAGGTTATATAATAAAACAAAAGCCGATAAATCATGTTGTATAATTTAGCAAAAATCTTGTTATGATTTACAACTTAAATGTGCACTTTTAACGTGAAACGAAGAAAACCTCTTACTTTCTAAAACCACTGGGTTGAAATTTCTCTTGAAAAGGAATTTGTCCACAGGAAAAAGACAGAAGCTCGGCCCACTACTATTTTTGGGCCAACAAAAGAGTTTGCCATTTGAGACTCGGGCCTACATCGATTCAGCCATCAACTTTGCATTTTGCGCTTCCCTGCAAAACTACAAAACTACAAACTTATTAATTAATCATTTAATTACAAAGTTAAAACCTAATTAGAACAAGGAATCAAAGGGCAAGCAAAACTTGTCTATAGTTTGTCTTGGTAAGCTGTACGGTATTCCGCTCCTTGCAATCGTTGGATTGCTGGCACACCAAAAGACAAAACAGCCTTTCGGAGATCTCAAGGGTCCTCCATTACCCCGACCCTTTCGATACTTCCCATGTTTCTTCCTTGTTAACTCTCTCCGACCTCCTCACCCCAAAACCCAGCACCCCATTTCTCCACTGAATTCCGATCCCGACCAACAAACTAAAAAGCAGAGAGAGAGAGAGAGATGGCGACTCCTCCTTCCACCCATTTCTGCCACACCTACTCGCCGCCGCTGCCGCCGTCATCATCGTCGTCATCTGTTTCGTATTTACCTGTTTATTCATCTGTACACGGACGCCTACAACGCGTTTCAATTTCTTCGATTCCGAGACGTTTTGTTTCAGCTAAGGTTTCTCAGCAGAATGCTGTCGGCTTGCAAGACGGTAAGCTCCTTCAGCCTTCTAATCTTAATTTCATTGATTTGGATGTCATCAGAAATCAGATTTTTTTATTTTTGTTCTGTCCTTTGTTTAATTTAGTTGTAAATTTACAGTCTTTTAATTTGGGTTTTTCCATCAATGTAGGCCCGCCGGCGCCGGCGGTCAACCCAATTGAGAACGAAGCTCCTTTCGAGAAACTGAAAGATGGGTTGCTTTCAGCTCCGTCTTCGAAGGAATCTAAAGACACGGCCGTGTTTAATGTTAATCAAAGTGAATCTACTGTCAGTATCACGGTGGTTGGAGCCTCCGGGGACCTTGCCAAGAAGAAGATTTTCCCCGCACTTTTCGCACTTTTCTACGAGGATTGCCTCCCGAAGGTGTGGACTATTTGTTCTTTATCTTTCGTTTGATTACTTGATTCTTAGATTTCGATTGATTGGCGAAAAATGAGTATGTAAATATTTTGTTGCAGCACTTCACTATTTATGGTTATGCTCGGAGTAAGATGACCGATGCCGAGCTCAGAAACATGGTTAGCAAGACGCTTACTTGCCGAATCGACAAGAGGTGAGCCAAAAGCTTTGGCCTTTGTTGTGAAATGTGGTTGCTTTGCATATTATGTATTGTTTGCTGAGAAAATTAGAATACACAACTATAATATCTAAGTGTTGGAGAGACAAAACAAGTAAACAAATTACTATATTACACTCGCAAAATATTACAACATAGAAACTCTTGAAGAAAGGAGATACATAATACATAATACATTCTTTCTCCTATTTATAGGTTTGCTAAACCGACTTAATCATTGCTAGAATTTTCTAGCTAGTGCATTGATCATGCACTACCACGGACCTAAGAAACCGCCATAATCTTGTGAGAGAATTGTCTAGCATAGTTAATATGCATGCACTGGTCACTTAAATCTCATGCATGTTTGAACTAGAAAAATCTGGTTCCTTTGCACCTGACCAAAATGCAGTCTCTAGAAGGCACTGCCTTCTAAGCTTGCTGCTATACTTTGCCAGAGTTTTGTAGCAGAATTATTCATGCACCAACTTTGCGCTGGTGTTGATCTTTCAACATTGTTTGAAAAGATGGAAAAGTTATTGCTGGGTGTATAAAGTTTGAGGTTGATTAATGCGTGATGAATTGTTTTGTTGGAACTTCAGGGAGAATTGCAGTGAGAAAATGGACGAATTTCTTCAAAGATGTTTCTATCATTCTGGTCAGTATGATTCGCAGGATCATTTCGCAGAGCTGGACAAGAAGCTAAAGGAACATGAGGTAATAATTTGAGTGTGTACTCTAACCTTAGTGATAGAGTGTTGAATACGATTTTATACTTTGCCTTCTGTTCAAGTTTTCTTGGTGCTGTTGTCTGTGGGAACTTTAAGCTCTCTCTGTACTTTTGGTCATTGCCTGTTTGAATGATGTTCAAGTAAGCTATTTTCTGGGTCTTGATTCTGCTTCCATTTAGATTGACAAGCAACTACATGTGTAGGCAGGAAGAGTTCCTAATCGCCTGTTTTATCTGTCTATTCCTCCAAACATATTCATCGATGCTGTTCGCTGTGCTAGCTCGTCGGCTTCATCTTGTAATGGCTGGACTAGGGTTATTGTTGAGAAACCCTTTGGCCGAGATTCAGAATCATCTGCTACTTTGACCAGTGCCCTCAAACAGTACCTAGAAGAGGATCAAATTTTCAGGATAGACCACTATCTGGGCAAGGAGCTTGTGGAAAACCTATCAGTTCTCCGCTTCTCCAACCTTATTTTTGAGCCCTTGTGGTCAAGGCAGTATATAAGAAATGTACAGTTAATATTCTCTGAAGATTTTGGCACTGAAGGACGTGGAGGGTACTTTGACAACTATGGGATAATAAGAGATATAATGCAGAATCACTTGCTTCAGATACTGGCTCTCTTTGCAATGGAAACCCCTGTCAGTTTGTATGCAGAAGACATCAGAAACGAGAAGGTTTTACGAATACCTGAAATGGGGCTGCCTTCGTACTTTGTATTGCATTCCTCTTTATTCTGATATTTATAGTGCTTGCTTGTTGCCAGGTTAAAGTTTTACGCTCTATGAGGCCACTACAACTTGAAAATGTGGTCACAGGGCAATACAAGAGTCATGTTAGAGGTGGTATTACTTACCCGGCATACACTGATGATGAGACGGTACCCAAAGACAGCTTGACTCCAACATTTGCGGCAGCTGCTCTCTTCATAGACAACGCAAGATGGGATGGGGTGCCTTTCTTGATGAAGGCCGGGAAAGCATTACATAATAAGAGGTTTGTTCAATTAGAGATAAGATTCTCGTTCTTGTTTACCAGTCATGGTTTCAGATATACTAATTCATATTTGCTTCTTCTTCTTTTTTTTCCAGGGCTGAGATAAGGGTACAGTTTCGGCATGTGCCTGGAAACTTGTATCGAAATATTGGAACGGATCTTGATCGCACGACAAATGAGCTTGTTATCCGAGTACAGCCTGATGAAGCTATTGTCCTGAAGATCAATAACAAAGTCCCTGGTCTTGGAATGAGGTTGGACAGGAGCAATCTAAATCTCCACTACGCAGCCAGGTTAGGTTTAAAAAGTTGAAAGTTTATGTATAAATTGCACGAAAGAATTTAATGTGTCAATGAATAATCGTAAGTGTAATTAGTAATATAACATGCACCAGTGTGTTATCTTCTTTTGTACCCTTCAAAAAAATGATGAAATACCTAACCAAATTCGTTTGTTTTTTGTTATTTGTAGATATTCAAAGGAGATTCCGGATGCTTATGAGAGGCTTCTGCTGGATGCTATTGAAGGGGAAAGGAGGCTGTTTATCCGGAGTGATGAACTTGATGCAGCTTGGGCACTCTTCACACCCTTATTGAAAGAGATTGAAGAGAAGAAGGTTATTCCCGAATACTATCCTTATGGAAGCAGAGGTCCTGTCGGGGCACACTATCTTGCAGCAAGATACAAAGTCCGGTGGGGTGATGTTGGCGTGGAGGTGTGAATTTGAGGAGGCCGGCCTCATTGCCATTGCTATCATAGCCAAACAGGGTAAGGTTTTTGTTTTGTAATTTGTTCACCGTAGATTAGGGTTGTGTTGTTTCCAGTCAACAAGAAATTAGAAGTAGGATTGAATTATCCTGGAGTTTTTGCGAATTCCTCTCGTTGTCAACGTAAAGAAATTTGAAGCAATTTCACTTCAGATTTCTTCATTTGAGACAATAGATGGAGTAGTTTTTCGTTGTTATTTTCACACTGCCACACGTTGATATCAATACAATCATGTTATCAAGTGTAGCACTTTATTAATAATAAATTCCAAGTCATTGGCACGACATTCATTTTGTCCGCTAAAATTAGCAACATTGCGTGACAATGTCACAAGTTCGGACTAGAAGACGGTGAACTTACAAACCTACAAATTAATAGGATATACTCGGATTCTGCAATTGTGAAGAGTTAACTGGAAACTTGACTTCAGTTATTGAAATTGAAGGTATTTTCATTGACGAATCGAGTTCGATTTTGCTCACCCCTTTTAACTCCAGTCGAGTCGCCTAGAATCGGTACACAAAGTTTACATGTTCATTTAATTATTGCACTACACAAACGGGATGTCTGAATCAAAAACTCGACGTCCAAATTTGTCGATCGAGAATAGACCACTGTTTACAAAGTGTAACGAAGTTGACAGACAATTGCTAACGTTGTCGGGACCGTCATACATACCTGAATACAAATTCACAAGGAGGGATTGGCAGAGTAACAAAATCTGGCTCAAACATAGGAGGACAGACAGATTAATCGAACTAGTAGCCGTATACCTTTGGTGTCATTCGGTCTTTCGATTCTCTCAGTTATAGCTGTGCCAGTAGTTGATCCTGCCTCACGCAAAGATGTCATCCAAAGCATTATGGTCTGTTTAAACTCTTCCTCGTCGCGCAGATACACGAGATGAAGTCCACACTTTTGTACCCTCAAGCTTGGGCGATCACTTCCAGTTGAATCCTCCAGAACGCTACGCTCGTTAAACAACTGATCGGATTCCAGTTGAAACCACCCTCGCAGTGTGTTGGACAGCCAAATGAATCCTCCCAGCTCATACAAGCACTCCAGTTCCTTATTACGCATGGGCAGGACATTCCAGAAATGACATATAAGGTGGTGGCGGACGGTGGTGCGAAATTCCAGCTGGAATAGCCAAATTCTCTTCCTCAAAGTACGCACACAAGTAGGGCAATCCCAGCCAATGAGAACCGCCATTAAACAGATGTAGTGGCAGCGGCATTGTTGCTGAGTGACCAGTGCCGTGCTGCCCGAACCATTCCAGAATTTCGTCACTTGGAGGGAAGCAAGAATTGTATATCAATGGCAAAGTCCTGCAAAAAATACGTGTTAGGGACAGAGAGAGTAATACTTAACGTTGTATAATTGACATGGAATGCAACGTAGTGGTGTACGCGTCCCATTTAAATTGCTCTCCTGGTGAGAGATGAAATGTTTCAGGAACCAACCCAAGCATGTTCGGTGTTGGCTCTTAAATGGCACATGAGTTTGTAAGAAAGTCCTGAATCCAAAGTGTTGAGAACAGCAGTAGGATGCTCGATGGCTGAAAAAGGCAATACATTTATTATGCCACACAGAGAAAAAAATAGTATAGTTGAATTTGTTAAGATTCTCAATTGCATGTTCACTTCATTTGATTGCACCGTTTTAGTCAAACTGGTCCAGATTTACATAATTCCATATTTTGGTCTTTGTTAATGAAAATCGATAAAAGTGGTCTTTGAATTTGTCCATTTAAATCATTTCAGTCACTCCGTGATTTTGTTAACATTCTCATTAAGTAGAGATGTTGGTTTGACAAAAATACCCTTAAAAATGTTGTCACGTGATCGTTCACGTGACAATTTAACAAGGATATTGACAAATTTATCACGAAATGAGCAAAATGATTTACGGTGGACAAACTCAAAAACCACTTCTATTGATTTTCAATGTCAGGGATCAAAATTTTGACTTTTTCAGCTACTAAAAACAAACCATGTGAATAAAATTTTATGCATTGTTTTGTCGTAGTAGTTAAAGACACAGTAAATCCGTAGTAACAATGTACTTGTCTCATATAAGTTGTTTTCTTGTTTTCAATCATGGATTAGCTCTCGTCATACAAAAAAACAAAACGATCCATGTGTCTGGGTGTTTGTCCGCGAGTCATGCACTAGATTTTATTTAAAAAGAGATGTAAACATGATCCACGGGCATGAACATTGGTGTGAAAAGGAGAGAGGATTATCGCCGGATCCTCTTTGTGAGGATTTCGGGGATCCTCCAATTACATATGTTCATCATACATTGTACGACCAATTTTTATTAGGCATTGTTTATATTCAATTTTAAATATAAAAATTTACAATGATTTCTGACCGCACGATGTACAATGAACAGATGTGATTGAAGAATCCCTAAGATCCTCACAAAGGTGATCCGGCGAGGATCCTCCTGCGTAAAAAAGCTCTCTTAACTTCAAATGGAAGAAATTGATTGGATAATTAATGCTTTTAAAAAGAAAATTAGTGGGACAATGACAACGGATTTATCTTTAAACCTACTCATATCTAAAGCGTAAGAAGATTACCATCAACTTTAGAATTTGTGTGACTTTTTTGGGTGATTT
Source organism: Pyrus x bretschneideri (assembly GCF_019419815.1). Taxonomy (NCBI): domain Eukaryota; kingdom Viridiplantae; phylum Streptophyta; class Magnoliopsida; order Rosales; family Rosaceae; genus Pyrus; species Pyrus x bretschneideri. Next base: position 4,987,003 of record NW_025999798.1, read on the forward strand.
GTCAATGCCGATATTATCAAAGATCGCTTTTGTCTCCTCCATGGCCAACACACGAGAAAACAACACAAGAATCGGACACATTTCTTGTACAACCTACCCATTCATTTCATTAAACTAAAATCATCTTGCGGAGCTCATGTGCTTTACTTACGCTAGAAATTATTAATTTTCCTCAAACATAGGATGGGGCTTTATTGTTACATAGTACTTAGTGTTATAGAGTGGTACGGATGTTTTAGCAGTTAGGTTTGATTTGCACATTTGTTAATCTTTTATTTTCAGTCTTAAGCGTTATTCTCCATACCACTTACTGTTATATACTGCTAAACAAAAATTGCAAAAGCATACTACATTTATATATAAATATATATATATATGTTGTGATTTAAATGCGTTTGAAATATAAATTACGTAGATGGAGGTGATGAAGTATAAGATATGTTCAAATGCACCGGAATGCAACGATATATTGTAAAAATTCCTAAATTATATTTTAGCACAATTTAAACTTTTTGGCAGCAATGATAAAGTAATGAAATTTACTATAGTATTATAACAATAAAATTTTGGGGTTTCAATTATTTGCAATTGAACACCAAGCAAATTTTCACACTATCTGCTATGATTATAAAGTCACGTCATCTACTCATTATCGGAAATATTTTTGTTCACTATTATCAAGTGATGACGATGATCATCATCTTATTTATCACTATTAGATAAGTTTAAATTTTAAGACTTGTGTAGTGGATAAACATAAATCTCAATATTTAAACTCATCCAACAATGATAAATAGAATGATGAGCATTACCACCCGTAGAGGATACATAATTCTAACATTGGTTGGTCTAATTATGGTACGATAAGCGCTAGTCGAGCGGCGAGTTAGGACCTAGGACCTAGCCCCTATACACCTAGTATTTTAGTGAATTTTATGGTATGAGATGAATACTCAAGTGATTACGAGTTCGAGTACTTTCAAAATATTTTCTAGAGATTGTATGAATTTATAGTAAATTTATATAAATAACGGTGTGAAACATATAGTACAAAAAGTGCTGGTTAAGTAATACACTATTTTTTTTATTAATTAAAATGCTAGGTGGCATAACTTGATTGGACAATCATTAAGAAAAATAGGAAATTGGTCACGTGGAAAACGTAGAGAGAGTCTTTCTTCTTAGTTGGAACCAAGGTTCAAGAACATCAAAGTCATAGTGGTCGTCTCTGTGTTCCTCTTCGTTTGAAAGTAAATATTTCTTCTTGGTTCAAAGCTTCTATTGCACAGTATTTGCACAATCATGATGGTCTTCTCTCTTCCACCATCTGCTCAAACCGTTAAATGGTCTTCGAAGGTCCTCACTTGTGCTTCTTCGAACTTTTAGGTGGGCCCGAGACAACTCGGGTCCATATATGTATCCGCCCCTAATTAGAGTTTTGAGCAAAAATGCACCCATTTAGATCAATGGAGCTTTGGCCTTGGCTGTATCTCCCATTTTTTGAAGATTGATTTGTCGATTAGTAAAAGAAAATAGGGACAATAATGCCTCATTGAAGAAGGCATGGCCTACTTAATTATTATTTGCACCAAACACTTTGACCATTCTGGAACCATTGTGTTGAGTTAGGTATTGTCAGTCTGGAATAGTCGGAACTCTGATGTTTCATTCATGTAGACTGAGCGACTGACCGTACATTTGCATTTACTAGCATGCCAAGCCAATCAGTTACTAGTTTTCAGGCACAACAGACGGAGTGATTTTTTGGTCTGATCGCCGCTGGTACGTGTTTTCATTAATTTATTCATGTTATAATACGTAAAGTTCTATTACAAAAATAAGAGATGCTTATATAAGAAGCATGATCAAAATAAATTGGATCAAGATTACCTGATAAACTCAAGTTGGCCAGCTCATTAACAACAAAGTTGATCTTGCCATAAATATTTCTGAATTCACATACTCAATTAATGTGTAAACGATCACGGCAAGTGCGCTCGCGATAAATTAGGTCTGATATATCCCACTATGTCATGTATTCCAATCGTAACATATAACTTGATAGTATAACTATCACACTCAAAAACTTTTCTGGACAACCTATTATCGTTGCCAAAAATTCAACTAGAAGACGGTGTGACAATGGACTATAAGACTTACAAATCACCAGAATCTAGTTGTTGATCTACAGCTGCAAATTACGACATTGTGAGATGTGGCATTACAAGTAGCATGAACTTTACTTGGAAACTTTATGGCTTCAATAATTGAAGTTGAAAATATTTCCATTGACAAATCTAGGCGTGCCAATAAAAATACAACCCCACCTTCAAAACCCAAAACTCAATCACCCCCAAAGTTTCCACTAAACCCTAAGAGCTTAGGGCTTATCATTACATCACCATCCACAAAGAGGTACCCACCATTTTTGGGTCCTCAGCACTGATCCCACAAAAGCAGACATGGCAGAGAACAACAAGGCTCCAGCACAAATCAAAGACCTACAGATTATGATTGCAAACAAAGAGAAGGATGAAAGCAAGAAGCAGTTAGCACCAAAGAGGAGCTCCACCAAGGACAGGCACAAGAAAGTGGATGGCAGGGGGAGAAGAATAAGGATGCCAGCGCTCTGCGCGGCGAGGGTTTTTCAGCTCACCAGAGAATTGGGTCACAAGTCCGACGGTGAGACAATCCAGTGGCTTTTACAGCAAGCAGAACCGTCAATTGTTGCTGCTACTGGCTCCGGGACCATGCCGGCGTCAGCTCTGGCAGCGGCTGCAGAGTCCTCTGTTTCTGAACAGGGGAACTCTGTTTCCTCTGGATTAATGAGCTTTGGCCATCTGGGGAGATCTAATGCAGCAACTGGGATTTGGCCTTTCGTCAGTGGGATTAGGTCAAGTTTTGATCACAATTCTGGTCAGCAAACGTTGAATTTTGGGGGTGAGAACTTGAATTTCATGCATAAGTTTGGTTTCCAAGGATTTGATGCTCCTAGTAATTTGGGATCAATGAGTTTTCCCACAACTCTGAGTGGAAGCAATCAGCAAGTTCCAGGTCTGGAGCTTGGACTTTCTCAGGATGGTCACATTGGGTTGGTGAATTCTCAAGCTTTGAGTTTGACCCAATTTCTTCAGAACAAGGTGCAGAGGCCTAGGGGTGTTGGTTCCTTCAATCAGCAGCAGCAGCAACAACAATCGAATACGAACGAATGATTTTCGAGGAACGGAGACAGTAGAGAAGTTCAAAATAGCTAAGATACTGGCTTTGCAGGGTTACCCTTCTTTCAACATTCTTCATTTTATCAGGTACTGTACTTATCTCGTTCTTCCAGGCTACATTTAGCATGTAGGATCTAACACGATTAGCTAATTCGCTAGTTTCAAGGTACGTTGAAGCGAGAAATGAAAGTCTGCTTCCAAATTTTGTCCAGGTTGAACGAATTAGACGGATTAGTCATAAGGTTCTGCTATCTTACCATTTTATGCATACTGGAAGGATAAGTTTCGTCCATGACTAATCCATTTTGTCTCTTCAACTTGAATAAAATTCGGAAATCGAGCATTCATTCAACGTACTTCGACTTAAAATCTAATCTTAGTTACCAAACGTGGCCTCGAGTCTTCCTCTCCTCGAGTTCTTTATTCGAATTTAGGTTTGAATGTTTAATTTTGTGACATGCAGGATAACTATGGAGAAGAAAATGGCTTGGAGATTGGGTTTGCTTTCTATTTCTTGTTGATTTGTTTAGAATTATGTGTGCTGCTGGCTTGCATCAAACAACAAAAAGTTGTAGAATGCTGAGCAATTATATAGTAAATGGATTTCGTGCAGGTATGCAATTTCATTTAGATATCATGATCTGGATTTTGTATTTATAGAGAGCTTTTTCTATATGTGTCCCATATAATATCCCATGCTGAGCATTATCTACTAAATAGGGAGCTTTTTTACTCTAGACGTTCTCCCCCTACTCTCTCAAAGCGGAGAGCCTTATTGGCTTGGGTTGTCCTTTTTTCTTTCTGCGTCTGGATGAGTTTCTGAATACCACGCTGCAGCTTTTTGCAATTTCATTTTGTAAGTTAAAAGAGTTATTTTACTGCAAACTTGGCAATGGTGTTTTTTCTTCTTGACAAATGATATAGTAATTACACTGAAGAGGGTTTTTTTACTCTAGACGTTCTCCCTCGACTCTCTCAAAGCGGAGAGCCTTACTGGCTTGGGTCGTCCTTTTTTCTTTCTGCGTCTGGATGAGTTTCTGAATACCACGCTGCAACTTTTTGCAATTTCATTTTGCAAGTTAAAAGAGTTATTTTACTGTGAACTTGGCAATGGTGTTTTTTCTTCTAGACAAATGATAGAATAATTACACTGAATTCATTTAAATTTACGGAGTGAAATTTCGAACTTCAGTGTAGATGGTGGAGCACATTGTTGTAGCCAGCATAGCTTAAACCCTAATCTGTAAACTTGGCAATGGTTTTACACTTGCTTGGAAGTTTTGGTGTCTTTTTTTATTGTTACATAATAGGTCTTAGTCTTGGATTTGTTGATAGCCGAAGTGAAGTCAGTAATCAGCATTAGTTTGGAAATTAGTCACAGGATAATAAAACCATTGTTAACAGATCTCCCTAAACATTGGAGTGTTTAGGTTAAATGTTATTTTTCAAACACAATTTTTCGTAACGCAAGGATATCGATCAAGTACATTCGTGTATGGTATGTTGGAGTTTTAAAAACATGTAATTTACAAATCGATAAGACATCTACGAAAAATATAAATATTTTTAAAAAATTATGTACATATATGTTTAATACGCAAATTTCTAACTACATTTTGAAACAAACAGCAGCAGGGCCGTCAACCCAAGTTAGGGTCCCGTTTCCTCCTTTCAGCCCAAAGAGTGAAGCATAAGATGCTAAACGGACCCAAACCCATCTCAGACATTGAGCATAACGTTGCCAAAAAAACAAAAAAAAATCCCTCCTTGGCAGCATGACGCTGTTTCTCATGCTCAAATGGAGAAATTTTGGTATAGTTGCTTATTTAGGACAGTTTTCACGCCGAGTAAGGACGGATGAAACTAAAATACGGAGATTCATATTTTTGTGAAACGTATTCGAGGAACATGATCGGACACTCTTAGCTACTAATGTTTTACAGCACACATTGACGTGTAAAAGTTTCACAAGTACGGACGATACGTTGCAATTGTGGCAGTGAGCTTAATTAATTTAATAGACAAAGTTTAGATGGTCCACTCCAAGTGACTTATTGGACCACCCCAGCATCCAAATCAAATATTGGGTGTGGTTCCAGCTGCAGCCTGTGCTCAAAAAGCCTCCAACCAAATTTGGGAGCCATGTAAAACTGTACGGACTATAAAAGTAATCCATTCACAATCCATAAAACGAAATAAATATGAGAAATGTTAAGGAGATTTTCTTAAAAATGAAAAATTTTATGAATTCTTTGTCGCCTTATGTTTTTGACATAATCCAACATTATAAAATATTGTGCCAAAAATATGATGTGATAGAAAGTCAATTAAGAGTCTCATTTTGAGATAGTCTCCTTAGCATTTCTCAATAACTAGATGCTCGTCAGAATTTTTATGGACTCTCCGCCACCTTTTGTTTTTGACACAATTCTCACGCCAACATTATAAAACATTGTGCCAAAAATATGAGATGACGGAGAGTCAATAGAGAGTCATATTTTGAGAGTCTCCGTAGCATTTCTCAATAAATAGATGCTCGTCATACGCACATTCACCTTTTCTATAATTTCGTTGGCTGAAATAAAAAATATGTGACTTAAATGTTACGTATCACTCAATGTTATGAGTGTTTTAGTAATTAGATTTGATTTTTACAACTGTTGAGATTTTATATTTTCTCTCTTAGTCATTGATTTCTCGTATTATTCAATGCTACATACTAAAAAGGTAGGGTTAAAGAAACAAATTTTATACTTTTTGTCACCTTTATCCAGCCCAATAGTATTCTAGTGCACTTGGGACTCGTTCGGTGGGCTAGATGCGATTGAGTTTTAGTGATAAGATTTTATTGACAAGAACATGTGAGACATGACTAGTAACCCATGTATAAGGATAAATTAGATAACTCATTCTATTGTGGATTCATAACTTATCATGTACAGTCTTATCCATCTCACATATTAACATAACAAATAAAGGACTAGGCTCAAGTCCATTTTAATTGTCACACCCTATCCCAACCAGCCTACTAAACAGACCTTTAAAATTATTGAGTAATTAATGTAGTCCCATCATATAAATTTTTGTTTGTTATATACTAAAGAAAAAGGGTGTAACTATAAAATATAATTAAGCATAAGTCAATGTTATGAGTAGCATCATCATTTGCTTTTCCGCTAAATTGTTTTGTTGTTGGTAAGCACCCGCCCGGAGTCTCGGACTTGTGGAAGATGCATGCAATGCAAGTGGAGCACTGAGATATGAGAGAGGACCGAAAGGAATTAGGGTTTAACTAGTCTGCTGAGTGGGCGTGCACAACCCGGCCAGGGCCACTGCGCGCGGTTGGATGAGCTTTTGTCCTTGTGATGCATGTACGTGTTTATGCCGTGTAAATGTATGGATGATACCAGTACTAATAATTCACTTGAATATGGTATCATCAACCATTTGCTAAATTCACTTGAAAAGCCATATGATTACTGTGGGGTATTGTTGGAAATTCACAGAGAAAATATCAAATTCTTCTTCTACATTCTTAAACCTTCTTACTGAGAGAACCACACATAAATTCACCAAAAGTCAATTTTCTGGTGCTGGAATTCTAACTTGATCGTTGAATCCTGGTGAAGCAGACGTCCGTAGAACTACAAGCACTCAGTAGGGATGAAATTTCTGTTTCAAGGACATTGTGGTACTCAAGCCTCGATCTTCAATATTTCTGTTTAATATTATTTCATTGTTCATACATTGTTAATTAGTTGTTCACATTTATTATTTATTAGCATATATAAATTTATCATATATTGTTGACATATATCCAACAATTACAACCCAATCAGTCCAGGGGACATTATCTATTTGATGTGGAGCACACGTGACCGTTGGACTTTACACATGACTCAACTTGCTCTAATACCATAAAGAAGTTGAGGTTTCACCATAAATCAATTGACGATCTGGGGAGTAACACAACCTCTCATAAGTCATTCGATGGTTTGGTCTCTTACCAATGTGATGGGACTTTGTCCTCACATTCTCACATTTATATTTTGATTTTAATAGAGTAGGTCATTATGTAGGATTTAGGGAATATTAAGTCCTAAATTTACTAACACTCAATGAATGAAAAAGTAGTTCAGTCCCAGGTTAAAATTAAGCATGCTAGACTGTCTCCAACTCTGGGTGGGAAAAAAAAATTCTCAGAATTTGGGTCTACTTCTTCTCCGAGGGGTGTATTTTGAGGGTGGGGAAAACAAATTTTGGAATTGGGGTGGGTATTTGGGTCTTGTATCCATCCAGAGTGGATAAGATTTTGGATGGAACTGGGAACCATTGTGGCAGTGAACCCATGTGAAATAGAGGGACAACAGAGCTCGTGCGTCAGTTTTACTAACACGAATGATGGATGAAAGTGTGCAAATGTGATTTTATAACCGCATCCATCGGTTGTCGCTCCTCTTGAGTTACTTTTTAAAGTCTGATGGCTCAAATCCAATTTAATTAATTTTAACGGTAATAAAAAAATCCTACAGCTTTAAATCTAACGGTCAAAATAATATTATTAATTAATACAAATTAGAGCCGACACCAAAACTCTATAAATACCCCTCCATTGGTCAATAATCCATAAAGATTATAAAAAAAAAAAATTCTGCAATTTGATTTTTTTTACATCAAAATATTCGTAAAATAAAACAAGATAGATGATACAAAACCTAATTCCAAAATCGTTAGCAGACATAAAAAATTAAAGAAATACAGAAGTTTAACAAATTATAACACGTTGGGACGGGTAATATAGGTCATTGCCCTTGGAGGAAAAAAAATGGCTAACCTTATATGTATATATGAAGTGTAAAAAACACGAAAATATATTTTAGAATTTCACTCTTGGTTAGAGATAGTCTTACCAAAACAACTAGATACGGGATCACCAAAAAAGTTGCTTATCTCATATACGAATAGTTAGGTATCATTCTCTTTCTGACTTCTATTAAGTAAAATAAGTAAACTTGCTTTATAAATAGACAAGAATTTCATTCCAACAAAACTTAATTCGGAAGCAAAACTACAGTCTGGTGATATTCCTATTCGCTTAGAAATAAAAGATCATAGGTTCAAATCTCGTGAATAGCGAATTCGATACCAAATTAGACTGCTCATTAGACGGTTTAGTTGAACTCACCCTCCCCTTAATATAAAAATATCAATTTCCTCAAAGAAGAAATAAAAATAAAAAATCGAAAACCAAACGCCACTTAATGCTCCAAACTCTAAAAACATAAAAAAGAAAAAGTTGCACTCAATTCAATAGATGATGATTGTTTTTTTTATTAAGTATGATTAACATTTTAAAGAATGTTTTGCATTTAAAATGGAGTTTGCTTGATTGTTGTATTTTATTGGGAGGTAATTATCTAATAATATTTGGTGCGGCGGGTGCCCCATGTCGCATACGAAGATCCCCCATATGATGTGTCACGCCGTGGTGAAATCAACGCTACAAATGGTATGATTAAGGGCTGATTTAGTATTACTGTGCTTTGAAAAAAAAAACTGTTTCTGCTGTACTATGAGAATAAGTTCATTTTTGCTACTTCACATTTTCAGTTTTTTTTTGTCCAAAACTATGAAAATAAGTTGTTTTAAAATATTTACCAAGTACCTTTTTGAACTTAACTTTTTTTTATACCCATTTTTTTTTTATAAAAGTACTTCAGTACCAAATCAGTACTAACTTATTCGCAGCTAATCTATTTGTTTAATTTAATTGCATACAAAATTGGCAATGCCATGCTTCTTTAAATCTTGCTCATGTCTTGGAAAAATGGCCGATCCCCTGCCGATACTGCCACCGCAGCTTCCTCTCTATCAACTCTTTTACAAGCAGGGTGTGAATCACAAGTAATAAGCACTAGCAGCTCACCGCTGGAAGCTAAAACATTAACAACTTGATTACCTTTCTAATAGGAAAAGCACACCACAAACTTTAACGATAATTTTGGTGACACTCATATACAACACAGTGTGATCGTTACACTCAAAAGTTTCTTGTGTGGAAAATTGCACAAGTAAAGAGGGTTTAGGCCCACTTGGTTTATTTAAATGCCTCCTCTGGTTGTGCTTTTTCCATGTGTGTATCATGTGCAGGTCCTGCAGAATAGTGGTTATGGGAAGTGGTATGTTTCTGTATGGCCCTGCTCTCCCTTTTAGTGCGTCCATGTGATTTTCATTTGTTTGACTAGTTTAATGTCTTTGCCAACCCAAAATAATACGCAATGATATTCACACTTATTTAGTTTTTTTGTTCTTTGATCGAATGAATTGAAGATAATTACTGGTTAAAAAATAATAAGAGTGTGAAAAGTAAAAATAGGTGACCAAAAAATTAATGGATTTGTTTTGAGGTGCTTTTAAAATAGTTGAAAGAGCTTTTGGTGAATTTTTTTTTTTTTTGTTTTTTAAACCAATTCTGAGTAAAAATTCAAGTAGATTCTGAAGAAGAAAAAAAAACACTTTAAGTGCTTCTTGCAAAAAACATCAAAAGAAGCACATATTTGGTGTTTCTTGTGAAAACACTTAAGTGGTTTTGAAATCCAATATTAATATTATAAAAAATATTATTTATCATTTTAAAATCATTTACGAACGAGCCTAATATCATGCACTTGCAATGCAACTATATAGAATCATAGATATGGTGGGTTGGTTCAAATAATCCATATTTTATTCTATCGCCATTAAATTAAGGATCGGGCCCTCTACTCCTCGTAGGCAGCTGAAGTTCCTAGCCGTCAAGGGGTCCGGGGTGGAATTTGATCCGACGGTGCATACTGCAAGAATATGAACAAGTTTGGCAAGTATTTTCCAGTAAACATGTTGTCGAATTATAGACTTGATGTACAATATGCCAAAGTTGTGGGGGTGGGGAAGGATGCCCATAAGTTCGGGTAATATTAAAAGAAATACATTTCTTATACCAAAGTTTTCTAAAAGCGATTTTGTTACCTACAATAAAATCATCTTGAATATTAAAGTACTTATATTGTTTTTTCTTCAAATGTTGTTGGAAGCGTTTCAGGTCATTTCAACAAAAAGTGTCAAATGAGCTATTAGTTAAGGTTGCTAAGTCTCGTGCTATTTTGGTGTACTATTCTATTTCTTGAGTTTCAGTCCCCATTTGCAGAAAAGATATTGGATTACTGTACTTGTCTGTTAATCACTTAAACTGTGAAGAACTATGACTACATTAAGATTTTGGATACCAACAGCTGACGTTGACCTTCATGCCACCTTGACTATCACTTGTGCGTTTGCTCACACATGGGTGCTTGTTGTCTCGACTCTTGCACTGGTGTTGGCTTTATTCAATGCCAACGTTGTCAGTGATTTGTCCGTTACAAAATTAAGAAAGAAATTAAATCAAAGAAGCATTTTAAGATATTTCAGAAATTCATAAAGGAACATAGTGGTAAGAAACTAAAAAAGTCATGATGTGTTGTAAATTTTGTTTATATCAAGAACTGTAAAGTACACTAGACATTTTAACTCGACAATACCTATCACTCAATCTATCACATGACAAACGTTTTCCAATACAACGACATATTAAACCTATGTTCTTTCTTATACTAAAGGTCAAATTGGGTTGTGAGATGGGTAGGCAAGCAAATCAAATCCGAAAAGGGCAAATTGAGGTACAAAAGGGGATCCATCCAGCTTGGGACAGCCCTGCTAGAAGCAAAAGGCTCTTTATTTAATTCTTTTTTTTTTTTTTTTTAACTTCCCCTCAGGATTTTGGGACAATAATACAATGAATGAGAGAGATGAGACGTGCTGAGGTTTCCTTAAAATAAATAAAGGCCAACAAAATTCATCTAGATTGGAAAAATGAAAAATAAATCCAAAAAATCCCAACAAAAAATCCTCCTAGATTTCGAATAATTAAGAAATAAGGGTAGGGTTCCCTAACTCGGAGGGACGACGGATCCCCTAAAGCTGAAAAGCACAGCATAATCCTACTAGATTTCCATCTTATTAGAGAGAGAGTGTGTGTGCATAGACAAAACACAAAAGGATAAGGTTTGACCCCAAAAAATAAAGACAAAAGGATAAAATAGTAGATTAATCTAATCCATACACTAAAACCAAACGAGCCTAACCCGAATCATTTAAAACACGTCATTAGTACTAGTCTAATTTGTACGACCAGTTTATTGGCGGCTAAAAAGATCAATTTAAAAAAAATAGAAAAGGTGATACGAATTAGATCGATTGACATTACACTATTTTTCTCACTTTGTGCTCAATTTTGATTCTCAATCTCCTTCTCGTTGACAATCCAAGTTTGAATCCGTCTTCCCTTATATTAGAGAATCATATAACGTCAAGAAATAGTAAAAATCAAAATAAGAAAGAGAAATTTTAGCCGCCTTCTTTTCTTGAGAATGAACGAGGGAGAATAACAGGGAAAGACCAAGTTTATGAGGGTGAGATTGGCCCCACTTGGCACTGACTCACTTAATACTTGCATGCGCCTCTAATTTTTTTATTTTTTAATATGTTGTTTCCATTTCGATATTTTTCAATTTTATAATAATTTCAATGAATCATATCTAAATCACCTGGAATACGGCCATACTTATCATCTATTTGTACATTTTTTCTAACCGCAGTAAGTTACCAATACAAATGAGTTCCATTTTTATCAGAGGTGGTACAAATAGATAGTAAAAATAGTATTTTAGATCACTTATTAAAAAAAAAAAAAAAAAAATTTGTCAACTAAAAGAAGATGAGAATAACAAATTAACCCTGTCAACAAAGCTAAAAAATATAACAAAAAGAGAACTATATCAGTTGCCCGCATCTTCTCTTTCACATTTTTTCCCAAATAACATACACTTTTAAGAACAAAACAGTTATTCAGAAACTTTTTTACCACCGCTTCAGTGACAAAAAAATCGTTTGAATATCATGAAAATCTTAACGACCATTTTATATTCTCTCTCGATGTAATTTTTGTTTTTATAATGTTGATAATCAGACATAGTATCTGTGCTATGGCTAATATAAATTATTATAATGTTTTTGTTAATTATATTTTGTTGTTTTGTCCCTCCAAAACTCTTGGTCCAGCTCAAGAGCCACCACCACCCTACCAACACTTAACACACAGCCACACATAAAACCACCGCCTCCCCCTCCCCTCCCATTACATTTTTATGAAGCTACCCAGAGACTGAGAGAAGAAAGAACAAAAGCTCCAACCCTTTCTCTCATTTTTTACCGTTCTGGAATCCCAATAACTGAATTACCTCTCTCATTTCCTTCTCCCCAATGGATTGTTGGTCCCCTTCTCTCGCCGTCGACGACGAGTTCGAGAAGCTCGCCATGAGAATCAACCCCCCGATGTAAATTCACTCTCCTATTCGTTTCTGGGATTTTCGGGGTCGAATTGTCTGCTGTAAAAAATTGGGTTTTGCTTGTTTTCTTGAAATATCAATGTTTCTTGAGCTGAAATTCTCCATTTTGCACTGTTTTCTGATTTGTTTTCTTGCTGATATGGGAATTGTAGGGTTACAGTTGATAATGCATCAAGCAGTAAAGCCACTCTGATTAAGGTATCTGACTGAATTTCTTGAATTGTATTCTGCAAGGAATCCAAAAGGGTCACTATTTTCTTAATTTTTTTTTTATTTTATATAATTTTAAACAATGGTTTTTTGTTTGTTTTTGATAAATTTGTAGGTAGACAGTGCGAATAAGCGTGGGAGTTTGCTGGAGGTGGTTCAGATTCTGAATGATTTGAATCTCATTATAAGAAGGGCTTATATTTCTTCTGATGGCGAATGGTTCATGGATGGTGAGCTTTTTTTTTTAAATTTTTTTTATAATTTGAGTTTTTCAGGTACTGTGTTATCCCAAATTCGTAATATTTATGATTGAATTTCTTGTTTTTAATGAATTTTTTGCAGTTTTTCATGTCACTGACCAACAGGGGAATAAGCTCTCTGATGACGGAATCGCGGAACGCATTCAACAGGTAGATCCCAGAAACTAATAGCTCTGTTTCTTCTAGTTTACCAAATATGGAATTCCTGTGTAATGGCGAAATTGAGAATGGGTTTTAGACTGATATTTAATAGGTGGAATTTACAGCAAACTTGATTAATCGCTGCGTCTTCTAGCTTTATCATGGTAGAATTTGCCCAAGTCTTGTTGCATTTATTAACTAAGTATTAGTATCCATTTGCATATGTTCGCATTTTCTTTGTTGGCGGATGACAAAGAAGAAAAGTGCTTGGTTTTTGGGTTTGTGCTTGAAATAATTTGCAAAATTATCTGTGAATCCATGTAAGTTCTAAGTCATTTTGATTATTGAATTCAAATTTTGCAGTCACTGGGACCAAGAGCACGAAGCTTCCGATCCTTGAGAAGGTCTGTGGGTGTCCAAGCCGCCGCAGAACACACTACTATTGAATTGACTGGAAGGGACAGGCCAGGCTTGCTTTCTGAAGTTTTTGCTGTTCTTTCGAACCTCAAATGCAATGTGGTTACCGGAGAAGTCTGGACTCACAATTCAAGAATGGCATCAGTTGTGTACATCACCGACGAGGAAACTGGGAGGCCCATTGATGATCCTGAACATCTTACCAAGATCAAACAGCTTCTCCTTTATGTGCTCAAGGGGGACAGAGATAAGCGCAGTGCCAACACCGCTGTTTCTGTTGGTTCCACACATAAGGAGAGGAGGCTTCACCAGATGATGTACGCTGATCGTGATTATGACATGGATGCTGCGGACTGTGGAGCCAGTGATCGTAGCAAACCACTTGTAACCGTTGAAAATTGTGTCGATAAAGGATATACTGTTGTGAACTTGAGGTGTCCAGACCGTCCTAAGTTGCTCTTTGACACGGTGTGCACTTTAACAGATATGGAGTATGTGGTATATCATGCAACTGTGATTGCCGAAGGTCCAGAGGCTTATCAGGTTTTCCTTATTTCCCTCAAGTTGTGGTTGGTTTAGTTAGCTTAATTTGATTATTGGAATCAACACATCTAATGCTTTTAACGTTGTAAATTTGTGTGATAGGAATACTATATACGACATACCGACGGCTGCCCTATTAGTTCTGAAGGAGAAAGGCAGAGGGTTATCCATTGCTTGGAAGCTGCTATTAGAAGACGGACTTCTGAGGTATGGGCACGCTGGAATTTCTATTTCGAAATATACTTTTCCCAGTTTCACATAGCGTTTTGAAGTTAATGTATCATTTCTAATGCAGGGTATAAGACTAGAGCTTTGTGGTGATGACAGAGCCGGCCTTCTTTCTGATGTGACACGCATATTTAGAGAAAACGGTCTTTCAGTCACCCGAGCTGAGGTTACAACCAGGGGCTCCCAAGCTGTGAATGTATTCTATGTGACCGATGCATCTGGAAATCAAGTCAAGAGCGAGACAATTGAAGCGGTTCGGCAAGAGATTGGCTTGGCATTACTGAGTCTGCAAGACGACTTCTGTTCAAAATCTCCACCGCAGGAGAGTGGGAGATTCTCTTTGGGCAATCTCTTTCGCACTAGGTCGGAGAAGTTCCTTTACAACCTGGGTTTGATAAAGTCATGTTCTTGAGCGTGTCATTAGGTAAACTAGGTCCGTTGTCTCTGTCTAATGTCTACGTGTGTTAGGATGCTTTTCGGTTAGTTGTTCATCGTGCTCTCTGAAACTGTAATGCAATGCAAAGCTTCCGGTCAATCCCATCGTTGATCTCGAGTCCGGCCTGGAACTTGTAAATCAGAATTCCGACGTTTACGGTTTAGTGTATAACTGTACATACATTTCCCCTGCTCTTCATCCTTTGCCTTCTAAAGGTTTGGTAAATACATATATTCTACTGCTACAGAATCTCAAACCTGGTATATTGGGTAATCTGGAATGACTGAAAGTAAAAGCAAAACTGTAAAATCAATTTTCTTTTTGAGGGTTTGAGTAAGCGCCAAGATTGACCTGCTGTTGCAAATATGATTAAAGAAGTGCTTTTGTGACACTGCAAGAAGTGCTTTTTGTGACACTGCACATTTGGACATGGTTGGTAATTCAGCTTGAACGAACAGGGGATTTTTAGTTAATTGCTGCCGTGGCAGGTGTGCTTGGAAGTCCTGGGGAGTCGGTAAGGTCACTATGGGAACATTATCCTTTTCAAGAATCAACCAATATCTGGCCTAAAAGGCATCATTCACTACTAACTACTATCCCACCTAAAAAAAAAAAAAAAAAATTGGATTAGGGTTTTCGACTGCGTCATTTGTTGTGAAAATCTTCATATCCTACAACTTTATTGAAGTTTCTTTTGTTTGAACTTTAATTGTATATGAATAAGCTGCCGTTCATTAGCCATTGATGCAATGTGATTCCGTTTTCTTGAACCCTGGTTGGAGTTTATTATTGAAGTAGCTAAATCCCACTTTACTTTATATAGTTTGTACCATTCTGCAATTATAATATGCTGCACAATAATGTTTAAAGAAGAAAATTGGGGAATAAATGCCATTGAAAAGGAAATTGTGAATATTTATGAAAAGAGGGACAAGCAAATGATGAGGGAAATCAAACATCGTTATGGTAATTAACACGCAATTAAGAGTGACTGATTGATGTGGATTATGATTAAGATAAGCACAATGATTCTGTCATGGGAGTTAGTTTAATTCAATGAATCAAAAGTCCAACTCCGACAGGATCTCAACGGAGCAGAGGGGGGGGGCGTCACGAATCTCCACGCCCACATGATCCGTCGCTTTCCGATTTTACTGTTGTTTTTTAGGCTCTTTTTATAGCTGTTTTTGCTGGTGATGGTTTCGGACTCTACCCGCCACGTGGCGCGATCCTGGCCGACACACAGCCGCCAGTACATGTGGGACCCCGTTGCTGCATTTGATGGCAGTGGACCACTGCCCGGGGCTGCCATGCATGCAGGGAGTGGGCCCTGAATCGAAACGGAGTTTGGGACGGAGAGATTTTTTGGGAGTTGATGGACGGAGATGATCCACCACAAAGGGTCACGTGGTCCGGATCGTATCGAATCCACCTCGACGCGCGTGCGACAAGGTGTGTATTAGATAAAAGTTTTAGTATGTTCAAAACAAGTTGTTTACGGCATATCTTTATACAAATAAAAGAATACTTAGAAAAATTCGTTATTATGACGTACATCTTCTTGTTTTCGGCACATTAAAAAAAATTTATGACCATTTTTGCATAGAGAGACACCTTTTATTAATATTATTTGTTTATGAATTATGGTTAATTTCTTTGTTACCTCCAGATGTTTTTGGTTTTTCTACTTTGGACCTTCAACGTTTTTAAGTTGGTGTTTTAAAAGTGTGAGAGAGCGTTGGATAACGGGTTAATGTTAGGGTATGTTCATGATCGTCTAAAACGTAATAGAAAAAAGAGTGTGCTTAATAAAGGTTTAAAGCGGTTTTGTCTGCAAAATTAATAGAATAACACGTGATTACTTTTTAAAGACATTTCGATAACACATCTACTTTAATCAAAATGCCCTTAATACATGGGTGTACATTTAAATATATCTTACTTAAGCGTTTTAAAAGTTTTCAAAACACATTATTAACATAGAACATTAGTCCATTCTTTTTCTCTCTCTCGTTATGCGCACACATTATTTCGAGCTGTCTCTCACTCTCTCATCCATTTTCACAGTCTACAAAAGTTGTGACATTTTTGGTGCCAATCTGAAATGTTTTTTTTGTTGACGTAGTCAGCACTTTGGTTTGTACTACTAAAAAATCAATCAAATTTAACTACACTCATCACCAACGTTATCAACTTTTATAACTGACGTTACTTAGTCCTTATTTCATACATTCTTAAGAAGTTTACGGACCAACTAAAATGAAAGCAAAAATTGAGGCCCAAAGCGAAACAATCAGTAGAATTCAGAAGGCAACAAGTTATCATGAACAGATTCTTTTTTTATTTTTCATTTTTTAGCAATCAGTTTCAGCCTACCATACATCAATCATCGTTGCAATGGGAATTTGCTTTAAAGAATAGAGCTACCTTGGTCTCCCCTTCCACGTGTTCAATTCCGAAACGAGATAGATTTTTCAACGTGCCAAAATACAAAACGAAATATCATATGTTATTATATAATTAAAAGAATTTTATGAAATGTCCTTCTAACTGTATTATGACATGTGGTATTTCGTTCCGTGTTAACAGAATACAGAAAAATCTCTCCCGAAACAAATGCCAACAACAAGTAGGCCTCAGGGCTGGTTTGGTATTGCTGTGCTTTGAAAAAAAGCTGCTTCTGTTGTGCTGTGAGAATAAGCAGCTGTGAAATAAAGCAGCAGAGTGTTTGGTAAACTTTTTTGTAAAAGTGCTTTTGAAAAAAAAAAAAAAGCAATATTAGAGTGTTTGATAAACTTTTATGTAAAACAGATGTCAAAAAAAGTCGGTTTTTCAAAGCTGGGTTTTGCAACTTCTTGTTTTTGGCTTTTTTTCATCCAAAACTGTGAAAAAAAGCTGAAGCTGAGTGTTTACCAAACACAAAAACAGCTCCCAGCTTTTTTTTATAGCAGCTTTTTTCAGAATCACCTCAATACCAAACCAGGTCTCAATCACTCACCAGCCACCATAGCTAGCTAGCTTGTAGGCATGCCTGCGCATCTAGCCCCGTGTTAGCTTTAGGCTTCTTTTTATCTAAAATTTATGCAATCTTTAACGATAGTTACATGCTTTTTTGTCGGGATGCCTTCTGCCAAAATCAAATATATTATTCTTTTTTATTTAAGATATTATGTATAATGTAGATCAAAATACTGAAACATGTCAAAAAGCAAGAAAATATCGGCGGAAGCAAACTAGTTTGTGAATTATGCAATTTTTGTATACGAAACTAAACTTGAATCATATCTACAACATTGGGAAAAAAAAAATTCAAGGCAGGCTTGGATGACACCTACCCCATGGGATAGCGGTAAACTTTTGACCTCCTGAGTCAAACGGTACGCAAAAACAAAAATGGTGAGCCCAAGAAATACATCCATCGGAGTTTGAACGCCAAACCTAATATTGTTAGAGTAAAAAGAAGTTCAATCCTTCATAGTTCAGACATTCAATAAGAAAATATTATTGTTCCAATTGGCCGTCATTCCCGGTAATCAAACTCTACTGTTAAGGAGTACAGAGATACATGAAAAAATGATAACGTTTCGTGCTGCAGGACTAATCCGCCAAACAAACTAAAAGCCTCTGAATGGGGTACATAATACTAAAGGCCACATTTCCAAAACGGAGAAGGGATTCAAGGGAAACACTAGTAACTAAAACCGATAAAAATCCGCATTAGGCCACTGGCAGCTCTCCACAGTCGGCGATGACCACTTTCTTTGTAGGGCGATCACCTCTGTCTGTCTCTTGAGACTCGATTAGTTTAACAACATCCAGGCCTTCCACCACTTGCCCAAAAACAACATGCCTGTTGTCGAGCCATGGTGTCTGAAACAAACAAACAAAAATTACATATAAACATAATCAAGTGACAAAATGCCCCCTCTTCTAAGCCTTTAACCACCTTCTGAGAAGAAACTAAGACATCCAACTTTCCAAGCAAGGGAAAATTAAAGTTTAGACGTTTTTGCTTTGGACCGCAATGTTATGAGGCTTCAAACAATCATGCCATAGCTTTCTCAGACAAATCGATTCTATGATATAGAGAATGAATGGCTCGTACCTTGACCGTGCATATGAAGAACTGGCTACCATTGGTATTGGGCCCTGCATTGGCCATGCTAACAACTCCGGGGCCAGTATGAGACACTGCAAAATCACGCATTCAAGAATTATGATTGCAATGACATTTAAAAAATATATAATCTATATATAATGTCAGAAGTGGACGCTACCATATTCAATATCTAATATTACATCAGAAACAAAATCTCATGCCAATAAAAGGCAGTTCTTAGAATGCTGGAGTGTTCCTTGATGCAAAAGTTCGAGAAATACATCAATGACCATTAATAACCTACTATGAGGCATGAGAAGTCAAGAATAACTTACACTTGAAGTTCTCATCCTTGAAAGTACGTCCGTAAATGCTTTTACCTCCGGTGCCCTGCAATATATTCCAGATTGTAATTTCACTGTCATGTCAAACCAAAGGGATAACCTCAAAGAAAAACAAACTATGAAAACCTTCCAAATAATTAAAAAGAAAAGCATGAGAAAATGTTACAAGTACACAGTTAAAAAGAAATGAAATGGCCAATAAAAAGTGCAGGGCAAGTCTTTGGAAATGCAAGTGAGGCTATTAGATACTAATGAAAGGCCAAACTGGGTACTTCAAACAACCCCTGTCTAGCCACTTCCGTAGATTAGTCAACTGCGTCCAATTGTCAATAATTCAAGCTCTTTTTTACTAGCAGGGAGAAAGTAACCTTCATTACCAGCATTTATCTAACCTCTGTACCTTTGAGAACGAGAGTAAATATATACAGGAAGAATTTGCTATAACTAATACTGGATAATTAATATGGTCAACCAACAACATATGTGGGAGGCGATTTCACAGCTGTTTTTATGATTCAGTAGAAATGTCCACTGCAAACTTTTAGACTCATAAGTTTTTATGTAAAATGAAAAGTTTGGGGTAGAATTGACCTACTCACACTATCATTAGAATTTTAACAAATGCCGATTGTTTTTCTGCTTTCATATATTTGACCTTCCAAACATTGTTTGCTTAAAGTAATCTATCAAACCTTGATGTCAAATGAATCATGAGCTAGAATAACTATAGCAAATATCAATGTCAAGTGTATAGTCAACCAAGGCTGCAACTCAACAATTAACTAGAAACTATGAGCATAAAAGACTGGAAAGAACACCCACATTGCCTTTGTCAAAGTCCCCTCCTTGAATCATGAAATCCTTGATCACACGATGGAACGCGGAACCCTTGAATCCAAAGCCTTTATCACCTAATAAACACACACAATTCATATGAAATCAGAACACATTCAATCAAGATGTCAATTATATTAATGACACTCGATAAAGCCATAAACAAAACCCAGAAAAATCGTAAAACCTGTGCAAAGAGCACGGAAATTCTCCACGGTTTGGGGCACATCATCGCCATACAATCCAATCACAATCCTTCCAGCAAGCTTCCCAACTGGGTTCCCAATGCTAATATCAAAATACACCTTATGGGTCACTTTTGATTGTAAAGTTACTTCCTACAAATCACCAAAAGAAACTCAAAATTAAGTTATAAGCTCACTGAACGCGGTAAATTTGAATTTTTACTAAATTAAAAGGGTAAAGTCGGAGTTTTCCGATGCTAACCTCAGCACTGGCGCGGACTGAGCTAGCAAGACTGGTCCTTTTCCCGGAACTAGGGTTCGAAGGGAATGGCAGAGGGGACAAACGCGACGACCTGGAGAAGAAGCTGGAGGACAACGACGCCGTTTTGTTAGATGACGATGGGACTGTGATGGAAGAACTGGTAGGGGTCAGAACTCTGATCTGAGACACGCTGCGAGAAGCCGGAAGCGAACCAACATTTGACTGCGAAAGAAAAAGCGCAAAAGAGAGAAACTTTTTACTTAATTTTCCCATCGGGTTTTCTCGGGAAGCAAACAGAGGAAGAGAGAAGATGGGTTTGTACCAGGGTGGTCAACGGAGCCGCCATTGAAGCTACCTTGCTGCTGCTGCTGCGGAAGCTTTTCTGTGCAGTGTGGTGATAAGGCTCAGTGCGGTTGTTGTTCTAATTTTATGGATATCGCATATTCCCTTCTTCCTTGCAAAGAAGCGATGAATTCGAGTGTGTACACCAACCCACAACCAACACCAATGCAATGCGCGTGAAATTACCAATGTAATGCCAACTTTTCCGAAATACCAATTGCATCCTTTTGACATTTGCATAACTTCAAAATTTTCAATTTTTATTTGAGCAATAACTATATATATATTCTTAAACAAAAACTTTAGAAAGAGATTGGTTACGCTCACCACTAGCGTCATCACATACACAACCTTGAGCCAGATGAATTTACGCGTGACACTTAACTGTCGCTGATATAAATTTACGTAGGAATTTATAAATAATGTATTCACAAAGACAGCTGGCAACAGGACTGGAATCTTGATAAAGCGACACACAAAACAAAAACCTTACCCACTGAGCCAACTCTTACTAGCACATGACAACTGTATTGTTTTACAACATTCACTCAAGCCTTGTGTTGCAATTTGGAAACCGTGCTCTTCGTTAGGATCTCTTTTAAGGGTTATTTTTGTCAAGTACTTGGATATTCGAATAGGTATTGAAACCTGTTATTTGATCCTAACGTACATTTTCTTGCGGCGAAACTTGTGACATGCGGCCTTTTTTTTTTCTGAAAAGGATCAAGCGGGGATCCTGTAATTATGATCGTTCATCGTACATCATGCGGTCAATTTTTGTTAAGTACTATTTATATTTAATTTTAAATTTTAAATTTCAAATTATTGTTAACCGCATAATGTACGATGAAAAAACATGATCACGAGATCCCTGGATCTCCGGGAAAAGGATCCTATCCTTTTCCTTTTTTTTCCTTAAAAAGCTCCAACACTTTTTTCTCTCTAATACTCATCAAATATGTACTCCATTAGAGAGAAATTACAGGATTGGCTTTGAAAAAAGTGAGTATAAAACAGCACAAGGAATACGTTTCTGAAAATATATACACATATATCATCGGATCACTATCCTTGAAAACCCTGTTAGTCCGGTACAAAATTTCAATCCCATTCGCCGTTGCTGCACACTCAGATCGCTGATCAAGCAATCTTTACCAAAACCGCTAAGATCTAGAAGGGGAGAAAAGAATAAAAGAATTTTCACCCGCAGATGCTGTACATCGAGTGTTCTAAACCTATGCGAGACTAACTATCATGAAATCGAGATTTACAAGGAACTTACAGAACAATTGGGGCTAATCATCCATGCGTTGGATTTCGCCTCTCATTATCCGATTGCTGGTAACTTTAAAACCGAGGAGAGCGGGATCAATTTGCCTCCCTTTCTTCCCCTTCTTTTTGCCACTTCGGTTCCCTTGCATTGCATCTTCTCCTGCTGCCGCATGGGCATCCATCGGAGCTATCTTCTTGGTATTACTCTTAAGCATATCCATAAACGATGCCTCTGACACATCAGCATCGCCGGTGGATGAAGTACGGTGAAAATGCATTTCTTTCTTTGAAGATGGCGGCAAGGCATCAGAACCGTGGTTTACTGGATCTTGCCTGCCCCCTGAATATTTCATAAAACAAGTATTTGTCAATCTGAATGTAAATTCAGAATTCCCCCCACATTACCACAAAAGGTTGGCAAGAAGTAGGTGTAGCTATAAAGTTGTTAAACCTTTGAAACAAGCGAGTGGACCGACAAAATGGTCTTACCAAGATAAGAAACTACTAGAGAGTTAGATGTACATACCATCTGGAGCAGCACTTGCACTTTTTCCACGGAAGACTGGATTAGGGAGCAGTTCTGACAATCCTTCTTGGGATGCTGAAGCACTTGAGACAGGAGGTCGTCTCAGCAGAATATTATCTTGACTTTTGGATGGGGCTGGAACCCTGTGGCATTGTACCGGAAAAGAGAAAGAAAAGGAATTACTTCTATACATGCTCTGAGGAATTTTCACAAGAATTTGGATGATAAAAACAAGGTCATATATGTACCGTTCCCTGTTCGTTTCTTCCGCAAAGGAATTACTTCGGCCAATCTTGTCGCTATGAAAGCCTACATTACCACCTGGGGACAAGCAAATTTAGAAAACCACAACTCTTACATGAACAATTTTGAGCACTATGCAGTGAATCAACTTTGAAAAGAAGCAACAAGAAATACCTGAAACACCAGATGACGAACGCATGTTAAGGGCAATTGCTGACCTCTCCTCATAATCTGGAGCACCCAACCCTGCTTGTTCGACCATTCGTTCTCGAATATCAAACGCTTGGCCCCTAATGATCCCCTCACTCTTCGTTCCACGCTTCCACCCATCCAACTCCAAAACCTCTTTATTGATAGAAGACTTAATAATCATGTTAGAATTTGTATAAATTGGCTGACTCGTAGCATTAATGCCATCCAAGAATGACTCTCTCTCAACCAATGCTCCAGAATCAGATCTGTGCATCAGCTTTTCATTGCTTTCCACGCTGCTGGCCCGCTCTTCCTGTGGAATTTCCATATGATCTGAACCATAGGATCCTACTCGAAATGAATTATTTAGACCTGCTTCATGGTCTGCATGAAGGCTAAATGGCTGATTAGAAGAGCTTGAACCAGAGTACATGCCAGATGACGGCCTTTTATCAGAGAACATGCCATTATTGACATTCAATGACTCGGCAGGTTGATGGCCTGATTTTTTATGGAGTAACTCCATCAATAGTCTCTTTGAATGCTCTTCATTCAATCCATCTGACATCCATAAAGCTCGATCTTGAGAAGGAATTTTGATTTCTGACTCCCTTTTCTGCCGCTCAGCATTAATATGCAACTGCTGAAACCGAGAGTCCATCCAATCATTTTCTAGCTGTTCATTCTTCTCGGTCCTGTGACCCTCAATTGCATCCAACTGTGAAGCATGAAATTGGTTAGGAAGAGGGTGATGAGGATTATGAGAATGGATGCCGGATGAAAATGTTCCCAATTGACCACCCGATGGCATTCGTCCAAGGGAATCATGCATATCCAAACCCTGAGCACGAGCCATAGCATTTACAGCATCCAAATTCATCCCTTGAGCCCCAGCAGGCAGTGACATAGACCGCTCAAATGGATGAGAGCCAGGCTCATAAAACCCTTGCTGAAGTCGATCCTGCAATGAAAGATTACGGTCAATTTGACTAAGCTGCTCCTCATGGGATGGCCGCTGTTGCCTCTGATAAAAATCTAAAGGACTAAATCCGGAAGAGTGAGCTCGCTGAGCACCACCATGGGTCCTCAGAAACTGATTTGATTCATCTGCTGGCCAGACGGAACCACCGTGTCTCTCTTCTTCCACCCTCTGCCTCATTCCCACTGGTAACTGCCTGGCTTGCATCTGATCTTCCAATGATTGAATCTGTTCATGCTGCGCACGAGACAGTAGATCAATAAAATCTGCTTGATGTCCTTGTGGTGGTGACTGACCAAACTTCGCTTGGATAAGCTGCTCCAAAGATGGATCAACATGCCTTGGAAAATGGTGAGACCGTTGTTGGAGTTCATGCAGACGGCGCTGCTCTAATAGAACCTGTTCAAGAACGTTGTTTGCTCTGACAGGATCAACGTGTGGCTGCCTAAGCGCAGGATCATGCATTTGACCACGCAGTAGTTGTTCCAGTAGCACCAGTTGTACTTGGGACTGTTGCTCCTGTAAAAGCTTCTGCTGTTGATGAAACTGCTGCTGTTGCAGTTGGTGATGTTGCTGGAGCTGAGCCTCCCGGTGCTGTTGCATCTGAAGTGCCAAAAGGTGATCCGGATTTGCTGAAGAATGGTTGGCTAACTGTTGGTGGATGAGATTCTGACCTGGCAAATGCTCTAATACCGCATCATTCAAGTGTCCAAAACTAGACAAAATATTTCGCTGTTGGAGTTGCTGCTGTCGATTTTGCTGTGGCGTAAGCAGCTCAGCTAAATCAAAATGATTGGGTTCCTGTTTCATCTGTGCCAATTGCCGAGGAGCTACCATGTCCTGATAGAGGTCTGTATCAGAGGCTGAATTTTTTCTATGAACATCAGACCATGCATCAGCAAGAACCGCTGGATCAGAAATTGCACCAAATGGAACAGCCCTCCCCATGCTAGAAGGCATATTGGCTGGCTTGACATGATTTGTTTGACTGCCTTCTAGCTCAGACCAAAGCAAGCCAAGGGGGTGCAACTTGTTATCATTCTGAATAGGCACACCGGATTCCGTCAACTCAGTTGGATGAAGGTGGCTACTAGAATTTGCAATAGAATCATGAATGGTTCCAAAAGATCTTGCAGTAGAATAGCCGGTGGTTCCAGGTATTCCTGGAAACACAATATCTGGAAAATAAAAAATGCAATAGGATGAGATGAGAGAAAAACCATCTGTCAGCACAATAAACAGACCAAAAAGAATTTATCGTTAAAGACAAACCTTCATCTTCTGCATCAAAATCATTAAAGCCTTGACCCCTGGAATGTGGCAGTTGTATTGGAGCTTCAGGCTCAGAATTTCTAAGTTGAATATGCTGAGCTGAAAGGCTGTTTAGTTCAGGCAACGGCCGCCGTAAGTCATTCCATACAGATGTAGTAGTCATTTCTGAAACTGGAGCGGAAGAAGGTAAGCTAGACTCTATGTTCCCTAAGGAGCTACTTGATTCTTCTATATTAGAAGTTGGATTTACAATACTCCTATGCCCATCCCAAGCTTTCAGATGTGGCATGACCTCCCCCAATTCTTTGAAAGGTGTTCCTTCAGGAGTATCTGCCAAGCGAACAAGCAAGTTTGTCCCAAAAAACCCTTGTTCAAACCATGAAATAATGTCTACCCCCAAATATGGTCCTTGAACCACCCCTTGAGGATCAAGGTAATACAAACATAAATCCTCAGGAGGGACATCCCTTTCTAACTCTTTCACCTGACAGTTGTTATTCAGATTCTGCTCAGATGAGCCAAAAGCATATAGAGTATTTGAATCATCAGGAAGTTTTGATATTATGTCAGAAGTGCCAAACTCAATGTCATTAGACAAAGAATGGCCGGAAAAAGAAGAATCTGCAATTTGCCTACTGCCACCTTCCGTCTCAACATCACTGCAGATACCATTAGTTTTCTGAAATGTTAAAGACAATCCATCACGGTCCTTTCCTGGACTAGATTTTGTTTCCCATTCTTTATGATTGGCATCTTTGTCTGCAATAAAGTAAGTAGATTGTTCAGATATTCCAGTCAACAATACCAGCATATAGTTCAATATAACAGACAACATGCAGAATTAGAAACAAACTGAAACTCACCATCTAGCACATTCCTTTGTGCACCAGAATTCTGTGAAGACCCATAATCATCAGCATTTGCAGCCTCCTGCAAGATATTGGGTAAAATACCCAGAACTCCATCAACAGCTTCCAAGTCTCCCCCACCTAAAGAATGAGTGTTTTAGTAATTAGACATCCCAGTTCCAAAAAAGGACACAAATTGGGAACTATTGAGTTGAAAATACCTGTACTGTTTTCAGTTGATCTTCCCTTTCTAAATGAATTGTATGCTACCCCGCTACTTGTAATCTTTCCCTTCCATATATCACTAAGGATGGCCTATTAGCAATACATGAACCAGTTAGAAAGCATAAAAGAATCAGTACATAAAAGAAATATAATCCACATTCCTATTTCTTACCTCCTCTTCGCCATCTGGGGCAAGAAAAGCTAATGGTTCCATATAGCCTACTTCAGTTGTAGGGGGCGATTCTTCCATCTCATCTGGCATGGTAGCAAATGATAGATCAAGCTTTCGCTGACGATAAATGTCAAGAAGTTTTCCCCTTGGGTAACAAAAACTATCAGCTGAGTGCCTAGGTTTCCCAGGGATACTTCCAATCTTTCCAGAAGTAGCAGAGCCAATAACACCTGCAGATGATCTCCCAACGCCAGATGCCTTCCCTCTTCCAAGGGTAAATCCCAAATTTGAACCCTCTACCCTTCCTTTTTCAGTTCCAAATCCAGGTGCAGCACGGTAAGAATTTGACCCACCAGTGTGAACATCCCTATGGCGTGGCCTCCATTTATCCCGAGTATCTGACTCGCGCTCAGAAGCTGAACGGTTATTACCTCCAAGGGATTGGTTGTCAGTGTTAATGTGATTATCTTCCTTCTCCACATCTGTTTTCTTTTCAGTTCGAGACTCCTTTTCTTTGTCTTCAGGACCCCACCTCGATGACCATTTGCTATCACGTCGTGCTTCATGTGCAGAGGTACGGCCATCATGCCACCTTTCAGATGCAGGCAGTGCCCTATTGTCAGTTGTGTCTCTCACTGGAACACTGTCGACACGGCGTTCTGGTTTCCTTCGGTCTCTTCTACCACCAAGCAAGCTAGTTTCTCTTTCCTCTTCGCGCCAACGGCGGCTATTTTCACTTTCAGTGGCAGGCCGCCTCCAATCTTTTTTGTCATCAGATCCTTCCAAACGCCAACCTTCCTTCTGGTTGCTATCAGTGGAGTTTCCAAGGGAACTTGGGCCACGCATTTCCTGTAATATACAGCCAATTTATGACTAGTCAACTAAGTTGTAAATTTCCAAGTAATCCAGGGTTAAATAGCTGTAGATTAATTATGTAGTGAGTTGAGTTTTCACTATAAGCGGATAAAATCCAGTATGAAACAAAGCATCTGAACAATTCCAGGTACAAAGTCTTTTAATAGGTCTTGATGATTGAATTAACTACAACTAATCCTGATTCAGGGAGATAACAGAAGCACATATACCAAATAAAAAGTTGATTAATACTAAAAGAAATCCAATCCATAGAGCACATACCAACTTAGACTCACTGGGTTTGGCATAAAGCCACTGGGGGGACAAAGGTATGCTGCTCTCTGAGGCAGCTGGATCTGCAGAATTTGTAAATTAGCAATACAAAATCAGATGAGCGTGAGACGAACAGAATATAAATTACTTAATGATTCCACAGTTCATGAAATTAATGCTAAAAACTTGAACAACAAAGCTCACCTTTTGAGTCATCAGATGACCCGATAAGCACCTTTTTTCCATCATTTCCTCCAGAGGCTTCAACTGCCAAAACATGAACACAAATTAAAACACAAATCTATGTTTATCCTCTCATTATAACGTCCACTCAATGCCCCACACTAACCCGGTACTAAAGTCGCTGACCCCGTAAACACTAGACGAAGGAACTGTACATATTTGTTAACTACAAATAAAGATTTAACACTGGAACTGCAACTCAAATAGCGTTTCAGGCGAGGAAAAAACTAATAATAGCAGCTGTTAGTGAATTCCAACAAAACAATCAAAACCGTGATAGCTCAATAACAGTAGTATCATCCAACATGCCGATGGTAAAACAACGGAAGGATTACAATTACAATACATTAGTGTTAAAGACCGAGTTCGAATGCAAAAATTACAAATAAAAATTGAGAGAAAAGAAAAACCGATCGGAGCAAAATCCGAAAGACGGAAACATTCAATCAAAACATAAAAACCCGACTAGCACAAGATGCAGGAAGCCGAAAAAAATAAAAAATGAACTGGTACAATACATACTTAAACGCTACAGATCAGTAACCATCCACCTTACATTAGCTTCACATCGACCAAACCCAACGAATACACAAATCTAAAGAAAATGAACTGCTAAAGAAATAGAATAGCAAAAATAAAAAATGAAACGGCAAAGTACCCTTGGAGGTCCAGGACTGATCGGACGGCTTAGAGGAGAGGAGATCGTCGGGAAGATCGAGCTTGCCTTCCGCCATCGAAAAGTGAGGGAGTCGGAGGGGGAGGGGAGAAGGAGAGAGGGAGAAGAAGCGCGCAGTGGATTGGAGCTCCAATAGAGAGAGGGAGATGGCGAGGTCAGGACTGAATTTTGAATTTCAGAGAATCTAGGGTTTCGCAGAAGAGTTTTGTACAACAACACTGAGAGTAGAGAGAGAGAGAGAGGTGGGAGAAGAAAAGGGTGAGGATTTGGGTTGTGGTCAGAAGTAAAGATTTCAGGTTGCTTGATTAGTTGAATAAATAAAAGTTAATTTGAAATTAACCAAAGTTTTGAATTTAATAATATTGAACTTTTTTATTTAATTTTTTTGTTTTTCAGCTTCTGGGAAAAAGGTTTCATGACAAAAAACCTCACGATATTTTTTGTTTTTTATTTATTGTTTTTGTTTTTGAGCAATGGCCGTCAAACTGGATTGAACGCAATGTCGTTAAGTCCATCGGGGGTGGTTCGAGTCTTGCGTACTTATCCAAACCCAAAACCAGCCCTATGGGGCCCA
The DNA here is from genome assembly GCF_019419815.1 of Pyrus x bretschneideri. Taxonomy (NCBI): domain Eukaryota; kingdom Viridiplantae; phylum Streptophyta; class Magnoliopsida; order Rosales; family Rosaceae; genus Pyrus; species Pyrus x bretschneideri. Next base: position 5,016,297 of record NW_025999798.1, read on the forward strand.
CGAACTCTAATTCATTGTTCATGTTGCGTCACATGTGACCCAGTTACAAGTAAATTTTTTAAGAAAGATACGGTATTCATTAATAAAGTATAAGGTGTATATAAACGGGTTCTATAAAAATTTTGTCGGATATTTCAACTTAGACGAAGAAAAAAAAAAAGTCTAACACCAAAAACATTCTCTTGATTAGGTGACGACCCAAAAAGCAACAAAAAAAAAGGCCGCTCTAAATCAATTATATTGAAACATTAACTCTCGCTTTTGAAATTGTGTTTCATTATAAATTGTAGTATGGTAAATTTGGAAAGAGAGAACTTGTGTTTTCAAAATATTAATGTGTTTAAATGCGAGTGTATTACATACTGCATACATGTGAATTGGAAAATGTAACTTATATTTTCCCTTTAACTTTGGCCGATTTGAATAAAAAAAATATCGTTTTATCACATAATGTTATTCACAATTCTAAAGAAAAATAAATCTAATTATTTAAACAACAAATCTCTCACAATTTTAATTATTTTTTCACTTCAGTAATATTTCTCTTCTTTATGCTAGTAGATTCCTCAAATCAGGATTCCCTCTCCCAAAATAAAATAGAATCGATGGACCTCTCTACAAATTGCAAGCCAAATTTAAAGCCAACAACTTTTTTTTTTTTTTAGGTCAAAGCTTGAGGTATTTCGCACCCCAAAAAATTGCGAGACTCGAAATGACTAAAATCATTTTAGTCTACTTCTGATCACAGTTAAATTTTGTTTTTCAATACACAAAAATTAAAAGCATTTTTTAAAGCTTGTGACGACTTTTCAGTTTTTAATGTTGGAAGAAAAAAGAAACGACAAAACTCAAAGCCAATAATTTTCATCAGCTAACTAATCAAAAGTTCAAAAGTGTGCAACAATAAAAGTAGACAACCACCCTGTTATTGTTGGGTCTGGACAGTCCGTTTCAACATTTTGAGCTTCTCAAATCCCAGGCAGATATTTTAAGTGGATTCGCGGGATTGTATGACCCACCAATAAAGCAGTCTCTACAACGCGTTTGTTTGTTAGTTTTTTCTTCTTCTTTTTTTTTTTTTTTTTTTTTTAATTTTTTTTTTTTAAATGAAACCAGACAGTAGTTTCGTCACAATAATTTATCTTTTCGAGAGTCAGGAAAAATTTTCAACCTCTTCCTACCCAACATTGTACGAATTAGCAACGTCAAGAATCAAAATTAGGACGTGCCGTGTGAAGTACAACCTAAAATTCGTCTCGACTATTAGACCACCCATAGTGATTCTACAAAAATAGATCATCTACTAATCTCTTCCACCTAGGCCACCTAATCAAGTAATCTGAACCTTTGAAATTTGATCCAAACCACCTAATTAAGTGATCCAGACCCTTGAAATAGTGATTCTACAAAAATAGATCATCTACTAATCTCTTCCACCTAGGCCACCTAATCAAGTAATCCGAACCTTTGAAATTTGATCCAAGCCACCTAATTAAGTGATCCAAACCCTTGAAATTTGATCCAACAGCTAAAGTTATTATAACTTTTAAAAAAATCCTATTTTTAACCGTTAAATCAAATTTCAAGAGTCTAAATCACTTGATTGTGTAGCCTAAGTAGAAGAGATTAAGAGATGACATCTTTCCTGATTCTACAACACAACACGTCTTGTTGGTTTAAGATAACCAATGTCAACTACACACAATGACACAATCATTGATGATACAACTTTCCTAGTGCAAATACGAACATCTGCAGATTTTATATGCACTATGCACCCTAATTGACCAAATTAAATTTTATATGCGCCCTCCACATGTCATCTCATCAATCGGGCCAAATGTGCCACATTTACAAGAGGACGCTGTTTTCCTAGGTAATCACATCGATTCCGCAAGTAGCTAATACACCAAAAGCATCAAATTTCATCCATCATACAATGCACGTTTCAAATCCTTTACAACAAATAACGATAAAACTTTTTCCCACTAATAAGATCCGCCATATGAATTATAGAACGCGAAATCCTTGCCAAAATGTAATTAGCAAAAAGAAATAACTTGTTACTTGGACACGAAATCTGCAGTTGCAGCAGCATGCCTCCTCTTCCTTCTCCTCAACCTCTCACACACAAGCGCCCTCTCCAGCTGCTCCACCCTCTGCGACAGCGAGCTCAGCATCCGCGTCTGCATCTGGTTCTTCTCAAACAGCTCCTCCATCATTCCCATCATCTTCGCGTTGTCCTCCGCCACCCTCTCCAGCAGCTCTCTGCTACTGCTCCTTTTGTTCTCATCATCCTTCACAATCTCCCCAGCTCCCTCCTCCTCCGCCGCCTCCTCTCGTTCCACCACCTTAACATCCTCCACCCCATCCTCCATCGGGTTCGGCGAATCCTCACAAGACGATCCAGAGGACTCGCTATCACTCACAGAGTCTTCTTCCTCTCTGCACCCCCACGCATTGCCGTGTGGGACAGTTTCGATTTGGGGCTCGGCTGCCGATTCCAATTCCAGAGACTGCGAATTCTGAGTCTCATCCGAATTTAAAGGGGATTCGGATTGCAATTCTAGGGTTTGGTCGATTTGGGGATTTTCAGCAACAGCGCTGTCCACCTTCTCCTGCAAAGCAATCGCCTTTTTTATCACGGCCCTCCTGACATCCCTAACCCCGGAATCGACGCCCTTCACCGAATCCAACTTCAACAGCAAGTTCATCAGCGTCTCGTTCACCTTCAGCCGCTCCTTGGCGTCCCTCCTCATCAATTCCACCGCCTCACGCTTAGAAATCCGCTTCTCGATCTCGCCGACCTCGACTCTGATCGCCGCGATCTTCCTCACGCTTTTCCTCACCAGGAACCCTCTGAACGCCTTCTGGATTTTCAGCGCCGAATCGGACCGCCTGCGCTCCAACCCGACGTACTGAACCGGGATCGAGACCACCTTCGGCGACGGGTCCGCTCGGCGCTGAACTGGGACTTCCCTCGCCTTCTGCGGGTACTGATGTTGTGACGCGAAATTGGTCTGCTGGTACTGATGTTGTGGGGCGAAATTGTGCCAATGCCTTCTGAAGAATGGATCCATTGGTGACGAGAATCTGGAAAACCTTGAATCAACGACGATTTGATGAGAGCTTAGACGAAGACGAAGATTTTTTTTTCTCAGGAATTTTTTCTAATTTGTTGGTTGAGAAACGAAGGGTTTGGGATATTTATACTGAAAAGGGGAAATTTGATCGGCGTCGAGGAAGAGCGCGAAAGTTCCAGAAGTTTCAAGTATATAAACTTGTAGATGCTGACGTATCTCTGTTTACAGAGACGGAAACGCTGCCGTTTAGCCTATAAAGCATGAGATTAGGCTATCAGCGCCACTTTGATTAGAAGTCCAGCCGATCCTAATCCCACGTGGATTCCCAATCCTAATCAAATTTCAATTAGGGCATGTTTACGTAGTAGGAGTTGGAGAAGTTAGGAATAAGAAAAATGTATATTCATTCCTGACAAGTAAACGTGTTATTTTAATCCTAATCGAACTTATGAAAGTTTTAATGTAATTCTAATTGAATTTGTCACTTAGCATTACGATTTAGTAACATTCATCTTAAGTCGACACCTGTTAATGCCGAGTTTGTAACCAAATGCCAATGTTCAACCTATTGTGTGACAGTTTAATATGTCATTCTTTAAGTGTAAATATATCGCTCGTATTAAAATGAAAAAACTCTAATTGAACTTAGGTGTAAAAAAATGGATACACTATCCTGGTTTGATAGCAGTCAATTACAAACATAAAACATATGGCATATATGATTTTTGACACTATGTTTCACTTGCAGCATCCCCCTCCCCTTTTTTCTAGAGTCGAGGGCTAAATTTAAGGATATACAGAAGATAAAAAGCATGTCCATAAATCGCTTCTCGTATTACAAATCCATGTTTCTCCTTTCAAGTGCCAATTATATATTTGGGTAAATTACACAAAACTACTTCAACTATTGGTCTCACGACTTTGTTATACCTCATCTTTTAAAATTGACAATGTTATACCTCATCTTTGGAATTTGGTCTAATGTTATACCTTCCATTAGTTTGGCCTTGAATCTCTCAGTTAAGTGCTGACATGACTTGATTTGAAGCCCAATTTCTATTAAAAATTTAATAAAATATTAAAAAATAATAATTTATCCTTAAAAAAAAATCTTCCCCTTCCCTACAACCTAGATCTCTTCCCCTTCCCTGCAACCCCCGACCCCTTCCCCACCCATGCCGAGGTCTTTCCAACGAGCAATAACACGACAAGATTCAGAGCAAATGCGTAGATAGAATTGGTCCCAAAAATCAAGAAATCGAAATGGAAGCTCGACGAATCGCGCAAAACTGGATACTCGACAAAGATCCAGGGGACGAAGAGGAAAGCCAAGTAGCAAGACGCAACATAGTAGAGAGATGTGATAGGGTAAAGGTAATGCCTTTGGATGTGAGGAGTAAAATTAAGGATATACAGAAGATAAAAAGAGTGTCCATAAATCGCTTCTCGTATTACAAATCCATGTTTCTCCTTTCAAGTGCCAATTATATAGTTGGGTAAATTACACAAAACTACTTAAACTATTGGTCTCACGATATTATCATAGCTTATCTTTTAAAATTGACAATGTTATACCTCATCTAAAATTTGGTCTAATATTATACCTTCCGTTAGCTTGACCTTGAATCTCTCAGTTAAGTGCTGAAGTGGCTTGATTCGGAGCTCACTTTCTATTAAAAAATTAATAAAATATTAAAAAATAATAATTTATTCTTAAAAAAAAAAAAACCCAAACGCCTATCTTTCCCTTCCCTACAACCCATATCCCTTCCCCTTTCCTACAACCCCTGACCCCTTCCCCACCCATGCCGAGGTCTTTTCGATGAGCAAGAACACAGCGAGATTCAGAGCAAATGCGCATATAGAATTGGTCCCAAAATCAAGAAATCGAAACGGAAGCTCGACGAATCACGCGGAACTGGATACTCGACAAAGATCCAGGGGGCGAAAAAGAAAGCCAAGCAGCAAGGCGTAACATAGTAAGGAGATGTGATGGGGTAAGGGTAATGCCTTTGGATATGAGGAGGATCTGGATTAAGACAAGGCGGGTGGCCTCGAATGTGACAGCACCAGCTGGAGGATGACGCCCCAGGTGTCGAATCGGGCCTCACCGTAGGCGACGATGGCAACACTGATGGAGATGAAGATCATGTTGACCATGGTGTCGGTCTTGAATGACTTTTTTTTTAAGGAGACGCCGATGGAGTAGACAGCGACGGGCATAAGGGCCTTGAGCATTCGGAAGGCCGAGTTGGAGAGCCAGAGGGATAGGGAGTAGAGGGCGTCAATGGGGACGACAGAGGAGAGGTAAAGGTCGCAGGACATGGTGATGGCTTGATGAGGTGGAAGACTTCGACGAGGAGGAAGGCGAGGGAGGCATAGAAGGACATATGGATCATGGTGAGGGAGATGGGAAATGGCCAATTGTACATCTTCTTGTCGAGGATGTATTTGTTGTAGACAATGACACTAAAGGAAAGGAAGATCCATATGGCGACATAGGTGTAGGAGAGGAAGATCTTTTTTATCACACTCTCGCTCAGGGAGCCACCCTTGCCCATTTTTGAGGTGGGTTTTCAACGGTGGTAGGCGTAACGGTGGCGCCGGTGGTAGTGGGGAAGAAGGGGAGAGAAGGGTGGGGGGTTAAGGAGGAGGAAGAAGAAATCATATTCAAAGTGATAGAAGAAGGGAGTGAGAACTTGATTTAAGTGAGAGAAATGGGGGAAGGGGAAGGGGTCAGGGAATATGGGTGTTTGGGTTTGGTTATTTATTTATTATTTTTTTAAAGGTAAATTATTATTTTTTTAATAGAAAATGGGGCCCGAATCAAGCCATGTCAGCATTTAATTGAGAAATTCATGGCCAAGCTAACGGAAGGTATAACATTAGACCAAATTCTAAAGATGAGGTATGACATTGTCAATTTTAAAATATGAGGTATGATAGTGTCATGAGAACAATAATTGAGGTAGTTTTGTGTAATTTATCCTATATATTTTCATGAGCTATGGGCACTACATCCTAAAGTATCCATTCTATCAACAGGCACTTCTTCACAACCCTTTTAAAGTTTCAAACCTCTTTCACTGAGGGACAAACTGATATCATTTATGGCATTCGTGTCTCTCGTCTCTCTTCCCTCCTATGTTCAATAAACCAACATCTGCTACTTCAAGCATAGTAGCATACTGTCACGAAGCGATCCCTTCATCCATTGCCTCATGAGTCACGTGTGGCGTTTCTTCAGCCTAAAGAAAATTCATTCTTCTTGGCAATTGCTATTTTGATCCCTGCCCACTTCGAAAGTTCTGCGGAAGCTTGCTTTGCCTTTGCAAGAACTTCTTCCTGTCCGGTTATAATTGGAACCCGTAAGTAAACAATGAAATTTGGGGCCTGGCTATCTGCCATTAATCTTTATTTGTATGTCTAATAAGCAAAAAGTATGACAGAATACCTCATCCACGTTCCAAATCTTCTTATCCTTCATAATCCATAGGCCATTACACATTACAGAAGCTACATTTTGATTAATCTACCTGAACAAAGGGTTGTGTTGCAGGCAAACAAGACGTAGATTTTTTTTATACAGATTAGATTGGAACCAGATCCGCTGAAAAGCCAAAAACTTACTTAGAAAAATCATAGTTCCGACAGATGGCCATACATTTATAAATCAATATCTATGCCATTGCTAATGGAAACTGTCAAAGTCTGTAAAAGAACATGAGCATGCCTTTTTCATAACAAAATGTGGCATGGATGCAAATCTAGTTGATCCTTATTCATCTGTAAAGTTTAAGGGTGTTGGGTAGAAATAAAATTACGGCAGATGATTACTTTGGGGATGGTCCTTCCCTGTCATGGAGAGGAACCATAGTCCAAGAGGAAGGATTGATAACAACCAAGTCAGCCCGCCAAAACATTGAAGAAGGAAGCTAATCAGCCTCGTGTTTAAAATCCGCTGGTATATGCACATATGTGGTTATGACCTTAATTAAAGAGAACGTTATATGAGAGATATGAAGCAGAAGGACAAGAGAAACTAATCGAGCTAGCCAAAAGTTCAACCTTTTTCCCGACCTCAATGGATCCTATTTCATCATCTCAAAGTACTGATTTTGCACCATTTGTAGTCGCCAACTCGAGAGTACTGTTTCAGCAACAAGAGCAGTAGGATCAGTAGTTCCATTTGTATGAACTTCCCGTCCTTTGTTAATCAGAGAAGCCAGGCACATCTCATCAACTGCAAGGAAGTAAACTATCCATGAATTTCCAGGTCCAACCATCATTGTTCCAATGTGCAGACCCACATATGGTTCAAGTATTATACAATGTGGATTCCAGTTTTAAGTTCCATGGCAGTGTCTCTTTGTTGCAAGCAGCAAATCATCAGTTGCTTTCATAATCTGCCTAATTCCTAGCCAAACTCTGATGCGCCCGTCCCCCGTGTTATGGTGCCTTGTAAAGCTGAGACTCTGCCCTTAAATGTAACTTAGAACGCAAGTTATGTCATTAGTGGACCGGCCTACCAGCCCAGGGAGGACGATTTGGCCGTTGAGATCGAAAACCCGACCGGCGAGGGAGAAGTTGCGAAGACTGACCGACGGCTCTGATTGCATCTCGCTCGATGACGATCCCCCCGTTGCGGAAGACGCGGCGGTCGGTATCCATGGTGACGATGGTGGCATTGTGAAGTATAGTCATTGCTGCTGACTGTGAGCTCGTCGGAGCCGGCATCGGTGTTTCTCAATCTTCTCCGCCGTCGCTTTTGAATTCGTTGAATCGGATCAGTAATCTGAAAATTTGCACCATTTCTTCCCGATTGCTGAAAACCGAAACGGATTGGATAAAGATTACATTATTTTCTTTTTCTCTGAAAAACACGTTTTTTAATTGATTTTTTTTTTAATGAATTCGATGTCACAGCTGTTAACTTGTTGCTGGTTGGCGGGGTTTTCAGTTGGATGATGTCACTGTCACGTCATTGTTAGTCAGGGTTTTTAGTTGGGCTACTTTCTGATCAGACTTGAATTGTCTGTCATTCCCATTCCATATCCTTCTTATCTTTTATTTATTTATGTGGTTATAATTAAAGTACGTCAACATTTTATATTAATTTTTTTTATAAAAATAATAAAACAAAAATCAATAAGAATATAAAATATTAACGTGTCTTAACTATAATTACAGAATATAGGAAGGGGTGGAAAGGATATGGAATGAGAAGGGCAAACGATCCAAGTCCCATCTGTTCGGCCCTTATTTCGGTTGGACGATGTCACTGTCACGTCATTATTATTCATGAAATCGAGCATTTTCAGAGTTTTGAACGTAAAATGCTTCCACTTGATAATGATTCTATGTTCTTATTTTTTTACTCAAAGTGATACTATTTTATTATATCAAAAAGTAGTTTGGTACAATTGGACAGTATTAGACTCAACGCCACGTCGTCCTCGTGAATTACAATCCACACAAACAATATATTATAAATAAAAGCAAGAGGCTCTTCAAATCATATTTTATAGTCTTAGAGCAAGTCCAGCCCGGACAGAATTGACTGGCACCAAGTGAAGAAAATGGTCCGGCTTGCATGAAATAAGCTCCAGCCCGCAAAATTGACTGACACCCAGCCCGTGCCAGTCAAGAGCCCAGCCCAAAATGGACAGACCCATTCCCCGGTCTGTTTCTGGCGCGTGCACAACACGCGGGAGGCCAGGCGAGTAGCCGACAGCTTTGCAGGCGGTGGGGCCCGCGTGGCAGGGCAACTTGCAGTCATCCGGCTGAGGGCTACGTGGCCCTCCTCAGAGCCGTTGGATTTCCAACGGCTAGTTTTTTAGGCCGTTGGATTTCCAACGGTAAAAAAAATTTAAATTTAAATTTTAAATTGGACCGTCCGATCACAGATCAACGGTCCACGTTTATTTCACCAAAAATTAAAAAAAAAAAAAAAGGCCCAACGGTCAGAAATTTGACCGTTGGCCACGTGGCGTAATGAGTGCTGTTGGATTTGATTATTTTTCAAATCCAACGGTCCCGATTAATTACAACATTAAAATTTATTAAAAATTAATTAAAAAATGTCAAAATTTTTTTAAAAAATACAGAAAAATTTTAAAAAATTAAATTTTTTTTCTATAAATACCTAACCCTCATCTTCCACCTTACACCACATTTCAATATTTTCTACACTTTCTACACTTTCTACATTTAAATATTTTGTACACTTTGAGAGAAAAAAATGACTTCGTGGAAGCTCAGTGAAGATGTTACGTTGTGTGAATGTTGGGTACGCACTACTCATGACCCGATTACGGGTAATGAGATGGATAAGTGAGAAATGTGGAGTAAAATTACGAAATCGTTCAACGATGTACATGGAAAAGATGTACATGGAAAAGATGCCAGAAATGACTACACTAAATATATGGAGGAACTTACTCGTCAAGGTGAAATGAACATGGCATGGGAAAAGGCTAGAGATGAGGAAAAAGCTGCTGCTGTGGCAGCAATTATTGCAGCTACTGAGGCTCGTGATGCGGCGTCTGAGAGACAAAGAGAAATAGTTAATCGAGAGAACGAGATGATTAGAGAAGCACTTCATCGAGAGAATGAGATGCTTAGAGAAGAAAGGATGGCTCAAACAGATCGTGACACTATGAACAAGTCTCTAGTAGGACTGTCTCCGAATTCAAAATATTTTTGGACATCAGAAAAAAGAGATGTCGTGCGAAGGAGGCGTGCAAGAGATGCCGAAACAAGTCAAGGGGGTTCCAGCTACAGAAATCCTAGCAACCAAGATCCTAGCACCACATATCCTAACTCCACAGACTTTGTATAATTTCGCATTTATTTGTACTACTTTATTTAATTTCTTATGTAATTTCTTATTTATTTTTAGAACTTTATTTAATTTCTTATTTATTTTTAGAACTTTATTTAATTTCTTATGTAATTTCTTATTTACTTTTAGAACTTTATTTAATTTCTTATGTAATTTCTTATTTACTTTTAGAACTTTATTTAATTTAAACTTAAAATTACATAACCTCACCATTTAAACTTAAAAAAAAAACCATTTAAACTTAAAACACCAAATAAAATTACATAAAACACCATTTAAACTTAAAACATCATTTAAACTTAAAATTACATAACCTCACCATTTAAACTTAAAACACCAAATAAAATTACATAACCTCACCATTTAAACTTAAAAAAAAAAGCAAACACACTAAATAAGATTACTTAAAAAACAATACACTTTATTCTTCAACCACAAGCCTTATTTTAATTATCTTCGCCTTCGTGCAATCTCCACTGATGGTCAATCAAGTCATTCTGGCGGGCTATGTGCCAGTATGGCTCTTGCAATGAAGTGTATCGTTGAACGATCAATTCATTGTAACGTCCATCCCGTTCCAACGGCTCGTGTTGCACGGGATCTTCGGTCCGGTCATGAGCATAGTAGATTTGTGTTCTTGAGTTGTTCATCGGATCCGGCTCGTATTCATCGACGGCATCATAATCATACTCGTCTTCAACAATCATGTTGTGGAGAATAATACACGTCATCATGATGGATCGAAGAGCCTCGACATCAAACATTCTAGCTGCACCCCTGACAATGGCCCAACGAGCTTGCAGGATACCAAAACAACCCTCGACATCCTTCCTACACCCTTCTTGACACTTTGCGAAGTGTTTATCTTTTTCACTCTGCGGGTGTGGCACTGTTTTGACAAATGTTGACCACCTTGGGTAAATACCATCTGCAAGGTAGTATGGTCCCTCGTATTTAGTACCATTAACCCAATATGTGCATCTCGGCCCACGCCCTTGTAGCAGTTCGTCAAACACTGGAGATTGGGCAAGGACATTTAGGTCATTCTGAGCTCCTGGAACACCAAAAAAAGCATGCCAAATCCATGTATCAAAAGAAGCCACCGCTTCCAAAATGATGCTTTTGGCTCCTTTTCTGTCGCCATAAGCTCCTTGCCACGCACTTGGATAGTTTTTCCATGTCCAATGCATGCAGTCGATGCTTCCAATCATGCCAGGGAAGCCTCGCATCTCACCCTTCCTCAGAAGCCTTCGCATGTCCCTTGACGTGGGTTGCCGAAGGTACTCATTGGTGTAGAGGGCTTCAATTGCAGAGCAAAACCGCATCAGGGACTCCAGAACTGTTGTTTTTCCCATCCTTGCGATCTCATCCACTTGATCTGCAGATGCTCCATATGCAAGCATTCGCAAGGCAGCCGTAATTTTTTGCTCAGGAAGAAGACCTAGCACATGAAAAGCATCCTCTTTTTGCACAAAATATGGATCATGGTTGCAAACATCACTCATGATTTTAGCGAACAAACTTCGTTGCATTCTAAAACGACGTCTAAAAACATGATCAGGGTAAACGCTGTTGGGAATAAAATAATCTTCCAAGAGATCTTTACCTCGTCTTTCCCTTCTTCTATCGATGTTTGCCGCACGTCCGGGTTTGGCTATCTGACCCATAGCTTGCATGATACGGCGGGAATGTGAGGCCCTCCGCCTTCTATGGTGATCATCCTCATCCTCCTCCATTGCGAAGACCTCATCTCCACCTCCATCTTGGTCAAGATTGACCAATTCTTCTTGTTGTGCCAACAACCTTTTCTGCCGCTCTTGCAACTGTTTATACGCTCTCCTTGAAGAAGACATTGTAAGAACTCAAGATTTGAAAACGATAAAGAAGAATTCTGAGCTAAAAAAAAGGATTGAGTTTAGTGTGAGAATGAATGTAGGGATGTAGGGTTTATATGGACAAAAAAGAAGAAGATGAGGTTCTGGACAATGCCACGTGGCACTACGTGATTGGTTGAAAATCTTAGCGGAAATCTATTCAAAAAATAGTACGTTCGGATAATGACACGTGGCGTGACGAGATTGGTTAAAAATCTTATCGAAATCTTGCCTAAATAATTGTAAACAGGAAGTGACACGTGGGTTGTCGGGATTGATTGAAAATCTTAGCGGAAATCTATTCAAAAAATAGTACGTTCGGATAATGACACGTGGCGTGACGAGATTGGTTAAAAATCCTATCCGAAATTAAAACTATTTTTTTTTATTATTTTATAAAAAAATTATTTAATATTTTAAATGGACTGGGTGCCAGCGCATTTTGTAGGGGTGGAGATCGTTTGTGCCAGCGCATTTTTAGACTAGGTGCCAGCACATTTTTTTTTTGGGTGGAGATGCTTTGGCCTATTACTGTTCATTGAGTTTGTTACTGTTCAATTAAGTGGATAAATGGGCTGGGTGCTGGCGCAAAGTGGATAGGGGTGGAGTTGCTCTTATGTGAAGTGCAATTCGAGGAAGGTGATGTGCAACACCGTTGGCATGTCGATGAACGTGGGTAAAGCCATCTCCGATGATTTAAGGTAACACTACATTCGTGTCTTGAATAATATGTCCATAGATGGACAAACATGCCCCGCACTACGTAAATCTGAAAAAATATAGAAAGAATCACCCTTAAAAAAAATATTAAAAAGTCTCAAAGTTATCACTCTTACGAAAGCTTTTAAGAATGATTATCAGATTTTTCTTCTCTTACACTATTTCATTTTGATTATTCAATTCAAAAGCGCAAAATAATCAAATGTAACAAAACCCTTATAAAAGTAGCTTTATCAATTGACGATTAGATTCATGAAAATTATATAAAAGTGTTAGCACACATGAAACTCTGGGGGTTTGAGTATTTGAAAATGCCACTTCAGTATAAATATAGTAAATCATGGAAAGTTGTACATTATATTATTTTTACTTGGATGAATCATTGATGCTTAATAAGCATTTTATCAAGTTGTACGTATTAGTTAGGAAGATAAGTTTGAATTAGAGTTAGGAAGATAAGTTTGAGTTGGAGTATTCTAGAATGAGAAGAGTACGTCGGCTTTAGAGAGATGAATAAGAAAACAAATAGTGGTAGGTGGCTTAAATGTTTCAGCGTCTGTAATTCCAGCAAAATAGCAGAAAGTTGCATTATTTATCCATTGGTCTTGGTATTGTGTTGACAGGTTTCAAAAGGGATAAATACTGATAAGAGGTTTAAGTATTTGTATATATTACTTTAGTCTAAAGAAGCTGGCAAAATTGCACTGTAGAAATGAACAGTGTTTTGCATCACATTTCAGTTTATTTACAAAATTGCCACCGCCTCTTCAGTTTCAGATTGAAATTTTCAATTTATTTACGAAATTGCCATCCTTCAGCGTGTACGTGTCGACCATCGTAGAAAGGGTGGGGGATGGAAGCAAACCCGATGTTGTTCCAGAGATCTCTTCGACGACAAGCCCATTTTGCTCCAGAGCTCTTCAACGACAAAGTCGATTCAGCGCCTCACCGTCGCACACCTCGCCTTCCCCTCGCCTTCGCACACCTCGCCTTACCTCGCCGCCGCACTCCTTACCAGAACTCGAATCAATGGTAACGTGCCAATTGGATATATTTTTTGTCGATTTTTATCATTATTCTAGAAATTAGGGTTTGATCTAAATTTGATGTGGGAGGATTTGTGGACGGATTTCAGGGAGAGAGGCGTGGGATGGCAGGGAGGGGAAGGGAGAGGGAGGAGTGAGGCTGCCAAAAAGGGGGTTAGGGTTGATTTTTTATCCCCAAATCAATTGTTGTTGTCGGTGATTGAACGAGCATTGGTTAGAGGGGAACTTTCATTTCCTTTGTTTCTGAACCGGAATGGGGTCGATGGGACCATGCTCTGTTGCACGTTCAGATGAGTGATTTGAGGGATTTGATTTCAGGGATTGGTAATCCCATCCCGTGTTTTCCCCTCATCTCTGTCACACTCAACCTCTCTCTAATCCTTTATGTTTCTCTCTCTTTTAGACTCTTCCTTTGTCTCAATTGTCCATCGCTCTCAACTTTAGTGCTAACCCTAATTTGTTCTTTCATTCCTTAATTTTCTCCATCCGAGCAATGAAAAATCGAACTGGGTTTTCAGATTATTGATGCTTCACGGACAGAGAATGGAGAGAGTTGATTAAGGGAGTTGGTGAGTATGGGCTTGCACAGAGGGAAGAACGCAGAAAGAGAGAGAGAGAGAGGGAGAGGGAGGGAACGATTGCACAGAGACAAGGAGAGAGACAGAGAGAGATCGCAGAAAGAGGAGGATGACAAAAATTGAGGAGGAACCCGTGTCTGCAGAGAATGAGTAAGTTCTGAACCAAAGCCTATTTTCTCTAATTTTTGGCTATGCGACAACAAATTTCTGAAGCAGAAGAATCAAGGAACCTTGCATTTAGAATTTAATCCTAATTTTTTTCTCTTTGCAGGACAAAAAACTACCAAGGAAGAAGGAGACTGCCAGGAATGTAAAACCCAGGCAGGAGAAGACAAGCAATGGCGGAGGAACCAAGGCTGTAGATCTTTAATAAAAGGTATAAATCCTTTTCGTTTCTGGTAGTTTACCCTCGCCTAAAAATGTGAAATTTAATATGGTGTTGATGAGTGTGTTTGAAGGCGGAAGAGCTGATCCTGTAATTTGATTGCATTGTCATGCTCGAAATCATTTATCAATTTTATTAAGTAATGTTTATATCTGCACCATCTTCTAACTTTTTTATAAATGTTTTAACCTTGATCTATTGTTTGATGATCGTTTTGTAGCACTGACAATATCATCGCTCTTTCCATTCCTTTATTTTTTGGTGAGTGCTCACTTATTAATATTGTTGTTGCTTTTAGTTTTTAAATTTTATGAAAAATGCAACCTTCAAACCCTGTTGAAGTCGATTTGGTATCTCAAGATTCCAAATTATTGTTTGCAGATTAGGGATTTGCATATTGCTAAAAGAGAGGAAGACATTGGCTATTGTGCTGGATTTGTAGCTGAGTTGATGATTGTCGCTACTTACCTTTTGTATTCTTCACCGTTTTGTTCCTTAACAAGTGTCTTTTTTTGAAGGGGCTTCATAGATGCTTGGCAGAGTCCTGACATCAATTTTTTAGGGAATGGTGGCTGATATTGACTCAGATGAAGCCCCTATTTATATATCCTGATCATTTTTATGTTCTATCTTTTCTGACTTGGATGATATTGATCAAATGAATGAGTTAGAAACTGAAAGTTACATTTGTTCCATCAATATGTTGATCAAATGGATGAGTTAGAAGCTGAAAATTACATTTGTTTCTTGCTACTTTTTATACTGAACAGATTTTGTGTATGTATAGTGCTTTATTTTCAAGGTTATTTCTCTCAACACCATGTGAATGTACAAATAGTTCTTTCCCAATTCAACCAATTTAAAAATTGGGATTTTAATTGATGTTCGTCCATGGTTCCTTACTTTCCAGATATTGAAACATGCATAAATTCACCTGGAAATTATTCATGTCAATGTCCCAAAGGATACAAACATGAAGGCATGGATGAAAAGAGTTGTATCAAAGACAACAAATGGTCAAAAGCCATTCTCCTCATTATTTCATTAGGGATGCATGTTTTTTTTCTCATGTTAATATATTGCATATACAAGCCTAAATTTATTTTATTGGAGCCACTTTTGGATCCAAAATTCTCATAAAGTATGTCATTGATGAAAGTTATATTCTGGTGTCTTTTAGTGATCTTCATGTTTTTCGTACAAAATAAGATTGTTAGCTTCTATGGTAAGCAGTATTAACTATCAGGTATTTGTTTTCATATTGCATGAAATTTCCACTTTTTTCATCTTTGAATAGTCTCAAGCACGGTAATAATAGCACTAGAAAGTGAGGAAATCCACTTTCTTTGGTCAGGTTGGATTCTCTACTATGACTACCATTTTTATCTCTAAACAAATTTTTAATGGTATGTATGATATAAAAGGGTAGATTTAACTATTTTGGTTTCTTTGTTCTCACACTTTGGTGCCTGGAGTTTTAATTTTTCATAGTTGTGTCTGAGTTGTTTTCCAGTTACAGTTCGGGTGCCATTGGCAACTTCTAGAGGACCAAAATTGTTTTCAGGTCAAAATACAGGAACCAAATTGTAACTAGACTAGGAGATTACATTACCAAAGTAGGAAAGTTCGGTCTTGATTCATAGTTTGGCAACATAATATGTATGTAGGATGTTGTTTTGGAACCGCTTGGTAAGTGTTAAATACATCCTATAACATGACTGACTAACAAGCATGGTCGTTCAGATATACATGCAATTGAGATCACTGATTAAATCAGATTTCTTTTAAATGGAAGCAAATCTTGCCTATTAGGTGTTTGTGAAAATTCCCCAGAGAGTTAGAAACAAGGATATGATGCAAATCTGAATGTAGGTTGTTTTGGTATGTGTGTGTACGTATAGGGGTGTTATATTGATATGAAATGACATAGAAAAGGATACACATCATTCGAATATCTCTATGTTCCTAGGTTGTTTTTCCATTTCTTGGTTGCTTCTGTATTTTTGGGATGCACTTATAAATTTTATTTTTCATATGCATGTAGATCCAGCAAAAGCATACACATCAAACCCCTCATTCACACAACAGCCACCAAAGAGACCATTACTGAGGTATTTCTTAATCCATTTAAAAATTTTTTGTTAACTTTTGTTAACTTTTATACAAACTATTTTCTAATATAATTCTCCTTACTGTGTTTGGATACAAACTCTTTTTCCCTCTAATTTTTTGCCATGTCATGTATCCTTGCAGCTCAACCACCTGCAAGTTTTTGAGAAACAAAGAGCCTCATCCACAGGAATCTGTAATTCATAGCAGCAGGTATATCCTAAACCTTTCGTTATCATCTCCTTATTCATGAAAACTTTTTCCTTCTATTTTTTTGTTGATACAGTATATAGTGTCCTTTTTCTAACTGGGAGAGAATCATTTCGTATTATTTGGATTTGAGAACACCAGCATACACATGTCCTGGTTTTTTGGCATGCAACTAAAAGTGTGAAACATCAATTTGAGAAGAGTAAGACTAATTTCCTGGCTTTATTTATTTATTTATTTTATTTTAAAACCAAGCCTACATTCTTTAAAGCCACTATTAGTATTTAACTATGATTTGAATTAATTGATCTGTGGGGTGTTTCAATTGATCATCTGCAAATAAATATACAGCTCTTTAGTGGTACCAAAGGGTTGACAGTGGGAGTTCTTAGTCATCCAAATCTATTTCAACGCTGGACGAAGAGTTCAAACATATGTTATTCTCTTATATATTTGTATTTTAATGGTAACAATGTTGTTCTTCTGCTGCAAAAATCATCCTTTTAATCCATTTCAACTTAGGCTCAACTTTACTTTCGTTTCAGCTTCATTTTCATGTTAATCATGTCCTTGGTTGCAGAGAGAAGGTGACGATGGGTGCACAATTAGGGGGACAGAGAGAGTTGATTGGGTACAAGATTTGAGGGTAGGGTTGAGGGAATAAGTGTGTTGGCTGTAAAGAGATGGTGGGTTTGAGTTAGTATCTCCCTCTCTATTGCTTCTCTCTTCCTCCATATATGACATCTTCGTTTTGGGGTCAAAATATGTTTGCTTTTACATAGAAATTTGAGTGTTTTATTTATTTATTTGGGTTTTTGTAGCTGATACATATTATGTTTTGTGTTTCTGGGTTTTATCACGTTGCTGATGCATAAACCCATCAGTTCCTCTGTAATTTGTTCCGGTTTTCATTATTCTTTTTCGATTTCTTTTGTCAAAATTGAAATGGAATTTGTTGGCTTGATTTTGTATTAGGTTGCCAGAGGGTTCTGTTTTTAGGGTTCTCTCCGTCCCACTCACTCTCCCTCTCCCTCTCTGTTTCTCTTCTTCAATCAGTCTGACGTAGTTTTGCAATTTAGGGTTCAGTGCATTTACTGGAATATACATACATATAAATGTTTAAATTTGTTCAATTTTTCTATACACAGGCTGGGTTAATTTGATTCTTGACCAATGATTGGTTATTATATTACAATTGTAGGTTCTGTTTTTAGGGCTGGATGAAAAGAAACACCCGTCAGAGCTTTCAACAACTCGAAGGTCAGTGATTTCTTCCTTCTCTCTAATTCTGTTTCTGCTATTTCAATTTGTAGGATTTAATTTAGGGTTTTAAGTTGGAAAATTTAATTAAACATTTTCAGTTGGAGAGCTTGGTGTATTCAACAATTAGGGTTGTTAATTTTGATTGCTGGTCTACTAAATGTTTTAGAACATGTAAACAGGGAGTACATACTTTGTATGCCATGGATAGGGAATGGATACGTAATTAGATCAATTGATGGGTGCCGCTGTTTTAGATATCTACATCCATCAATACCTGGTATTCTGTGTTTTGTTGTAATGGATTGGAATTTCTACTCGAATCATTATTATTATTATTATTATTATATATTTAGGGGTTGGGTAAATTGATTTTGGAGATTTTGTATATGGTTTGGGTTCTTTGATTTTGTTTAGATAGATGGTGCTTAAGTTTTTTTAGTATATTCCCTGCACATTGCAAAATTTTGGTACTATTTGGGTGTTTTGGTGTTGAAAGCTTAGGGTTTAGGGTTTAGCATTTAGCATTTAGGGGAATGCAAAGAAGGCATGTCTGCGTTTCTGAACTCTTATGCAAATCTAATTTGAAATCATGAAACACATTTCCTATGTTTCTCAAATCTCAGCAATAGGTTTTAGAATCCTGAAATCTAAGTAAAGTTACATCATCCTGTTTTCGTATTTTTTTAATTCCTATCATCCTGGCCACGATTAAACGTGAATATGCAAGCCAACCTTGCATACTCAGTGATTAATTTCTGGATGAATTTTTCTTTAGAGGAGGGTTTGTAGATATGAATACTTGAGGGGCAGATGCTCACCATGTCATGTATCCTTGCAGCTCAACCACCTGCAAGTTTTTGAGAAACAAAGAGCCTCATCCACAGGAATCTGTAATTCATAGCAGCAGGTATATCCTAAACCTTTCGTTATCATCTCCTTATTCATGAAAACTTTTTCCTTCTATTTTTTTATTGATACAGTATATAGTGTCCTTTTTCTAACTTGGAGAGAATCATTTTGTATTATTTGGATTTGAGAACACCAGCATACACATGTCCTGGTTTTTTGGCATGCAACTAAAAGTGTGAAACATCAATTTGAGAAGAGTAAGACTAATTTCCTGGCTTTATTTATTTATTTATTTTATTTTAAAACCAAGCCTACATTCTTCAAAGCCACTATTAGTATTTAACTATGATTTGAATTAATTGATCTGTGGGGTGTTTCAATTGATCATCTGCAAATAAATATACAGTTCTTTAGTGGTACCAAAGGGTTGACAGTGGGAGTTCTTAGTCATCCAAATCTATTTCAACGCTGAACAAAGAGTTCAAACATATGTTATTCTCTTATATGTTTGTATTTGAATGGTAACAATGTTGTTCTTCAACTGCAAAAATCATCCTTTTAATCCATTTCAACTTAGGCTCAACTTTACTTTCGTTTCAGCTTCATTTTCATGTTAATCATGTCCTGTTTGTGTGTGTTTTCTATTGGCATTGGAGGGTGGTGCTTAAACTGAAAGCTCTAGGTTTATTTATTTATTTATTTTATTTTAAAACCAAGCCTACATTCTTTAAAGCCACTATTAGTATTTAACTACGATTTGAATTAATTGATCGGTGAGAGGACTGATTCCAAAATACATCTTAACAGCTTTATCTGGCTGATAATTCAGAACATTATCAAGTCTAAATGATTGGTCGTCAGTTAAACCCTTCTGAGATATACCCTTTGTTTGTTGCACTCTCACAAATTTAATCCGTTCCACCATCACAGTTTTTTAGCTTTTACAGTTTTCCCACGGTTTCTGGAATGCTTTTTTGATCTTAATACTATCTGCTCTGTTGCTTGCTGTTATCAAATTTTAAAAATTGAAACAACGTTATAGTTCTAACCAAAATTTGTGAAGGCCAAGGATGTAACCATCTTTGGTTTCACATTGTTAATTTGAATTATGAAGTTATGAGTGAATAAATTGGGAGTCTGAAATGTGTGTCTGCCACATGGGTTGGGTTGTATTAGCGACTCTGTGTGAGTGTAGAGGTGGGTGTGGAGGTGGAGGTGGAGGTGGAGGTGGTGGGATGGTGGTTTTGTTTTGCGCCATCCCAAGACCAAGGAGAATGCATGTGAGAAAATGTGATGAGTTTTAAACTCATCACTCACTTATTAGTCAAGTCAACCATTTTCCACTCAACTCTGATATGCCAATTTGCCAATTGGCATATGGTTTTAATTTGAATAGGTTTAAGGATTAGGTTTGGTTGGATTTCAACCATTACATTTCCTAGATTTGAAATCTGTTTACTATCTCATTTAATTGTTGTATGTTACCTCATTTAACTCAAATTTAATGATATTTGCTCCTCCAATTTCTCGGATTTCCTAACGGATTTACTTTCTTTGGAAATTTCAGGAACCCTGATTCTGGGAGGAAGAATACACTGCATTGCCATCTTTAGGTATACAATTCTGCACACTGATTACATGTTCAAAAGCCTAATTAGTTATACACCATTTTTTTTTATTACCTTTGCAAAGCTTTTGTACTTAGATTTTAAATATGTGATTAGTTTGTAAAGAATAAACGAGACAACTAATCATGGGTACATACTTCTTTTTCGATTTTATCCTCTGCATTGTTTCTTGAATGAAATTGGATTCATAGATGTAGGGATACAGCAACTGAGGTGTGAATAAAAGGTCTAGCCGTAATGATTTTAGGGTTTAGAATTGATTCGAAAATATGAGAAAATGCTGCATTCTCTGTTTTTTTTTTTTTTTTTTTTTTTTTTTTTTTATTTTGCTGTAGTGATTCCAACTTAGTATATACCCATTTTTATAGTACCATGAATAAAGAATATGCAATTGCTAGGATCTCAATTTGATAATCCGATTATAAATGGATCTATATAAATCAAGGCTAATTCAGTCCAACTTGATATAGTATGACTTAATATAACATATCCTTTGATCTTTATATTACTTATGGTTTTCTGTAGTGGTAGTTTAATTAAAATCGAAAAATATAATAAAAATGAGGTTACTCATTCATTATATTTTAATATTTTCTAGGTTTTAAATTAACTTTGATCTATCCAAATATGATGTTAATCAATTCTGAATCAATAAATAAGATTTGGTGATCCAAATAGGATTCAAAACTGTTAATTCGATTTCAAATATGATGTTACATGTACTGTAGATTGGTCACAGCCTAATAAGAAGACTAACTGGAAGTGATTTAGCCCTTCATTCTCATTTTTTTTGTTCAGTCCAGTGGCAAGAAAAAATAAGGGTGCCTGAAAATCATTTACCTAAGCATATATGTTTAACAGCTTCCTTCACTGTAGATTAATATCCAACGATTCTAACCTATAATATATCGTTTATATACTTTTGGAAGTATGTTATGCTCTATTTGATCCCGAATAAGAAATGACATAGGTTTGTGGCTTCCATTGTTATTAAGTTGTATCCTTTTCTACTTGGGTTCCAAGAAACCATTATAATGAATTAATCAATTTTTTTATTCTAAGGAAGTATGTATTCATCATTGTTTTTTTTTTTGAACAATTTCAATTAATATAACTATGACCATTTGTCTACTATTTTATATCTTCTGTTCTTTTTCCTTTTTGTAGACTCCCATTGCCATGTTGTTCTCTTGCTGCTAACTGATTTAGTTGGGGTATCTTAACAAGATTGTTGTCTTTACGAAGCCTTTTTTGTTTTTTGTTTTTTTTTTTTTTTTTTTGTGGTGTTACTTTTTACGGTGGGGATATTCCTTAATTTTTGCTTTAAAGTGAGGAAGATTTAACAACGCATTTTTTTGTTTGTTTTGGTGGTGTTACTTTATGAATTTTTAGTTAGGAAGATTTAACAATGCCTTTTTTTGTTTGCTTTACTTTATTATGTCTTGATAAACGCAAGTTCAGCAACAGGTTGCTGAAATGATCACTTATATAGCCTCTACTGCAAAACAATTTCCTAAGAAATGTGTATTACTTTGTCTTCTGGGTGAGCGTTCTCTAATTTAGATTAGACATCAGGACTCGAAGCTTGGTTTGTTTTCTGTGTCTCCTTCACTGTATCTGTTCTGTGGATGAACAGGTAGATGTCAACTCTAGCATTTAATGGTGTTGTGCACTTTGACAGGTATATGTGAATGGCTCACAAAGTTTTTCTGAATCTGCAGATCCAGTGGGCCCTCTTGACACTGTTATATCCAAACCAAAGTTTGGCGAATTTGATATATGTTGGATACAATGGCAGTTCTGCTTCAGCTATCCATGTTACTAGAAGATCAGAAGATCATAAAAGGCAAAAAACAGAAAGAAATGTTAGCTGCTTCGTTTTTTGTCCTAAAAATGCAGAAAAATCTCCTCTTTTAAATTCATTCATAGGAAGGTATGGCTTTCCCCCTTCACTATACTCAACATAGTTATTGCTCCTGAAACTACCCAATTTTCTATTCTTTTTTCTTTTCAAACTAAGACAAAGCTCACCGTGTCTGCTATCCCTTTCCTGTTTGACTCTGGTCTATCTTCCATTTTAGAAAATATTTGTGGTGACTAGATTTAATCTTTCATTTTGCTTTGTTAATTTGTTGTTGCCAATTTTGACCTCAGGCCTTTCTTAAAGAGCGAGACTATACCTACTGGTGAGCGTTATGCAGTGAATGTCATTAACCAGATTGGGGTGAGTACTATCATATATAACACTTTTTGCTTTGAGAAAGGTAATGGGTAAGGGAGGTATGGGTATGGGTTTTTAGGGCCGGTTTCTAGGGAGGTGGTCTGGTGTCAGTGCCTTCACGGGGTGGGGGTGTGTGATATGGGGGAGAGAGGAGAGGGTGTTGGTTCTGAAAAAACAAAGCAACATGTGGATTTCTGTCTTTCTATATCATGCTTATGTTGAAATGTTGGATAGGTAAACGTTCTTTGTTGTTCTGGTTTTAGGACTTCATTAATCGTTTAGAAGCGCATCCAACGATGTGAGAGCAGAAGGGGAGCAAGCATGTGAGGTAATTTTTTGTGTTGAATTAAGTGGTTCTGAATTCAGTCGAACATTTGTGTGCAAGTTTGGTTTCTATATCTATCGCAATTCATGCTTGCAGTGATATTATTGTAACATCAAATCCTAAAATGTATTGTGTCAAAAACCAATAAAAGGAATGTAATGTGTAAGTGAGTTTGATTATTCAATTGCAAAATTTTTAATTTTTAGAATGAGAGTTGCAATTAAAATTAACGGAGTGCTGAGCAGAAGTTTAATTAATTCAGTTTTGATAAATGATTGAAGGTTGCTCTATGATTCTTTTGCTGTTTTGATAACGAAAGGGATAGAACGAAAATGAAAGCTTAGAATCTAGTGAATAATATGTTGGCATGTGTGTGTGTTCTCTTCAGGAGGATCGGTTGATGTTTTTAATTGTATAATTTATTTTCATTGGTCTAAATGCACGTCCGATTGCTTGTCTTCCCATAGATGGGTTAAGTTGGACATCCAGAAGAATTTGTTTGCATAGGAACTTTTTTGCTTCTTTTCGATGTGATCTGTTTTGTTAAAGGTGATGATAAAGATTTATCAACATTGTTTGTTCGGAGTTAGGTGGAAATTGGGAGGGAGTAAATTGTGATTCTAAACAGGACCATCGTGAGATATTCTTTTAAACTATGATTTATATTCTTTGCTATAGTGCAGAAGACTTAGCTGCTTGAACAAGAACGACTGCTGCAGGGCGTTCTACATGTTTTTGGCTTTCAACATTTTTGCTTCGAGACTTTGCTGCTTGAACAAGAACGAAACACCATCTTAACTGCAAGACAAAATACGTGTGGACTGGATGTTACTTCCGTTTCTTACTGAAACAGGCGTCTTGCATGTTTTTTGATTTGCACGTTTGTGCTTGAAAACTTTGATGCTAGAATAAGAACGAAACAGTTTTTATGTTGCCTAACCTATAGGATATATATTTTGCCACATTGACTATAGGGGCAAGATTTGTGTGAACTGTATGTTACTTCTGTTTATTAGGGAACCAAAACGTTCAGTTTCGTCCTGTTCATTATACAATGTCTTTTCATGTCAACTCAGTTGAATGTATATAAAAACGAAGCTGCATATCGTACTGACCTCATTCACTCATCTATCCCTTTCTTCCTTTATGATTGTGTTGAATTTATTAAAGTAAAATGTATCTTATTCATGTAGTTCAAGGTGATGCATTCAAGTCCCGCAACAACGTGCGGGCACGTTTTCTAGTGATTACTATTATAGCAGTATTCTTCATCAGTAAATAAGATGTTTTAGGTTCGATTATCTGTAAAGATGAATTTGAACCACATTATTGCTAGCTCATTGTGAAGCGAAGCCTAACAACTCCCTTTAATGTAGATAATATCGTTTGTTTTTTTTTTAAAAAAAAAAAAATCAAAACCTCCGTACTTCACTATAAATAGGAGTTTGCTCCATTGGTTTTGCAGCATGAAAAATAGGATAGTGCTCACGTACAGAACAAGAGAAACTGAGTGAAAAAAAAAAAGAAAAAAAGAAGAGTTTTGGGGTTTGTGGAGTTTGATGTGTGGAGATTAATAGACAGTGTGTCTTGGTGAAGATCTAGTTATTGAGGTGAGTGATTTACGTAATGCATTATTTTGAGGGACTTCACACGGGGATATTAGTTAGGGTAGAAAGGCTATTATGGGTCATGTAGTGAGTTAAATTTGGTGAAAGATATAATGAACACAAAGGGAAGGATGATGTGATATGAAACTATGTGATATATATAATTTTATACAAATATCCTATTTTTTAGAGTGTGTAAAACGCCATCGCTTAACTAACATATTGCATATTCTTCTTGGTACTGGACGACAGTGATTGTTGCTCACCCCTCACCCTTTTATTTTATAGATGAGTTATTTGGTAAGACATGAACTAGACAAGCTGAGATTGTGTTAGTGAGAAAGATAGTAGTTTTATTTTATTTATGTACATCTGTAACGAATTTCAGATTTATTTTATTAGAGAAGTTTGTTTTTTATTTACTTTTCTTTTGTTATACATTTATTAGCGTACCAAATGCGGAGTTAATTTTTCCACCGACTTCGAGTCCGGAATGTGACTAACCTTCAATATGTAGAGCTATTTTTACAAGGGTTTTACACTTATTTGGGGAGTCCTTTCCACAAGGCAATGAAAAATAGTAGGATTTGGATTAGTGTACAGGCTTTGGATGACCAGTAGAGGCAATGTTATTCGCAACAAAGTTTGCTTCAAACAAATATGAGAGAGGCTTGCAAAGAATTCGACTCCGGACTTGGCCTTGAATGCATGCAGTCGATAAGTTGCTTACGAACTTTGCACTGAAGGTGTCAATTTATCATATCTCAACTTGGATATCAATATCAATATAATCAACGGATGTACACCGCCATTTCGGGTAGGGCATAAAAAATTCAACAGTCATTGCTCAGCAAGCGAAGGAATTTATGAACAAAACCAGTTGTCTATTTTCCTGGGCTGACAAAGTTAGTAAATAAAGGAAAGAGATCCTCTCCAGGTATTTCCCTCCAAAGCCTAGGGGATCAAGTGATCCGTGTCTTTAAAATTTGATCTAACGGCAAAAATTTATTATAACTTTTAAAAGTTTTTACTAACTTCTTTATTTTTAACCGTTTGATCAAATTTAAAGGCATGTATCACTTGATCCCTTAGTTTTGGAGGAAAAGATTCGGAGAGGATCTCGTTCCGTAAATTAATTCAAATGCATTATAATAAACGAGTTTAACAAGTCATTGACGAATTAATAAAATGAGAAGCAGGAAATAGAAAAAAGGACTCCAATGTCAACTTTGATGAAAATGGGTTATGGGCTGGTGGCTAATGATTCTGAATTGTAGCAAACGCACATGTGGCCAACGGGAGATCGCTCAACCGTGAAAGGGTACACTATTGTGGCGTGGTGAAGAGTTCCGTAATAAATAAAAAAAGAGAGCTGAGTCAAATTCTAGAACAAAGTCATGTATACTCCATTTGTGCCATCCCCGCATGCATTTGTCATTCGTTTCACGTACCCAAACCAAACAAGGTGGTGCGCGGTCAGTAAAAGCGGCAGCTTATGTGGTCTTATAGCGGCCATTTTTTTTTTCTCCCATCCACACCAGAACATGATTTGCCTATCTATACCCAGTTCCTTCCTTTCAGTGCTCTCCCAGCTGCCGCTTCACAAACTAATAAAAAATGGTTTAATATTTTGACGCGGATGACCTGCTCTAATACTAATTGAGTAACGTGAAGTACGTATGTATGGCCGTTAGATTTCACATGTGACTTTAATTTCACAAAGAAAGTTGAGGTTCCACTATAAAAAGAGTCACGCACTACTTAACTACATATGCGGTTTTGTATTTTGATGCTTTAAAACATAGTTTAGTATTAATTACGTACATATATGTATATATTATGTTTTGTTACTTAATTACGTGATCAAAAGCGTACACATGTGTATAGTATCATGACTATTAGCCAAAGAAGATAGAGAAATGTTACTGTCAGCCAAGCCACCCATATATATCTACGGAGGTTAAACCGCTGTAATCACGGTCTACATAGGTTGCTAATCAAATTTAAAAACAGCCTTTTGTTTTCGTATTACATAGTTAGAATTTAATTAATTGATCATTTGGATGGTAATAAGGAGTGAAAGACGTAGGGTTAAGCTCTCTCCATGTTGGAAAATTAGTTTTTTTATTTTTTATTTTTTATCTTTCTTTCAAACGATAGATTCTGTTAGATTAAATACTAGATTAGTCACCGGTGGGGTCAAACTCACGCCGTCATGCAAAAGCTCAACTCATTTCCACCACTGTAGTAAAGGGCCACTTGCATGTTGGAAAATTAGTTTTTTTTTTTTTTTTTTTCAGTTTTCTCGTGGGATTATGATTCTTTACCTGTTAAGTTTATAATTTCTTACCCGTTAGAGATTAGTGTTTGCTTTCGTTTACTTCTATAAATAGGATGCTTTGCAACTCATAGAGTAATAAGTTAGTTACGTAGTTTCTTCAAATTTTGTAGCCTTGTTAGCAATTCTGTACTGTTTCTTTACTTTCGATTAATAAAGTTCTATTCATAGTTTTATATTCTGTTTGTTCATCGAGTATTCTGATGTTCAACTCAGGTAGCTAGGTCCCCTCAATTCGTTGTTCTCATCTTATCCTTTCAGATCATACATACATATATATATACACACACAATGTATGATGACGTTCTTTTATAGCATATTCGCCGCTTAATTTGTTTGCAAGTTGCTACCAATATTATCAAGATACATTGGATTATAACCCTAATTATAGTATTCTTAGTTAATATTAATTTACCAGATATATTACGCACCAATGATGCATGGTTTGTACTTTTAGTGATCTTATTACACCAGTTCCATGATAACAACTTGTAAAACTAGTTGTTTGTAGATTTTAGCATACCAAAGAGATTACATGCTGATTAAGAGCTAAGATAAAGCAACTAATTAAGCAGTTGAACGACAAGAGATGATTTAACAGATGGATACCCAAATTACAAAACATAACAAGATTTATATATATGAGAACTAATTATATATTACAAACATAGCTTGAATTTCTTTCATCCTCATCCTCTCCGATCCTAATATTTAACAAGGCTATTGTTAAATCCCAGAAATTATACATCAACCCATATGTATCATCATCAACCAAGCAAGCTATATCAATTTTACACATGCATGATAACTAGAACTGATTGATAGCAACTATCCGAGACGGGCTAAGAACACTGTAAGAACCATAACGCTTAGCCAAGCCCCACCCTCGAGGAACCTTTTGCTCGCCACAATCATCCATTTCCACCAAAACCTTGTAGAATATCTCAACGTTACAAGGAAGCACAAGGGGACCTCGACTGTCATACCCAAATTCAGACTCGGCTTCTTCAAGCAGCATCTTGAAGAGAGGATGGTTTGCGTGTTCCGTTTTGACCACAAACCTTTGCTTTTGGGGTCCGACATAGACTGTAAAGCAACCTTCAGGAGCCACTTGGCGCTTGCTCGCACGCTTTTCCTCAAGCATCCCGAGTTTGATATGTGGGCATGACTTGCTCTTGGTGGTCAGAGCAGGCACCATTCCATGCAAATTAGTAGGACGACCCCGGCCTATTGATTTGCACCGCTTCCATGTTTTGGTTATCAAACCCATCTTATCTTTTCGTGTACAAGACTTACTGAAACTAAACAACGGATAGAAAAAAAGGATTTATTTGTGGATGATGGGTTTTAAAAACAAAACACAACACCACCTTCCATCAATTTAGTTTGAAGGAGAATTAGAACAAGATAAACAGAGGGCACGAAAAATTTGTGAAAGGATTAGATCAGATGTGTGTGGAATTAACCCCTGTCGTAGACCAAATAAACCATGACTTTCACTCGTGGAATCATCGTGTTACTCATACTTTCTCAATGAACAAACGAGTGAAGGATCATGCAAAATATGGATAAAGGGCTCGGAAAAGAATCAAGGATTCAAGTAGTGGTGGTTGTGTTGGGCATCAGATCGAGAGAGAGAGAGAGAGAGAGAGAGAGAGAGAGGGGGAGAAGGGTTTTCAGGAATGCCAGGAGGTAAGTGAGGATATAAAGGGGATAGGAAGCAGAGAAAAGCCTGACGAGATAAGCTCTCTGGTTGCACTTTGCGTCTCTGATGGGGCAATCTTGGCATGGAGGAGGTGGTATATAAATAGGATAATGCCCATAAAAACTATTATTTTATCATTACACGTTGGAAAGGGGGACTTATTTACTATCTTGGGCCAATAGCGTGATGTAATTTGTTGACATTATAAGTTGAAGTTCATTCCCGTGATATCCAGATTTAGAGATACTAGTTTACTCAAAGTATTATTATTGTCGTTACACATAATAATTTGTCACGTAGATTAGATCTCTAACTATTAACAAGAATTGTTCAAGTTGTAGAAGTGATCGCAAATCTTGAGTAGTTGCAAACATATATTTGTTTTAAAAGAAGTAACCGTATATCAATGGGCTAGTTTGAATTTAAGATTTTGAGAATGAGTCTCACGTTGATGAGAGGAAAGACTTTGTATGGACTTATAAGTAAATTTGACTACCTTTATATTGCCAATTGGTTTTATGGTGGAACATCAATTTTCTTTATGGTATTAGAGCAGGTTATCCCATGTGTGAAACCCAATGATCACACGTGCTTCATGTCATCGGAGTTGTGTTGTCCACGTGTTAGGCATGAAAATTCACCACACGTGAGGAGGCATATTTAGAATAAATCCCACATTGGAATGACCATGAGCTTATACATCATATCGCCAATTGGTTAAGTTGAAACATCAACTTTCTTGACTTTCTTCCATTGTTCGATAATTAATGGTGGTCTACATCAAAATACGCTTGAAATTGTGTGGGTGTGAGCTAGTTACAGTTTATACCATTATTGGCTTGCGGTAAAAGAAATTTTTCAGTGTAGTCGAAATATAAAGTGGTATGTCATAAGTTATTATACAAGTGGAGGAATTTTTTTGGTAGATAATTCTCTCCCCTCCTAATCTTTCTCCCCTTTCTTCCCCTCCTACTTGAATGGTTACGGTTAAGCCACATCAATATCTTATATTGATTTTTTTTATAAGGACAATAAGACAAAAGACAATGTGTGAGAGGAAGGAAGGGAAGATGATGGGAATACAAAGGGAGAGAACCATATTCTATTTTGTTTTCCAAGTATCTCATTACTTGTGTAATGACATATAGTATATGTCTGTGTTTTCAGGCATAATGAAAAATCTATCCCACGATAGTAATAATTTGTTTGTTTGTCGACTTTTTCTTGCATTTTAAATATCTAATTCTCAATGAACTTATTGGGTTGACCTATTCAGTATTGAAAATAAATATATGGCAGATAATCATTTGACTTAAGAAAGCTAGCAGTTGAGTTAGTAAATCTATATATAATGACGGCTCTGAATAAACTTTGCTCGAGCAGAAGATATACACTTCCATTCGATGAACCTAATCTATCCTATATATCACGTGAAAAATAAATATACAAACCTAGCCTCGACTTAGCGGAACTATATACGTATGCAGCGCTTTCTAATTGGTTACCCAACAGAAGTTATATATCATTCAGTCTACTAAAAATTGGATACTTGTTAATTGGAATTACAATGTGAATCTTTTTTTTTTTTTTTTTTACTTATACAATGTGAATCTTGAGTATTATTATTTTGAGAATTCACCTAAATGAATTGAAACTTATTTATTTGATGATATGATTGAAGGCTGAAGCTAGAATTCGAATAGTTTGTAATAATTATTAAGTTAGTTTTGGGGTGATGTACCCCTTATCTATACTATTATTAAGTGAACCCTCATTGCCAACTTTTTTACCCATTTTTTCTTATTTTGCTCTCACTTTTGATACACACTATTGACAAAATGAGGGCAAAATAGTAATTTTGTACCTTTTGACAAAATGAGGATCATATCCCTATTTTCCTATTTTACCCTCTTTTTTATTAGAAAATGACAATTATATACTTATTTTTCCAATTTTACTCTCACTTTTGATACACAATATTTACATAAGGAGGACAAAACAGTAATATGTATTTATTAAGAGAAATTGTTCACACACACAAAGTGTGTGCTCTCTGCTATCGTTACCGAAAAATAGTTGGACACTTGTGGTCACTAGTATTATAGATTAGTGATATATATTTTTACAAACTTTACTTATAAGTCTCAAATTTGACTTTTATAGATTACAATTTCGATACCTAATCTAATTATCATAAGTGTCATTTGGTGGCTTTGTCCAAAGTACGTGTATTTTATTACTATTGGCCCATGTCATTGGTTAAATATATGATGTTTTTACTAATAAGGAACCAAGTATTATACTAGTTTATTCCTCGTGCTATAGATAATTGGGACAAGTTTCATGTGATCGCTTTAACTCGTTAAATTTATTTAAATAATACTGTATTTTGTACATATTTAGTGATCGCACTTTGCTATGAACTCCCTGATAAAGAGGCAAGGCCAACCTTAAGAATTTGGGAGCCTTAGGAGAGTTTTCAAAGTGGGATCTTAGAGTTTTTTGATCTCTGACTTCGACTCTTTGTAAATTGATACATATAAAAAAAATTTCACTAAATACATGAAAAATTATATTTCTACCTCAGATATCATTAAAAATTAATATCAAAATAAGAAAGATATACAAAGGTGCTTGAGAGTTTTGGTGTTTTCTCTATTGAGAAAGGAACCACTTAGAATATGCGGAAAAGGCCAAAGTATTCTGCCGTTTAGAGTTTGGTATGTTTGGTGGTCTGGGGAGTGCGACATAAGAAGTAAATTAACATGTTTGTTTTTCAAGTCAATAAGAACATGTTTGAGTCACTTAACGCTTCACCTTTCACATACAAAACATGTTTTTATTTATTTATTTAAATTAATTAGAATAAACAATTAAATCTTTCAAATGTTGGATTCAGCTGCTCAACCCAATAGGCCGTTGTATTTAGACAAAGGCTTGAGGTATTAGACTTCATTTGTTCAAAAAAATAAGGTATTAGACTTCTTATTTGAACGGATACAAGGTTTGTAATATTAATATATATATATATATATATATGTATGTATGTAAATTCTAAAGGAGGCCTTGGGCCGTTTGTGACATCTCACATCGCCCAGGGTAGTGATCCTTATATGTATATTCTCATCCCTACCTAGCACGAGGCCTTTTGGGAGCACTCCCATGATGGGTGACCCACTGGGAATTTCTCGTGTGAGTTCCCAGAAACAAAACCCTGAGGGCGTGGTCGGTACCCAAAACGGATAATATCGTGCTACGGTGGTGGAGCGGACCCGGAAAACGGTCCCCCCGGACCGGGATGTGACACCGTCTACTTCAGCTACCATTAAGAGCAACCGTGCAAAGAGGCAGACTCACCTGTATTAGAATTAGAAAGGAATTTTCACCAAAACAAAAAGAATTAGAAATGAAACGACCAATATAACCAATAAATATGTTCCAAACTGGATCACCCATTAGCTTACGGGTTTTTAATTCCAAACACAAGTAAAAGTCAATCCGTCGACTTTAAAACCGTGAGGATTCAAGTACCTATAATATATTCCCAAAGAAAATAAGTCGAAAATCCTTCTACCATGCGACATCACCAAGAGCTTAAAATTAATTTGTACGTAAATATATTTGTCGGTCTGAAAACTGAATTGCCAAATTGTTGTCTTTAAAAATTGATTTGACAACTTAATAGCAAATTAATTACGATTGTTGAAGTGATCATAACAACTAATGTATCAAACATTATCGCGTTTATAAGTTTACGATAAAGTGCCACATATTGAGTTAGATGATTAAATACTTGCCACATCTTCTAGTATATTACGTCTTCAATTTTAGCTAAGTCAGACATATTCAAAATGATTTATCATTAAGTAAACAAATAATTTGAGAGACAGATTGCAGGGCCTAAATTTGGGGGAATAAGTTTGGTAATACGTTACATTCATGCCTGTTAAGTAGAGGTACTATTTTAATAGTATGATGCATGCATGTCTTTGGATTTTTATGCCTCCACTGTAAAATTATTATTTAATAAAGTTAACAGGTCTATAGACTCGTTTTGAGGACCTGTGAGAATCAAATGCATATTAGTCACAAGGTTATATTAGTTTAGATCCAAATACTTAAAATATTTGATAACTTAAAATTATTTTGAATGAATATTTGTTTTTAGAACTTTTATGCATGTGACCGATTCAAATTAATTTCATTCAAGGTATGACTAGTGGGGAAGTTAGTTGTCTAGCAGATAGTGCAACCACGCACATCGTTTTGCGTGAACGCATCTATTTCACTAACTTCATACCTAAGAATGCACCTCTGACAATCCTCTCAGGCCCATCCAACCTGATTGAATGATATAGTAAGACACATATAATGTTGTCCAATGGTACAATTTTTACCATTGATGAGGCACTTTATTCTCCACTTTCCGAAAGAACGACGTTGAGTTTCAAGGACATTAGAGATAATAATTACCACACTGAAGCCTATGTAGAAAACATAGTTGAATTTATGTGCATAACTTCCTACGAATATGGCCAGAATCGTATTCTAGAGAAGATGGAGCGTATCCCAAGTAGTCTGTATACTACGACTATACGCCTTATAGAAAGCCACTATGTGGCCGGCCCTACCTCTAGGACCGCGCACGAAATTACACTTTGGTATGATCTTTTGGGATACCCTGGACAAACAGCGATGCGTTGTATCCTCAAATCATCACACATGCATCCACTAACCCGAAGTTTAGGTTCGATTCAAGGAATCGCATGTCAAACTTGCTCCATGGGAAAACTTATTTTAAGCCTTCTTATGACAAGATTCATTCTAATCCTTCTATTTTTCCACAAAGGATTCAGAGGGACATTTGTGGACCGATTCACTCTCTATGCGGACCATTTAGATATTTTATGGTTTTGGTTAACGTTTCCACACATTGGTCACACGTGTGCTTGTTGTCCACAAGGAAAACTGCATTTTCCAAAATGTTCACTCAGGTTATCAAGCTCAGGGCTCACAGCCTGATTATTCGATCAAATCTATTCGATTGGATATGTTGGAGAATTCACATCTAAAACTTTTGATGACTATTGCATGTCGGTTAGGGTTTAAGTTGAACATCTTGTACCCCATGTTCACACCCAAAATGGCCTGGCAGATGCATTCATTAAGTGCTTACAATTGATTGCTCGATCATTGGTCATAATACTAAGATCCCGATTGCTGCTTGGGGCCATGCAATATTGCAAGCAACCATGTAGGTCCGCCTGAGGCCTTTGCGACCTAACCATCTAGAGCCATTCAGTTGGTTACCAGATACTAATTCGACATATCGCATCTGCGCATTTTTGGTCGTGCAATCTATATGCTAATTTCACCACCTTTACGTACAAAAATGGGCCTTCAGCAAAGGATGAGAATCTACCTCGGATATGATTCTCTTTCGATCGTTCGTTACTTAGAACCTTTGACAGGCACTATTTACTGCTCGTTTCACGGATTGTCACTTCTATGAGATAGTCTTTCCGTTATTAAAGGGAGATAAGAACGTCAACATTCCTGAAGAACTACGCGAATTATCGTGGATGACTTCCACTTTGTCTCATTTAGATCCCTACACCGCTCAGTTTGAGATGGTAATGCAACGTATATTAGATCTCCAGAGCATAGCTCAAAGCATGCTGATGCTTTCACTGATCTAGCGTGAATGACAATATCACATATTCCAGCTGTGAATGTGCCTGCAAAGATGGATGTACCAAATGTACGACAGACTCCATTCCTGGAGGCCCGGGAAGCCAACTTTGGTGATCCACGTACATTAATGGCTAGCCAATCA
Source organism: Pyrus x bretschneideri (assembly GCF_019419815.1). Taxonomy (NCBI): domain Eukaryota; kingdom Viridiplantae; phylum Streptophyta; class Magnoliopsida; order Rosales; family Rosaceae; genus Pyrus; species Pyrus x bretschneideri. The sequence continues at coordinate 5,050,918 of NW_025999798.1, forward strand.
TTTGCCCCTACACAAAACCGTGGCAGATCTCTTGGTTCAAAAAATTCACACTCCCGGAAGAGGAAACCCATGACACAGGCACCTGAAGAGCCCATTGTGAATCTGACTATCAATTACTCATTCTATCCAACTCATGAGAAAATTCTAGATTACGGAAGCGTCCTTGAAGAGACGAATCCACCTCCCGAGATTCGTGAGATTTCGATCTATTATGCTAGCTTCAATAATGTTTGGTGTAGAAATGAGATGATCATCGACGATGCATTAACATATGCAGTAGCTACTAAGATCATGTTGAGCAATGACATTGAACCTCGTTTCGTTGATGAATATCGATGTAGAATCGATTGGTCAAACTGGAAACAAGCAATCCAAGTCAAACTCTATTCGTTTGCGAAACGTAAGGTGTTTGGACCTGTAAATCCTACTCTTCCACATATGAAGCTCGTTGGTTACAAGTAGGTTTTCGTTGGAAATCGTAATGAGAAGAACGAAATTATGCATTACAAAGCTCATCTTGTTACCAAGGCTTCTCACAAGGCCCTATGATTGATTATGACGAAACTTATTCACCCATTATGGATGTGATTACTTTTTGCTACCTTATCAGTTTGGTAGTTTCTGAAAAACCGTATGAGTGAGTATTTGACTAGCCAAGGATATATGAACAACGAACTATGCCCTTGTGTGTTCATTAAGAAGTCACATTCAAGTTTTACTATAGTTACAGTATATGTCGATGACATGAACCATATCGAAACTCCTGAAGAACTCGCGAGAATTGCTATACACTTAAAGTTGGAATTTGAGATGAAAGATTTAGGAAAGACTCAATACTGTCTCGGTCTCGAGATAGAGCACCGTTCAGATGGAATCTTAATACATCAAATGAACTACACCCAGAATGTGTTGTGCCGCTTTAATGAAGATAAAGTGAAGCCTTCGAGTACTCATATGGTTTTTCGATTACTAGATGCAAAATGGGATCCCTTCCATCCAAAAGAGGATGATAAAGAGATTTTGAAGCCTGAAGTTCCTTATCTAAGTGCGATAAGCGCTTTATTGTACTTAGCTCAATGCACTAGACCCGACATCTCCTTCATTGTTAATCTTTTGACAAGATACAGTAATGTACCAACATGCAGACACTGGACTGGTGTTAAAAACATTTTCCGCTACCTTAAGGGTACTACGGATCTGGGCTTGTTCTATCCCTACGGATCCTCGAGTGATACCGCACCCCCTTATCTCAAGTCGATTCTTGCCTTATTGGTTTTACCGACGCATGATACTTATATGATCTTGCAATCTTTACCCCGTCGTTGATGTCCCGAGGACGATCTATGAAGACAACGAAGCATGCATCGAACAATTTAAGAAAAGTTACATCAAATGAGACAACACCAAGCATATTGCGCCGATGTTCTTCTTCTCACATCAACAACAAGAGAATCAAAAGATTGAGGTCACGCAAATCCATTCACAAGACAATCTGGCCTACCTTTTCACCAAATCACTACCTAAGGTGATGTTTCAGAAGCTTGTTCAAGGAATTGGTATGCATAAACTTTCTGAGTTGTAACATTGCTAGTTCTCTTTGGAATTATGTCAAACTCAAGGGGAGTATCCTGAAGTATACTTGCTTGATCTTAATATACTCTTTTTCCTACAGTTAGGAGCATTTTTCCCACTAGGTTTTAATGAGGCACCCACCTTGGGTTGATCATATCCCCGATGACGTCTCGTAGACGTTTCATTTGACTTTGCATTTCTCACGCAGTTTTCTTAGACTATGGGTTTTGTCCCTACTCAGGTTTTTACCATAGTCATATGGTTTTCTATGAGACTTACTTCCTTATGCAAGTTCCTACCTTATTTAGAATAACATGTTCCCAGAATAAGTGCCTACGAGTCGACTTCCTTAATCTCTACATGATGCTGAATCTACTTGAGCATTTATACACTCAAGGGGGAGTGTTATAAACTTCTAGTTTAAGTGTGATTGTGTAAATCCTAGATTAGACTTGATTATAGTTATTCTTTCCTATATGGACTTGTATTGCTTGGAGGATAAGGATTTCTTCTCTCTCTTATTACTATAAATAAAGGCACTGCGTAGAGGGAATAACACACACATTCCTCTACACTACAAACACATCTCTCTATTTTCTCTCTCTGTGCCGCCGACCCCCTTCTCTTGTCAAATAAAATAGGCTACAACAATGTTATATATTTATTTATTATTTTTCGTAAAGTATTTAATTATTCGAATGAAATTAATCTCAATAATATGTCTGACAACCGAACAATTTGGGCTTGGGCTGAATTAGATTTTTTTTTTCCATAATAGGTTGGAAACCTAATATAACACACACACACACACACATATAAGCGAGGTCCTCTCATTAGCAGCCGCACCACGATTATGCAGTCACCATTTGTAATAGTGAGGAAGAGCTTGATTACTGCGTATTGATCATTACAAATTTACAGGTTCATATCTTGTGTTGTTTATGGAACTTATTTATTGAGATTTACACATGCTTGGGAATACATTGGCCTTGCATTTATAAATGGAAGACTAATTTTGATATAAAACATAAATCTACAAGTGCTATATAATTGGCAAAACTTTGTGAATCATAGTATTTATACAAATTTGAGAATTTTTTTATTTTTCTTTCATTGCGATGAAATTCTAGCTTTGCCATTATCAATTTTTTTAAAAAACTAGTTTTAGGATAAGCCTTGGCATGTTTTGGGCAAAGCGGTGGCAAAAACACCTCAGCCCAACCAACCTGGGTGGTATAAGGTCAGTGCCTGGTTTTACAATCTTTTCAAGAATACAAATGGTGAAATTAACATGGGGTTTTGATTGGGCTCAAGGAGTACCTTCGAATGGCACGGATTTCACTGTTTTAGATGGCTAGAAACGGAAATTATAAAAGCGGGTTGGAACTTTGGCGAACCCTACTCACTTAGACTCTCCCTCATCAATTTGTTTCTTTTTTTTCTTTTTCTTATATTATTAAATTTATATCATACTTAGTTTTTATTATTTAACACTAGCGTATGCCTACATACTTTGTATGTATGAACACTTTTTTATTATTGTTTTTAAAATGGGAAGGAGAGAGAACGTGGGTGGGACTGGAAGGTTTTTGTTTTTTATTTTATTTTAATATTAGATATATCTTAATATCACTGAAGGTGATGCTTTAATAAAAAACAGTAAAATTTAGATCTGTGAAATTACACTATTGCCTTTTTTTGTGATAGAAAACTAAATAGTTTTTTTATCCTCTTTTGGATGACAAAGATGGTTCTATTAATAAGTAGTTTCGATATATATCTCTACTAATTAATAAAACACTTATTGTCTACCAAAATCCTATGAAATTATCAGTTTAACCCTCTACTTAAAACAGAACATGAATAAGAAATATGGGGCAGAAATGTAATTTCACAAAACCAAATTTTACTTTTTTTTTAAAGTCTCACCTACATGTAATCCTAACATATTTCTAATTCAAAAAATCAATAAATAAAATTCTCACTCCCACATTCTCTATCACTCTCTTCATCTCTCCTTCTATTTCAAAAAAAAAAAATTTCTCACACACTTTGTGTGTGCCCATATGCTAATGCTTAATTAATATATATCTTATTGCAAAATCCTTGCCAAGAAAAATCACAATTGGAGGTCCTGAATCCTGATGTAGAACTCAAATATTCCTGAGCAAGGTTTATAGGCCTGGCACAAAGAAAAGACTCACATTGAGCTCCAGATAGAAACAAACTATGATAGATCTGGCAGAGCAAGGTTCGGCAGATCTGATTCAAAATTTATTTAGAGGTCGTTTGATAAATATTTTATTTTTAATTTTTAGTATCTAATTATTTTATGAAAAAACTACTTTGGTAATATTTTCAGTTAAAAAAAATAAAAACTAAAAGTCAAATTTTGAAAACAATACTCGCTTAGACTCCCCCTCATCAATTTGTTTCTTTTTTTTTCTTTTTCTTATATTATTAAATTTATATCATACTTAGTTTTTATTATTTAACACTAGCGTATGCCTACACACTTTGTATGTATGAACACTTTTTTATTGTTGTTTTTAAAATGGGAAGGAGAGAGAGCGTAGGTGAGACTGGGAGGTTTTTGTTTTTTATTTTATTTTAATATTAGATATATCTTAATATCACTGAAGGTGATGCTTCAATAAAAAATAGTAAAATTTAGATATGTGAAATTACACTATTGCCCTTTTTTGTTATAGAAAACTAAATAGTTTTTTTATTCTCTTTTGGATAACAAAGATGGTTCTATTAATAAGTAGTTTCGATATATATCTCTACTAATTAATAAAACACTCATTGTCTACCAAAATCCTATGAAATTATCAGTTCCTCTACTTAATACAGAACATGAATAAGAAATATGGGGCAGAAATGAAATTTCACACAACCAAATTTTACTGTTTTTTTTTAAGCCTCACCTGCATATAATCATAACATATCTCTAATTAAAAATAAATAAATAAAATTCTCACTCTCACATTCTCTATCACTCTCATCATCTCTCCTTCTATTTCAAAAAAAAAAAAAAAATTACTCACACACTTTATGTGTGCCCATATGCTAGTGCTCAATTAATATATATCTTATTGGCAAAATCCTTGCCAAGAAAAATCACAATTGGAGGTCCTGATGTAGAGCTCAAATATTCCTGAGCAAGGTTTATAGGTCTGGCACAAAGAAAAGACTCATATTGAGCTCCAGATAGAGACAAACTATGATAGATCTGGCAGAGCAAGGTTCGGCAGATCTGATTCAAAATTGGCAGATCTGATTCAAAATTTATTTAGAGGTCGTTTGATAAATATTTAATTTTTAATTTTTAGTATCTAATTATTTTATGAAAAAACTACTTTGGTAATATTTTCAGTTAAAAAAAATAAAAACTAAAAAAACTAAAAGTCAAATTTTGAAAACAATAAAAGGTAGTTTTCATTTTTTTTTAATCAATTTCAATAAAAGTACAAACAAAAATTAAAACGACAATTTAGTATATGTGTTTGGTTAAATTTTCATTAATCTTAAAATTGCCCCGACTAGTATTAACAAGACGGGTAATGCTAGAGAGATTAAAATTGTAGACAAAATTTGGAAATTAAATGAGATGGAAGTTAACAGTTGAGTTATTGCTTAAGTGTTAATAAACATGCTCGTTTCTTATTGATGACACATCATTAGTTTGTAAATTTTGTCTTGCTAGATTTATCCTTAACAAGACTAATGAGCTCTAATTTTAAGAAAATGCGTACTTATTTATCAATGCAATAAAACACAAGAAATTTGTATTGAAATGTAGATATCGAAGCTGTTAATTCATGAGTATATTATCAAAACGAATATCAGTGCAATTAAGAGTAGATTTGATAGATAATTGTTGTGCTTCTCTGAAGTGAGACTACTCTTCACATCCTTCTTGGCTTGTATCGAGTCCACCCACTCGAACTACCAACAATTATTTTAGACTTTCAGTCATTCCAGAAGCAACTCCGAGCATGTTTTCCTAGTGCTTTTCTGCTTTGCTTTTTTTAGCCATTCTGGAATTAGCTTCGAACTGCAGCGCCAATTGAGTGAGTAACCGCCAGGGCCATGCACCACCAACGGTGTAACACGCCGTGTGAATGCCCGTTATTATCCACGTGCCTCTCACGTGCAAAACTTCCATCCTAATTTTATCTCTGCTTCTGCTACAGAGTCACGCCACTTTTGTTCCCGAACTTCCGAGAGTGACGTAACCGTCCGTCTTCTTCTTCCCTCTCCGTCGTCGTTTCGATTTCTCCTTCCAATTTCAAAATCCTCTGAAATTTTCTCGCGTTTTCCCAGTCCCCAGACAAACCCTAACCCAAAAAAACCCACAATCCTTCGCTGTAAATTTCCCGCATTGCCCTTCAAACCATGGCCTCCAGCGCCGTTAACGTCAAGCAAGAACCCTCCGAGAAACCCTACCAAATCCCCAACCTTCTGCCAATCCCATTAAGCAGCGATAGTAGCAGTAGCAGTAGCGCCAGTTCCGTCAATTCTTCCGACATCGAAGACCTTGAGACCAATTCCTTGTTCGATTCTGTGACGAGCAAGTTGAACGGCGACGATCACGATTTGGCGGATGGAGGGGATGATGCTCCGGCCGCAAAGAAGGCGAAACGCGACGGTGAAAGGTATTAAACTTGGATCCAATCTATATTTTTGAATAATGATCTGCTGCAATTGCAGCAGAGTTTTATACACAGTTTACTACACACGCATGCAAATAAACAAAACAACTGGAAGTGGCATCCTTGCTGTCTATGAAACATCAGTCAGTATACACATGCAATGGCCTTGCTGTCCACTATGTATGTGTCCTTGTTGTTTAGAATAATCATACATCCTTAACGTGGGAACCATATTCCAATCTGTAAAGCACAGTGGAATCTGTAAAGCACAGTGCACTGCATGTGGAGCATCTTTAACACTCCCCCTCAAGTCGGAGTGTGAATGTCAATGACGCCTAACTTGCCTAGATGCGTTTGAAAAATAGGCGCACGCAGTGGCTTAGTAAACAAGTCTGCGACTTGTTCTCCCGTTCCGACATAGGAAGTTTTAATTTCTCCCCTTTCAACCATCTCACGAACAGTGTGGCAATCGATCTCAATATGCTTTGTGCGTTCATGATACACAGGATTTGCAGCTATGTGTAAAGCCGCTTGGTTGTCACAAAATAACTTTGCTGGTTGGGAATGCTCAACACGTAAATCTTTCAACAAATATCGCAGCCAACTTAATTCACAAGTAGTTGCAGCCATGGATCGATACTCCGCTTCAGCAGAGGAACGAGCTATTGTAACTTGTTTCTTGCTTTTCCAGGACACAAGTGACTTTCCAAGGAAGATACAATAACCCGTCACTGATCGACGGGTAATGGGGCAACGTGCCCAATCTGCATCACAGTAACCGATTAAATGTAATTCACTTTGGGAAGAGAACATTAAGCCTTGTCCGGGTGCTTCTTTCAGATATTGGAGAAGGCGATGTGCTGCCTTAAGATGGTGAAGTTTGGGTTCTTGCATGAACTGACTGAGATTATTTACTGCATACGTAACGTCTGGCCTTGTAATGGTGAGATAGATCAGTTTACCAACCAAACGTCGATATCGAGTCGGGTCCTTGAGAGCATCACTACCCGTTGTTGTCAACACTAAATCAGGTTCCATGGGTACCTTGGCAGGTCTTACTCCAAGCAAACTAGCTTCCTCCAATATATCCAAGGTATATTTACGTTGGCAAATGGAGATCCCAGCCTTGGACCGTGCAACTTCGACACCAAGAAAATATTTTAATGGTCCGAGATCTTTAATTCGGAAACAACCACTAAGAAACTTCTTGAGTCGACTAATGGCTTCCTCATCATTTCCTGCAATGATCATGTCATCAACGTAGAGTAATACCACAGTAATAGATTGTCCACAGACCTGAGTGAATAACGAGTAATCCGCACGGGACTGTTGGAAGCCAATTTCTTGAATGGCAGATGAAAACGTTGGAACCAACTGCGAGAAGCTTGCTTGAGTCCGTATAACGATTTGTGGAGTCAACAAACCATGGTCTCCCCCTGTCGACGATATCCAGGAGGCGGTATCATATAGACTTCTTCATGCAATGCACCGTGAAGGAAAGCATTTTGGACATCCATTTGATGAAGAGACCAGCTGCGAACAGCAGCAACAGTCAAGAAACAGCGGACAGTAATGAGTTTAGCAACTGGAGCAAACGTCTCTTTGTAATTAATCCCTTCGCGCTGCGTGAACCCTTTGGCGACAAGGCGGGCCTTGTAGCGTTCGATGGTACCATCGGAATGGTACTTGATTTTGAAGACCCATTTACAGCCAATGGGTCGTTGGTGAGGAGGGAGGGGAACCATAGTCCAGGTGTGATTGGCTTCAAGGGCTTCAATCACAGAGTTCATGGCTACAAGCCAGTGAGGGTCATGACGGGCCTGCTCATAAGAGGCTAGTTCAACCAAGTGAGAGATGTTGTGGACAAAAGAGCAGTAAGCAGGAGAGAGATGGGAGTAAGAAACATACCGTTGAAGGGGATATCGGGTGCCGGACATGGTGGAAGGGATGACGCTGCGCTGAAGCAAAGCAGCATGATGTGTCTGGTAGTCACGAAGATGGGCAGGTGGGTGTTTAATGCGGTCGGAGCGGCGAAGAGAAGGAGGTTGCGAATGTGAGGGAGCAGATGCTGGCGAGGGAGGGATGTCTGGCGAGGGAGGGATGTCTGGGGTGAAGGAGTGATATCGGTAGTGGGAAGGAGGTCAGGAGTTGGAAGGGGTTGAGTTGAGAGGAGTGCAGGAGTGGGATCGTCATGAGGGATAGGTAAGACAGGGAAGTCGAGGTCTTTTTCTGGTGGTGAGGTAGCAAGGGGGAAAATATGCTCATGAAAGATGACATCACGAGAGGAAAAAACGCGTTTGCTATCAAGGTCATAAACACGGTAGCCCTTTTGGCCAAGGGGATAACCCAGGAAGAGGCAGCGACGAGCACGAGCATCAAATTTGTGGGAGGGGGTAAGGTTGGTGGCATAGCATAAACACCCAAAAACCTGGAGATGAGAGTATGTAGGTAGTGTCCCATGCAAGAGTTCATAGGGAGATTTGTGGGAAAGTAAGGGTGCTGGAAGGCGATTGATAAGGTAACATGCAGTTTGTATACTCTCCCCCCAGAATTTTAAGGGTAGGTTAGCTTGAAATCGTAAGGCACGGGCAACGTTCAAAAGATGGCGATGTTTGCGTTCAACTACCCCGTTTTGTTGAGGGGTGTGTGCACATGTGTGTTGAAAAAGGATGCCATGAGTGTCTAAAAACGAACGCATAGATACAAATTCTCCCCCATTGTCTGCACGAAGGGTTTCAATGTCACGATGAAACTGGGTTTTGACCCAAGAAAAGAACGAGTGCAACAAGGTTTATGTATCTGATTTAAATCGCATAAGATGAACCCATGTGAAACGGGTAAAGTCATCTACAATGGTGAGGAAGTAACGTGCCCCAGAGTGTGTATGGATTTTATGTGGCCCCCAAATATCACAGTGGATCAAATCAAAAGGAGCAACTGATTTTATTGAACTGGAAACAAAAGATGAACGAGTTTGTTTTGCTAAAGGACAAACATCACAAACATGTGTAGAATCAAAGATAATTTCTGGGATAGTCTGGGATAAAGAGTGAAGGGGAGCCGAGGATGGGTGCCTAAGACGTTGATGCCAAAGTGCCGAGGTACGTTTGACATGGTGAGCGAGATGAGGGTTTTGTGTTGGAGTGAGGTAGTAAAGTCCATCAAACTGCTTGCCCAGGCCAATCATCCTCTTTGTAGCCATGTCCTGCACAACACAAAAACCCGGGTAAAATATCACAATGCACTTCAATGCCCAGGTCAACTTACTCACAGATAACAAATTCACATGAAATTGTGGCACATGTAAAACTCCATCAAGAGTTATCTCGGGGGACAATTTAATGGACCCAATGGTTTCAATCGCAGCCTGTCCGCCATTTGGTAAACCAACAAAATCATGTTGGGTTTTAGTGTGATTATGGCTGAGTGATAAGTGAGAAACATGATCTGTGGCCCCGCTATCCACGATCCAATACAATGTTGGATCATAATGTGCAAAATTGCAGTTGGGTGTATAGATACCTGTTGCATGTGCAAGGGGCAGATCAGTACCATTCTTATTGCGAATGAGAGCTATGAGTTGGTTGTACTCCTCGGTTGTGAACGTTGCATCAAATTTGTTGGAGGTTGTTGCTTTGGTAGCTGGCGACGGTAATGCTTCAACATTGTTGGAAGTTGGAGGTGCACGTCTATTTCTGGGCTGCACATTCTTCCCGTGCCATTTGTGTCCTTCAGGGAATCCAATAAGGAAAAAACAACGTTCGACTGGATGTCCTCCGTCACAGTAGCTGTATTTGAATATCTTCCGTGAATTAGGGTTGTTGGCATCATAGCCTCGTTTTGGTGCTGTCGAATGATTGGTTTGCATTGCATGGGCGATAGGTTCACGTCGATTTACCACATCCAATTGACGTTCATGTTGAAGAACCAATCCATGGACTCGTTGTGTATCTGGAAGTGGGCTCATCATTAAGATAGAACCTCGTATGATTGAGTAACTCTCGTTCAGACCCATTAAGAACTGCATGACTTTCTCTTTTTCTTCCTTGTCTGCATGTGCCTTGGATCCCTCGCATTCACAGGCAATGGGCCCATGATATGATGCTAATTCATCCCAGAGAGCTTTCAATTTTGTGTAATAATCTGAAACAGATAGCTGTCCTTGTCGGTGTTCGGCAATTTCTTGTCGAATTTGATAGATCCTGGAATCGTTTCCTTGCGAGAAACGATCCTCAAGATCTCTCCATGCTGCTGATGCAGTTTTGCAATAGAGTATATTGTGGGCAATGTTGCCATGCACGGATTGCCAAATCCAGGACAAGACCATGTCATTGCATCTCTGCCAAATTGGATACTTGGCATCAGTGGTTGCGGGATTCTTGATTGATCCATCAATGAACCCTAGTTTGTTTTTGGCGCTGAGGGCGATTCGCATAGAACGGCTCCACTGTCCATAGTTGTGTCCATCAAGAAGTTGACAAGACTTGGTGAGTCTGAATGATGCAGAATGAGAGGATCAGATACATGGGGTATCGTCTCAGTTGGTCTTTCGTCGCCCATGGTGGCTGTGTTTAATGAAGATGGACCGGTTGTGTTTGTGGCGGAAGCAGAATGAGCTTTCTAGAGTCACCAAGATCGGTGCTCTGATACCATATTAAACTTGGATCCAATCTTTATTTTTGAATAATGATCTGCTGCAATTGCAGCAGAGTTTTATACACAATTTACTACACACGCATGCAAATAAACAAAACAACTGAAAGTGGCATCCTTGCTGTCTATGAAACATCACATGCAGTGGCCTTGCTGTCCACTATGTATGTGTCCTTGTTGTTTAGAATAATCATACATCCTTAACGTGGGAACCATGTTCTGAAATTTTCTCGCGTTTTCCCAGTCCCCAGACAAACCCTAACCCAAAAAAACCCACAATCCTTCGCTGTAAATTTCCCGCATTGCCCTTCAAACCATGGCCTCCAGCGCCGTTAACGTCAAGCAAGAACCCTCCGAGAAACCCTACCAAATCCCCAACCTTCTGCCAATCCCATTAAGCAGCGATAGTAGCAGTAGCAGTAGCGCCAGTTCCGTCAATTCTTCCGACATCGAAGACCTTGAGACCAATTCCTTGTTCGATTCCGTGACGAGCAAGTTGAACGGCGACGATCGCGATTTGGCGGATGGAGGGGATGATGCTCCGGCGGCGAAGAAGGCGAAACGCGACGGTGAAAGGGGGTTCGTGTTGCCGGTAGGGTTTCTGCGTCCTCTCCCGCCGTTGGAATTGTCCAAGGAGTTGCCTCTGGCTCTGGTTTTGCCCACCTCGACAATGTGCTTGCCGAGTGGGTCCGGTTGTAATAACCAGGTGGGCCCGGTTATAAGGGGATGCAAGCAGTTTTGGAAAGCAGGGGATTATGAGGGTGACAGTGGAGGCATTGCCATTTCTGGGTTTTCGTCTGGTAAGTTAGTGCTTCTGGCTCTTTGTTTTTGTTTACCAAGTGTTTGACAATTTGTTTTCTTCCTCTGCAAGTCTTTTTTCATTGGAATTTTGCTCTACATGTCTTTGTTGGAGTGTTTTAGGAGAGTCTGATGGTAATTTGCTAATCGTTTTTGGATGTTTTTGGATTTTGCAGCTGGCATGGACCATGTTAGGGTTCATCCCAAGTTTCTCCATTCAAATGCAACCAGCCATAAGTGGGCTCTGGGAGGTACATTGTCACTGAAGTTCTGAACGATGGATTACTTGTTTTTTCATTTCCCCGAGTGAAAAGAATTTGGTTATGCAATACTGGAATTTGGCTGACTGTGATCTTCTGTTTGCAGCTTTTGCGGAGCTCCTAGACAATGCTTTAGATGAGGTTATTGAACATATATTTTCTTTTTCCTTTTCTTTTCTTCAAAAATTTAAGGAATATGGAAGTGCGTCTTGACTATTTATGTTGGTGTAGGTCTGCAATGGGGCCAACCATGTTTGTGTTGACATGGTGAGAAACAAGAAAGATGGTAATGAGATGTTGATGGTTGAAGGTATGCTTCTCCATAGTTTTGTCATATTTCTTCTCGCGCATGGTGAACTATTTGTATCGATAGGGTGCAGGCATTACCATTTATGATTTCTAATTGGTTCTTAGTTGACTGATTTAGTAGTGGCCTTTATTTGCATATACTGTTTCGATATTAGTTATATTGGTATCCAGGGACCAGGGTAGCTGTAGGTATCACAAAGTGGTGTTCGCAGTTCCATCTGTGTTCTAAGACATATGTGCTCAGCTTGAGTTTTTAAGATCACAATTGCTTTTCCCTTCCCTATTTTTTTTTTTTTTTTTTGCTTTGACTTGAAACATCTCAACTCTTTGTACAAATGATAATAGTTGATTTTTACATTTTATTAACCTTGTTTTTACTACAGATGACGGTGGTGGGATGACGCCTGAAAAAATGCGACAATGCATGTCTCTTGGGTATTCTGCAAAAAGCAAATTGGCAAATACTATTGGTCAATGTGAGCTTCTATATTGCTAGCATTATACTATAGAGTTTCCTGTGTAAATGGGTAGAGAATAACTGCTATAACAGAGAAGATTGTTTCACTAATAATTTTCTCTTTCTTTTAATATTTTCTTTTTCAGATGGCAATGGGTTTAAGACTAGTACTATGAGGCTTGGAGCAGACGTAATAGTGTTTTCTCGTTGTGAAGGGGAGGATGGGAGAAGGTTTGTTTTTAATCTGTCTCTGTTAAACCCTAGCTTGGAAACTTGATTCATTTGGTCTTAGAAGTCTGAAGTTTTACATGGTTGTAGTATAAGGACTTGCAGAAACGGCAGTCTTTTGTTACTTTTTATTTTGTCATCTGCCTCATGTTTTTATTTTGTCAAATTGAAAAGTAACCGACTCATACTCTTTTCTCTTAGACCGACACAGACCATTGGAGTGCTATCCTACACCTTTTTGAGGGTTACTGGAAAGGAAGATATTGTGGTTCCCATGGTAAGCAGAGTTTCTTTTTTTTCTTTTTTGGTGGTAAAATAATGACAACATTTTGACCATCCCTGATTTTGTAGCCAGGCTTTTGGGTTTATAGTTTTGTACTGTAACTTTCATAATTATCACCATACGCTACTTAATCCTTTCCTTGTATTGTGATTTTTGAACCATATTGCTCTGATCAAGTCAGTATGTTATTACTAATGCATGTCTTAAAGTTTAAGACTTATTAAAAGATGAAATAAAAATAATTCAGACGAAAGGTAGCTTTAAATTTTTTATAATGATGTGCTTGTTACCACAAGTTGTGATGTTATTTTTTCCAGGAAGTTTAGTTAAGGACCATTTTTAATAAATTAGTGATGCATTTTGTAAGAGAAGCTTATCACTGGGAAAATTGGAGAAATGATCTTAATTATCAGTCTCGCATTAATTTGTCTCCATTATTCCATTAATTACGATTTATTTTTACTGTAAGGTTGATTATGAGAAAAGAGGCCAAGGTTGGAACAAGATGATGCGGGGTTCTCCAGATGACTGGCATAAGAACTTAGCAACCATAGTGCAGTGGTCTCCTTATTTAAGCGAAGAAGATCTTCTTCAGCAGGTAATTCTTAATTTTTCTTTTCAAATTCTGTTTTTGAACTTGGCATTTCTCATTTGGTCTACTTCCCTTTTGCCTTTTCAAGTTTGTAGCATAATCTGACTATGAGAGAGAGAGAGAGAGAGAGAGATCCAACTTACTGTGTTTTTGCTTCTTATTAATGCACAATATTCTACTCTTAAGGTTTGGTTTGTAACCATTATTGTTGTCTCAAATTTTGTATTATTTATATCTTTTTGAGGCTTGGGTTGATGACTCATCCTCTTTTGCTCAAAATTGCTCTGAATAATACTTATTTTTGAGAAAGGAAAATATAGACTTCTTTAGATATGAGTGCAGGAATGTACATTGTAATGCATTCTTCAAGTTTCCAGTGAAACACCAAATGTTTTGCACAATTGTCACTACTTGTATTGATAACCACATTGACATTTCATAGCTATGTTTCAGGGCACCATTGTTTGTCTTTAATATTATGTCAAAACAAATTGTTACTTAGCTCCTTCATATGCTAATGCACTTGTTGTCCTTTGTCACTGTAGTTTAATCTCTTTAAAGAGCATGGTACACGTATAATAATATACAACCTTTGGGAGGATGATGAAGGAAAACTGGAACTTGATTTCGACACTGATCCCCATGTGAGATTTTGACTCTTTTTCAATTGATCGTTGTTTTTTATCTTAAGTCTTGTAAATTGTAGGGTACCTTCGCTGCACTTTCAGATTTGGGTTCTTATCTTTTGTGCATGAAATGACAGGATATTCAAATTAGAGGAGTCAATAGGGATGAGAAGAACATTCAGATGGCAAAACGGTATCCCAACTGTAGACACTTCTTAACCTATCAGCATTCATTAAGGGTATGTTTGAAGAACTCATTCAACTTCAACGAATGTCAACATTCACTGTGACAGAAACTGTAATTCTCGAAGAAGACAGTTTCACATACGATCTTACATCAGCAATCATAACCATAACATCTTTATTCTTTTTTTTTTTTTTTCCAGAGTTATGCCTCAATTCTTTATCTCAGGCTTCCATACAACTTCAGAATTATTCTTCGTGGGAAAGATGTTGAACATCATAATATAGTTAATGATATGATGTTAACGAAGGAGGTAACATACAGACCTCTGCAACTTCCGGAAGGACTGTCACCAAAATTTGCAAATGTAATACCTCCATAACTAATCTTGAAATAGCATTACTTTTTATGATTTTATTTTACAATATTACTGATTATTCCCTTATTTTTACAGATGACTGCAAATGTGACACTTGGTTTTGTAAAGGATGCAAAATATCATATTGATGTCCAAGGGTTCAGCGTTTATCATAAAAATCGACTGATTAAGGTTAGTGTCTCATTTAAATTGTTGTTGATAATAAGGCACAATACTTGCAATCTTGTACAGTGTATTCTGTTTTCTTCTCATATTTTGCCTGAAAAAACTTCATTATCAGCCGTTTTGGAGGCTGTGGAATCCTGCCGCAAGTCATGGTCGTGGCATTATAGGTATTTTGTAATACTTCTCAAACAGATTAGTTATTGTGTTTTTCTCGGAGTTGCATTGACTAATTGTGATATGGATTAATTTTGTTACCCCACTCTTGTCATCTCTCTCCGTGACAGGTGTTTTGGAAGCTGATTTTGTTGAACCAACTCACGACAAACAGGGCTTTGAGCGGACAGCTGTGCTTTCAAGACTAGAGAATAAATTGGTTAAAATTCAAAAGGATTACTGGTTTGTTCTTTTCCTCAATGCTGCTTAAGTACTTGAGGTTGTTTGTATGATTGTATCTCACTTACTGTGATCCATTTTTTCTAGGTATGCAAATTGCCAGACTGTTGGGTATGCTCCAGTAAGACGTACTACTGATTTTCCAGAAAGAGAACCTTCAGTGTCTGGTAGAAGGAAATCCTGTCGCGTAAATCAGAATTGCCATGGTTCTAGTAGTGGACGACTTAAGTCCAGTAACAAACTTGAAAAAGGATCATTAGCCGTAAATGCTTCAAGTGAAAATGGGAGCTGTTATGAGGCATCACGTTCTTGTATTGAACCTCAGCAAGATCCTGCTTCAGATGAAAGAGTCCCTCAAATGCTTACACGTTCACAGTCAAAGGCATTTTATTTTACCTTTACTTCTCACTCGTGTTTATTTCTGCTTCAGATCATATGATCACTTGTGCACATTGTGGTAGCAGCAAATACAAAAGAGTTAATAGATTAGTGTGAACCTTATGGTTAACTGTCGAGAATTAGACAGTTAATAGATTGTTGTGTACGCTAAATTTTACTACCCACTACCACAAGTTTGCTCATTGCTTGTATTTGCTCCCGTAAGCAGACGGTCGCTACAAACAGAGTGGGACAAGTTTCTACAGATTGCAATGCTGAGTGTTCAACCAAGTCGAAAAAGGAATCCCATGAAGCGACAGAAAGGTTCTGCAAAATTCAGTTCGCTTACGTTGTGTGCTTGTGCAAATAGTCTTTTTATTCAAAACTTACCATTTCATTGTTGTCCTTTCTCTTTGCAGTTTGAGGGAAATTGTCAGTCCAGCAATGGCTAAATTGCTAAACGAGCGCAGTTGTGAAAGGTGCAAATCTCTTGGGACTGAAGTAAGTGTGCTAGCTTTAAATAGTTATCTTAAACCGTACATTATTATGTCAATTAAATTTCGATGCTCATGCTTTTCATTTTTCATTTTAATCAGCTTCAGCAGGCAAAAGAAAAAATAGAACAGTTGGAGAAAGAGCAATCGGCTTTCCTAGAAATAATAGTGCAAGAAAAGGCCGAGCGAGAACAAGAAGAGGAAAGATTAAGGAAAAGCCTAACGGTGGGGATATATCACAAACCGCTCTCTGCATCTTCACTTGTCCATTCTCTAAGAAATCTTTTTTTCCCTGGATGCAGGATGCTTCTAACACGATCTGCAAGTTGCTTGAGAAGGTGAAAGAGCTAGAAGGAAGGAAGCTACAGAACCCTAAAGTTGAGCATGAGTAAGGCACAAACAGCGCTAGTGCCCGTGCTTTGATTTACATGTATCTTGCCGTACATATATTCTCAGAACCAATGAATTCCGTGGTCTAGAAGGAAGGCTAGAGTGTAGTTGACCTGAATATTACATATCAGGATTTGTGTAGTTCACCTGAAAAACCTGTATTCACGTTGTCTGCTAAATGTTAAGGCAATGCGGTAATTGCGTAATTTTGACAGCATTAACATTGCAGATTAGGAAGAGCAAGTAGCAAGCTTGAAGTACGATTGGAAGGGCTTTTTGGTTTGGGAGTCAGTATGTACATTTTTATAAGAATTTCTTTTCGGCTTAACTAATTTCCAATGTTTAGTTCATTGTTGTAAGTAATAATTGCACAGAAATATATTTTAAATTGTCTGTCTTTAGTTTCTGGTGGTAGCTAGTCTGTAGTTTCTTGGTGTAATGGTCCTCACCTTTTCGGAAGAGGATAGGTGCCTCGCACGCGACCATTGTCAAATAATTAATCTTGCCTAATCTTTCTTCATTTGAAAACAAAAATAATTATGTCAAAAGTACAGTTACCATTTTGGCTCGAAATCACTTTTGGTCTATGTAGTTTCGTTGTTTTTATCAACAGAGAACTATTTCTACATTCCTCGTTTCATCTCCAGCACTACGTATTTTCTTAGCAATTAGGTTGATAATTCATAGGAGAATCAACTAATACATGCTAAAGGTGAAAATGGGAGTACGGTTATTACATCGCTTACCAGTTTGGTCATTATTTTGTTTTTGTTAGAAGTTTTGATGGATGTTTATGAAATGACGATATTGATTTATGGTACCGAATTTCAAATAAAGTATTGATTGATTTTCAAGTTTAAGGAGTTTAGTTCACTTTAAAAGATCATTTCTGATAAAAAAAAAAAACCTTTAGCCACTTTGTCCTTAGGCAAAACAAATCACTAGTCACAGGCTGACAGAGACGGGATTGATGTAGAATATGTGTTAATTTTTTATCCAAATGTTTTCCATCGCAAACATAGACAAATAAGCTTTTCTGACCACGATAAACAATCATATATATGAAACACAATTATTTTAGGTATTGAAGCGAAATTGTTATTAGTATTACAAAAATCTTATTCTACACTCCTTAAGTGTTTTCATTCTAATTATACAAAATGAAGTGAAAAATGAAAATTTTGAAATGTCAGTAATAGTTTTCGTCTGAAAAACTATGGATTCTGGTTTTGTTGGGTAGTCTGAGGGAACGGAGGAGGAACATATGGTATCCAGGTCCTGGGATCTCCCAGGCTGAACGCAGGCGGCGGCGGAGGAGAAAAAACTGAAGGAATGTAAGGAATCCAAGTCCTCGGATCCCCCAAATTAAACGCCGGCGGAGCATGTGGGGCAAAAGGATTTGGTGCCGGAGGGAACTGCGGGAATGGGAAAGGCAAAGATGGCGGGCCCCGGAACGGGAACGGGAATGGCGGCAAAAATGGCAATGGAGGCAGAGGAGGAAAGGGCAGGGAAGAAAATGGCGGCGGCTGAGGCCATGGGAAGAACCCGTATGGTGGGAAGTAAGGGAGGAAGAACTTGGAGGAATTGAAGGAAGTTGCCAATCCACCCTCCACCTTCCTGTTTCCGCAGAGCGTGAGATTTTTCTTACGTGGTCGGAAACTCAAGGCGTTCATGCTGTAGATGCAGAGATTGTCTTGTTTCGATTTGACTGAGATTTCGTCTGCGGTGGTTGTTAAGGCGGGGACATTGCAGGCGGAGGAGGAGCTGCCTATCAAGGTTGCCTGGCACATTGACTTCATGGCAAAGCCACTGATGCAGTTGACTCCATCGACAGAGGGGATTTCCAGTTTGTAGACTCCGTACTTGTCTGTGGTTTTGTTGACCTGGAAGTTCATCTGTGATGCTGTTTTGCGGGATTTTGCTCCGAATTTGCATTTTATGAGGACGTCCACACCTGATCAGTTAACAAAACTAATAGAATGACTAAAAAATCATCAAAAAAAACTAAAAGTTACGCTTTTACGGCGTTCGACGGAAAAACTTAGAAATTAGGAAGTACTTGAACTTTTTTGTTATGTTTGAACGAGCGACTTTTAAAGTATCAATGAATTTTAGACTAAATTGTTAAAAATGCAATACGAGAATGTAATCATTGAACTACTCAAACACTACAAATCTCTCCCATACTTTTTGATAACATCTTGAAAGGTAATTTTTGAAATTTCTTACAATTTATTTTGCAGCGCATTCCAAAACGTACCATTAGTAAACATTTTGTTGTGCTTTTAACATAAGTGCTTATGAGCATAAGTGCTTATTTATGGATTCTAAATGAAACCATACTGCACTTTGCAGATTATTTACCTGGGAGAAAGTAGCTGCTCCTCGAGAAACTGTTGCTTAAACAGGTATCACAGTAAACTGCTCCCACAACGGTGATCCGAGCGGTTGGGGGTGTGGATCGAGCGGCCAGAGCAGGTGGGCGGATGGCAAGAGATGCAAGAAGAAGAACAAACGAAATGATGGGATCCATGGAAGAAGCTTCTACTGATTTAAATTAAGCAGCATATAACAAAGCTTATAGACTATTTGCTAGCTAGTCTGTGTTATATAGCTGGAGATTCAAGCTCTCTATGTTTAATGGAGCCCGTGAGTATTTAGTGTTAGGACCAACTGTAACCGGAGACATGAAATGCTTTATATATTCAGAACAAAACAAAGACATGTGAAGAACCCTTTTTGGCATGATTGTCAGGTAAGAGGGGTAGATCAGAGAAATTACATCCAAATGCTAAAGTGATGGTATTCTGAACACATCAAGTTTTACTGTATGTTTTAACGTGTACAGCTGATTATGACATTGTGTAGTTGTGCAGTAGCGTTATTAGGAATTTTAGAACATCATTGCTATCGGTTTTGGACCAAATCTTCCGTTAGCTTCAAGCATTCCATATATTTTCTTAAAGTCTCTTTCCAAGTTTTCTTAGTTTTTCCTCAGTTCCTCTACCCATTGTACCGCGAGCCGCTATTTCATGTTCACCTTTTCTAATCGGAGTATTTGTAGGTTTTCGTTTCACATGTTTAAACTACCTTAACTGATTTTCTCTCATCTTATCTTCAATTGTGACCATTCCTACTTGAGGGACCATTGCTTCAATTTATTCTATGTATAACACAGTTACTAGTATATAATTGAGTCCAAATTGACTCCTTAATTGATCCGACTTTGGTCATGAATTTAGAACAGGGCCAGCCTAGGCCTGTAGACGTGTCGTTCCAAAGCCCAAAAGTAAAGACAAGTTGAAACTGGAGGAGTAACATTTCTTTTGAAAGTTTTATTTTTCTTAATTTCTTACATCTAATGAATTTGCAATAGTATCCAATTAAAAGGATTGAACTTACTGAATTTATGGAACTGCAGATTTACCATTGCGGAAGTAAGGACTAATCACAAGATTTCACAACAGTATTTGGAGAGAATACTAAATCGAGAGGCCACGTAGTTAGATTTGTGCGACCACCTAACTAATAAACTGTTATATTCTCACATGAGTGGAAGTGGAACCAATACTGGAACGAATGAACTAAATATAGAGGAATATGCACCTGAGAGGGAGTAAGGTGAGACCAAGTAAGGCTTAAGTGCTCTTTTGAAGTTTTTCCCATGTTAAAAGATTCAAGACCCACGCCTTACGACAAAAAAAACACAATTACAATGTATTATCAACTTTTAGCGAACAAGTTTATGTTTAAGACAAATGCATTTATAATAAACTCATATATGGAACTTTAGTTATACAAAATTACCTTACACATATGGATTGGGTACAATTAATTAATTATACCAAGTAAATACACAATATTTCTTCATTTAGTTGGAAATTTACAAAAATGAAAAAACACAAATGGAGATGCAGGGGATCGAACCCTGTACCTCCCGCATGCAAAGCGGGCGCTCTACCATTTGAGCTACATCCCCAGTAGATGGTGAACTCTTTCGGTAAATAACTTAGTGATGTCAATGCCATTGTTTATGCTCAGTTTTTATATAGGTCAGTACTGTAATTATGCCTGATTAATTAGCTAGAGGTGAATAACACGAAGAATTAATGATAATTATACATAGAAGAATACAACAATTAATTTTATGCTATAATTATATTTTAGTGGCTGAATATTAAAAGGAATTATTCTGGTTTTTTATAGTATATCATTGTAATGTACATGTATGAGTCATAATTGTAGGGGTTTAAGCATCTCTGAATTCATGTATTTGTAAAGCACAATGGATCAAATTAGAGTCATTAGACGTTTTTTGATGAATGAAAGATTCAGAGTTTTGCTCTCTATTATTTTAGTGTCTTTCTCTTGTAAGATTGTTCAATTTTTGTTTCTAGTTTTCTGCAATTGTAGAATGTTACAAAAATAGGCTCTTTCAAGTTTTTCAGGTCTCTCCTTTCACACACAAACACACACACACACACACACACACACACACACACACATATATATATATATATCTGCGAGATTGGAGTAGAAAATGAAAGTGAAATTATCATAAATATATCCAAATGTAGTTAAAACTGAACATCATCATGAACACTCTCACTCTTTTCTATTCCATTTTTTTTGACTTGACCTGCATGTGATAAATTCGATGATGACGATCAGAGCCAGAGGGCCCCAGCCTCCTTGAGAAGTGGGACCAGGGACCCATTGATATGGGAAGCCATGACTCTATCCATGGCGCCAATAAGCTTGCCACCAATAAACACCACCGGAACCGCCGACGAGGTTCCGAGCAACCTCATGAGAGCCCTCTCGATCTCCTTCCCTCTGGGGTCCTGGTCCAGCTCGTACACCGTCGGATTCACCCCCATTCCGCAGAAGAGCCTCTTGACGGCGTGGCACATGCAGCAGCTGCTCACGCTGAATATCACCACCGCGCTCTTCGACGCCAGCCTCGCCACCCGCTCCAGTGGGTCCCCCATGCTCATCCTCACCGGCACGTAGTACCCCCATGACTCAGCAGCTGCCTGGTACTGCATCATGATTAACAATGTACTAATATAATCCTAATCTCTCCACTTATATAATTATTGATTATTTGGACCCAAAGATGAACGAAACACTAAACTAACCAAGTAAAAAAGTCGAAGATTACAAGTTACACCTGAGAGAAGATAAGAGAAGTTGTTCAGGGTTTGAAAACTGAAATTGAAAGAAGTTGGACAGTGAGGTGCGGATTTTATAGTCATGTTTGGGAGCGGTAAAATTGTAATAATGAAGGGTTGGGAGGGGTTAAGTGGGTTATATCGAGTTTTTTTGTCTGTTTGCTGTCGCAGGGCGTGCGAAGAGGGTGTCGTGGTTTTTGCTTTAAAAGGATTGTTGTCTGTACTACAATGTACAACGAGGGGAGAGGAGCGTAGACGTACGTGGACAAAATACATACTCGTATTTTGTGGCGGTCACTGGCGGAAGCGGCGGTGTCAGGAGGTGGAAGGCGGTGAGTGGGGTATTTTTGTCTACGGTCGGGAGTAGGGAGGGGTACTGTGTCAGCTCTATTTTAAGCTTAAATTAAGGGCTTTATTCAGATTATGTTGGAATTGAAGCAGGCTTTAATAAAAGGAGAGGCAGAAGGATTAGACGGCTGCGCTGGTCCTCCTTGTCGAGAGCGCTATTATATAAGACCAAAACTTCTTTTTGCAATCCTGACGTGACCCTTACGCGCATGTCTCTCTTCTTTTTTTCCTTTAATTATTCTGGTGTTTTTGGATTTTGGATTCTCTCAACAGATACGGTATTGGCATGGCCATTGCCCAAAGCTTGAAGAGAACAAAGAACGTGATCGTGATGATCAACGGTTCTTCTTTCTTGGGTTCTGCAATTTGACCCCCAAACAACTCCCATCCCATGAAAAAGTAGAACTGCGACATCTAGCAGCATGCCCTGCATGCATGCTAGTGTTTGAATTATTTTCATGTTTTTGATGTCTGTGGAGCTGTTACTTCCTGCTTAATTTACTACTTTTTTGCTTTTTCAAAGTTAATTACTATTATAAATAAGCCTAATTTAGTTTACTTTAGTGTTCATGAGGTTCTGCTAACGCATGCAACCCCAAACACTAAAACCCTCGTGCGCTAGTTTTTCAGAGTAGTGTGTATGTATTGTAATTGACTATTAATTTCTACCACTAACATTAGTATGTCCACTTGATATGTTTGTTGAGCAGTTGTCCTATATATATAATTAATTAGGCAAATTGCTAAGTTTTAATGATCGTATACAACTATGTGTCTATTTTTCAATTACGCAACTAGCAATGAATTAAACAAAGACACATGATATAATAAGTGATAGGCAAATTTTCTTTTACAATAGGGTTATCTTTTAGTTTCTATAGTTCTTATGCATATATATAGTACCAATTGAGTACAATTATATATATTTCCATTTCTTTTGCCACAGGACTGATTGTGAGATGAGAACATGAAAGAGACAAGAGCTATTTGTTTGGATTGTGCCAACTGAAAGAGGTGGGGAGACAACTCAAATACTGGCCTAAAAATATAAAAAGTCATGCCGTTCAAAATTAAATTCTTCTAAGATTCATTGCTCAATTTTGCATACTCTACTCCCACACATATAATTAAATACAATTGGCGACAAATAAATTTTTTCCTACAATCAAAGTATATCTCCTGATGTCTACATCTCTTATCTATGAATGTCATAGACATATATACCCCACCCGACAAATTAGATTTTCTCCTGAGTATGGCTTGGACCATATGTCCTTCATGTTATATAGTTTTCACCTAGCTTAATTATACACATTACCCCTTATCTAAATTAGTAGTGCACATGTAACGTTTGTCTTATATATCTATCTTTTCATCTTTTATTTGGTCGATTATATATACACGGAAAAATTAGATTTGGGTTGATCTGGGATTCAAATATATAAGATATATGTATAAAAACAACAGAAACAACAACAAAAAAGTCTGGAATTTAGTAGCGTGTAGGAGCAAAAGCAATGACAAAGTAAACAAACGGTTGACTTGGATGTTGGAACGATTATAGAGAAAGATGAAAAAGGAAGGCGTGGTCTGCAATACAGATGAAGTCGGGCGGCGGGCACAGTTCGCATGCCGCAGCAGGATCTGGGAGATCGTTTCTCCATTTATGCACATCTGGGTTTGATTTAGTTGAGGGTTCGGTGTATAGGTCCGACCACAGACATACTTTTGTTTCTTGCTTTTTCAGGACAAGTACCATCTCTGTGATTCTCTCTTCTCTCAGGTGTTGAAACTGGACTGGTTTTAACAACAGAATCTGGTTAGTCCAGCCGTTGAGCCGCAGTTAAGTCGAGGAGCCAACTCCAAAACTCAAAACTTTGTATAATTACAAATTCAATACTTTATGTATACGCGTATATACTACGCATGTATAAGTATTACATTTTAAAGTTCAGTCACTCCTCACCCTCAGTAACTTGAAAAGATTATTCATATTTTTGTTAATTCATGAAAACACGTATACTACAATAAATCTAGGGAATAGGCTTCAAAATTTGTTCTGAATAACTGAAGGCATGTTTAGTATCCTTCTTGAAATCGTATTTCATGACCAAAAATTAACTGATTTTTTTGTTCAAGGGCTAATTCTAAATGTCACTGAAAAACAGTGAAGGTAGCTAAATTACGTAATACTCATTAGTTTTAAAAACAAAAAATTAGATCCAATTATATTACCAAATAACCCTTTACTTTCTTTGTAATCAAAATATTAAGGTAGTTTGAATTACAATAATTAAAAGAGTTTTTATCACAAATAGTTCCTGAGATTGACCAAACTCATCATTTTGGTAATTCACTTTCAAAATCAATTAATGTCGTCTCTGACATTCATTGCCTCACATCAGTTTGGTCATTTCCATCAACTATTATGTTTGTTTGTATGCGGGATTCATAAATCCAATCAAATGGTGACACGTGGATTGCATAAGGGTTTTATCGCAAATGGTCCTTGACATTGATCCAACTCCTCATTTTGGTTCCTGAGTTTCAAAAATCGGTAAATTTGGTCCCTGACTTTCACTACCGCGCATCAATTTATTCCCTCTGTTAATGTGGTCCCACTAATCCAATTATATGGATCAACGTGGATTAACTATAAGAATTTTTTTTTTTTAAGAGTGAACCAAAAGAAGAGTATTTCACATTGACATTTTTCTTGCATCCCACAACCCCAATTGGAAAAAAAATTCAATCTAAATTCGATAAAATCAAATCCAAATTCAATTCAAATTTGATAGGCTTTAGGATTATAACCAACTAGAAAGAATGAGGAGCGAGTTCAGGAGGCCAAGTACTTTAGTGGTGTCATGGTACCTTCCTTTTCCTTTTGAGCATACCCTGATGAAGACGACGATGACTTTTTTATTTATTTTAGTTTTGGTTTTTAGTTTCTTATTTTACTTTTAGTTTTAAATCTTAAAAAAAAAAAAAAAAGTTTCTTAGTTAATCCATGTGGTGCCATATGATTGGATTAGTGGGACAAAAAATATTGACGAAACTTTAACGGAATGATTAAATTGATGTGCGGTATTGAAAGTAAGGGACCAAATTTATCAATTTTTGAAACTCAGGGACCAAAATGAGGAGTTAGATCAATGTTAGGGACTATTTGCAATAAAAACCCTTATTTTGTATAATCCACTTGTCACCATTTCATTGGATTTATGGGTCCCACATACAAACTAATAGAATAGTTGATGGAATCTTAACGGAATGACCAAATTGATGTGCGGTAGTGAATGTCAGGAACGACATTGATTGATTTTGAAAATGAGAGACCAAAATGATAAGTTTGATCAATCTCAAGGACCATTTTGATAAAAACCCTAATTAAAAGTATAGGACATACAATGAGCAAGCACACATTTTTTTTACCATCCTTGTATCACACATTAATTGACCATCGATCTGCTTACGATTAATGTATTTCAATCGTATAAATTACATAATTGGATGTCTTTCGAATGTCACTTTATTAAAAAAAAAAAAAAAAAAAAAAAAAAGAGTTTGAACATTGTTTAGTCGGTCATTCATATTAGGCAATAGACAGATTGACATATTACAATTTATAAGGAACCAAAATGAACAACATTGTGGCCACTTAGTACTACGGTTTAGTAGTATTCCTCTTCACGTATAAGTGAGAGGTTTAAGGTTTGATTCTCTCCAAAAACGAATTTGAACCATATTATTGCTAGTCCATTGTGAGGCTAAGCTCCACCTGCTCCTCCTTAATATAGATAATATCGTTTGTTAAAAAAAATGAACAACATTGTGGTGCTTTAGTATAAAGGTAAAAATGTGGTTTTTCGTTAAAAGAAAACAGTCCTAAGAGTGTTTCGTTAAAACTCCCTATAATATTATATAAATACACACAAAACAGATTAACCTTCTGTTAAAAGATTTTCTATGATCATAATCAAACAAATCCAAAATATAGTTTACAAGACATATAGTTCATCTGCAAAACTGAAGAGAAGAATACAAAAACAACAGAAAAATATTTGATCTTTGTCATCAGAATCGAGCAATTGAAATATTTCCCACCATGCATGAATTATCACGTAGCTCCATCAAAGACATATTATTCATCATGTCCTCCTCTTTAACATAGAAGTAGGGTTCCCATCAAACAAATCATCAATCAAATTCTCAATATCCTCCGGTTGGTACTTTATATACTTCTCCAACTGCCTCCCTCCCTCCAAGTACTGCTTGAACCTACTCCAAAACGACCGGTAGGCCGGAATCATCACCGACGACACTGAAACCCTAAGCTCCGACTGAAGCTGCTCGTCGCTCACCACCCACGTGCTCTGCGTCTTGTGTATCTCGTCGAACAACGCGTTGAAGCACTTAAACCGCTCCTTGATCACCGTCTTCGACACCTTCCCTTTCACCTGCAAACCCTCGTGGTTGAGACAATGCAAAACCCTACCCCACGTCTCCCGCTGATAGTTCTTATGGTATCCCCTCAAGTCCGTCGACCGCTTCCTGCACCACGTGTCACCCATCAAATGGTGGATCTCCGCGGACCCCTTCACTTTCTGCATAATGTAACGCCCGTTGTTCATCAAGAAGATGTACCGCAATGAGGGGTCCCGGTACAGTTTGGACTTCATCTCCAGGTTGGCGTCCAACATGTCCATAACGGTCTGTAACTGCATTTGGAACGGTGATGACGTCGTTCCGGGCGTGCCGTGCTCTTTTTCGTACTCCACGAACACTTGCTCCAACGAGTCCTTGTACTCGCAGGCGTATTTTAGATAATTCATGACGTAGCGCGTCAAGGGGTGCACTGCGCCACTGGGGACCGGGGTTTTTCCATTGTCGCTTTTGATGGAGTTTTCGAGATCGCAGAAGATGCTGACGGCGGCCTCGCCGAGGCGGTTCCTCGCTGCCTCGGCCTCCGTCACCAACTCTTTTCCGATCTCCTCTGGGTACGAGTTCCGGATAGCCGGGACCAGGTCCCGAAGCGTCTCGTACATGTCAAGCATCTTGAACAGCTTCTCCGGTGACCGCTTCGTCAAGACGACGGCGTCGGCGAAGTTGAAGAGCTGGATCGCGACGGCGCGGATGAGGTTGCAGAACAGGGACTCGGACAACGACTTGTGGCTTGCGAACACGGCGTCGCAGAGCTTCCGCTCGCCAGACAAGAGGACGGAGGAGCAGAGTTTAACGACACTGATCCACGTGGCGATCTCCCCTTCCAGGGACTCCCACTGCATTCTCTGGACCTCGTCGATGGAAATGTTCTCGTATCCGAGATTGTTGAGCGCCGATTTGAACGCGTTCCGCCGCAAGATGCTGTAGACCAAGCAGCACTCATTCTCGTAGCCAGCGGCGATCATGGTGGAGGCGATTTTGGTCATGGTGGTGATGCTCTCCTCCGAAAGCGAAGGAAACTCGTCTAATTTGTCAGGTTCGGATTCGGGTGGTTGTGTTTGAATGGACCGACACGAATCGTGAGCGGAGCTGCTGCTGTAGCTGTTGAAGGAGGAGAGCTTGGAGGTGATCCGACTCGAAAAGCTGTGGTCCTGGTTATTATCCGACTTGGCAGTGCTCGGCTCGTGCTGATCGAAGATGAGAAGGTTACGGAACTCCTCGTCCAATAAGGCCATGGCACGTTGCAAGACGGTGCCGGTCCGATTCAACGCCATGGCGGTCGTGGAATTGGAAGGGAATTGCTCCAACACCGTCGCCACTTTGGAAACGCGCGTCACGGATTCAACGAACGGCTCGTCGTCCTCCTCGTTCTCACCAAACCGGGCCAGGCCTCTGCGGTATTTTGTTATCATGGAGTCGACCGCTTTGGATAGCGACTCCACTGACGCGGGGACCACCTCCGGCGGAGTCCATGTTTCTTTAGATTCGGAAAAGGTTTCCAGGAAGCGGTCGACGTCGTCCAGAATTTCCTCAAAGGTCAGTTCGGGCGTAGGATTGGAGGAATTGTTGAGGTCATTGGGACGATCCTGGGCGTCGGATTCTGGTGGGGCCTCCTCATCGATGGTCTCGTATCGCTGTCTCGGGGTGGCGGGACTCAAAAAGAGATTCTTCTTGCTGGAATGTCTTGGAAAACTGACGGACTTTTCAGGCGCCGCTGCATTTTTCTCCATCAAGTCCGTTCCGTTCCACCCGGTAATCAATTTTGATTAGCCCTAAATCAATTTGATTAGCCTCTAATCAAATTTCAAGCAAAACAAAAGAAAAAAGTTATTCAAATCTGTGGAGAAGAAAATGGGGGAGTTTTGGGAAATGGGAGAAAGTGGAAGAATGAGGGATCCACAACGGCAGGGAAAGGGAACGAGAGAAGGAGAAGTATTCGGAGGGAGATGGGAAAATGAAGGGGGACGTACGGATAGGAATGGATTTTGATTTGTTTTGTGGGTTGGGACGTTAATCTTTTTTTGGGGCGGGGGGAAGGTGGTCTGTGCACCGTTGACCTGTCGTTTGTGCTTCCCACGACTAATCCACTCTTTCTGTAACACTACTATATGATTAGAGGAATCCAATCGTGCATCAATTTGGCGCTAAATCAGGTTGTGACTTGGCAGGAGTGGTCACGTTGTGTAGTTTTCTAATTTTCAATGTTTGTCACGTGTTTCCTGGATAAAGCGAAAAAAAAAACATGTTTGTCACATGGTGGGCTTTGAATTCGAAGGAGCGGTGCGGGTTAGTTCGATTCAGTTCTCAAATCTCGATTAAATTAATTAATCATTAAGCGGTGTAATTTTGTTTTTTAACAAATAATAGAACAACTTATATTAAATGTATTCGAAGGAAATTTGAACCAAATATGGAACAACCAAACCAAACAAGTGACCGGTTGTTCCCCGATCCAGTCGTATGCAAAGTTGGGATATTTGCGTAGAAAGTCGGGAATTTCGAGAAAAAAAAACTAACCTCTGCAATTTTCGGCAAGTTTTTCAGATTTGCATGAGCCAATTTTCATATGAACGGTGGATAGCCAACATGTGCCACCACCATCAATAAGTGTGACAGCCTGTCCCGGACTTTTCGTACCGTAGGGGTAAAATGACGGTTTTGCCCCTAATGGATAATTGTTGTTTGTGTGGTTGTTTTGGGTTTTTGGTTGGTTGCATCCCAACCACACATCCATCATCATCCTCATCCCTCTCTCCTATTCTCCCTATCTGTCCCGAGCCCTCTCTCTCTCTCCCATTCCTATTTTCTTGTACGGACGACAACCAAAACCCTTGAAACCTTCACAGATCAAGGAAACAAATTACACAGTTGTGTTCGTGAGGTCCTTAGGAGTTCAACCATACCCATTTCAGGTAAGGATACCTTCGTTTTCACGTCGAACTCGGGATCCCTAATTTGGTCACTGTTCATGCGCACGTTAATTCTTGTGTTTTTGGGAATTTTAAGCATGTAGGAAGCTTGGTGAGGTTCTTAGGAGGCTCGGGGTGGTTCGTTTGAAGGTTTTGGACGTTGGGATCGTGAGTTGCAGGTTTAGCCGGAGTTGGTGGTGTTTTCCCGACGAGATTCCGTGGGTTTTAGTGCTTGAAAGTGGTATGGATTTGTTCCTCTTGTTGTAAGCTTCATTTTGGTACCAATTTTGTGAAATTTGGTTGAAAAACGAAGAAGATACGAAGTTTAGAAATTTTCCCGGTTTTCCGGCGCTGGCGATGGCGCCGGAGTTTGGGCGGAGAAGATGACGGAATATTTTGTCAGTTTGGACGAAATATTCCTAACGGCATTAACGGTATCAGTTAGATTTAACGGAATATTCCTGATGGCGTTAACTGACGTCGTCAGTGTGCCAGGCACGTGCTTGCGTGTGGCCGTGCCTTGGCCGGCGCGTGGGGGTTCGTGCGGCGTCAAAAAATTATTTTAAAAATATGAGGATGTTCGTGAGGTTGAGTAGATCATGTTGGTGTATTCATACACCCTATTTGAGCTTTGTATGAGAAGTTATTTCGTATGGTTGGTTATGTGCTTTAAAATTAACGTATTTTTAGTTGTTTCGCATATAGGTGAGACCTATCCCGAGGACGAGCGCGGTCACTCGAGGCAAGGGGGTTACGACCCTTCTACATACCAGTGAGTGGGCTTTTGGTTTTCCGTATATACCTATATACTTATGTTTTTCCCAGAAAGTGAAATGAAACGTTTATACGTTTATATGCCATGCATTATGTTTGCCATTTAATTATGCATTATTAGTTGCATATATATATGTGTGTTGGTGCTGCGGACGCACAGGTAAGTGCCAGGTGAGTGGTTTATGTTTATGTTCATTAGTGATTTGAGATGCCTAGAGAGCTCATAACCTGCACCCCCGGTGTTAGTGCCCCCGCCCAGAGTTGGGCACAGTCTTTCATGTGATGTTCACCTCTCGCACCACATGCTCATCTTGGATCTAAGTTAGGTGCACAGTCATGTCGTACAGACCACTTTAGGTGGTTCCGACTCGTAGGCGACCCGCGATTATTCGCCCAGTCTTCACGTGATCGTAGCACTTGAGTGTACTTATTATACACCCAGTCCTGTCGTACAGACCACTTTAGGTGGTTCCGACTCGTGTGCAGGTATAGTTAGTGAGTTGGAGATTTGAGCTCTAGATTCAGCCATACAGGTCACGTTAAATGACTCCGGCTGACCTATTTCATGGCATTGTTTGATATTACCTGAGTACTTGCATTTTATTTCGAGGTATTTGGCATGGCATATTTCTGAGCATGATTTATATATATATATATATATATATATATATATTCTATTTTTCTGGGAAGTATACAGGTTTTACGGCGAGGGGTTATAACTTTGTTTTAGAAATGGTTTTTGAAAAGCTTTGTTTTTGTCCACTCACACTTTCTGTTTTGCGCCCCTCCAGGTTCTAGTTGGCTAGCACTTGTGGCGGCTCCCCAGAGGATTTTCCCGGCATATCTGACAGATTATCACCAGTGTAGGACCACCTTTGGGTGTGTTTATGTAGTGTTGTTTCTCCCGTACTGCATTAGGTCTTCCGTTCTCTGAACTTTGTTTTTCACACTTACGCTTGCACATGTATGTTCTTACTTTGTGTATAGCTGGTTTTTATTTATTCGTACTTTTATTTTTATTTTTTAGCTTCCGTACTGTGCACATGGTTACGTCACTTCCACGTGACGGCCAACACGCCCTGATCTCGGTCGGGGTGTGTCAGTAAAACCGTCTCACTCTCAGGAACTCTGAGACAATTTTCGACGAGGTCCATGGATGTGCAACGACGACACATCTTTTGTGAGCCAATCTCACAGAACATCAAATACTTCTAGACAAGGAATTCAAACAGTAATAGCAACAGTGTGAAAGCGGGTTGGACTAGTGCAATCACGAATTGTTAGTGTGTTTGGTCGGAGACGGGTGCGAAAGGGGCAAATAAGCAATTCAACTTTCTTCTTGTTGGGGGATGGCCCAATTTCCATACATTATTTCTATTAACTCTTTCACTAACCGAGATAACATTCACAATTTGATTTTTTATTTTTTTAAATGAATTTCAATCAATGGTCCAACTACATGGGGATCTGATAAAAAAAATATAATTTTTGGTCTGTTTACAAATAACTAACAACGTTAACAACTAGGTTCCAGTCACTAACATTGACTCATTTATTTGGCCTAAAAATAAGTTTTAACCCAATTTTTTTGAGTTGTAATATCTAGACATAGAAAACCTTTATAATGACCTGCATTACCAAGAAAAACACAGGTTTTGGTTTTTGGTTGTAGTTTAGAGCTGTTGTATGGTTTAAGTAGTGGAAATCATGCATAACAAAAAAAATTCAAATGATTAATGTCTGGAACCTGTTGAAACAACAATTGGTGAGGGTATTTCATTTGTAAAGTAGCACATGGCATTCCATTGATTAAATATGTAGCTGCAACATAAGTATGGAACCATAATTTAGCAGGTAAACTTACAGTTTGAAGCAATGTGATTGTAGTTTCTACAACATGTCTATGTTTCCTTTCTGCCAACCCATTTTGTCATGGGGTGTGGGGATAAGATCTTTGGTGAAACATGCCTTTTTGTGACAGGAAATGTTGAAACTTGGATCCTACATATTCACCCCCACCATTACTTTGTAAAATTTTGGGAGTTTTAACGAAAAACCCACGGTACTATTCACTTTAACGAAAAATCATATTTTTACACTAAAAAGTCAATCTGGTACTATTCACTTTACCTTTTATTTTGTCCTTATCATTAAAACTCAAAGTCTTCAAGCCCTTTTCATTAGTTTTCCTTAAAAATTTTGGTTGTGTAGAAAATTGAGTACTTAAATAGGCATAAAAGTGCACAAATGTTGCAAAAACTTCTAATTTATTATGTAAAGGGAAAACCCATGTATATCGAGTGCATTCATTTATGAAGGTTACGTAATACCTAAATCCTTCATGAGATAACAAGGGGGCTGGTCTTCATACATCGCTATGCAAGACCTCTAGAAGTTGTACAAACTTGGTTACAGGAAAATTAAATTGTAGCTTAGTAAACTTTCCTTCTAGACAAGGTGTACGTATTAATTGACATGTATCAAGTGATGTAAGGATATTATTTTGATGTAGAATTGCAGAAGTAATAACATTTGATGTATGTCCTAGTCTTTTATGCCACAAGCTTGTATTAACAGGTTTTGCTAAACAGCATATATGCTTATGAGGTAGTGCAGGTGACAACTTATTTGGTGTGTTGAAAGGAATAGGATAAAAGCCCTCTTTACACAACCCCTTAATTATGATTGTCCCTGTGGATTTGTCTTGAACCCATAAGAAAGTGTCATCACAAATGAATCGACATCTATTATCTTTACACAATTGATAGATGGATAACAAGTGTTGTGAGATCTTTGGAACATGTAGAATATTTTTCAAGGCAAGTGTGTTACTAGAAATAGATAATGTTGATGTGCCAATATGAGAAATATGTAAACCTGCACCACTTGTTGTGGTTATAGTATCATTCCTTTGGTATGGAGTAGGTAGATCCAAATTTGCTAACTCAGATCTCATATGAGAAGTAGCTCAAGTGTCTGCAATCCAGAATTGTTGCTTAGGTGTAGAAGGCTGATGCTGAGTATGCATGGTAGTAAGTTGGTGCAGGTGGTTTCCCTTGATATGCAAAGTTGCCTATGTGATAGCATTGCAGAGTTGAATGTCCAAATTTCCAGCAAATTTGACATTGAATTGGCATGTTAGCACTATAATGTGAAGAATTATGCCTTTGAAAACAATCAGCAGCAACATGACCTTTTTTGTTGCAAATATGACAAATAGGGATCTTAGAAAGATGTTCTGCATAACTTAATTGATAGGGTTTTGGGGCACCAAGAATACCAAGGCTTCCATTTGGTGGAGGATTATAAGATCTTGGACCATAGTTATACGATCTGCCTATTCCTTTTTCTCGAAAATTGTTCCCCTTGTATCTCCCATAGTTATAATACCTTTGATATGAATTGTTGTAGTTGTTAAAGGAACAATTCCCAAAGTTGTTTTCTGTGGTATTTGATCCACCAGCATGATTGTTAAAGCCTTAACTAGATGATCCAGAACTAGACCCTATATCAGTATACTGTGATGTTTCTTGACCAAGAACTAATTTTTTTCCCTTGTTTGATTGAGCGTCAGCAACCATTGTAGTTCCAAATGGTAAAGCAGAAGAAGATTCAAAGGACTAACCGATGATAGCTTCTTCTGCAAGTAATTGGGATCTGAAATCTTTGAGAGATATATCATTTTCCCTTCCTCTTATAACACATCTAAAAGTGTTGAACTCTGCAGGAAGCCCCTTCAGCGCAATAATTATCACATCATCATCTTCAAACATTACTCCTGCAGCTGCAAGATGATCTCTTGCATCCTTGATCTTTTGGAGATAATCAGACACAGATTCAGACCCTTTTTTATGTTATGAAGCTCAGTTTTCATTTGAAAGATTATAGCTTTAGTGACTATAGAGAATCTTTCAGTGAGATTCACCCACATCTTATGAGAGCTTTGACTGCTAATTATGGATTACATTGTTATAGTAGACAATGTTGCAATCAACAGTTGCATAAATGCACAATCGTGCATTTTACATACAAAGTAATCATCTTTTTCAACTCCTTCAATTTCAGAATCATCATCAAATTTTAGAGGACATTTTCTTGATCCATCAACGAACCCCATGATGCCATGGCTTTCAAGAAGCAACTTGATTTGGAAACTCCAAGTAAGATAGTTAGAGTCATCCAACTTCACTGTAACCGAAGTAGAAACCGTGGAAATGAGGTTTGTGATCGGAGATTGAACAATTCTCAATTGATCTACAGTCACCATTGTTGAACCTTTGAGAAGAAACTTTCACTGAGACATTTGATCAAACACGTAGAAGGCAATCGAAGAAGAACAAAATCATGAAGAACTCAGAGATAAGAGAAGACCTTAAATTTGTAGAATCACAGTAGTTTGCAAAACAGAGGATTAGAGAAAGAAAGCAATGCTTTTAATGGAGGTGCGGAAGCGCCAGTGCAGTTCCCCGCGATGATACCATGTTAATATTGATGAATTTGTTCTTGAGAGGTTCACAGAATGCAAAAGAATAAAGAGGGAGATAACTCGAAAAGGAGAAAGAGAGGAGAGAGAAAGTGAAAATGTATATTGATTTATTGATAAGCAAGCTATGATTACAATGGTTGTTATATATCTCTTCCTTACTTAGCTGATATTTAGCTAAAAACTAACTCTCCTCCTTATCTCAACTAACTTGTAACAACCTATAACAACTCATTCATTAATCTATTGACAAGTTTCATTTAGTTTGACCCTTGATCTTCTCTTCACTTGGATCCTTACA
Source organism: Pyrus x bretschneideri (assembly GCF_019419815.1). Lineage (NCBI taxonomy): Eukaryota > Viridiplantae > Streptophyta > Magnoliopsida > Rosales > Rosaceae > Pyrus > Pyrus x bretschneideri. Next base: position 5,086,172 of record NW_025999798.1, read on the forward strand.
TATGATTCGTTGGAGTTTTAAAAAATTTGCAATTTAACAAATCATTAAAATGTGTACGAACATAAATATATCTTTTAAAAACATATAAATACGTGTATGATACGCATATAATACACAAATTTATTAAGCTTTGGTACTACAATTCAATTTATTTACATTAAACTTGATGTTACTTTGATTTTTTTTTTTTATATATAATGCTACTTTAGAAATAAAGTTAAAATGAGGGATAAGACGCGTTGATAGCTTAAAGAATTTAGATTAACTTTACACGGCACAAACTTTACTAGAAGACGATAAAATTGACAGGCCTCCCACAAATGTTTTGGACAAATTAGGAAAAGTAAAACAAAAGGAAGATTACCTATATATGGGCTAAGCCTAATAGACTCGTATTTGCTAGTCAATCATATCACGTGGCGTTACAAATTTATTCATGTTACAACACGCTTATTTATATTTTTTATATATTAAGTTGGAAAATCATCAAACACGTCAACTTAACAGGCGATGTGGTGGTGGTCATATTCATAAATGTTTCTCATCTTTGAAATGAAGTTAAAAACACGAAAGAAAATGATAATTCTAAGAAAATCATATCATTTACATCACATTATACAATTTATTGTAGCCGCTTAATAAGGAATTTTCCAGTATGCTGACAATTGTTAAGGTTTGAGTACATTACTATTTGTAATCGTCGAATCTTTAATTGTTAAATCCTTGAATGCAAATCTCACATTTCATTAATTCGGTACATGCTATACATCGAAGTATAGCAAAGCTTTGGCCCTAATGTTGGTCCTGAAAGAAAAATGCATTTTTGTATGATATGAATCTGAAAAGTAAAATTCCGAACCGATGAATTGACAACCTCAGAAAGGGACCTTCAGTGCAGACTCTGACAGGCAAGACAAAAATTGGAATATCAAAGTTTTAGAATCTAGTTAGATAGAGCATGCCTGCCTCAGCCTATAAAAATGAATCATGACCCTCCAATCTCCTCCAATCTCCTCCGATCTCCAATCTCCAATCTCCCATCCCATTTCTTTTCTTTTTTGTATGCAAAGCATGCATTTGGAATACTGTCGGTGCTAATGCCTTGCTATTTCTAGATTATTTCCAATCATTCAAACCTTGGCATTTGAAAGATTGAAGAAAAATCACTCTCCATCTCCACATACATATGCATGGAAGATTCCCCATTTCCATTCACACGTATATAAGTGGAGACTGAGATTTTATATTGTTGATATGCTAAATTAAGGTATTTAATTATTGATATGCAGTGGTATTAGCGAAGACTTGAGATTTATAAAAATAATGATATGAGTAGTGACTAGTGAAACTAAATTCTCAAAGTATTAATAAAAAATCGAAAGGGAATTGTTAGACGCACTTTGAAATAATATCTCATACACTTCTTCAATGAATAAGAGAATACAAACTGACTATGTTGGAGTGCTAAGAACATTGCTCGGTTGAAAATGTACTAGGTATATTAGTGTCGATGATGACTATACTTAGTAAATATTATGAATTGCCAAATCCCAAAATGGTAAGAACCTCTATAACAATTTATAATAGAGATAAAACCTACTTGTATTGTTAAGTCTTACTTTTATAATTTTACTGTAGCCGCTTAATGAGGAATTTTCTAGCATGTTGACAATTGTTAAGCTCTGAGGACACTAATATTTGTAGTCGTCAAATCCTTAATTGTTAAATCCTTTAATGCACATTTTACATTTCACTAATTCAGTACATGCTATACATCGAAGTATAGCAAAACTTTGGCCCTAATGTTGATCCCAAAAGAAAAATGCTTTTATGTATGATATGAATCTGAAAAGTAAAATTCCATACCGATGAATTGACATCAGAAAGGAACCATCTAGTAAGATAGAGCCTGCCTGCCTCTGTCTACAACAATCAATCATGACCCTCCATTCTACTCCATTCTCCAATCTCCAATCCCATTTCTTTTCTTTTTTGTCTGCAAAGCATGCATTTGGAATATTGTTGGTGCTAATGCCCTGCTATTTCTAGATTATTTCCAATCATTCAAACCTTGGCATTTGAGAGATTGAGGAAAAATCACTCTCCATCTCCACATACATATGCATGGAAGATTCACCATTTCCATTCACACATCTACAAGTGGAGACTAAGATTTTATATTGTTGATATGCTGAATTAAGGTATTTAATTATTGATATGCAGTGACATTAGCGAAAACTTGAGATTTATAAAATGACGATGTAAGTAGTGACTAGTGAAATCAAGTTCCCAAAGCTTTAATAAAAAATCGAAAGGGAATTGTTAGACGCACTTTGAAATAATATCTTATACACTTCCTCAGTGAATCAGAGAATACAAATTGACTATGTTGCAATGCTAAGAACATTGCCCAATTGAAAATGTACAAGGTGTATTAGTGTCGATGATGACCATACTTAGTAAATATTATGAATTGCCATGTCACCAAATCCCAAAATGCTAAAAACCTCTTTTAACAATTCATGCAATAATTTGTTTAAAAATAATGCTAGGAATACCAAATTCTTAAATCAAATTTGTAAACTAAATGATGTGTTACCAATAGGAAATAAGCACATTAATCAATACTTAAATGATCATCCAATCATCAACAACCATATCATTTGGTTTACAAAATTTGGTCTCACTAGTGTTACCCTTTGTTAAAACCATATATTACATGAACCCAATCTCATCCAATTTGATGCACCATTACCATCAATTGTGTACCCATTATAAAATCTTAAGGAGTAAATCAATGACAAAATAAAATACAAGATCTTTCTCCATCCACAGACACAAAATATCATCGATGCCATTACAAATCCAATATGTTTAGTTAAAACTTAGAACAAACACCACAAACTCAGAACAAGATTAAAAAACCTCAAGTTGATCATCTAAACATGATGTCCCAAAAGTAAAAAGTTGGTACAAAATTGAATAATGTTCATCATGTTTTAATTGCTCAGTTGGTACTTGGTAGTGCTTTGCTGCTCAGCATTATATGCATCCACGGAGGACACGCATAGCGCCGCGTAGGGTGGGCCAATCCACGACGCGGACCCCATTTAGCCCGCAGATCCTCCCTCCCCCCTTTGTGTAGTCCGCCAATCCCGCCATTTGACACGTTTTTGTGCTTACCGGTTCAATCCCATTCTCCCACACCACTTGTTCTTCGGCCGGTCCAATCAAATCTTTCAACTTTCCCACAATCCCCTCCCCCTCTCTCTCTCTCTCTGCTTTCCCATTTGTCCCAAAAACAAAAACGTTGGATTTACCTCACTCAGTTAAAATCAAACTTCTTGCGAAAATCTAGAGTGGTACAGAGTTGCCATTTTTATTTTTGGTCAAAGTCTTTCAGAAGTTTAGAGAGAGAAAGAGAGAAGAAAGGGGGGGAGGGGGAGGAGGAGAGAAAGCCGGCTCTCTTTTGTTTTAGCTGCTCTGTTTCACTGCCCCATTTAATCACAGATTCTTTTTGGGCACTCAAAAAGGATTTTTCTTTTCGCTTCCTCTTTGTTATCGTTTCTGGTGTTTGTGGACTTGGATTCGTTTTGCTTTTGTCCCCTTTAGTTATATCGTCTGCATCTGCCTGCCCTGATTGCATCAAGAAACACCAAGAGAGAGAGAGAGAGAGAGAGAGTTGCCCAGATATTTGGATGGCCCTTGGCCCTCAGATGATGAGGTTGTCGTAAAAACTGGGATTGGAATATTGGAAGAGCAGCCTCCTCTCCTCTGATTGAGCTTTGGATTCATCTGGGATTTTAATAAAGTTTCAATCTTTTGTATTGGGAAACAGTTAAAATAAGGTTTTAATTGGATTTGGGGAAATGGGTTGTTTTCCTTGTTTCGATTCGAAGGAGGAGGAGAAGCTGAACAATCCAGCGGCAGAAATTGATGACAGAAAGCAGGGTCAACCAACGGTCTCTAATAACATTTCCAGATTGCCTTCTGGTCAGTTCTTGATTGCTTTTGCTTATCAATCCTTATTGTTTAGTAATTTGAATGTGTTACTGCTCGATCTGATCTGGGTTTTTTTTTTCCTGATTTAAATATAATTGTATGGATTAGTTATTTGGGTTTGTGTGTTAGTCCACGATTGATGACCTCATTGAGTGTTCGAGCTCTAAATTTGAGAGGTTTTAGGTAGACCCCACAAATTTCTGACATAGTTCATAAAGGAGTGTCTTTCTTTTGTAAAAATTGGATCTCACGATAAGTTTGATTGCCCAGGATCAATTTGATTGGTAATCAATGGTGTCCAAAGTTGTGGATGATTTCATACGTAAGTGAAGAACTAAGATAGATATTCATAATTTGATCAAACCGAATACAGTACAACTGAATTTAGTAAAATTTGCTTTATGTGGTTTATAAGATGTCAAATTTGAATAGTGTGGTACGTTTTTCGTATTGGGGTTATGGTTTATTAGAAATCCAATTGATTTTCGGTTTTGGGTGTTTAGCTTAACTCATGGTCCTATCTTCTTGTGTAGTCGAGACTGACAGGTTTGATGATACTTAGGGATCTGCACTAATTTGTTATGGTCGTATGTGCAGGAGTAGACAGACTGAGATCAAGAAGCAATGGAGGGTCCAGAAGGGAGCTGCCCAAATTGCCTGATCCAAAGGATGTTGTACCTGGGGGCCAAATTGCTGCTCAAACTTTCACTTTCCGTGAGCTTGCAACTGCAACAAAGAATTTCAGGCCAGAGTCCTTCATTGGGGAAGGGGGATTTGGACGCGTATACAAGGGGCGACTCGAGAGCACTGGTCAGGTAATTCCTTTGTTGTTGCATGATCTATTATTTATACACAGAACAGGAATTACAGGATGAGTTCAATTGAAAAGAAGCAAATGAAGGCAATAGGTACAAGAAACATAAGTCAGATACTAAACATTGATAAGGATTTTTTTTTTTTTAAATTACTGTAGCAATGATATAAGATGTTGCAACTCTATAGCTATATGAAGTATTAATCAAGAATGCTATGTTGTATTGTCATGTCAACAATAACGAGAATTGAATAACAAATGGCAAGGTTATAATGTGAGCAAGGCCATAGACTTATGTATCAGTGTCATAACTCATAACGATGGTTGTTAAACTTTCATACCGTATTTGGATTGCGATAATTCTGAATTCCATATCATACTTTCCACTCCATCTCTCCTCCTAAGTAAGATGCCAACGTTATAGAATGCTTATGGTATCCATTGTTAGTTATACATCCTGAAGGTCACTGGTGTGCTGCAAGATTTCACAGAATTAACTTCAGGCCTGGTTGAGGCGATTTTGATTATTTGACTTTGTTCTGACATTCACAGGTGGTTGCTGTTAAACAATTGGATAGGAATGGACTCCAGGGCAACAGAGAATTTCTCGTTGAGGTTCTCATGCTCAGTCTTCTGCATCACCCTAATCTAGTGAATCTGATTGGGTACTGTGCTGATGGAGATCAACGGCTTCTTGTTTATGAATTTATGCCCTTAGGATCATTGGAAGATCACCTTCATGGTAACTTTCCTTTCCTTCTTTTGGCTTATTGTCTGTTTAATGTCAACTATTGGATAATGATCATGGAATCACCTTGAAGCGTTCAGTTATGTTATATATGAATACTTCTGTTATGCAAATATGACAAATACATTTGATGCATGGTGAATTTTGAAGTTTGGCATATGGGAATGTATGGTGAATTTTGAAGTTTGGCATATGGGAAAATAGAAGTATTTTCTTACACACACACACACACACACACACACACACACACACACACACACACGTTGGTAAAATGGAGAAAAGGAAACACACACACACACACACACACACACACGTTGGTAAAATGGAGAAAAGGAAAAAAGAAACATTTCCTTTTGGGGACATCGACTCAATAAACACAGTGCACCAAACTTCTGTTTTCCTGTGTTATTGGACTATTCGTTTTCCCTGACAGTTAATCCAAGTGATAATTAATGAGTCACCTATAATGGGTTGTTGATCCCTCTGCAGATCTTCCACCTGATAAGGAACCATTGGATTGGAACACACGAATGAAAATAGCTTCTGGTGCAGCCAATGGATTGGAATATCTGCACGACAAGGCAAACCCTCCGGTTATTTACAGGGACTTCAAATCATCCAACATATTGCTGGAAGAAGGATTTCACCCAAAGCTTTCAGATTTTGGGCTTGCGAAGCTTGGTCCCACTGGAGACAAGTCCCATGTGTCCACAAGGGTTATGGGCACTTACGGTTATTGTGCTCCTGAATATGCAATGACTGGTCAGTTGACAGTAAAGTCAGATGTCTACAGTTTTGGGGTAGTGTTTCTGGAGCTGATTACTGGACGCAAGGCCATAGATGGTGACCGGCCCCATGGAGAACAGAACCTTATCACTTGGGTAATTCTCACTTTGTTTCTTGTAGTAGAATTGCCTGAAGAAACTTATCTTCTTGTTGTGCAGGCTTTGTGGGTCTGGCAAGCATGGGTTCTGTGTTTGTGCATTAATTAAATGGCAGTGGTTTTATGTCTGCAGGCACGTCCATTGTTCAATGATAGAAGGAAGTTTGCGAAATTGGCAGACCCAAGACTTCAGGGTCGGTATCCAATGCGGGGTCTCTACCAAGCTCTAGCCGTGGCATCCATGTGCATCCAGGAACAAGCTGCCACACGGCCTCTCATTGGGGATGTGGTTACTGCTCTGTCGTACCTAGCCAACCAGTCTTATGACCCTAACCTGGCTTCAGGACATGGCCACAGAGGTTCAGGAGAAAAGGATGAGAAAAGGCACAGGGATGGTGGTAGAATATTGAAGAATGAGGAAGGAGGAGGATCCGGACGGAGATGGGATTTAGATGGTTCCGAGAAGGACGATTCCCCAAAGGAAACTGCAAGGATGTTGGATAGGGAACGAGCAGTTGCTGAGGCCAAGATGTGGGGAGAGAATTGGCGAGAGAAAAGACGACTGAGTGCACAAGGCAGTTTTGATGGCACCAACTTGTAGCGCCGTAGTGTACAATGCACCGTCTTCGTCAACCTCAGCTCCTACCCTCGCTTTTTCGCAGATTGGTTAGTTTGGGGTGTTCAATGTAATGGAGCGTTGGTGCAGACCAACATGCGTCCTGATTTAACCCCTTTTCTGTTATTTTCCTCTTCTCCGAACATGAAGAAGAAGAATAATCCGTAAATGGAATGTGTACATTATCTTCTAGAAGACTGAAGGAAGAACTGAAGAAAGAGGACGTATTTAAAAATTTTGAGAGTAAAAACGTCTGGTTAAATGCTGTACGATTCTTCTGCCTTCTATAATTTTTGTGTTTTTGGAACAAAACAAAACAAAATCTCTTGTCGCTACTCCTGTCTTTGTCAACCTTAGTATTATCGAGCGTTTTACATGTTTCTTTGGTAATGTGTTCGTACATGTTCAATTACTCTCTCTTTCATTACCAAGGATGCGCGATTAACTTGCGGTGTTCCTTTTTTCCTGCTACAAAAATGGGGTGTCTTTTTCATCCACAATAAATTATTTCTCTTGATTGGCCTTGATTATGACGGAAGTTTTGACAAGAAACAATAGCGATTTTTCATTATTGAACTATAATTATTACAAGGGTTCCATAAGGGCATCAAAGTGTTTGAGCCAAAGGGTGAGAGAGATTTAAGATCCATGGTTTGATAAGGGTTAGGGGGTTATTACTATTCTCTAGTGAAGTTTCTTAAGGGGATCACCGGATTGGACGTACCGTATATTTTTATGTTATTGTTGTGGTTAATTTTGCTTGTTTGTTGATTTACCTTATTTACGGTTGATTTTGGTGCATTGTCATCATAATCCATGATAACAAGCTCTTATTAGGAAATTCCACGCAATAAAAAGTTGATGTGGCAATTTGAAAATTCCCTATTACTTAATAAGGTTCACATCGATTTACTATATTATGAATTATCATGTTAGAAGTAAAATTTCACTTTCTAGCTCCTTATTTAAATTCTTCTAATTTAAGTTATAAGACAATTACGTTCACATCTCTCTCACATTCATCAAGGTAAGTGTAATCCACATATTAAAACAAGATTTTGGTGTAGCGAATGTTACCATAACCAATATCGTAGGTGTAGCCTACTTGCTTATTACAGCAATTATTGTGTGACGAGTTGGAAATTGATGCATCATCTATTGCATAATTTGGTACAGTAGTGTACTAAAAGTGTGAACCCCAGAGCATGGTTTATGTTGTCCTATGATGTTTGACGTCCTCACTACTCTATCGATCTATGCACTAAATTTCAAACTTGATATCAATCTTAATGTGTAAGCAAGAAAATTTCGTGCCAATGTGCAGGATATGCGGAAATATGCAACCTCACAACCCGTGAGATAATTGTGTTAAAGCTCTTTACGCAAACTCCACCATTGGCTTCTCCTACTATAAACTGGCACTCTCATATCTCAACTTCGTGCTTAATTATGTCTATCGATTACGGCTTAATCAATTAATATGAAAAATACGAAATTAATGTATAAATTTGTGGAGAAAATATGAGAAATTGTGTGTTTTGGGAACACTGTCATGCATGAGCATTTGTGGTCGAGTTGGTGAATTTTATCATAAAAAATCTTGGTGTTTAGAAGTGGAACTATTCAATATACGTTGTAATTTATTTATGAATGTTCCGATGTGGGACTCTTTATTTCCTTGAACACCACATAGCTGTTTTCCGGGCCGTTTAAACAAAAATATTGCTCAAGGAAACGGAGGACATAAATTAAGCATACGTCCATTGATATTAATATTGAGTAGTAGTATTCAAAGCCAAGCGTGGATAGCTGTAGCTTTCCAATTCACATATACTTGTGCATCGATGAGCACAGCCACAGTCCCCACGCTTGGAACTGGGAATTTAATAAATAAATAAGAGACAATTAACGAAACATATAATATAACAAGATCAGACCACATCTTGGCGTGATCAAGCGGCTGCTGCTGTTACACATCAAACGAGGTTCGACTGATCGTAGTTTTTTTCTTTCCGAGAAGTACGACATAGGACTTTGCCAGCATCACACTGCTGATGGTGTTTCATTAGGTTGAAGCTCGACGGAAGCATTTTCCACATGACGATGATCATCCGTTTGTTCATGCTCCTTTGCCTCTGTAACGACCGCGTTATTATTAACGTCACCATCATCATTGCGATTGTTCGGTTGAGCATCCACCGGATGAACCTCGGAAGCTGCTAATGTGGCTATGATCACAATGTTGTTCACGTGATCTGGTGTAGCAGCCGGTAGCTTTTTCTCATGATCTTCTAGTATCTCCTGCTTTCGGTTTCGGTACATCGCATACAGCAGCATCTGAAGCAGTCCCAACACAAAACCCAGAACGTTTGGAATCTGCAACAAGTGATTAATCAATTATGCAGGGATAATTGATTTGAAAATAGATTTAATTTAGTGTAAGTATACTCACTGCAATACATATGTCCTTGAGGAACAATCCATATGCAAACCACATAACGGCACTCAGAGTGAGGAAAAATGATAACCTAAATGGCATGAATTCGACACTTCTTGTTCGGATAACTTGTGCCTGCAATACAAATCAATAGACTGAATGAATATGTTATATATTACACACATTATGTGTGCTCAGAATAAAAGTAAAGGTAATTAAATGGCGTTAAGAGTTCATTTAAAGCTCCAAATTTAACATTTTTATATTTTAAAACACTTAAAAAATAAATAGAAGAAGACAATATCAGAGTGTGAATAACATTTACGTAATTGAAAAAAGCACCAACAAATAATATGGTCATATGTTTGTACGATTGAGTCAATTACCACAATGCTTAAGGGCGCAGCAAAAACACTGGTAGAAATGGCAACATTAATCCATCCAAGAACTGGGACCCGGTACGCACGACTCACTAGAAAGTGAGACACGACAAGGATCAAGGTGAAAAGTCCCACGTTCATAATACCAAATAATTTCACTGTAAGCTTCTGCATTCCGTAAATATATAGAGTTATTAGAGAATATATATATATATATATACACACACACATATAAAATACAGGGAAACTGAAATTATATTGATATATACAAGAAAAATAACAATTAAAGATGAAACATACGTACGTACCCTAGCATCCCTTGGTGCATACACAACGAAGATGACGATGTAGGTCATCTCTGCAAAACTTCCGAATGAGTTAATGGTGATGAGCAGCATAGCATTCTTTTTTAGCGACGCATAATAGAACCAAAGCATGGAACTGAACATTGCTACCAGATATGGCACCGAGTGGAATCCTTCTGTCGATTTTTTCCTGTAAATTCGATAAAATGTCGGCCTGCATTTAAAAAAAAAAGGTTAATCATATGTCTCTTTATAGACTTATATACATATTATTCCTTACATTTAAAAAGAAAAAAAAAAAGAAAAAAAAAAAGTATGCATCACTTACACTGGGGCTAAGTAAACCATGGTTGAGACTAGATTTCCTGGCATCATCAAAGAAATAATACAATAGTGGTCATTCAAATAGAATTTCTTGACTATCAAAAGATTACAATTAATTAAAATAAATCACACTTTTCATTATCTATATATTAGTGGGTAGTGGTGAGGAAGGTTGATCATCAAGGATCACAATGATGTACAGTGTTACTTAATATAAAAAGTTACCTATAAATTAACAAGAAGTAAAAAATTGGACAACTAATCTTTGAATAGTGTACATACAAAGAAATTTTATTGTTGTATATTTGGTTGTTTTTATATAAATTTATTTAGCTAGGCTTTTCTGCAAAGAAAAAGTAGTTACTGATGAATTTCAGACGGTTCACTAACGGAAAAAGAATATGGCCAAGTTGATGACAAAGATTAGATAACAAATGCGGGCCAACTAGGTTTTAAGGGCGTCATAACTAGAGAAGAATATGACAATAACAAACAATAGTATATGGCACTCAAACAAATACATATGATCGATCGAGCCCCAGAAATGACATTTTATGTATCGTGTTTGTTCAGCTCCTTCATTTGGTACACCCAGCTAGCTTGCTAGTAGCTGGCTAGTTCCCATCACAATAACTCACCTAAAATTTCACGGAAACAACTAGTACGTAATGAGCCATTCGCGTTAGTTCAGTGGTGAGGATGCATGAGTAGGGTGATCGGTAGGGATATGCTAAGTACAGAGGTCGACACTCTCTAATGTAACAAAAAAATTTGGAAAAAAAGAAATTTCAATGAATAATGTACATATGCAATTTTGTTTACCTAGAACTCCAAATGTAAATGCCAAAGGATGGTGACTGTCTGCTACTGTAGCCATGATCTCTCTAGATCTGAAAACCCTAGTTAGCTAAGAAAACTCAGACTGATGAACTCTCTCTCTCTCTCTCTCTCTCTCTCTCTCTCTCTCTCAATGAAAATGAAGAGAATGATATGTTGAAGAAGCTAAGGAGGAGGAGGACTCAGTTGGTGTTGAGAAACCCTAGAGCTCTCTCTCTCCCTCCCTCTCAAATTCTCATGCAGAGAAAATTAGAGGACTATTAGCTGAGGATGGTCAATGGGTTTACGCAGCTTGTTTATATACACACAAAAAGTGAAAGAAAAAGAAATAGGGTGTGCGTATTGAACTCATTGTGGCTGCATGACAGATGGAGGATTAGTAGGTGGTGTACCATGCTCTCGAGAATTTTTTCAATGTGCCGGGAACACTGTCTAATACATCAAGTGTCATAATACAAGTGATTGGGAAAAAAAAATTTAATATCAAATCACTAGTATTATAACATTTGGTGTACCAGGTCATGTTCCCGTACAATGAAAAGCTACTCAACGAACTCATTCAATGAACCACAAATCCAAGTTCCACGTGCCCCTCTATCACGTGTGCGTAACCTCCATCCAACGGCCACAAAAAAAAAGAAAAAAAGAAAAAAAAAGCAGAGCATTATTCACCACACTTCTTGACACTACTTTGGATAGGAATTAGGGTAGTCCCCCAAATCATCACCATAATTATTCAAATAATTAATTTCACCATAACTGCGAATTAGGAAGAGTTATATAGTTATAGTTTTGGTTAATCGACACTAATTTACTAATTTTTTATGAGTTTTTTCTAATCAAACATGAATTCCACGCTCTTTGAAAAAAAAAACAAGTGGCTTCTTCCAACTAAAATAAGAATATGATTTTTTACGTTACTCATCTCTTCTAAGACCGCAAAGCTGTCCAGAGTAGAGCCCGATTCACGTGACTTCTATATCTCTAATTCCAAGCACTAGTGCATACTGTATGGCCATTGTTTGGACCGTTTCTCTCCATCTTCTAAAACCCTAAACGAAACACGCCTTGGCGCGTCAGGCTTCAGCCCTAGTTGTCACTTGTAAATTCTCACAAGTCACACGCAGACAATATAGTTGTATATATATACTCTCGGAACACTTGCCACGACGTGTTATAATAATAATAAATTATTATTATTAGCAATCTAAAAAAATTAATTATGCACTTCTCATAAATTTTTTTAAATATAGAAAGTTTGGATTGCACAATTAAATTCTTGAAATGACAATAATAATTTCTTAAGAATATAGACAACAAATTTGATATGTTCAACTTGTAGAGCCTCACAAATAAATATACTTATTATAAATTGAATTGAATAACACAACCTGACAATATTTCAATTACAACAAACAATCTTTCCAAGTCACACACTCAAAGATTTACAATATTGTTCACAAAGCTTTTGTTCTATGCCGTTGAATGTTTGTTTGGTAGTGCTTCAATGTTCATGCAATATTTAGAGGGTTTCGTGTGCATCGGGGGTTCATCTGACTGACTTTTTTCTTCTTCAAGTAATCAAATTCCACAATCCAAGCAGCCTGGCCAGCTTTTTTCATATTTTTTGCGGTTATGAGATGGGGACGGAGGGAGGGAGGTTTTAAGTTATGACAAAAGAATAATTAAAGATGAGCCACAAGACAATCATGATGTTGTTACTCGTTCTTGTCTCTATCATTTGGCTGGGATTCGAGAATGCTAGGTGGACACCCTGGGAGCCTTTGGACAGATTGCTAGATATGTACATGGCTATTTCCATCGACGTTCATTAATTTGTGTGATTTGGTTGCGATATACTTTTATTTTTCTGGAGTTTAGATCCTTTATAAGTTATGTTACTTTAATAATATTAGAGTAACAACTCGTTATTGATCAATGAGAAGGCGCGACGTAAGCATGATAAAATTTAAACAAGTTTCATAACTAGACTAACAACTCGTCATTGATTAATGAGGAAATAACAAGAAATGTGAACTTGAGACATTTTCTAATTTGGAAAGATAAATACAGCTAAATTAAGAGCTAATTGATACGTGCGTTTTTCAGACTTTTAATTTGAGCAGTATATTCAACCAAGTGCTTGATTAGTAATCTAAGCTAGGTAGGTTGATATTTTGACAAATTTGGGAAAAATAAGTTTCTTTTCCTCACCCCAAAAGCCAGAACTGTAGGTCAGTGTGCTGATTTTCTGGAAAGGGATCCTCTTCGGATCCATTTTGTGGGGATCTAGGATCCCCACATCCTAACCATTCATCGTATATCGTGCGGTCAGTTTTCGTCAAATACTATTTGTGTGTAATTTTAAATAAAAAAAGTCAAATGATTTCTGACCACACGATACACGATAAATAACTAAGATATGAGGATCCCCACAAAGTGGATCCGGATGGGATCCAATTCCTAACTTTATGATGTAATAGCTAGTCCTTGCCTCCTGAAATGATTTGAGCTTTTTATCTCATGGAATAGGATCCTCTCCATATCCTTTTTGTGGGGATCCAGAGGATCAATCAATCGTGTCCATTCATCGTATATCATGCAGTTAAAAATTATTTTAAAATTTTAATTTAAAATTGAATATAAATAGTACTTAAAGAAAATTGGTCGCACGATGTATGATGAACGTACACGATTGATTGATGCTTGATCCCCACAAATTTAAAGAGGATCCGAAGAGAATCTTGTCCTTATCTCATGAGTATTGAGAGACCAATAATGCAGTGATATCGACATGTTCATTGAGTGCCACCAATACTATACCGTTGATATTATTCAACCAAATATTACGACGTTGAGCTACCTCTCACTCCTTATACGATATATATAAAGCGATGGCAATCTAATCTTGCATTTGCATTATATAGTTGGCATTTATCGGTGGCCAGCTTAGTGAACACCTAACACTGAAATTGCCCTATCGTTCATGTATAGCCAGAAGAACCACACACAAAAATAGAAAAAAGAAACTTAAAAAAAATAAAAATACAAAGGATTACATATGGTATGATTCATCATCCATGATTGCTTGCTATTTGTTATATATCGATCTCATCGAAATTAAAGCTGCCAATTTTTCAAAAGGCACAGGTGATTAGAGCAAGTCCACCCCTAAAAAAATGTGTCAGCATCTAACCTATTTAATCCACTCAATGAACAGTGATAGACTTCAATGAACAATAATAGGTCAAATGCATATCCACTCCTAACAAAAAATAGTCTAGTCAATTTTATTAAAATATTATTATTTTTTATTATAAAATAATAAAATAATAATATTTTTATTTTTAATTTCTAACTTTATAAAAAAAAATATTATTAATTTTTGATATTTTTATAAAATATTATTATAAATTACACCCACACACACCTATACATACAAAAACACCATTGTCGCCGTCCCAAATCCGCTCCCCATTTTTCTGAAACCCCGCCCTCTCTCTCACCTCCAAGCCCTCCCTCTCTGCTTTCTCAGTGACTCCGGCCTTGAGCCGCCGAGCTCTTCCGCGGCTCGTCATGGTGCTATTTGCTATGAACCTCGACGCCAAGCCCACCGACCTCGTCGAAGCTCGAAGAACCTGGAATCAACCTCAGCCTCGAGGAGCTCTGCACCAAGATCGAGCTCTGCGACGCGTTGATCGTGCGTAGCAAGACCAAGTTCACCCGCGAGGTGTTCGAGTCCTCCAGCGGGAGGTTGAAGGTTGTAGGAAGAGTTGGCGTCGGCATTAACAACATGGATGGCCTGGCATGTGGGTCTGTCGATTCTGGGCTGGTCTCTTGCCTGACTTGGGCTGGGTGCCAGCCTATTAGGCTGGGGTGGAGTGATTTGGTTGGGGGCTAGCCTGTTTTGGGTGCTGGGCAATCCACTCCCAGTGGACTTGCTCTTACATGCACATGAAGGATATTGCCAAACATGCATGAAGGATATTGCCATGATTTTTCATCCTGGTGTACTGTGCTTGAAATGAAGTCAAACACTACACATTCTATCGATAAAAGAAAATATAGAACTAAAAATATGATTACGTACACCCCAAAACCCTAGCTAATAATCTATGCTTAAATAATTAAGGATTTGACTTTTAATTATTGAAATTAAGGTGACTAGCTTAGGTAGGTACGTAAACCCTCAAATGATTGGAATTGAATTAAGAGAGAGCTCGATACCTCCCATAATTGATACTCTTATATTACATATGAGCCAAACTCATTTGGGGTTGATTAATTTCACTTTCAGAAGGGAAGAAACTTAGTTATTACATTAATCTAGTCTCCTTATGCATGAAGATAATCAATTCGGTCGGTGTGGCCAGACGATATTATGGATTTATGACCACATTCTCCATAGGGTTCTCTTATCTCTTCCGATCTCTGAGCATGGGTTATGGAAGAAGGAGAAGAAGGAACCGAGAATAAAGTATCGGCAACAATCAATTTTGTTACGGGACTAATCATGATGTTCATATTGATCTATTATGTGTCTCTGCATCTAGCATTGAGTATACTATTGGATTTGAACCAATGACTCCCGCCGTATGGAAGCAATAATCTAACCATTAAGTTAAGTAGGTCATTTATCATCAGGTAATGCTAGGGAGACTAAATTTGAAGACAAAATTTGCAAACTAAATGATGTGTCACCAATAAGAATGAATACGTCTATCAATGCTTAAGTAATAAACCAATCATCAACTTTCATGTTCTTTAGTTTTCGAAATTTTGTCTATAAATTTAGTCTCCCTAACATTACCCTTTATCATTGATGGATTATAAATGTTATATTACTTATCAGAAATACCAATCAAATGTATCAAAGATATATAATGTTGGTTTGTATATTGTTAACAAATTAGAGGACCAGAAACCAAAAAAATGTGAAAAATGAATTGCAAACTCTAAATTTTTATTCACTAAAATTACGAAGAATACGACATAATGGACGACGTGATTCATAATCCGAAAAGATTGATTACACCTTGCCAAATTCAATCCCCGCCTGCAGACCCAATTCCTAACAAACAAGAACACAATGGTACACCTAGTAAACATAGAAGAGTAATCTAAATTCTTATCCTACTAAAAAATCTTAAATACTCAAAAAGTATCTTAATATAAAAGTGAACCAAATTGCTAAATTTAAATTATTGTCTAAAGATGCGCTCATGGTGGCAAACAACATGAGTTTACTAATTGAAGAAAACTAATCCTAATTGCCAATGCCAAGATTACTAATTAATTTGGTGATGAGAATGCACTATGTGGGATCTTATCATGATCACTGGATGTTTACGACATTTCATTTCTGATGATCAGTCAGAGATATCTCAATTAAAATTGGTGGTGCGATGGCATTGGGCTCCAGGCTCCTTTTCTACCATTGATGGGAGTCAGATCACCATGTCACATAACAAAAACAAGATATAAAGGCAAAAGGTAGAGGATGCCGAACAGAGTTATCTTCAAGAACAGGAAGCTTAATTTGAAATGCAGCTTCATCTTTTGATCATGTTGGAGTCAAATTCATCACAACAACAAAATTGGATTCAAATCACAAGATCCTATCTTGTATCGTAATCATCTAATATTAAAAACGTTGATGCAAAAAAGTAATCGTTTGATTACGTGCAGTGCAAGCAGAAGCTTCTTAATTGTGCCCTAATTCATGTAAAATTATGATTCCTTAATCCTGGCATTACGTCGTGGGACCATATTACTCTCTTTGGAAATTTGATTCTGGCTAGGTAGAAACCCTAGCTAGAAAAGTAGCAGCATTAGATATTCATTAATATAATTTTCTTTATCAAAAGTGAAAATACTAAATTAATCCTGCAGCAAAACTAAAGAAAAATAACTAAAATTTAGGATTAAGTACTTAAAAATCTTCAACATTTTAGTGCTATTCCATATTGGTCTCAACATTTTTAAATATTTCAAACAAGTACCCAACTTATTGAAAATATTGCATTCGTTAAGCCTCAATTAAATTTATGTTAAATTAACTATGACTTATTTTGTCTCCAAATTCAATAAAAAGTCATGGAAGCATAGCCTCGACCAACTAATGGTCACCACGCCATCACCTCCAAACTTAACGAACAACCACCAATTTCACCTACAACTCAAACTGCCAACACCAAGAAGAAGGTCATGGAAGTTACTGAAATGGTATTGACTGTCATAATGCGCCCACCACCATCTTCATTGCTCACAAAGAAGAATTGGAAGCTACACACTGAGAATTTACCAATGAGAAAATCACATGATCAGAAACAAGCTTTTTGAAACCCTATACGAATTCTTAACTCTCTTCTATGTGAGGAGATTGTCTGCCTGATGTAGTTTCATTTGAGTCTATTTTCGATTCAATTCAACACTTGTTGATCATTGGGTTCCATTATACCTAGTTGGTGGGTTTTGAATATAAAGGTTGGAACGGGGTTTCGGTGGTTGTAGGTTGAGCTTGGTGGTGGCGGGGGCATGATAATTCCCAATCTTCATTTTTATTCTTGTCTTTTTTAAAGTTATTTTTATTATTAGTGTCCATGTAAGCTAAAATGACACACCCCGACCGAGATCAGGGCGTGCTGGCCGTCACGTGGAAGTGACGTAGCCATATGCACGTGCGGAAGCTAATAAAAAGTAATATAAAAGTACGAATAATTAAAAACTAGCATACAAAGTAGTAAAAACAAGTGCTAGCGTAAGTGAGACGCTAAGTTCAGAGCAAGTCTACAGCAGTCCAAATTAAAATGATGCGACAACAGTGCACCCGAAGGTGACCCTACATTGGTGAGTGTCTGTCAGAAATGCCGGGAAGCCCTATGGGAAACCACCGAGCCTGCTAAGCAACTAGAACCTGGAGGGGCGCAAAACAAAAGCGTGAGTGGGCAAAAACAAAGCTTTTCAAAAACCATTTCAAAAACAATATTCTAACCCCTCGCCGTAAAACCTGTATACTTCCCAGAAAATAAACATATGTTCGCATATATAGATATGCCAATCATGCTCCATAATATGCCATGTCGGAGCCTCAGAATAGAATGCAAGTGCTCGGGTATAATCACATCAAAGTATATATAGTCTGGCAGCCGGAGTCACCTAAAGTGACCTGTACGGCTGTATCTAGAGCTCAAATCTCAATCACTATATCTGAACCTGCCCACGAGTCGGAACCACCTAAAGTGGTCTGTACGACAAGCCTGGGTGTAATATATATAAACGCTCTAGTGCTACGATCACGTAAAGGCTGTGCGAATAATCGCGGGTCACCTACGAGTCGGAACCACCTAAAGTGGTCTGTACGACAAGACTGTGCACCTAACTTGGATCCAAGCTGAGCGTGTGGTGCGGGAGGTGAACAACACGTGAAGGACTGTGCCCTACTCTGGGCGGAAGCACTAACACCGGGGGTGCAGGTTATGAGCTCTCTAAGCACCTCTAATCACTATTTAATGCAAATGTTAAATAACACTTACCTGGCACTTACCTGTGCCTCCACAGGACCAATATATATATATGACATATGAATGAATATGTAAACCAACATATATGCCACTAACCATGCATATCAACCAATAACGTAAAAGGAATGGCATATAACTAGTAAGCATTTATATTAATTTCTGGGAATTATAGGTATATAGGTATATACGGAAATCAAAAGCCCACTCACTGGTATGTGGAAGGGTCATAGCCCCCCTGCCTCGAGTGACCACGGTCGTCCTCGGGATACGTTTCACCTATATGCGAAAATACTATAAAAACGTTAATTTTAAAGCACATAACCTTCCTTTCGTAATAACTTCTCATACATTGCTCAAAATGGACAATTGAATATACCAACGTGCTCTACACAACCTCAGGATCACACCCATATTTTTAGAAAAATTTTCCACCGCCGCACGCGCCCCCACGCGCCGGCCACGCGCAGGCACGTGCCTGGCACGCTGACGGCGCCAACTGACGCCGTTAGGAATATTCCGTCAGTTTTGACAGATTCCGTTAACGGCGTCAGGAATATTCCGTCAGAATTGACGGAATATTCCGTCACCTTCTCCGGCGACGTCGCCGGCGCCGGAAACTGGAAAACCTGCAAACCTTGTTTTCTCTCTCGTTTTTCAACCATTTTTCGTGAATCTTGCACCAAAATGAAGCCTAAGACTAGTAGAACACGTCCAAACAATTTTTAAGGGTCAAAAACTACTAGATCATACCTGTCCAAACCTCCCAACTCCGGTCAACTCCAAACGTAGTGATTCCGACGTCAAAACTCTTCAAACGAAGCACTCCGAGGCTCCTTGGGACCTCAATAAGTCACCTACGAGCTTCAAAATCCCAAAAACGTGCTAGATTAATTTTGCATGAATAGTACTCAAAACTGACATCGTCGAATCGACGTGAAAACGGCGATACCCTTACCTGAAAATGGTACCACTGGACTCCTCTCAGCCTCACGAGCACGAGGGTGGTCTTGGTTCCCTCGATCTGCAAGTGGTTGAGTGTGGTTGTGTGTGTCCGTACACTTTCAGAAGGAAGAGGAAGGAAATGGGGCTCGGGGAACTCACAGAGAGAAACAGAAGGTGGTGCAGGTATGGGAGTGTGTGTGTGGCCCAAGGACATGCCAGCACGACACCAAAAACAACCAATAATGTCAAGAGAACGAACTAGGGGTAAAAATGTCATTTCACACGTACGTTTCCGATACTTTCGGGACGGGATGTCACAACATGTTGGATCCATTGTTGCCACATGTGCATTTAACAGAAAAATTAACTGGGGTTTAATGGATGTGACATTTTCAATAGGTTGGAATTTTTAAAAATGTTGAGACCAATTTGGAATGACACCAAGGTCTAAAATATCGATGATATCGGAAATATCGGTAGTCCAAAAACACGAAAATTTCGATGGAAATATTGGGATATTATCGATATTGATAAAAATTGAATAAAAACCACGGAAATTGTAAGAAAAACTTGGAAATTTTTATTGAAACTTTGCAGGATGTTTATTTAGTCAATTATCTATTAGTTTATCACAAAAAATTGGAAGGAAATGCATTGCATGATGGATTTAACTGATTTAAGTTGATTATATAGCAAGCTAGCAAACATTGTGAGTGTAGAAAATATGTAGTAATTAATGAAAGAAGTTTAAACACACCATAATCATTTATATGTAATGAATTAGTACAATATTTTACACTTTATAAATTGCATGGTAAGATACATGAGTGACTTAGTACCACATATAGTTCCTATGAGGTTCAAAATTTTCACTATCTTCATCATCTCTATGCGTAGAGTAAGTGTATTGTGAAGAGTAGTCATCAAATGATAAATCCCCAAAACCATATATATATATATATATATATATATATATATATATTAGCATATTTTCACAAAAACATAAGTGATATGGTGGTCAAGGTGTTGAAGGAGTAAAATGGGAGGGGTTCGAATCCCCTCTATGTGAAAGATTGGGATTTTTCAGCATTTTTCAAGTATTTTTGGGTTACATCTCGCGATATTATCTAGTCATTGAATGACACTAAAAGGTTGAGGGTTTTAGGTACCTAATACTAAAAATTATGGGCAATTTAAATACAAACGGGTTTTTTTTATTTTTTTTTTTTTTAAGTTTCACAGCCAGGCAACCATATCAGTTGCCCTCATTTTCTCTTCTACATTTTTCTCCTGAAAATAAAAAAGGAAAAAAAAAACTTC
Source organism: Pyrus x bretschneideri (assembly GCF_019419815.1). Classification (NCBI taxonomy): domain Eukaryota; kingdom Viridiplantae; phylum Streptophyta; class Magnoliopsida; order Rosales; family Rosaceae; genus Pyrus; species Pyrus x bretschneideri. The sequence continues at coordinate 5,107,303 of NW_025999798.1, forward strand.
AGAGATGAAATAGTTATGACCAGTCTCTTCAGCTATGAAAAATCATTTGAAAGTCCTCACAAACTAATTTTAGCAACCATTTTATATTTTTTTTCTCGTTGTAAATTTTATTTTCAATTTTTAATAATTAAATGCATATCATGTGTAAATTTTGGCACTTCTTTTTCAATAATATCACAGCATTCAACTCTGCTATGGAACAATGGGGAAATTAAATAAAAAGACAAACTTAAACAACAAGGTTCTATGGTGTAGTGGTTAGCACTCTGGACTTTGAATCCAGCGACCTGGGTTCGACTCCCGGTAGGACCTCATATTTTGTAACATTTTTTTTTAAAAATCTTTATACGCTGTCGTTTGGGGGTTGCGGTAATTTGGTAATGTCATTTCGCTTCTGTCTTTATTCCCCTTCCCTTTCTCACAATCTTCAGCCAGTGACAGACAAAAATGGCGATCTACAAATCCCTAGAAATCTTTCAGAAAAACCCCAAATCCTCCGTCTTCTACCTCCACCTCAACCGCCCCAGCCACCGCAACGCCCTCTCGCGCGACTTTTTCACCGAATTCCCCGAGGCCCTCTCTTCCCTTGACCAAAACCCTAACGTCAACGTCATCGTCCTCAGCGGCACCGGTGACCACTTCTGCGCCGGAATCGACCTCAAAACGCTTACATCGATCTCCGAAAAGTTCGTCTCCGTAGACCGAGGCCGCGTCGGGGAGCAGTTTCGGCGGGAGATCAAGTGGTTGCAGGACGCGATCACGGCGATTGAGCGGTGCCGGAAGCCGGTGATTGCATCCATCCACGGAGCGTGTATCGGCGGTGGTATCGATATCGTGACCGCCTGCGACATAAGGTATTGCAGCAAGGACGCGTTCTTTTCGGTCAAAGAGGTCGACTTGGCGATCACGGCGGACCTCGGGACGCTTCAGAGGCTGCCGGGAATTGTCGGGTACGGAAACGCGATTGAACTGGCGCTTACGGGTCGGAGGTTCTCGGGTCCGGAGGCTAAGCAGCTGGGCCTGGTTTCTGGAGTGTTCGACTCCAGGGACGAGTTGGAAAACGGTGTACGCCTCATCGCTGAGGGTAAGTTTGTCATTTCCAAAAACAAATAATTTGTGATTAATCAATTAAATTAGTTTGTTATTACACTTATGCTGACAAGGGTGTGGACTTTGGAAGCGTAAAGAATGCGCTTTTACAACCCAAAAGCACCCTGCTTTTTTAATATGGAGTGAGAAGTGCTTTTAGTTGACAAAAAACGCTTTTTCAGAAGTAAATCATAAACCCGTAGTAGTAATATTTTTGGGATATGACATTCAGGAATTGGATTGAAATCTCCACTGGCTGTGACCGGGACGAAAGCGGTATTGCAAAGAAGTAGGGAGCTGAATGTGGAGCAAGGATTGGATTATGTTGCAACATGGAATTCGGCAATGCTGTTATCTGATGATTTAACGGAGGCTGTCTCAGCATCTGCCCAGAAAAGAAAGCCCATATTTGCCAAGCTCTAATTGCAGCAATTTCAGTTGCAATTTCCTTTATGCTGTTGTCCTTTTAATTTGCTGTTCCATACTCTCACAGTGAAAAGCACTTGTGATAAAAGCACACCCTTTATGACAGAAAATAAAATGGTGTACCCTGCACCTTGTTATTGCACTCGATTATGATCATGCTCGACCAATGGCGGAACCAGAAAATATTTTATGGGTGGGCTAGTTAAAAAAATTACCCTAAAAAATTTTTAGGTTTTTGCTACATACGTATTCTATGCAAAAATTTTAAGTTTAACTTTTGTATTTATATATTTAAAATTTGTCTAGCAGGAACTGAATAAGCTTTGCAATTGCAAACTAACAAAATTACAATAAATCATCAAATTTCACATGTATTTAGATTTAAACATAGGAAGAAGATAGAAAACTTAATATCTCAATTACAATCACACAACTAGATCAAAGAAAAACACTGAAAGTAGAAATAAAGACACTATTAAAAAATTGGTTGAAACTAATATAAACCCCACTATATCAAAGCAGAATAATCTTGAACAAAATGACATCACAATTTTTGTGGTAATTTTTATATTTTTAGTTGTGCTAAATACTCACTCGGCTAGTTTCATTAAAATAATTATTCTTACACATTTTTTTTGTCTATTATATCTACACACTAAAGTATATATACATATTGCTACAAATCCCCCCTAGGCTACAGCCCACCATAGCCCTTAATGTGGCTATGCCATTGCGCTCGACGTTGATAAACAACAGATTTTTCTATACTTGGGATTCATGAAGTATTTGTTGAAGTATTTCTCCGGAAAACGAATTGTGTTTGTCGTGTTCCAATCGTTTTTGTGTCATATTCATTATCATAACGGGTTGTGTGGTATCAAATTATTATTTTAATAGATTCTTAATAAATGACCCGATAATAACTCGATTTGTTAATAGGTTATGTTGATTCATGTCGAGTTAATGGGTCATACAAGAAATTACCTGAACCTAGACTACATTGATTCCTATCAGAAGGGACAGAATTCATGTCACATTCTCACACAACCATCAAGAACTTATTTCATCCATACCACCAAGCTTCATTCTCTCGGTCCACATTATTTATTTTTCTTAATAATTCTGCCCTCACTTTGATAATTGCATCTATCCATACGTTATTATCAAAAATAGAAGGTAAAAGATAGATTAGTATCTAGTTACAGTAGAAGATGAATTAGTAGCGAGTTAATTCTTTTAATCTCTACAAAAAGTAATCTTATCTCTACAGAATTATATTTCTTTTATGTCTTTACAGCTAGAACTCACTCATCTTCCTTAGTTTTACCTTAAACTTACACAATATTTGGAAGTTTGTATCTATTTTTTTTTTTAATTTAATTAATTATCTTTTTCTTTTTTTTGGTCAAACGATAGATTTTGATAGATTAGCCGTCAACGGGGTTCAAACCCGCGACGTCATTCAAAGACTCAACACCTTTCCACCAATATGGTAAAGGGCCACTTGCTTTGATTTAATTAGTTATCAATTCTAATCAAATTCTTAAGATAAATCAGGGATAATATCCATATAGATTGATTAATTCCAAAAGAGTCCCTATTTGTTTGCAATTGGATTATCTCTATATGGTTGTTTATGTGTTTGTTAGTCCACATCAACCTGACCAAGAAATGGGCAGTTCCATGGCATTAATTGGGTCAAAGACCATATTGGCCCAATTCGGTTTGGATTGGATGTACGTCTTCATTATTCCAAATGAGGTAAGAAGCTCGTACTTTTTCTTCACATGCCCATTTCAAGAAATGATAAAAGTGATTGTTTTTACCTTTTTTTGTTTTTTGTTTTTTTTTTTGGCAGCCCTTGGCCTAATTGTGTGGATCTTTCTTTATATCTTGAATTACAGCCCTCTCGTTTCACTTAAACCTTTTACTTTATATGTTGTTGTTTAGTTGATTCTTTTTGGGCCTTTACTAATTTTTAATTGAAGTAATCTTGTTTGACCAAATAAATAAATAAAGGGAAATGCTAAGGAAACTCACTTAAAATGGAACTCCTTATGAACTATTTGCCAACTACTTACATTTTTACGTCAATTCTCATGACAACATTATAAAATATTGTGTCAAAAACATGATGTGACAAAGAGTTCAGGGAGCATTTTTCCTCACCACCATAAACTATAATGTATGCTCACCATACACCTAATCAATTGACACATGTCCGCTCATTTAACCTTGGTGAATTTCAAAATTGAAAAAGTAAGACTTAAAGTGAAATTTAACTAAAGTTAGATGAAAAACACGTGTCATTTGATTAGGTGTATGACAAACCTACACCATATTATGGTGGTAAGCAAAAATATTCCCGAACATCCCACTTTTAAGAGAGTATACTTTGCATTTTTATTCATAAAAAATGTTTTCATTAATTCTCAGAAATAATCTCTGCACGTTTTTTCTTTTCTTTTGTAAGCTTTGTTTATTTTTGTTTTTTAGTTTTCATGTATTTATTTATATATATATATTTATTCAATTCAAACATCGATAATGTACAAAAATATGCATTTGAAAAAAGAAGTAAACTACGCATTGGCAGTTCCTTGTTAAGTTGAATTTCTTCTACTAGTGAAATTTGATGAGTTTTGTATTGATTTCGGGTATTAAATTCTTCATGAACTCCCACATAGACATATTGATTGTCCAGTATGTTTCACGTGAAATTTGTGCAAGTAATGATTGTGAAAATAATTGGAGAATAAAGTAAACGAAAAAAGAAACAGATTAAAAAATCATGTTGAAAAAGTCGGAAAAAATATTGAGCAAGTGTTGGTGCTCCACTCACCCAAACAACTTGGTTGCTTAATGATGCATGGCTAACCTAGCAGTGACGTTCTTTGCAAGCAGAGGCATTGGCAGCAAGAGAAGGTGCGGCTTGGATGGCGACAAGGGTTTTCGAGATATTTTGATTGAAGGAGATTTGCTTTAAATTGTGGATCCTTTCATTAATTTGTCTGTCGTTAGACCTTCTTGTCGAGGATTGCATTTCTGTAAGCTTGCTTTGGCATGTGTATAACTTTTGTTATCAATGAATCAACTATCGTTTACTTAAATAAAAATAAAAAATAAAAAAAAATAAAAAAACCTAGCAGTTACATCTCACTTTTAATTGTGACCTTTGATTTTAAGATCTAGAATTTCTAAACGAGTCTGTCAAAACTCGGGAAGAGTATGTCAATTAATATTAGTTATGAAGATGGAAAATGTAAAGGAGTGGATATTCTTTTTTTTTTTTTTTCTTTTTTTTGTTGGTTGGAAAGCTTTTCAATTGACAGGATATATCCTATCATACAAATAGACTGAAAAATGTAAATAATTAAATACACATCATGTTTTAATCTTTAAGACGCGACCCGCCATTTAAAAAGAAAAAAATAAGTGAAATTTTAAAATTTACATCCCATTAAAATAGAACTCATATTTGTTCTTTTTAAATATAAGATAGAATATATGAAAATCATTGCAAATGTTTGAGCACGTATGACTACTACACTTCATATTCCAAAGATAATAATTTGTTGGGAAATCAGGAGTCCCCCAAACCAACCATGCATGCATGCAAAATAAACCGTATGTGCTTATGGTATGGGGTTTTAGGGGAAGAATTCAAAACATTTGTAAGTGTGGCACTTCATTGAGCATTTGGGGGCGCATGTTGACATTTGGGAGCAATGTTGTCAAGGTTTGTCAACATCCGCTAAGCTCTATGTACCGATATTTTTTGAGTAAGCACTTCATCAAACATTTTTTTATCACTATTTGGTTTCATATTAGACTGTTATAGCTAAGGTCCCTAGAGAACCTTACAAGTTACTTTCTAATCATCTGTAAGGTTTCGAGACCCAACTAGTCTGTCTCTTATACTAGATAGGCCCTTTGGTAGTACGCTCTTTGTCGTTTATTTACATTTGAATACATACCTCAAATGCATAAATAAACACTCTTAACGTAAGTTTAGTGCTACAAACGCCTTAGTACACAGTCAAACCTTGAACCCTAAACATAGACAAAAGCCAGGAATATGGTCAGCATTGCCTCGTCAGCAAAGAAATGCTAATTAAATTTGCCGATTTGGGAATATTTTGGATTTGCATGAACACTGTAAAACGCAATTCCCTAGTCAGGCCAAAATAGAAAATACTAAATCAAGTTAAGTCAATTTGTTGTTTGAAAAGTTCAAATTGTCCTCACAAATAAAGATATCTTAGAAATACGTAAGATGAACACGACAAACGAAATATGAATTAGCATATTCTTTTAGAATATGAATAATTTAGAAATTTTGCGAATTTCACGTTTTTTCAATGAACACAATGAAATATCTCAAAACAAAATTAGTTGGCAATTGAGATTTGTCTGTTTTTTTTAGTTTTTGAACCTTCTTAAATACCGCCATCACTGTCCAAACGTGTCCCGAGCTTCTGTGTTCTCTAAAATCGAGTGTCAATTTTTCTTAGTGTCCTCATTTTTCTTGAATTCCCAAAGCTTGCATTTTTGCAAGTCTGCAAATTTGCAAGAAAAAATCAATGGCTCTAAAGGCCGTTCATGCCTCCGACGTTCCGAACCTCGACCAAGTCACAGAAAGTGCCGTCGCATTGGCTGTATATTCGCCGTGGTTGGCTCAAGGTGGGCGTTTCGATCAAATTACTTGGAATCCAAGAAACAAAAACAAAATGGAATCTGATTTTTAGAATTGGGTTTTTGTGAATAGGTGTGAAAGATGAAAATGGGGAAACGAAATGGGGATACAAATGGCCAAAGTTCGTCGTGATGGGACACAGAGGCAGCGGGATGAACATGTTGCAGTCTTCTGATGCAAAGCTTAAATCCATCAAAGAGAACTCCATTCTCTCCTTCAATGCCGCCACTCAGTTCCCGATTGATTTCGTCGAGTTCGACGTTCAGGTGAGCATCATCTTTGTGATTTTATAGGGACCAAGAAGAAAACATTTGATCGAAGTCACAATCTTTGTTAAGAAAAATAGAATCTTGTTGTGCAAAGTTTTATATTACATTCTGATTTGAGGGTACTAATTGTTCTGCTTCTTGTCTTTCTTTCTTTCTTTTCGTTTCCATTTCTTGGTTTTACAATTAGGGAAAATTGTAAGCAAAAGCTATTTTTGTAGGTGACCAAAGACGACTGTCCGGTCATTTTTCATGACAACTTTATTGGCGCCGAGGACAAGGTTAGTTCAGAATTGTTATCAAACGGACCCTTGAATTCCTTGGTTTTTATTTTCCTGCTGAATATTGATGTTAAATGTAATTTTGTTTCAGGGTGTTTTCAAGGAGGAAAGGGTTACAGACATTACTCTGTTAGAATTTCTCTCCTACGGACCCCAAAAAGAGGCCGGAAAGGTATCAAAAATGGTGATTTTATCCGATTCCAAATCATTAAAATGTATGTGGATGTTTTGTTAACAAGTTTATTTTTTTTCATTCGCTCAAATGTAGGTGGGGAGGCCTTTGGTCAGAAAAATACAAGACGGGAGAATTTTCGACTGGAAGGTAGAACAGGATGACTCCCTATGCACATTGCAGGAGGTGTTCGAGAAAGTTGAGCGTTCCAAGGGTTTTAACATTGAGTTGAAGTTCGATGATCAGATTGTCTACAAAGAAGAAAAGCTCGAACATGTTCTTCAAGTAATTTTGCAGGTAAGGATGCCTAATTTGTTTAGCATGTTCTATAGAACATTGTGATCAATGTTGTTTTAGGCACATAATATGTACTAAGAGTTTTTTAAACAGGTGGTAATTAAGTATGCCAAGGACAGGCCGATCCTGTTTTCGAGCTTTCAGCCTGATGCTGCATTGCTGATGAGAAAAATGCAGACGACATATCCTGTAAGATCACATTCTAAACCTTTTGTCGAAGCCGTGTTGAACAAATTTCAATGACTTGGTTTCTGATGCTGCAATGTATGCAAACCAGGTTTATTTCCTCACAAACGGAGGGTCTAAAATTTACACCGACATTCGAAGGAATTCGCTAGAAGAGGCCATGAAGTTGTGTTCGGGAGGTGGTTTGCAAGGAATTGTATCAGAAGTAAAAGCTATCTTGAGAAATCCAGGGGCAGTGACTAAGATTAAACAGGCCAAACTCTGCATTATAACCTATGGACAATTAAAGTAAGCTATCATTTTTGTTTCCTAAAAGCACTTTTGAGATCAGAAACACTTATCCGACTAATAATATGATCATATGGTTTGTGGACTTGCAGCAATGTGCCAGACGCTATTTACATGCAACTTCTAATGGGTGTTGAGGGAGTGATTGTTGACCTTGTTCGAGAGATCACAGAAGCGGTTTCCAACTCCCGAATTCTTGTCAAAGAAGCAGGAACTTGGAACTTTCTTTCGTAGTAGAGCTTATGCCAGAGTAGATACGACGTCGAGGGCCCATCAACGTGGCCAGAACCAGATGCAAAATGTTGTGTACCGAACCTTAGTTTCTTTTTTTTTAGTAGTATCCAAATGGTTTCTCAAATGGAAGATGAATTTGGAGTTGAAAATATTATGAACAATGATTTTCAGGAATATATTGTCTTCAATCGTCAATATAGTATTTTGTGTACAGAAACAAGATCAACACTTTCTGCGGTTTGGTTTGCACCAAAACGAATAAAATAAAAGGAAAACTAACCAAAAGGGTTTAAAAACTTTAATTTTTAACCAAAAACCACATTGGAAGTATTTATTTAATGGTTAGTACAAAACCCATTTTTATATCAGCCCAAACAAAATAACATGATGATTTGTCAATTTTACCCCTAATGAATTTGGTTAACCTAACTTAACTATTTTGTTAGATTAGTTAGTTTGGAGTTAGCCGAACCTATAAGCCAATTGAATTTTAATTTTTGCAGAACAGTTTTAGAGAGTTCTTCAATTTTTTCTAAATTTGGTTGAGTGGTTTGAGTAATGCTTGCTAACGAATGTTGAGAGCGCATCGTGATCACCGTTGTTCTTTGTCACTGTTAGGATTTTTTCGAAATAAACCTTTGTTCCAGAACAGATTCGCAGTGGTTGCATATTTTGAGATTCTATCGAATTGTTGTCATTGGTGTTGTTCGTTGTGCTTGAATATTTTCACTAGAGTGATCGTCTTTCACATTTGGTTAGATTTTCGTTTGGAGGTAATCGACATTGTTTTTGTAGTTTTGAATTCGATTTTTCCTTTTGAATTCGAATTTGATTTTGAATTCGTTTTTGCATGTAATATGCTTAGCTTTTTATTTGACTTATATATTGTTGTTGATTTGTTTTCATATTAGCAGATTGATTCCGGTTTGTGAAATTTTCAGTTAGGAGTTTCTTATTTCGAAGAATCTCAGGTAAGTTTTGATTTGTTTTGTTTTTTATTTTTTGTTTCGTTTATATTGCATGTTGTTCATCTTGATTTTGTTTTCATTTTCAGAAATTTATTATGAATTAATTCGTGTTCATCACATTTGATGTTGTTAACATTTTTTAGAAATAGTGTTTTTTTATTTTTTATTTTTTTATGAAACAATGGATATTTCAGTTTACTTTTTGTTTTTGTGATTGTTGTGTTTTATAAATAGTGTTATCTTTGTTCACTTTATATGTATATTGTTTAACTAATAGGTGTTCATCACATTTGATGTTTTTAACATTTTTCAGAAATAGTGTTATTTTTTTACGAAACAGTGGATATTTCAGTTTACTTTTGTTTTTGTGATTGTTGTGTTGTATAAATAGTGTTATTTTTGTTCTCTTTATATGCATATTGTTTAACTAATAGGTATTGATTTGTTTTACAAAAATTGAAATTTAGATTTGCAACAGATTAATAAACAGTTGTTGTTTTTACATTTTGTTGTTATTTATTGTTATGTGCATAAAAGATTGTGTATTGATTTGAATTGTTTTGTTTTTTTTTGTTTTTATTCAATAGTTATGGAGAATTGTAAACTAGCTCGATTTACATATGGTGGTTTATGCATTGTTAGTTCTATTTCATCAACTTCTACCTTCAATCAGATTTGCATTAATATGTGTTCTAGGTTTAAGGGTTTGAGAATTGGTTGGTTTGAGTTGCGATATGGTTTGAATGAAGATCCTAATTGTGTGTTAGATTGTGATGCCAATGTTCTAAACATGTTGATGGTTTTTTATGTTATTGAGAAATCCATTGTAGAAATATTGGTTATAGATAAATGTGATGGTTCCATGGTTCAGTTACCTACGGAAAACACATCTTCTTCTTACCGTACATCAGACTCTATAATTGTTGCTAGTGAAAATGATCATTTAGGGAAGTATGGTTCTCATGGTGTGTATAATTATATGTCATGTGAATGGAATAGTTACATAGAATCTGAGGGGCAAGTCTTTAGGGGAGGCTATGTTGATTTCCGAGATAAGTTGAAGAAGTTTTCTATTAAATGTGGTTTTGATTTGAAGTATTTGAAGAATGATAAAAATCGCATCAATGCAGAGTGTTCTAGGAAGGAATCTGATGGTTGTCTTTAACATGTGTATGCATCCAAGTATGATATTAAAGATTTTTTGTTATTCGAAATTTGCATAATCTGCATACATGCAAGGGTATGATTCAAAAGAAGAAAAACAAAGTTGTTGGACGACAGTTTGTTGCTTTTCTCATCAAGGATAAGATTCTGTCAAATCCTCTTATTAAACCGAATGAGATCATTTCAAACTTAAAACAATTTTATGGATTAAATATTGATTATTCTACTGCATACTTTGGCAAACATATGACAGTTTTTGAGTTAAATGGTGATGATGTTGATGCTTACAAGTTTTTGCCGTGATATGTTGAATCTGCCCATTCAAGCAATCCTGAATCTATTTTTGAGCTTGAAGTTGTACCGGAGAGCAATAAATTTCTTCATTTGTTTATTGCTTATGATGCATGGATAAAAGGTTTCATATTTTGTCACCCGATGTTATTCATTGATGATACTTTTATCAAAAGCAAATACAAGAGAACACTTCTATCTTGCTGTGAAAAAATGACAACGATGGTGAGTTAATAATTTCAAATTTTTATATTGGACATTATTTGTTTCTGTTTTCTTACTGTGCAAATAAAATATATCCATAACTACTTGAAGAACTGTTTAAGAAATAGTTCAATCAGTCTCATAAATAGGTGATACTTGACTGTATTTGTTTCTTTTTGTTGTGCATTGGTTTTGATTTTATGTTCAAATAAAGGAAAAATGTTGCAGAAGTAGTTCAAACATATTTTAATAAATAGTTCAATTACAATTTCAGAAGTAGTTGACATTTGACAATGTATTTTCACTTATGTTGTGCAAAGATTTTTGAGATTGCTTATGCTATTGTTGATTCAGAAACAATAGCAAATTAAAGATAGTTATTGGCATATTATCTGGTATATTGAGACCTCAAGGGATGGTGATCACATTTATGTCGGATAGACATGATAATATTTTGAAGAGCATTCGAGAATTCTTTCCCAAGTGTCCACATTCATTTTACATTGTTCATTTGAAACAGAATATGAGTACTTTATTTCCAAATGCTGCTGGTTAATGACTAAAGAAGAAAATGATGAATTTGTTGGCAAATTGTGCGCACGCATGTACTCCATCTGATTTTGATGATTGCATGGCGGAATTCAAGGATAATGGGCAAGGGCATGTGAAGAATTTTTTGTGTGATTTGCCAAAAGAGAACAATGCTACTCTCCATTTTCCTGGTAAAAGATGGGGATCGATGAGCAATGCATTTTCAGAATCTTTTAACACCATGATGTCGAATAGTCGTTGTATGCCACTTATGGATCTTCTTGAAGACATTAGAGTTCGATTGATGGGTAGTATGGCTGAGAAGAGAATATTTGGTCAGAATATTCATACGATTTTGTGTCCAAAGAAAGAAAATGAGATGAAGTTGATGTTGAAGGAGGGCATGCATTGGAGGATTAGTCGTTCTGACGCAGATGTTTTTGAAGTTAGGACGGAGTAGAATCGGTTTGTTGTTTGTCTAGATGATAGGACATGTTCTTGTGTGCAATGGCAGTATAATTGTTTTCCATGTTCTCATGCTTTGCAGGTGTTGCAACATGATAATCATGATGTTTTTTATTACGTTGATGATTACTGGAAAACAAGCTTTTATCAAAAAAGATATCAATTTGTCATGCATCCATTTTTAGATTTGGAAAAGCCGAATGTTGATACTATCATAAATGGTGAGGCCTCCAATTACAAAGATTCCATTTGGAAGACCAAAGAAAACTAGGATTAAATTTACTGGGGAAATTAGTAGGAGTGAGAAGACTGTCACCTGTAGTAGGTGTGGATGTTCGGGACATAACAAGGTTTCATGTAAAGTTGTTATACAAGTGAATTATTTATCAAAGTGAACTAGAAAACCACATTTTTTTTACTAGAAAACTGAACTATTTATGATCTATATCTGAATAGAACACAACTAGAAAACCACACTGATTCTGGATAACATGGCCAATTTATCAATCAAAATAACTCAAAGTACTTACGAAACTTAACTTAAAATACTGAAGTATTGATGGATTTACATCGGAATAGGGCACGCTATTTAAGAAAATGAACTAAAACACCTCATTGATTCTGGATCCATACTGTTTATCAAACAGAAAAAAAAAAACTACACTATTTATCAAACTATACTGTTTGTTGAATGTACAAATTATTAACAGAGAATCACACTAGTTCGTGTAATAGCGTAATATATGTTTATACTTGTTTGTGAATGCATCCCATATTTTACTATTTCCGTACATTTCAATTCTATTTACAAATGAAGCAAATTGTAAACTATTTCATAAACACTGTTTATTAAACTTAAAATTGTGAATTATTTCGTAAACATTGTTTATTAAAAACTAAAATCCCACCGGAATAGAATGTTGATTATATTTAAGTTATTTAAGCAAGGCAACCAACATATGAGGGCAAGAACATACTATTTAAAGGTTATAAGAAAACGAGCAATTATCAAAGTGAAGTAAAAATATACCATTTTGCATAAACATTGCTCATTCAATGAATTCGAAGCATGCAAACTTACATATTACTGTAAAATCACCAAGAATATCAGAAATTTTGTGGTACATAGCTCTGTTTCTTCTCTGTTGCTTTTATTTCCCTTTTTTTTTTTTGTCCGTTTTCGTTTAGATGCAAATCAGAATACTCTGAACTGTAAACATAATTCATTTTTTAGAATCTCAAACAAGCAGATGTACACATTTAGTAAATTAAAGTAAGAAATCATCAAGAATATCAGAATTTATAGGTTTATACATGTGTTTGTCCGATTTCGACTCTGCAAATATACAATTCAAATGTTTTCAATTTTTCATCTTCAAATGGAGTTTTTGGGTTGAGAAATTCCAGATTTGATGTGTAGATTATTGTTTGAAAACTTGAATCGAACTTGAAAATACTTTGAGATTTTGACGTTTCGAGCAATGGAGGTTTCGATTTTTTGGTACGGTGTGAAGGGGTTGGTGAACATTAATGGCGTTGGAGGAATGATGAATTTTAGTAACTGCAACTTTGGCTAACAGGCCTGGGTTAGGCTCCGTTAGGGGCAATTTTGAAATATTAATTGTTAGGCGGTTTGGGGTTTGGGGTTTTTGTTGAGCCCGTGTGTTTTAGTGTTTGTAGGGCCTGAGATAAAAGTGTTGTGTCCTTATGATTAAAACATTTTTATTAAATAATAGTTTAGGGTGGTTTTTCCATTAAATAAAAGTTAGCTCAAGCCATTTTTGATAAAACTCCCTAAAATAAATAAACAACTATGAGAATACTATTTAATGTAGAAAGTAGTCACTACAACCTAGATCGAGACACACAGCTTCGACAAGTCTGTCTACCAGATACTATCGGGAGAGGTCCATGTTGCTTGTTTACCCGACTACCTATCCCAAAAAAGTAATTTAGGGTGAACCATACAAGAAATCGTTTAGAAGTGCTTTTTTTAAGAAGAAGAAGAGGGTACCGAGAAGGTTTTTGTTTCTTCGTATATAGGGTTTAGTTGAAATCATTTGGAAGTGTTTTTAAAATAGCTAAAAGTATTTTTTTTTTAAATGTTTTTGGATTTCAAAAGCGTTTAAAGTGCTTCATGCAAGAAGCACCAATTATGTGCTAAAAGCATTTTAAAAGCACTTCCAACCATTTTAGAAGCATTTCCAAACGAGTTCTAAATGTAGGATGATTCTTTTGAAATGTAAATAACAATATGTTCTATTTGGTCTATTGATTAACTATGTATTCAGACCAAAATGACATAATCAAGGCTCATTTCAAGTTTTTAGTTTTTAGTTTCATTCATTCAAAAAATTAAAAACGAAATTGTTATGAAATGTCTCATTTACCAATATGCCTCAAAGTTTTAGCCTCTTTGTTCTTTCAAATATTACAGTTGAAACCTACTTATCCTAGAAGCCCCAAAAGATCAGAACAAAGTTAAAAGTGACGATGTAATTTGCTTCTAAACAAGAATATAAATACCTTGTAAATTTCATGGAATGAGGTCAAAAAAAAAAAACGCAACTTTACAATGAAGGTGATATATACACATATCATCAAGAGGGCCAATTTGCCCACATGCCCAAAGATACCCATCTTTTTGTTAGCATTTGATGGGCCTTTTGAGTAGGAGAGGAAGTTTCTCTCAAGCGTGCACTGTAAAGCATTGATTCGAAAGTTGGCACTTAAAAGTACTTCTACAAAAGCAAGAAAAGTATGGTTATTGTACGTTATTTTATAAAAATAAATAAATAAATAAATAAAATTAATGAAAAGAGTTTGAAAGCTTTGAGTTTTAACAATAAGAACAAAATAAAGAGTAAAATGAATAATACCAGGATTAAATTTTTACTGTAAAAATGTAGTTTTTCGTTAAAGTGAATAATACTATGAACTTTTCGTTAAAGTTTCCTATTTTATATGTACAAGCATCAAAAGCAAGTAGACAAGTAAGTGCAACAACATTGTACCAGCTGGTGGTTTTTAAAGGCGAGGAAGACTCATAGATGTATTTTAACTTTATTCAGGGCACCACTGTATGATTCACCAATGTCATGATTTGAACCCAAAATGTATTATGTGGAATACAAGCCTGATATTCGTTTCAATCACCCGACCACACCCCCCCCCCCCAAAAAGCCCGAGATGGTATTTGCTATGTCTAATTAGGTAATCACGACTCTGAAATAGCAGGTGAGGGATTATCATTGCTATATCATTATCATCTAATCATGATCATCTCAAAAACTTCGTTCAACTTTTCTATAATTATATCGTATTCGTATACTATGTAATCATTAGTATATATTTTAGTATTACTAGTCTACTAGTTTATCTACCGTATAAATCAATTGGTGATATTCACAAGTAAGCTAAAAATCAACCCAACAAAAGCAAAATAGAACTTGTACTTTGTGACCTGCGGTGGATTTGCATGCAGCCCACGTATAATCTATGGTTGAAACGAAACCCCATGCATGTTTACAAGGCTTCGGTTGTCAAACTTCAACGTCACGAGCACGATGTGAAAGAAGTTGAAGTTCCGTCTTAAAATTTCAATAGCTCAACTTTTCACATTGCGTATCTTTCTGTTTGTCTTTCTCTTCGTGTGATTTTAGTCACACATAGAATCTAAGATCGGCTCATGATTATCCTATTAAGTTATATTTATGTGTTCAAGACATCAATTCGACTGACGGCTACTTGTATACAAAGAATGTATGTTGTTGGTAAGGTCGTGTTTGCCTATAAGTGAAGAAAGACAGCTATTAATTCTATCAGGTAGTGTTCTTTTTCCATTAATTTGATGCTTACATCTATGTCTTTGCAGACATTAATCTGATAGCTTGCTTCAGGCTGGTTGACAAAATATATTTTAGCTTGACAATGAAGAAAACGAGTTGAATCGATCGCTGTGTACGCAATGCATGTGTAACAGGTAATAACCTCTGGAAGGTATCTACATCACCAGCATAAACAATAGCTTGGTCAACTTTGAATCAATGGCAATTTTTTAATTGCTTTGTCCCTAACTGATGAGTCCATATTATACCATATATTTTAAGAAAAACTAATGAAAAAAGATTTGAAAACTTTGAGTTTTAACGATAATGACAAAATAAATGGTAAAGTGAATAGTACTAAGATTGACTTTTTAGTGTAAAAATGTGATTTTTCGTTAAAGTGAACAGTACCGGGCTTTTCGTTAAAATTCCCTATATTTTACCCTATTCTTAGTTATAGCTTATTGGTTATTTTGATATAATTTTGATACTTTGTTATATATTTTCAATGTAGGATATTCGATTTCCTCTGGAGCAAAACATGATCAAACAGATGAATTTTGGAGTGATTCTAATTGGAGGATGTTCGTGCCCCTTTAAAGATGATTATATCAAAATTTCAGATTTTTCTACCAAACCCTTTGACCGTGGTGATGAAATAAAGACCCAGTGCATAGCTTTTCCAGATTGACGTTTATAGACGTTTTGGGTATTTTGGAGATCAAGATGACATATTTTGAGGAAGATTCCTTCTGAGGATTTGTAGGGGACGTCTCAAACTTTCAAAAGAGACATTTTTGGACCAAATCGGAGTTGATTTGGTCGGTCAAAAACTAATTTTCTGAGAAGTCTGAATTTTAATTCAAATAGGAAACCTTTTATTTCCTAGTTATCTTATGAATGGATGCATGCTTGCTTTGAATTATTAATCACTGCGATTAAACTATCTAATTGTCTTAGTGATTCGCGACCATTAGGGTTTTTAGACAAGTAATTTGATGCAATTTATGTTGGAACAACACCCTGAAATTGAAGAGGGCTTCTAGTGATTAGTAATTGTAAGTTCACTTAAGGCGAACATCATGCTCTTAAGAGTTGCATGGTTTTTCAAAGAGTTTTCACAAAGCTTAATAAGTCTTGCATGTTTATATTTGATCTGAACATCACAGACAGGTTGCATGTTAGATTTACATTTTCGCTTGAACATCACGAGGAAAATATGTATTAGAAAAACCTAACATTCAACGCATGTATGTAGAAATTCATAAGTAATTGGTAAAATTGCATAAGATTGTTAAGGGGACGGCGGAACTGTAAGATCCCACATCGCCCAGGGGAGTGATCCTTATATGTATATTCTCATCCTTACCTAGCACGAGGCCTTTTGGGAGCTTACTGGCTTCGGGTTCCATCAGAACTCCGAAGTTACGCGAGTAGCGCGCGAGAGCACTCCCAGGATGGATGACCCACTGGGAAGTTCTCGTGTGAGTTCCCAGAAACAAAACCGTGAAGGCGTGGTCGGGGCCCAAAGCGGACAATATCGTGTTACGGTGGTGGAAAGGGCTTGGGAAGTGGTCCCCCCCCGGGGGCCAGAATGTGACAATTTGGTATCAGAGCCTAACCCTGGTTGCGTGTGTGCCGACGAGGACGTCGGGCCCCTAAGGGGGGTGAATTGTAAGATCCCACATTGCCCAGGGAGTGATCCTTATATGTATATTCTCATCCCTACCTAGCATAAGGCATTTTGGGAGCTCACTGGCTTCGGGTTCCATCGGAACTCCGAAGTTAAGCGAGTAGCGTGTGAGAGCACTCCCAGGATGGGTGACCAACTGGGGAATTCTCGTGTGAGTTCCCAGAAACAAAACCGTGAGGGCATGGTCGGGGCCCAAAACGGACAATATCGTGCTACAGTGGTGGAGCGAGCCCGGAAAGTGGTCCCCTCCGGGCTGGGATGTGACAGGAACCTTAGGCCTTTGCAAATTGATTTTCTTTAAATTGTTCTCTAGTTAATTTCTTTAATTGTTTTATTTTAAAATTCGTTTTTATTATATTAAATTCTAAAATCAACATTTTCGAAACTTTGTTTTAAATAATTAATTAAGAGTTGGTTTTAAACACAAATTATTCATTTAATCACTATGGAAAACGACCTTACTTGAGCCGTTATACTACGACAACCTTATTCTCTTGCAAGTATTTTTAAGTGTTTTTGTATGTACTTTTACAGGTGGTAAAAATTCTATCACTAACCCTTAATTTGTTCTAGATATTCCACTCCCAGTGGATATTTTTTGTTTACTTGTTGGTGCGTCACACACACACACACACACACACACACACACATACACTCAAACATGGCTACAAGTAAATGTATGTATGTGTGTGTGTATATATATATATATATATATATAAACATACACTCAAACATGGCTACAAGTAAATGTATGTATGTATGCATGTATATATATATATACATGCATACATTTACTTGTAACCATGTTTGAGTGTATGTGTGTGTGTGTATATATATATCTATATATCTATATATCTCTCTCTATATATATATATATATATGTTTGTGTGTGTGTGTGTGCACATGCGCGCACACATCTTCTATATGGATTTCATCCATTAACTTTGTTCAATGATCCAAACAACATAGATTGTTCATACCAAAAATTAGACAATGTAACGTAAACTTATTTAAAAAATCCGTCAAACTCACTATATTTATATATGTTAAATGTATATGTAACAAGAGATTGCTTGCAAATATTTTAAATAGCATGATATGATATCACTCATCCATTTTTCTTCAGGGACAAAACTATATATTAATTATCAAGCTCAATGAATTTGAACCTCACGAAACCCTTAAATGTATATATAAACTTGTGACACATATACAAGTGAAGTCTGTTGTTGTAATGAATAATTAGACGACACTAAGAAAATGCGAAATGATGCCCTTTAAAGAAAAAAAGCCCAAATAATACTTAAATCATTGACATAAAAGGAGAGTGGGCACTATTTTATTCTTCCACGTCAAACTGCCCTTCTACTTGGTGGTGATCTCTCTTTCCAGCTAATAATTAAACCCTAATTAATATAATGTGTTGCTAATACTGTTTGTTTCGTTGTCAATTATTCATTAATTATACTATTAATTAGATTAGAGTGCAGGCCTTTAGAAAGCTACTGTGCCACTATTTTATTGTAAAGATGAACACTTCATAAGACGGGTCAATGTCATCGTTCCATAAGTACTCGTACCAATCCATTTATATTATAAAGTATATCAAATCATTAGCACTATATCTTTGGTCCATAACATATTTCAAATTTACCATCTATGTATATAATAATAGTAAAATTAATATAGTAATATCATATGACAATGAATCTGTGCAAATATTCTCTGAATTCACATGTAGGAGGAGTTAGTTTTTCCATCTGAGTAGCCCTATTTATTGGTTACTCCAACTCAAATTTCAAAAGATGGTTTATATGCCTAATTTATTTTTTTTTCGTGTCATGTTGCGGATGAAGTAGTGTGTATTAGCCATTAGGATGCTTGTAATGGGGGCAACCCTGAAAAGATGAGTTCCCATTAAAAGTAAAAGGAGTGAGGAAGGGAAGAAAAACCAAGCCAACCCCCCATCACCCAAAAATTAAAAAGTATTTGCTTGAAAGATTAGTAGTAGTTGACGACGAATTTCAAGTCCGTATTCTACGTGACATGTTTTAGGTTTAATTTATTGCACTAATGAATCACATGATAGTGGCGAAACACAGACTAAAATATCTTTATAAGTTTTTTTGACTCTTAAAAATGTGGACTGACATGATAAAATTATCAACGGATCTCTTTTATAAATAAATAAAATTATTGGAGTAATGGAAAACATGATTGGATTATAGAAAGAGGTGGAAGCAGAGAAAGGCATTTTCCACTGGACAACATATTTTACTTAAAAAAAACAATAATTGCAGGCTTTGACGTTTCTCTCTTTTCTCCTTATAACTCTCTTTAACACCCACACGCAACCTCCTTTGACCCTCACCCTAAACAAAAACAATACCTAAATAAACTAATTAATTAATTAAAAAGATAAAGAATTAAATAGAAGAAAAAAAAACACAGCCGCAGTTTGTCTTTACGAAACCCAACTCAAACTATTCCTTCCAATAATTTTTTATAATTTATTTTTACAAGTGGGCTGAGAATCGCATTTTGCTTCATTTGCTTGTGATATTCTCTTTACTTTTATATTTTTCTGATTAACTGGATATAGTTTTTCTTATTACAAAATGCTCCCTTTTTTTTATTTTATAATTCTGCCCACAAATTGTTTAAATTTTGTGATAAGAGGCTTCCGTTCTCCCTACGGAGTCGGGCCTCTCTTTCATTTGTCAACCTTTGAGGCTCCGGTTCACTACAATCTCAACCGGCCCACGTTACCCACACTCCAGTTTTTATTATTCCAAAACTACCTCTGGAGAGTACTGTTTACTACGATTCTGCCATTGTCAACTACAACCTCTAACTAAAGGGTTATAGAGTAACTCTATGGGTAGAAACCACTTAGTCAATTGGAGCTGCGACCTTGATTGGGGTTTTTGTCTCAAATAACTTCTTGTTTGGATCGGTGATCTTTTATCTGATGATATTTTAAGAATTGTTAGGAACCGTTCAGTTTGTATTTCTCAAATAGTATAGTGTTTTTTGAGGTGTTCGCTTCAGATTATCAAAAAAAAAAAATCTATGGGTAGAAGGAGAGGAGTGTCTTTTCCAGAAAAGAGATTGTTATGATTTCTATCAAATCTTCATCTGATCGAAAATAGTGAGACAAGAAGATTGAGGAAATCTTGAAATGGGTCTTTGATTGAAGGTGGCATTTTTGTCAGTTACCCTAAATCCGACGTGGTTGGCCGTCCTTTTGGTGGCAAGTAGGTCCCTGAACTCTCACCCACCCCAACGGGCCGCGAGCCATATCATCATCCCAATTACCATAATACCCTTCTAAAATTCAACCCTTAATTTTCCTTTTTATCCTAAACTAAAATAAATTCCAAAGGTAGTGGGGCAACATGGGCCCATGGGCTAGGGCCCAATAAGCATTATCCATCCATCCAACCGCAAGGAGCATCTTTTTTCATGTGTTATACGAAATATTCAAGTTAGCTTTACACGCATCCCTAATTCCCTATGCGTGCACCCTACAATGTACAATCCCATATAACAAATATATCTTTGACTCAATTTTTGAAAAGGGGAATAATATGGAAAATCAATTTTCAAATATTCCATGCATAATATGATTCTTTTCTCTTTTTTTTTTTAATTTTTATAAGTCAATTATTCGTGGTTTGATCTATTTTTGCAAGTAACTTAGTTAGCTCATCAATCAAATATTTGGAACATTCTTTTAATCCATCTATTTTAGTTAAGATATCAAAATTCAAAAGATTACTAGCTTTGATATTAGTAATGCAAATTTAAGAACTGCTAAGTGGACTCTCCCAAAAAGTAGAAACGTCAATGTCCGTACCAACATTATAAAATATTGTGCGAAAATCATGAGGTCACATAAAATCTATAGAAAGTCTCACTTTTGAGAGAGTTCCCTTATTAATGAAACGCTACTGTATCACCTAAAAAAATGTAACAAAAGAGATTGTTTGAAACAAAAGAATAACACTTATGAGTGCTCATTAAAGTATTGGTTAACCTAAAAAACTAAAGAGAAATGTTAAGAAGATTCTCTTAAAGTGGAACTCTACATGGATTCTCTACCACGTCACATTTTTAGCACAACATGTTATAATGTTGACGCAAGAATTATGCCAAAAACATTAGGTGGCGGATAATCCATGGAGAGCCTCACTTTTGAGAGAATCTCTTTATCACGAATCTCTATGAAACAATGGGAAGACGTCCTATTATGTTATTGACTCGGGTTAAAAAAAATAAAAAATTCCTTGCTGAAAAACTCGTTGTCTAACTTAATTAATCGCCCCTTGTTGTTCAAAATGAACGCATCAAGTTTTCAGCTTATCCCTAGAAGTGGAACTCACTAGAGGGTTGGTATGCAAAGAGAGGTCTACCTTGTAAGAGGAGTGAAGAATGACTCGACCAAGGGCCGTTACATTGGGTGCTAAAGCATGGGTATTTTGTATCCATTGAGCAAAGACGAGTTGTAATTGTTGTTGTTAAAAATGATTATTACAAATTTAAGATTTTTTTGTCAATGAGACACTAGCGTGTGAATTTAGTTAAATAGTGTTTTGACATGAAGTTGGTAATATCTAACATTAAGCAAGACATATTAATAAGGAATCTTGACTCTTGAGGTGTCAAATCACCTAATTTTAAGGTCTCCATTGCCATCATACATGCTAAACATTTGAAATGCCTAATTATAATTTATAAAAACAAAATATATTTAATTGTGTAACACACAAGTAACAAAACTGCCTTGAAAAAAAACTACAAAATAAAAGTCCAAAATTCTCATTTCTCAACAAGTTTAGGCACTTTTGGTTCTTTCAAATATATTCCGTTTGTCCGTACTTTTTTCACTTGCTGAGCAGAGGCTACAACCGTAATTTCACCCCCAATGACTTTAAACTTTAAATGCTTTTAGTCAAGTACAGCTGTCAGCATGACATAACGTGACTTCATCCCTACGAGGCCGTAAACCCTTCGCTGCAACTACTACCTTATGCGTTTCGTACTTGGGCTTTGCAGCCTTTGCTCATCAAACTCCGGTAGAAGGACCATAATACCCTTCCGAGTATTCCCTTCTAGGGGGTTACTTTGGTGTTATTCTAAATCGATCGTATGCTGATATTTATTTTAAACTTCGCACATGACGGCATGTATGCTACAGTATCATATAAGAAAAAAAATGCATATATTAGCAGGGCCGGCTCAGGCCCAGTGTGGGTAGGGCGACCATCCGGGACCCAAAATAATTAGAGACACCAAAATTATTAAGATGGTATATTTATATATATTTTCATAAGAGTATAAATTTATAAAATTTGATCAACGACAAAGAAATTTACCTAAAACTAGTGGTTTTGTTGTTTGAAATTAATGATGAAGTCTTGGGTTCAAAACGCCATGTGTGTTTCTTTACGTATCAATTTTTACAAATTTCTTTTCATAAAAGTATAAATATATAAAATTTGGCTAAATGAAGTTTAATTAGAACCAGTGGTTTTTGTTGTTTAAAATTAAAGAGAGATCCTAAGTTCGAAATGCAAAGTGCATGTTTATTCTTTTCATTTTTTACGAATTTTTGTTTGGTTAATTTATTTTTAATTAGTAACTAGTAGCTATGCGGGTTGTTATTTTTAAACATTTGTTCCAATTCAAATCTGATTTTCAAAAAAGAGTAATGCGTGACCAAATTTTTAGACCAAATTTGCAAATCATATGACGTGTCATCAAAAGTTTAATTTAGTACCCATTTATTACTTATACATATCAATTAAAGACTCAAAAACATCATTATCTTTTAGTCCCATATTGACAAGGTTAGTAAATAAGAAAAAACACCCCACGATTTATACAAAAACACTTTAAAAGTTCAGATGGAAAACAAAACTCAAATCTATCTACTTGTAAACCTGGAGTTTTTTTGTTTTCTTCCCACGATACAAAATAAATTAGTTTTTCCGTGTTTCTAAATTATTAAATTTGAAGTGCTTTTCAAAGTATAATTTTATTGATGTCTTACATGTGAAAATAAATAATTTTCTTATATAAAGTGAGGGGACATTTTTTTACGTCGCCCTAGGCCTCAAAAATCTCTAGACCGGCCCTGCATATTAGATTATGATTTGGAGATGATATATGTTGTTTTTATGCCTCATTTCAACTTTCGGATGTGAAAAATAAATGAATGAAAACATAATTCTTGGGTAGTCATAAAGTGAGTTTACTTGTTTCCAGAGGAAGCCAATGGAATAGCTCATCCATCTTTTGTGCAGCGGTATGGTAGATGGTGCAAGTCAGGAAGTAGATATTAACCTTCATGCATCTCATTGCAAGTAAGAAGCCAAACATTGTTCGATTCCTAAATGCTATGGAAGAAACCTAATTAAAATGAGATTGCTAATGTCGCAGTATCTCAAATCTATCAACCATTGACTTGCATTTAAGATTTCCTATATATCAATATGCGATTGCTTTGGAGTACAACAACAATATCATCTGCATAAAACACTCGCAAATCAATCACAAATTGACCATGCGAAAACAGTTTTTGTTTTTCGTGATTCTAAAATAACCCATTGCAAGTAAGGAGCGAATCGGTGGTTAACATACACAATGTGATTGTTTTATGAGAAGACCACAATGCATCTCCCCACCGTCCAAAACATATGCAAGTTTCCAACTTGGAGGGCAAGGTTTAAAATGGCAATTTAGGTAAAGGACAAAGCAAAACCATAATCCAATTAAAATTTGAGATTCGGTTATTTCCACACACAAAGGTCGAACAGAACCAGAAAGATCTCTCTCTCTCTCTCTCTCTCTCTCTCTACGAATTTGGGTTTCGTTTAATTGTCAAAAACTTTAACCTTTTCGCAGAGCCCTCGACGTTTTGTAAAAATTGTGTCAAAGGAAAAGGAGATTGAGTCTTGTTTACGCCAACAAATGGGTCGTCGTCCTCTCTCTCTCTCCTCGCATTGTCTCAAACACCCATTACTATAAAAGAAGCCACACTCTCTCCTTGAAACCCCCCCCACCATCCACCTCTCCACGCTTTTATTTCCATTGGGACTCTTCTTTCCTTCTTGTTCTTGTTCCCTCCCGTTCTTGTCTAATCTCCTACTTTGTTTGTATTATCCAATCCCCAACGGACTATAAGACCTTGTCACGACTGTGTTTGCTTAGGATTAGATTTCTCAGTTCGGATTGGACTGAAAGACTCTAGCTTTTCAGTCCATTGGGATTTTCTCGGACATGGAGAGGATTAGTTTTGTGAAGAATGGTGTGCTGAGATTGCCTCCCGGTTTTCGATTCCACCCGACTGACGAGGAGCTTGTTCTGCAGTACTTGCGGCGCAAGGCTTACTCCTGCCCCTTGCCTGCGTCCATCATCCCGGAGGTCGATGTCTGCAAGGCCGACCCTTGGGATTTGCCAGGTTGGTTTTTCACATTTCCGTACAATTCACTTCTTCAATTGAAGTGATTTTTTTTTCTCTCTTTGGTTTGGTTTGGCCAAACTACAATGCCAAATGCCTACCAACCAAAACCCAAATCGTATTTTAGACGGAAATGGTCTCGAATCTCCCATTTCCCGGCTTCTGCACTCGTTCTGTGAGTGCGGAAATTGTAAAGTATTCAGTTTGAAGCGCAGATGGCTTGAAATGGAGCGCGAAATCGCCGCTATGAAGAAATTAGATGGAGAATTGAAAGACTCAATTGGTTTGTTTTGTTTTGGTTTAGGTGATTGTGAGCAAGAGAGGTACTTCTTCAGCACTAGGGAGGCCAAGTACCCCAATGGGAACAGATCGAACAGAGCGACCTGCTCCGGTTACTGGAAGGCGACCGGATTGGACAAGCAGATTGTGACTTGCAGGGGCGGCCAAGTCGTGGGGATGAAGAAAACTCTGGTGTTTTATAGGGGAAAGCCTCCCCATGGCACTAGGACCGATTGGATTATGCACGAATACCGCCTTGTTTTGCCCGAAAATCCGGCCTCCATTGCCGCACCGGAAAAGAATTCAACCCATGTAAGAATTTCTTCAATTATGCTCGACAAACCACAAAGAACACATTTTTATTTTTGTTATTTTGCTGTTGCAGAGCCCTGTGGTGCCAATGGACAATTGGGTTCTCTGCCGCATATTTTTGAAGAAAAGGGGAGGCAAAAATGAGGAGGAGCAAGTTCAACAGCCCTCCTTCAATGTTCGAAAACCGAAGAATTCGAGGCCTGTTTTCTACGATTTCATGACAAAAGACCGGGAAAATTTGAGCCTCGCGCCTTGTTCTTCCTCCTCAGGATCGAGTGGAATCACAGATGTGGTTTCTAGTGAGCAAGTGGACAATGATCACGGAGAAAGCAGTAGTTGCAATAGTTTAGGTTTAATTAGAAGAAAACAGTAGCGGTTTTAGTTAATTAATTTATAATCCCCTTAAATTAGTTGGCTTATGTTCCAGTAATTGGGCTCTTCTGGTTGCTTTATCAGAATAATCATCTGAGAAAAATCCAAGTTTAGGAAGAAAATCGGCAGTTACTTGTAGTCGGTAATTTCGAGAGCAATGGATGGTGTGCCCTTATGTAATCAAATCCCAAATTTTCTAATATCTGATGTCTTTACATTTTATTTCCATTTGTTTGGACCTTATTTTAGCTCTAACAGCGACATGCTCGCATATTTACCACTCTCTATTTTCTCTGTTTGTTCCAGTTGTTAGAACGATTTGGAGTAACCACATTTGAATATGAATTTTCTTTTATAATTTATAATTCTAAAATTCTAAAACGCTTCGCAATATGAGATACTCTGAGATATCGTAAAAAAATGCTCATAATCTGAACATGTTCTACTCCATATCATGCAGCAGAATTTCTTTATGGAAAGGCATGGTATTTCCAAGGGAATAGGTGTTGAAAAGTGACCTAAAGAGGAGTAAAAAGCAAAGTGAAAGTGTAAAAAAATGTAACGTGAGATTTTCCTAGGGAATAATTGTTGTCTTTGCAAGGATCGTCACCTTCGCACGAGGTTCCATTTCTCCCTTTGTGGAAAGTTAAAAACTCACACTCAAAAGGAACCCAATTCCGAAACATTGTTTTCAAATGGATCGAATTCATCCCAAATCGGCTCTCTCTCTCTCTCTCTCTCTCTCAAATCTTCAAATGCACTCCAATCTGCATCGTGCAAGATTAAATCCCAGAATCTTATTCCCAAAAAACAGACATTCTGACCTATATTGCCATTTTGTACTATTTGTAGTGTCTCACAAGAAACCGGAGCCCCAAGGAAGAAAAACTTGTGTAAAGCAGTCACATACTATCTCTTTCCAATCACTTTCACAAAACATAGCCTCTCTATTTCGGTGGTTCCACCATGCTCCGCTATTCTCGCCCATTGCGAGAGCTGTCATGATAAAGCAACCCTACCAAA
Source organism: Pyrus x bretschneideri (assembly GCF_019419815.1). Classification (NCBI taxonomy): domain Eukaryota; kingdom Viridiplantae; phylum Streptophyta; class Magnoliopsida; order Rosales; family Rosaceae; genus Pyrus; species Pyrus x bretschneideri. Next base: position 5,133,832 of record NW_025999798.1, read on the forward strand.
ATTTCTCTAATCAAACAGTTTTACTGAAGTTTCTCACGTACGAAAGTGAGTTTGGTGATGTAGGGAAACAGGGTTAACTAAATATTGAATCTAAAGGACCAGTTGGTGAAAGTAGGGAAGGGGACTATAAATACAGTGGAATATTTGCTTGGCAGGGACCAGCTGCAAATTGAAAAGAAAAAATGGGATTCGGCCAGTAGGGAGGGTCTGGGAGGGTCCCGAGTTTTGAAAACTGATCCATCAACCCATCACCTTAAATTTCCTAAAAGCATATGATTTCTTGCACATTTATTCCTGCGAGTTTACGTAAACGATACCTCTTTTTCTTAATCCAGACAGTGTTATAACTCTGATAAGAGTTTTTGCTAGACAACAAATTAACCCAGATTAGAGGAAAGGTTTGTCCCACTAATGCAATCTTCCAACCACTCTGCAACATTGACCCGCATTAAGTTTTGATAGTTTTATCATTAATTAGCTCCCAATTATTTCTCTTTTAATTACAAATTATATTGACTGCATGTTTTGCACACGTGTCGCACATGCAAGGGCCACGAGCCTGATATAATTGACTTAAACATGCTACTCTTATCATCTATTTGTATCATCTTTTTAATAGAGATAAGACTCACATACGTTAGTGGACCCTACCTCTATTAGAGATATGATATAAACGATGGTACAAATAGATGATAAGTGTAGCAATACTCGTAAAGTATTACTAACCATAAAAATCATCCGTAAAATATTGTGAATGTAAGTACAGACAACTATTCATAGTTAATGATAATTACATATAATTCTATGATCATTAATTATTTTCTTCGACAGTATCTTATTTATCGTCACGTTTAATACTCTTCGTTATTGGCATGTTGTACTAAAAAGAAAAAAATGGAGTGTAGATACAACATCTGACCTAAGTTACTAAAAACCGCTAACTTAGTAATCATCTAGAAGTATAAATCCCTCACGCATCTAATTTTCTATTCGGAAGTGCAAAGAGGGAGCTAAAACGAGCTTTAATTCTCTGAATTTAGCTTCTTTCATTGAAGTTGAAAGGTCAATTTATAAACATGATTAATGCTAAGATTAAGAGACAAAAATTGTTAAAAAATGAAGGAACAAAACCTACAAGGAAGGTTGTTGTCCTATACAAACATTGAGGCATGGATGATGATGATACAAATTACAATAGGTTGGATAGGTTTGAAGAGGATGGGCCACGAACCCATGAGAGAGTGCCGAGTGGACACCAGGTGGACTAAGGACGGCATAAATAATGAGATTAAACCTTTGATTAACACTCTGATTAATGCATAAGTAAGAGAGTAATTTGCCAATTTTAGGAAAATAAAGAAATAAATATATGCCGACCAAAGTTTATTGTGACACTGGTTTTGAATCACCTATTTTGCTTTTGGAGTTCTTCACGTCACTTTTTCTATATATTTCTTTCGTTTTCATCACACAAAAATAAAATAAATTAAAATAAAATTTGTGTGTGTATGTAAGAGAAAGAGAGAGAGGGGGGAAGGGATTGGATTGTGAAATGCTGACTTTGGTTCCCAAATTGTCAATCACGGGGGCAGGCCGTCATGGTAGACTCCACAGTACACACTACAGCCACAAACCGATTAGCTTGTCATGGAACGGGTTCATCAACTCTATAATATCTCGTGAATAATACGTCTTGTTGAAAACAATTTATATAAATAGTATTGCACCATACAATGGCACGAAATGATACGGTAACGATATACTGTGATATGAAAGTTGATCTCACGTCCGGAAGACAGACATGAATTGAGGGGATGAGGAAGGGCAATTCTGACATTTTGAAGAACATTACCAAGCAGACGGGGAATGTATTTAATGTTTGTTGACCGGTTCCAGAACCATCCACTTTTATATTATTTTTCATGTTTAAGGAGAAAATTAAAGTTTTATTTAAGGGGGTTGCTTAGGATCTATGCAACAAAGACATCTCCAATTTTTATACCACTTCTAATGACATGGTCAAATCAAACACTAATCAAATATTAATCTCCCACATTAAATTAATGCCGTTTGTGAAATTTAAATGGAGGTTCTCAACAACTCCATGCCAAGTGAGCAAGATGATTATGTAAAGTTAAATCTTAATTATTGTAAACCTCAACTTAACTTACATAATTAGGATGGCGGGAAATGTAAAGCTCAAGGTATTTTTATCACATGCGACGAGATAATTCACCCGCAACAAAACTATACCTGTATCATATATTATAGAGGCATAAGCGAAAAACCGAGTAAACTACAAAAATCATGTGTAATTAAACCCTCCCAATGTATAGTATCCTAACGTTCATGTGAGTCCAAGTTCGGTAATTTTTGCTTTCGGAACTTTCAATTTCAGTTCGATAAATTTTGGTTCGGTTTCAGTATTCGGTTCAGAAAATTTCAGCCCTGAGCTAAAAAGGAATCCAATGCTTGAGAATCTCACGAGGGTGGGTTAGATTTCTTTTTTTTTTTTTTTTTTTTGCTATATTTAATGCATTTAACAAGTGGGTAGGTGCCCTATGGCATAAGGAAACACCTCCCCACACGGCAGCTATTTCCCACAGCTCACCCCTCCAACCGTTGCACAAGATGTAAAATTATGTTGCCTAATTCAATTAAATGGGGGTCGATCACACACTTAAGGCCTTCTGAAAAATACATGCAGAAAAAAGCACCCCTACTAAAGTTCTTCTCCCCAAAAGATTTTCCAACGGGAAGTAACTTCTCCACACCCCTCCCCTGCGCTCCTATTAGAAGAAGAAATAAACATGGGTGTGCAAAAAAACCAGGACGGGCGAAAATTATTTCTCTTTCCTAAAGCATTGAAGGATTTAGAGGTGATGAGCTCATTGACAAGCAATAAGGGACGGCAACAACCTCCATGATGGCTGACTAGTTTCCTACCTTTTTTTCCCTGTGCTAAAAGATGATTAATTTTCCATCTTTTTTGCAGTACAAAGTGAGACATTTCAACATCACAGATGCAATAACTTGTCAAAAATATTAAATTTCCCTGCCACATAAATCTTATATAAATACAAGACAAAGACGTACATATGAGGTTGAACACTCACAAGATTTTCCATGGAGGAGCATAAAATCTTGCATAAATCATATACGGTTGCGTGTACCACCATAAACTCATCGTCAATGAATGGCCTCGAGCATCTCTCTTCATATTCTATGAGTTAATAGCGACATATGCAGGCAATGAAAAATAGACTAATTTATTTAAGTTTTCCGGTGTCAAAATCAGTATTAGATCGATCCTCTAGAAGGGGTTGGGAAGGAGAAGGAAGTTTTCAACCCGTCTTTCGGCGGTTTTTGTGTTCACATTTGATAAGAAAATAGATCAATAATCTTATAAACTACACATGGACCATACAAGATTCTATGACAAAACTCAGTAGTATCCTATGTTTGCGAGTGCAAAGATTCCCTATTTAAAAGAAAATCTAATTCCAGCAGCCCTTCAAACCAAGACGAGACTTTTCATGAGCAATGATAACTTGCCGATGGAATTTCATTAAACGACCCCTTTCGACTATAAAACTCTTAATTCTTCAAACAATATTTAGAAGTAAATATTACAATAGGCCTAGAGATATTTCCACCATAAAGAATGGTCATCTGATGAGTTTTAAAAGTAACATAACTTAAGATGTCCTGAAATCCAACAGCCAATCTCTTACGGCCTGCTCAGCTCAAACCACAATCCTAAAGGGCAATACAGGTACTATAAAACCAATAAGCTTCATATTCAAGATACACATCGACACCAAGCAATTCTTAAAAGTCTTATTGGCCATCAGAATAATCCACGTTACACAAGATTATGATCGTTTTTGGTCCAGGACTTAAAACGCTCAACTCAAGAAATAGAAAGATCAAAATGGAAGTTCAGGACGGCATTCAGTTGAAGTTTATAACAAACAGTTGACATTTATAGCATTGCTATCCTGAACTAATGCATCTAAGTCATTCTTACTCATTATTGGCTACTTGCGTTATCTTTCTCAGAAAATCCATCAGTGGCAGCACCCAATGACTGTGAAGGTGTTTCTGCACATGCCCTCAGGACAGCTTCATTCTGCAAGGAAAGTGGCATTCCAGGAGTTCAATATCAGTTTAACAGAAGATCACCAAATTTTGCGACACAAAATAAATCCCAACACTTTGACAAAAATAAACATAAATCCCAACACACAGTTTTGAGTGTGCAAGTATAACATACACTCCATAAGCACATTGCAATAGTGCTTTCAAGTAGTCACACATAAATCCTGCATCTAGTCATTTCGATTCCCTCTATCAAATGTTTTGCAGTGCATTTGTTACTAACGTAGCATAAGTCCTTGGTACTTGAAATTCCCTCCAAGCACACCACAATATAATTAGACTGATTCCATCATTGATAATTAGGGTCTAAACCATGATTGAAGAAAATAGAATTCAAATGAAAAACAATCAGTCTGGTATTTATTTCCGAATTGGGACCACATTAGATGGTAATCATGTTTAAGCCCAATGACAACCACAGAAACAAGCTTTTGTAAATACATTGTGTAGTTTCATTCATAGGGCATTTCAACTAATAGACCTGGTTAATTGACCACAAATTATGATCACATGAATAAGACGGAAGGATACCCTTTTCTAATCAATCCAACACAATGCTGTTTCGCCATTTTCCGATACCAAAGTTACCAAAATTAATCATTCTTCATGTTAATTATCTCTTGAAACAATGATTGAGCAAACCCAAATGGGAATTTCTCAGTTTTCATTTGCCAAAAGACTCAACATCCCTTCACATATGCTGAGGTTTACGCACAGTTCGACTTTCAAGTGAAGCAATGCACTACTGCCTGGCTTCTATGTACACTCCAAATCACATTTAACGTGGAATAATCCGATTTCGAGCAAGTAATAACTACGAAATTTCGAGAATTCAGTAAAACCCTAACCCTAAAACCCTCATCCGAGAGTGGGAAATCAGAAATGATATGAAACAGTCAAAGGGGGGAGAAGAGAACCTGCCAAACGCGGAGGAGACGCTTCTTGGCGTTGGCTTTACGGGTGGTGGTCAGCTTTATTCTCTTCCAAACGAGACCGCCGGAGTCGTGCTTCTTCACTATCTCCAGCACTCGCGTCCCCCAAAACGCACCCGCCATCTCTCTCTCTCTCTCTCTCTCTGTCTCTCTCTCGCCCCTTTTGTTCTCTGTTTGGATCTCCTATTGGATTCGGTGGGTTTTTACAGGGCTTATTTATTCTTTCGATTTTGGGCCCAATTTGTTCAATCTGGCCCATTTAGGTTGGGTTTTTTTGTATGGGATGAAAAAATGGTGTGCAAAAATTAGTTTTCCATAAAAGTATAAAATTCTGATTCATGTGAGAAGCAACGACTCTAGCAGGATCACTAATGAAATATCACTTTAGCCCATTTCATTGAAAATATCACTTCAACCAATTTAATTCGAAATATATATTTTTTGTGTCAAAGAAAAAAAAAAAAGAAATTTTGCTTATGTCGTTTAACTACAAATTACTCTTTCTTAATTAGATGCAATGAGGTGTATGAGCGTCAATTTTTATTAAAGGTATAATTTGGACTTCAAATTACCACTTCATCATTCCATCCTTAAAACGTTGATAACAAATGTTAAATACGAATTATAATAGATTTTACACGGAAAAATATATTTTGAATAACATAAATACAATAATTTTTTGTAGTGGTAAGAGAAATAAAAAAAAATTAATAAAAATGATTCAAATTCTTGATGGTGCCAAAAGACAAGGTTATGACAACAATTCTAATATGAAAGGGGAAAATAAAGGTGTGCAAGGTACTTAAAATAAATCCTAGAGTATTCTACACTCCATGTGGATGTCATAGCCTTAATCTTGCACTTTGTGATATGGCAAACTGTTGCCCTAAAGCTATGTCTTTTTTTTTTTTTGGAGTAATACAACACATATATACATTGTTCTCATCCTCTACAAAGCGATGGAAAGTTTTTACAAATCATGTGCAAGGAAGTCACACCCTAAAACCGTTTTCACAAACTCATTGGGAAAGTCATATTGAAAGTGTTAAACCCATAAGAGAAAGCACTCAACATATAAGAGATGCTTTAATTCACTTTGCAAATACTAGTGAAGATCCTAAGTCAATGAGTGGTGTCGAGTCACTATCAATTCATGAGTTGGAGAATTTTGAATTCTTGTTAGGTATGGTTATATGGCATGAATTCTTGTTTGTTATTAATAATGTTAGCAAAGCTCTTCAAAAAGAAGACATGCATATTGATGTTGCTATTGATTAGTTAAAAAGACTTATAACCATTCTTGATCAGTATAGAGAACATGGATTTGATGAGGCAATGAATGAAGCTAAGAAAATAGCAAGTGAGATAGGGATTGATCCTATTTTTCATGAGAAACGCATCATTCGAAGACAGAAACTGTTTGATGAGAGTGCTGGTGATACGGTAAAACAATTAGCTATTGAAACTTCTAAAGTTGATTACTTTCTTTATATAATTGATCAAGCTCGTACTTCACTTGATAACAGATTTGAACAATTTCAGAAAAATGAAGAAACTTTTGGGCTTTTGTTTAACTTGAAGAAGTTAAAAGCTGCAAAGAATGATAGCTCGAGGAGTTTTTGTATCAATCTTGAAGAATTTTTGAAACATGGTAAGCATTTTGATATTGATGGAAAGACTTATTTCTAGAGCTAAGAATCTTGAGAGAGACTTTACCGAATGATAGTCAGGCAATGGAAGTGTTGGACTATTTGAGACAAATGGATGGTTGTTTCCTAAATGCATGGGTTGCTTATAGAATTTTGTTAACCATACCAGTTACAGTTGCGTATGCTGAAAGAAGTTTTTCAAAATTAAAGTTGATAAAATCTTATTTTCGATCAACTATGTCACAAGAACGGTTGAACAACTTAGCTATTTTATCAATTGAAAAAAAATTGGTTGAAAAATTAGATTATGTAAACTTAATTGGTGCATTTGTGTCTAAAAACGCAAGATATGTAATATTTAAGTAATGTTTGTATTTCTTCTTTTGATATTAATTTCTAATGGTATTTGATGTTGAAATATATATATTGTGTATTTAGCAAATTTCTTTTTTTTACATATCAATGTACAAAAAGTCATGGGTTAGAAAACTTTAAGGCCTTATCTTGAAAGCTCGCCTAGGGGCCTCAAATTCTCAGGGCCGACTAGCGTCTTGTATGCTTTTGTTTGCCTCGTTTTGCATGTATAGTGTCTGCATCGTTTTGCATGCCAGAAGCCTGCCCCTTTTTTTAGTCCTCGAAGCCCGCACCATTTTGGCGTGCATTGAACCAGTCTTGTTTTTTGTGCCCACCACGATTTATGCACCTTATACCACCTCATTTTTCATGCACAGAGCCTGTGCTCGTTTTGTGTGCTAAAAGCCCGCCTTGTTTTCTGTGAGCCGAGCCCACCTTGTTTTTCGTGTCATGGTTCTCCTCGTTCTACGCAAGCTTAGTTGACATCATTTTGTGTGCGGCGAGCCCGCCTAACACCCATGTTTTTTTGACAGAAATTCAAAATTTTTATTATCTCAAAATATTTTTCCTATGTGACAACCCGTTCCAAATTTTACGTTTTTATTTTATTTTAAAAGCGTGAATTTGCGAAATTGCCCTAGAGGCAAGGACTTTGACTTCCGTTGACCATCGACTTGGGAGATGTGAGACTTATTCTTTTAGCATATCCTCGTAGTACTCATTGGTACAAACGTATAGGCAAAAACCGTTTGCGAGTCCGGATTATAATGGTATACTTATGGACATTTGAAATTGGTTATTTAAATATTTGAATTCCCACCTTGTGGGATTAGTAGACCAATTAAATTAAAGGGACAAGGAACCAATTAGAAGAGGGAAGTGAAGCTTGCAGCCAATCAGAAAGAAAGAAGAAAAGAAAAAAACAAAAAAAAAAAAAAAAGGGGGGGAAAGCTTCCCGTGCACCCATACCCGCACCACCGCGAGTCCATTTTCCAAGGCCGATTCCGGCCAACTCCGGTGGAGTTTTTCGATGCCACCACCACCATCTTGAAGCTCTCATTCCCCTCTACAAAACCCACCCAAGAACCACCTTGATTAACCATGGGATGTGGAGGTTTGAGGCCACGAAAGTTGACGAAAATCAATGGTGCTCCGCCCACCCTTTTCGATTTTCCGGCAAATCGGCAAAGCAATGGCCGATGCCACCACTTGGGCTTTGTAGCCCATCATCCCAGGAGCAAAACCCAACCAACCTTGACCCCGTTGGACCACCGTAGACGACGAATCGATGTCGGGAAGTTTTAGGCACCCGTCGGCTTCGTGAACAAAATTGACCATCTTCCGTCCACTTTTGGACTTCGTGGTAGGTATGAAAGGTGCTCCACTCACTGAGATCTTCATTTTTGTTAAGTTTGAGAATTTTTGGAAATAGTTGGATTTTCCGGCGAGTCGGGGCGGCCGACCGCCACCAGCGGCGGCGCGTGGCCAGTGAGCCGCCAGTGTTATTTTTAGGCTATGTCGAATATTTTGAATTCAGTTTTGTCATTTGAATGACGTAGGTTGATCGTTGGAACCTACATTCGTTATGATACGTTACTTGATAAAAATGTGAATCGATGATCTGACCGTTGGATCATTACCAAAATTGGATACATTATAATACGTAATATTTAAAGATCATAGGAATTTACGGATCAGGAATCCGACTTATGGATCTTCCTGAATTGGATTTGTAAGTTAGTAAAATAAATGTTCACGACCACTTGTTTTAGGCAATTGGCGGAGATCTGACCGTTGGATCGTAATGAAATTTTAATATGTTATTCTAGAAACATATTGTGGATCGTTGGGAGTTGCGGATTGGAAATCTGATATGCGGATCTTCCGGGTCAAGTTATACAGGGTTGTAAACCCTACTGTCGATCTTTGATCGACGGTTGACTTGTGGTCAATGGGTATCAAACTATTTTAGAATGTCGTTGAGGTTGTGTTTTACGTGAATTACGTATTCTACGGATAAGAGTTCTGAGATGTGATTTGATAATTGGCCACAGGGACCGATCATTCAGGACGCCTCGATGCGTGTGCTAGAGAAGTATAGCGTGGACTCGAGGTGAGTGAATCTTTTCCTTTTTATTGTGCATATTATTGAGAGTTCTATCGACACTTTTAAATTGACTAGGTATATTACCTTCATATAATTATTGTGAATGCTTGAAGTACCTATATGAACTACGAATGGCTTGATCCCTATTTAGGGTACGTAGGCAGTCTAACGAGACGTTAGATGCAGCCATAAAATATTTGAGGCAAAAGCCTTGCTTGGGAAATTGAGTAATACGAAGGAAATTGGTAAAGACAAGTTTTAGTTTTGTGAATTAGTTAGTTAAATTAGAGGTAATTGGGTTGTTAGGGATAATTATCCCTGAAAATAAGTAGTTTGGGAGTAGGGCGTTATTGATTGTACACTTCACACCATATTGTTTATAATTGAAAATGCTACGACATGGTTGAGTAGTAGATTGCATCATGATATATTCATATGTATATTACTTGCATATAATTATTGGGAATGCTTTCAAGTGCAAAGGTGAACTCAGGACACCCAGGTAAGTTCAGGTGAGTTTATAGTACTAGTTGAATCGATTGTGTTATAGCATGACTACAATTATGAGTTAGGCAACTTCGATACTGTCGTACTGGTTGCCATGAGTTGCACATGTTATATTGAGATGCATTGAGAGCTCATAAACCTGCACCCCGGTGTTAGTGTTCCCGCCCGTGGCCAGGGCACAGTCCTTCACGTGATGTTCACCTCCCACACCTTACGCTCACCTTGGATCCAAGGTAGGTGCACGTCCTGTCGTACAGACCACTTTAGGTGGTTCCGACTTGTAGGTGACCCGCGATTATTCGCCCAGCCTTCACGTGATCGTAGCACTTGAGCGTATTTATTTACACCCAGTCTTGTCATACAGACCACTTTAGGTGGTTCCGACTCGTGTGCAGGTATACTTATTGAGCTATTGGCTAGCCAGGATTGATGAGATATGGATAAGTCGTACAGGTCACTATAGGTGACTCCGACTTATATGCTAGCCAGGATTGACGAGATATGGATAAGTCGTACAGGTTATTATAGGTGACTCCGACTTATATGCTAGCCAGGATTGATGAGATATGGATAAGTCGTACAGGTCACTGTAGGTGACTCCGACTTATATGCTAGCCATGATTGATGAGATACGGATAAGTTGTACATGTCATTTTAGATGACTCTAACTGATATATCACTTTGTATTGATTTAGTTCATTTGGCCTACTTATTAATGTATGGTGGATTTGATGGCAAATTGTGGTTTTGGTCATTTCTGAGTATGGTTTGGATATATGTATATATGTTGTACTGTTTTATGGAAAACGATACGGGTTTTACATTTAGGGGCATGACTTTTAGAGAGGTAGTAACTTTGGGAAACTTGGTTTTATTGCTTACTCACACCTTCTGTTTGGTGCCCTCCAGGTTTTAGCTGCTGAGTTTGTATCAACAAGAATCTGTGGCGAATCTTAGTATTGATGGATATTTTTGAGGGTATGATTCTTACCCACATTACTGTACCTTACTTTTGCTCTGACATCGCGCGTGAAATGGGTTCGCTCCCACTCATAGCGCACTCTGGTATTTAGAAACTTTTAGATTCAAATTTATTCACTTTTTATACACTATCACATTTTATGGTTTCGTCACCTTCCAGGTGTCGGCCAGCACAGCTCGATTCAGGGTCCAAGTGGACTTTCTGGGTCAGGGTGTGTCATCCTAAGCATTAAGTTAAGCTTTTTAAGGAATTTGGAAGCAGTTTTACGGTTTATTGAGCAACAAATGTATATTTAGTAGAATATTTAAGTAGGAAACTAAAAAAATTATTGGAAAATATAGTAGTGAGACCCAGAACATTGTCAAATGGGGTTCTACACTCAAGGATCTCAACGGAAAGTCTCACCTCAATTTTTTAAACTTCACAGTAAGGCGAAGGTTAAAATAAAAAGATTGAACTATGATTTCTACATGAATTTTCAAAACCGACTGAAAACCATGAGTGTTAATTCACGTTTATTGAAAAAAATGCACATTTTTTTATTTTCTCAAAATATTTTCCGTAAGCATTAAGAAAATCTTTATAATGTTTTTGGAAGTGGATTTAAGATTTATTGACCACTAAGTGTATATTTAGTAGAATATTTAAGCCCAAAAGTAATGAAATAAGTGAAAAATATAGAGATGTTAAAATGTACATTTAGTGTATATTTTTTGAATTAGATATGTTAAAATCACATGTAGGTGAGGTTTCAACAAAAAATAGCAAAATTTTGTTTTGTTAAATAGGTTTTCACTCTCTTTTGGTTGATAAAGAGGATTCTATTAATATGTAGTTCATATTTAGATAAAAGAAAAAATGTCCAAATCTCTATAAATTTAGGTTTTAGATCGTTGATAACAAGTGTTTAAATATGAATTATAATAGATTTTGGTGGAAAAATATATTTTGAACAACATGAATACGATAGTTTGTTGTAATGGTAAAAGAAATAAAAGAAAAATTAACAAAAATGATTCAAATTCTTATGGCACCCTAAGAATTTGAATCATTTTTGTTAATTTTTCTTTTATTTCTTTTACCATTACAACAAACTATTGTATTCATATTCTACAAAATATATTTTTTCGTGCGTGGAGCCAGACTTGTTTCCCGAGCACCCAAGAGCTTGCCTTGTTTTGCATGCATGGAGCCTGTCTCATCTTGTGTGCCCTGTTTCGCCTCATTCTGCATGTGTGGTGTATGCATCATTTTGCGTGCTGGAAGCTCGCCCTTTTTTTTAGTCCACGGAGCCCACGTCATTTTTGCGTGCACAGAACCAACCTTGTTTTCCTTGTGCACCTCGATTTATGCGTCTTATCCCGCCTCATTTTTCATGCACGAAGCTCACGCTAGTTTTGTGTGCTAGAAGGCTGCCTCGTTTTCTATGAGTCGAGCCCGCCTTATTATTCGTGTCATGATTCGCCATGTTTTGCGCGAGCTGAGTTCAAATCGTTTTGCATGCAGTGAGGCTGCCTAACAACCATGTTTTTGGACAAAAATTCAATTTTTTTATTTTCGCAAAATATTTTTCCTAAGCATTAAGTTAAACTTTTTAAGGAATTTAGAAGTAGATTTACTGTTTATTGAGAAACAAATGTATATTTAATAGAATTTTTGAGTCGGAAACTAAAAAAATAAATGAAAAATATAGTAGTGAGGCTCAGAACATTGTCCAATGGGGTTCTACACTCAAGGATCTCAACGGAAAGTCTCACCTTAATTTTTAAAACTTCACAGGGAGGCAAAGGTGAAAATAAAAAGATTAAATCGTGATTTCTGTATAAATTTGCAAAACTGACTGAAAACCGTGAGTCAACGTTCACGTTTTTTTGTAAAAAAATTCAAAACTGACTGAAAACTGACGGAAAAATATATTTTGAAGAACATGAATATGATAATTTGTTATAGTGGTAAGAAAAATAAAAGAAAAATTAACAAAAATGATTCAAATTCTTGAGGGTGCCAGAAAGTTTTCAAAATATATGTTTTTGTGCGTGGAGCTCGACTCGTTTTCCAAGCACCCGAGAGTTTGCCGTGTTCTTCGTGCGAGAAGCCCGCCTTGTCTTATGTGCCTTGGTTCGACTTGTTCTGCATATGTGGTATCCGCATCGTTTTGCGTGTCAAAAGCCCGCCCATTTTTTAAGTCCATGGAGCCCGTGTCATTTTGGTATGCACGGAGCAAACCTTGTTTTCTGGGTGCACCTCATTTATGCGCCTTATCCCGCCTCATTTTTCGTGCGCGAAGCTCGTGCTCGTTTTGTGTGCCAGAAGCCCGTCCTATTACCTGTAGGTGAGGCTTCAACAAAAAAATAGCAAAATTTTGTTTTGTTAAATAGTCTTTCACCTTCTTTTGGTTGACAAAGAAGGTTCTACTAAAATGTAGTTCATATTTAGATAAAAGAAAAATTAACAAAAAGAAAAAAGGTCCAAATCTCTACAAATTTAGGTTTTAAATTGTTGATAACAAGTGGTTAAATACGAATTATAATAGATTTTGAAGAACATGAATACGATAATTTGTTGTAGTGGTAAGAGAAATAAAAGAATAATAAATAAAAATGATTCAAATTCTTGAGGGTGCCAGAAAGTCTGACACTCTGGGAATTTGAACTATTTTTGTTAATTTTTCTTTTATTTCTCTTACCACTACAACAAAACTATCGTATTCATGTTCTTCAAAATATATTTTTCGTGCGTGGAGCCTGACTTGTTTTCTGAGCACTTGGGAGTTCGCCTTGTTCTGCGTGAGCAGAGCTTGCCTTGTCTTGTGTGCTTGGGTTCGCCTCGTTCTGCATGTGAGATGTTTGCATCGTTTTGCGTGCCATAAGCATGCCACTGTTTTGCGTCCACAGAGCCCACATCGTTTTGGCGTGCACGGAGACATCCTCGTTCTCTATGTGCAAAAGTAATAAAATAAGTGAAAAATAAAGAGATGTTAAAATTTATATTTAGTGTATATTTTTTTTATTAATTAGAAATGTTAAAATCACTTGTAGTTGAGGCTTAAACAAAAAAATAGCAAAATTTTGTTTTGTTAAATAGTCTTTCATCCTCTTTTGATTGACAAAGAAGGTTCTATTAATACGTACATCCCAACTTTACCGGCGGAGACACCCCCTTATTGGAGTGGGTTGTAGTTCACCCTTAGGATTATCTTAACCCCGCCCTTGATTGTAACTTATACATTACATTTTGCAAATATACAAATAATTATTAAACAAGAAAAATTCTTAGAGGAAGGAAAAATTACATGTATAAGGACATTTTTTTAATAATTATTTCGTTTTTTGTTTTAATATTATATAATGATATAGAACAAAAGTATGTGAGAAAATTGGAGAAGGGCGAAGGATATATGGTGAAATAAATGAAAAATAAATGTTAATAGAATGACACGCAAAATGAAATTTTAAAAACCTAAACCCTTTATCATATATTTTTCGTCTATATTAAACATCAACTATAAAAATTAAATGCTAAAAACGAAATGTTTACCAACTAGACCCAAATTAAACCAAGCAATAATAAGCGACGTGGGCTCATATGTGCAATTGATGAGTAGTATCAAACTCGTGTCACACAAGCCCATCACCCAAGAGCCCAACGAGTCAACTTAAAATCCGTTAACAATTTTCAAACAAATTATCAAAACTTATAAACTAATTAGGTGAATTATTTCATGAGACGGTTTGGCCGAGTGGTCTAAGGCGCCAGATTTAGGCTCTGGTCCGAAAGGGCGTGGGTTCAAATCCCACAGCCGTCAAATTAAATTTTTTTAAACCATGGACTTTTAACTAAAGAAAACAATCACCACCCAACTTTTAGCACAAGCTAAATTTGTAGAGATTTGGACCTTTTTTTTTATTTTTTTTTATTTTATATTTTTTTAATTTTTCTTTTATCTAAATCTAAACTATATATTAATAGAACCCTATTTGTCAACCAGAAGAGGGTGAAACACTATTTAACAAAACAAAATTTTGCTAATTTTTTGTCGAAGCCTTACCCTATAGGTGATTTTAAATTCTCTAATTAAAAAAAATATATTAAAAAATATACACTAAATATACATTTTAACATCTCTATATTTTTCACCTATTTCATTAATTACTTTTGGGCTTAAATATTCTACTAAATATACACTTGTTGGTCAATAAATCGCAAATCCGCTTCGAAAAACATTTTAAAGATTTTCTTAATGCTCACGGAAAATATTTTGAGAAAATAAAAAATGTGCATTTTTTTTTACAAAAACGTGGATTAACACTTACTGTTTTTTTGTTGATTTTGCAAATTTGTACATAAATCACTGTACTCATGCTAGATTCAAGCTTGGAAATTGGTTGTGACATCTTTGAGAGCCATTCTTGTGGCGTGGGTCGGTATGTGCAAGAAGAGATATTGTGCGGTTCCTAAACCTATATTTGTTAATGTTTTGCTTTAACATCGCGATTTAGTGGATATGATGTATCAAAATGAAAAACATACTTAGTCCAAATTTGGAGTTTAGTATTCATTTCTTCAAGAGTTATTATTGTCCTTCTGCAATGGATATTTATGGTGTAAGTCGATCGACTAATTGAAATGATTTTAAGTGTTTTTATTTAGTTTTTAGACCCAAACGTTGTGATAAAATGCAAATTGCGCATCGATTTTGAGGAACATAAAATTGACTTCCTCATCTTAGCAAAAGGGCCAATTTGTCACTTCAAATATTAATATACATGAAAATGACGTTCTTTGCACGCCCTTGGTTGAGAAATACAAAGGGCCCCACTTTTGCAAGTCAAATTTGGACTTCTATTGCACCGTACTAATCGTTAGAGCCAAACAAACGATAATTAGGTGACGTTGAATTCCCAATCGATTCGCTCCACAAAAAGATTCTTTAGGTCCTCTTATTTTGGCATGTCAATAATTGCTTTTAAGAGGTTGGTAAAGGGGAAATCGACATGTTTGTTGATAAATTTTTTTTTATGATGGACAGTTTAGTTATCTGTAGTCTTAATTTAGATTTAAGTAATTTTAATTCTGATACTCCTCCTTCTTGTTCAATTAATTTTATTCGTGAAGATCGACTTAATATGTCCTGGTTTAAATTTATTATTGAATAAGTTTGGTTGAGCTTTTGATTTTAGCCCCATGTTTCAAAACAAGAAAAAGGAAAGGAAAAAAAAAAACCCTTTTGATTTTTTTTTATTACCAAACACTTTGCTTCCTTTGGTAGTTGAATCCACGCCCTACCTACCTTCATTTTCCTTTAGCAAATGAGCTCAACCTACCCTACATTACAATTTAATTTGTCCCTTTTTTTTAAGAGAAAAGTAGCATATTCTTCAAACAATCTTTTAAAACTAATATGAGACTTAGAACTCCTCTAATTAAGTAAAAAGAGTTCCGCTATGTTAACTAGTTATGTGCGTTATATTTATTTGAGTGCTGCCATAATTTGAATCATTTTTATTAATTATATTGCTGATTACATATTTAATACAAAACAAATTTCGTATATAAATTCCAATGTATGAGAAAGGTGATAAGCAAAGTTGTGAACACATGTAGTATAAGTAACATTGTTCGATTAATTTGGTTGTTATTCATTTATTTAATTTATAAAAGAAAAATGATGCTAGAAAAATTACTTTCTGATTACATTCATATACCATGTAATGTGACAATTAATACACATAACCAACATTCAACTAAATTAACTTATTAATTAATACGACACGTACAACGTGCCTCGACATAACAAATCATTTGTAAGTGTCCATGTGCTTTTCACGGCCGTCCGCGCCTCCAAGCGTCGGGTTCCAAAACTGCCGGCCAACCCTGAATTATCTTCCGTATATGACCCTGCATTCCTGCACAATTACGCCTTTACCCTTTTAAAATTAATTTTGGTGCCAGCAAGGAAAATCAAATAAATTGCCCTATCCCTCTTAATATGGACAAGGATTCCAGTGCCCTTTTGTACTCTTTGTTTGTGTGGTCACTGTTAAGCCATGTTAATAATTTATATTATTATTTATTTTTATCTTATTATTTTTATAAAAAAGCAATATATAATGTTGACATGACTTAACCGTGAATACACAAAACAGAAGAGCACGAGAGAACACCGAAATTGAGAAAGTTGACAAATGACAATCCTTGTCCTGTAATATTATAACCCGCAGTACTTGGTTGAATTCCAGAATAATGAAAAACAGAAAAATCAGAGAAATAAAAAGTCGAAAAAATAGAGAATATTAGGTAATTGAAAGAAAGTGGTTGCTGCTGCTGCTGCTCCCTCAACGCTCATTTGTTTACACATCGCATCGCCGATCCGATCCACGCTCCAATCCGCCAAACAGGTTCGCCCTCCTCCCAAATCCCTACGATTTATTTCCGTATGAATTTTGATCTGATTTTTTTATTTCTATATTTCCAGTAAATCGTTTGTTCTTCCTCCTCATCTTTCTCAGTCCCTTCACTGAAATCGGCGTTCAGTGTGATATTTTGGGAAAGAAACGAAGATGTTGGGGATTTTAAGGCAGAAAGTGGGAGCTGGAAGCTCGTCAGCTATGGTACACCCTAATACTTCTGCAATTTACGATTTGAGTTATGTGAAACAATTGATTAATTTATTTTTTATGTGAGTTATTGGCTAATATTTGTGATGATTCAGATTTTGGGGCAGAGGATCTGCCCCGCCGCTTCGGCATTGAGGGGTTTCGCATCTTCTGCGAAAGAGGTAATGTTGGTTCTGGATTTCCACTTGTTCGTATTGTTCATATGCTTCAAAAAAAACCTGTATTATTAGACTCCCAGTTTTTGGGGATTGGTTTTCTCTACATGTTTGTTGCATTCATGCTATTTTCATATTCGTATCTGTTCTCAGTGGAATATTGTGAATTCCAGAGGCACGTAATATTTTTTGACAATGAAATTATGCCCACAGATGACAGTGAGGGATGCTCTAAACTCTGCGCTCGATGAAGAAATGTCCGCGGACCCAAAAGTGTTTTTGATGGGTGAAGAGGTGAGGATGCATGGGTAGGTTGTATTTTTTGTGATTTGAGAAACCAACAGAATTTATTTCCGTAACATTGATCGTTGCTCTTTCTGTTATGCAGGTTGGGGAATATCAGGGTGCTTACAAGGTTAGAATTATTTACTGAAACTTCAATTTTTTCGTTTTATCAAGAACCCATGTGAACATTGACGTCTTTAACAGTTGCCCTTTGTTCTCCATTGTATATAGATAACAAAAGGACTTCTGGACAAGTATGGTCCTGACAGGGTACTTGATACCCCAATCACAGAGGTTAGTCCTATTACTTGACGTGCCGTGCTGCTTCTCTTTTGTTTACTTCCGCATTTCAGTAACATCATAAACGTTCTTCCCTTTTTTCTCCCTGTCTCCTAAATTTGAGGCTATGTGGGCCAATTCGTTTATATACATTAGTGATAGTAGCTGGCTGACCTTATTTATTTGGAAATTTTTTTGCAGGCTGGGTTTACTGGGATTGGAGTTGGTGCTGCTTACTATGGTTTGAGACCTGTTATAGAGTTCATGACCTTTAACTTCTCAATGCAGGTTTGGAGGATTTTTTTATTTTTTTATTTTTTTTTCTGTTATTGACTTTTATACCGGAGTTTTAATGTTATAACTAATAGTTGATGTCTTGACACTGAATATTCTTTCCGATTCTCTGAAGCTATTGCTATCTAAATGCTAATTGAAAGATTCTTATCATCCTTCTAGATCAGTTGGTCCAATTTATTTTTCATTAAAGGATTCTGTTCTGGTGTTTATTGCAGGCAATTGACCACATCATCAATTCTGCTGCAAAATCAAATTATATGTCTGCTGGCCAAATAAATGTACCCATTGTTTTCAGAGGACCAAATGGTGCGGCTGCTGGTGTTGGTGCCCAGCATTCTCAAGTACTGTTCCCCACGCCCCTTCTTTTAAGTCTCTTTACTACTTTGTTGCATTGCAATCTTTCATATGTTACCTTTTGTTTATTCCTGATCTACCATTTACCCACATCCACAGCATATTTAGCCTTCGTTTCTATGTAAGTAGTGAATGAATTTTTACAATTTTATGATATGCTTGTTGGTCTAGTGTTATGCAGCATGGTATGCAGCCTGCCCTGGGTTGAAAGTTTTGACTCCTTATTCATCTGAAGATGCTCGTGGACTCTTAAAAGCTGCCATTAGGGACCCTGATCCTGTTGTTTTCCTTGAAAATGAGTTGTTGTAAGTAATCCACTGCAAGGATATTGTGATGCTTATGTTTGTTATCAAGTAAAACGTTAATGTCTTGATGTAATTTTCTGTTTCAGATATGGCGAGTCATTTCCTGTTTCAGCTGAAGTTCTTGATTCCAGTTTTTGCCTCCCAATTGGAAAAGCTAAGGTGATCATCAGCTAATGGAATTCTATAGGAAAATGATTGTTAATTCCACTCAGATTTCCAACTTTTTATGTTATCCATCATTGATGATTGCCTTCTAATTATTATATAATATAACACAGATTGAGAGAGAAGGAAAGGATGTCACTATTACAGCTTTTTCGAAAATGGTTGGCTATTCTCTACAGGTTTGTTTACTATACCTCCCTCTGCTGCCAGGATGGATTGACATATGACAAATTCATGCTCATTGATACTTGATACACTGATGGAAAAAAATTGAAATGGTTCTTGCATGGAAACTTGATCATGGCTTTGAGAATAAAGGCTTATCTGCTGCTGTGACTATGTGATGCGAGTCAAAGTAGGGGTGGGTGATTAGGATATACGTATGGTGGGCTTATAATGATAGAAATTTGAAGAAATAGGATATTTAGAGAACAAAGCAGGTTGTGGTTGCTGTAATCTCTAGTCAAACGGGGAAGAGGAGAGGAATTTGGAAGAAGAGAGAAGAAGATAGGTTGTCCAAAGATAAAAATTGGTGTACAAAAACCACTCAAAGGCGTTGCATTTTCCTAAGACCCAATTAACTAGATACTTGATAATACTCTTAATAAACCTTGATTTTGACTCTTTGCAACTATCCATACCTTTTCTCTAGATTCAAAGGGCTTTAGCTTTAGAGTTGGCCCAATGATCTCATGCTTGGGCTTCCATAGAGGAGACTTGTTTTCCAACCAAAGTTGTTGCGACTTTATCAATGTGCAATTGTCCTGGGTCACTGGATTGTTTGAGTTAACTGTGAAAACTTTGTTTTTGTATTGGTCAAGTTGTTGGGTTTGTTACTTATTTTTGGTCATCATTGCATTAGTCTTTTGCCTGCCTATTTCTCATCTTTTTAAATATATTGCCATTAATACATGAATAATGGGGATCTTGATTTGTCCCACACTTTCCTTTTATTTTTACATTTTCTTTGGCACGGACCAAGAAAAAAAAAGTCCTAAGAGGGATGTTTTCTCTAGCCACTTTTGCAAAATTGTTTATAGTCTTTGGATGTCAGTCAGAATCTCTCTCCCTTCATTATAGTAGTGGATTTATTCTGTTATTTGGTATTCAGGCTGCTGAGATACTCGCTAAGGAAGGAATCAGTGCTGAGGTAAATTTGTGTAACAGCACAATCTTGTTAGTACTTTAGTAATAGAGACGGTTTGACCATTTGTGATATTGTAGGTCATAAATTTGCGGTCAATTCGTCCTCTCGATAGGAAAACCATCAATGATTCAGTCAGGAAAACCAACAGACTGGTGACAGTTGAAGAAGGGTTTCCTCAGCATGGTGTTGGCGCTGAAATCTGGTCTGTCTCTTTACTCTTAAATGTTCCCTGCTGAGTGCTTTTCAGACACCACGTATGCTAACATTGTTTACTTCTTAACAGCGCATCTGTTGTTGAGGATAGCTTTGGTTATCTTGATGCACCGGTTGAGAGAATTTCTGGGGCTGATGTTCCCATGCCTTATGCAGCCAATTTGGAGCGATTGGCTGTTCCTCAGGTGAGTTTCCCTTCAGATTTTTATTGTTTGGTCAATAAGTGCCGTGTAGTTGGTCAGTAAAAGTTATTCAGTTGCTGGCTTCTTCCCATTAACTCGGCTATAGGTTGGTATGCCAATAACATCTTGGTTAACTGTTTTTACAGGTCGAAGATATTGTGCGTGCAGCAAAGAGAGCTTGCTACAAATCTTCCTCTTTGGCTGCAAGTGCTTAATTTTTACCACTTCAATGCAGAAATTTCTCCGGATTGAGGTTAGTTATAAGTTATTTTATGTTTCATAGAATGATTTGATGCCACAGGTACTTTATCTGCACTACATATCTTTACCGACGTTCTTCACTTACGTTTTAGGTTATGGTATGATTCATAGAACCTTTTGACTTTTAAGTTTATGCCAGTTTCTTATGTGTGTGAGTTTGTTGTTTATTTTTTCTTTCAGGAGTTGTAGAAATTGTAAATTATTTCTCTCCTCATCGCGTGTTGGGAGGAACTGCTTGTCAAATAACTGGTAGATCATCCCGTGCGGGTAAGAACTGCTTGTCAAATAACTTGGGAGAACATAGACAAGGGCGAGAATTTTTTTGACTTTTGTCGTTTATTATTTTTCGCTGTCCGCATTAAACCTTATGTGTTTTGGAGGCCATTTTCTGGGTTTCATGTACTTGATTTCCAGAAACGTCAATGACCTGCTTCAGTCTTCTCCTTCCTTCCAGTGGTTTTGGTCCCAATTGGTGAATTTCAGTTTAACTATCCGTGATCGATGTACACTGCAGAGGTTTATGATTGTTAGAACCGAAACGAATCATTTGGATAAAAAAATTAGAAAGGAGAAGGAAATATTTGAATTTTGAAGTTAATCGGTCAGTTATTATGATTGATTTTTTTTGTAGAAACACGATGCCAATGGCTATAGAATTAGCAGAAATTCTGTGCAGGACTTCCGTTCCGTAGTCGGACTAGTATAATTAGAGTAAACTAAGATCACACTATTTAAGCAATAACACCTATATTTTAGCTTTTTAACTGATGCATCACTGTAAAAAATAAAGAGGTCTGTTTGTATTTTTTTTTTTATTTGAACAAACGATATTATCTATACTAATGGGGATTAGGTGGGTTTAGTCTCATGATGGGTTAGCAATAATACAGTTTAAATTTATTTTTGGCGAGAATTGAATTTAAAACTTTTCATTTACAAGTGAAGAAGAATATTACTAGACCTTCTATTTGTATGTATTGAATTTGGTCGTTAGATCCAAAAGAAACGCAGTCTAAAGATTCTCTCTATCAATTCCCAAATGCAAGACAATTCTGTTTATTTATTGATTATTAATTAATTAATTAATATAGGTACCGTGTTGGCTACAAATTAACTTACAAAACAATATCCCACTTAATTAAAAAGGGTGGTGGGTGATGTAAGAATTCAAAATGGCGGGCCCCTTAATACTACGATTTAGTGATATTTTTCTTTACTTATAAGTGAGAGGTCTTAGATTCGATTCTCACCAAAAACGAATTTGAACCATATTATTGCCAGTCTATTGTGAAGTTAAGCCAATCCTCTTTTTCTTAATATCGATAATATCGTTTGTTAAAAAAAAAGAAAAAAAAAAAAGGCTGGCTACTGCATGCATTGCTGATATAGATTGTAGTGAGGATTCTCTGCTTGATTATTCTCTGTTTGATTCTTTTAAGGATTCAAATAATCTACTTGATTTTTCTCTTTCGCAAATTATCTATTTGATTGACTTTTCTCTTTCAGAAATTATCTATTTGACTTTTAATAAGACGTGGAAAAATATTTTAACTGTTTCCTATAAAAAATATATAACTGGTAATTCTTTTAGAGAGCGTTTTTAAGTGTTTTTGAAAGAGGCCGACCAACAGTTGAGGCCCAAAATACAAAAACAAAACTACAAAAACCAAAAAAATCTACTGCTACCCCCGCTACTGTAATGTTTCTCGATCCGTCCAATTTCGCGCCCACAACCGAGCAATGCCTCATCAATCGCAACATCTAACCCCGATTTGCTCCTTGAGCATAACCACAAAGTAAGGATAGCCAACAACTAAACAAAGAAGCCATCTATCAAGATGAAGCACGTGTAAACCCACGAGTAACACTGCTAGTACAGGCAAACAACATAAAGAAAGTGGTGGTGTTGGAAACACCCGAGCCAGTGAAATCATTTGATCTAGTGGAAACACCGATGCATGGCTGAAAATCAGAATATGGATGGATAAGGAGAAGGGATACCAGTGGGTAAGAAGAACAGAACAGATTGGGATGTTAAGCAAAGGAAAAAAACAATAGAAGCAAGGAAAAGAGAAGAAAGGGGAAGAAAAGGGGGAACAGGAACAACGACCGATCTCAACCGAAGCTAGGGTCCAATTCCCCGAATTTGCTCAAAATTGAGAACTTCACACAAAAAAGTGAGAAATACTCTCAATAGGGGAGAAAATCTATCATGCGGAGAGATGTTACGTGATTCATAGGTTTGAAAAAGTGAAATTTCTACGTGAAATGTCTTAATTTGCTTTATTAATTTTCTACGATGAATTTCTGTACCTGATAGCATCATTCCCAGCTGCTTTGCGAGACTGCATCTTGCAGATGAATTTCGTCAAGGCTAGTTTTTCGTTCGTCTATAAAGAATGTGATGATTAATTTTCAACTGGACCCATAATTCCTACCAAAACAGTGTGGAAATCATAATAGTTGCGTGAAAATCTGACTACAATGCTCAGCGACAGACCTAGATGATTTTTCGGCGCGGCGGAGATGTAGCCTAGTAAGTACACACCAACCACTAAATTTAATGTGTAATATTAGGGAAACTAATTGTCTAAACTAAATTTTATAAATTATATGACGTGATTATTGATAATTGGATTATTACTTAAGTGTTCATTAACAAGCTTATTTCTTATTAGTGACACATTACATGATTTACAAATTTGGTCTAAAAGGTTAGTCGACCTAACATTACTCTTTTGATAGATTGACAATGATGTGAGAATTTGAGCTAGATCATCAAAATTAGTTAGGTATATCGAACTTGTTACTTATAATGAGAGTCGAACTTGAAACTTGCTGTTTAAAAATAATTTTCACAGACGCGTATATATATGGGTGATTCACAATTCAATTATCTCCCTGTACTACATAGCCAAAAACCCAACAAATAATGATTGATTTTGTTGTTTCGTATGAAGGTGCATGGCATCAACATCATGA
This sequence comes from Pyrus x bretschneideri, assembly GCF_019419815.1. Lineage (NCBI taxonomy): Eukaryota > Viridiplantae > Streptophyta > Magnoliopsida > Rosales > Rosaceae > Pyrus > Pyrus x bretschneideri. Next base: position 5,157,766 of record NW_025999798.1, read on the forward strand.
CTGGAGAATTTTTAGCACGTCGTCAAAACCATGCATGGAACGGTGAGATGGTCCAGAGACTTGAGACCTGCCCCTTAAGAAACGCGCGCACATACATACATACATACATAGACATATATATATATATATATATATATATATATATATATAGACACACAAACACTGAGAGACTTGAGATATATATATATATATATATATATATATATATATATATATATATATAGACACACACACACTGAGAGACTTGAGTCATATATATATATATATATATTTAGACACACACACACTGAAAGACTTGAGACATATATATATATATATATATATATATATATATATATTTAGACACACACACTGAGAGACTTGAGACAGATTTAGATCCTCTCCTGAGCCAATGGAGGGGATTTTCCTGACCAACTATTGTGGATCATTGGATTTTTATCCAACAGTTACAAATAGGAAGTTCCTTTAAAGTTATAATAATTATAACCTTTAGATAAAAATTCAACGACTCACAATAATTGATCCTCTCTATTAGCTCAAGAGAGGATGCAAATCCACTTGTGACCTGCCCCTTAAGAAACGCGCACACATATATATACACACACACCCCGAGAGACTTGAGACCTGCCCCTTAAGAAACGCGCGCACATACATACATACATACATAGACATATATATATATATATATATATATATATATATATATATAGACACACACACACTGAGAGACTTGAGACATATATATATATATATATATATATATATATATAGACACACACACACTGAGAGACTTGAGTCATATATATATATATTTAGACACACACACACTGAAAGACTTGAGACATATATATATATATATATATATATATATATATTTAGACACACACACTGAGAGACTTGAGACAGATTTAGATCCTCTCCTGAGCCAATGGAGGGGATTTTCCTGACCAACTATTGTGGATCATTGGATTTTTATCCAACAGTTACAAATAAGAAGTTCCTTTAAAGTTATAATAATTATAACCTTTAGATAAAAATTCAACGACTCACAATAATTGATCCTCTCTATTAGCTCAAGAGAGGATGCTAATCCACTTGTGACCTGCCCCTTAAGAAACGCGCACACATATATATACACACACACCCCGAGAGACTTGAGACCTGCCCCTTACGAAACGCGCACATACATATATATATAGACAGTTGACCCAAACAAGGTCTTTGTCTGTATTTCCAAATTCGACCACCGATTCCTTTCCATTTGGCTTTTCGTCCTCGAATCGGTAGCGGAGTCACACGGAGTGACCCCCACCACCTTTGACACCGCTATTCGGGTAGCTTTCAAACACGCACAATATTTTACCCTCATCAAGAAAAGATGCTACAAATAAATTCATGTTTTTCTTAGCAACTCCCAAAAAAATATACACACACACACACACACACACTAAGTTTCAATCGAGAAGGTTTTATACTTATGTGAGATAACATTTGTATTCCATTCTAGGGTTTGAGAATTTATGTTAAGTCAAAATGATCATTGCATAATAATTATATTTTTCGAACTCGTTATCAATGTGAGTTGAATCTGAAACTTATCACCTGCAAGCGCAGGAAAATACAATTAAAAAATAATAAGGACACACCCTTCTTCTCTTTCTACACACCCTTGTTTAATCTCGTCTATTGTTTTTGTCTAATTTAATAAATTCATGATCAGAATAAAAAAAAGATACGTGAGAAACTAAAAAAGTAAGAAAATTACGTCACATACCACTATATTATAGTGCTGGTAGCGTAATACAATTACTTATACATTTTTTTTCTTTCATACAATCGATATTAATTTAAAATATTCTGATCAACTTAGTTAAACCTCAATGGCCGTAAAAAGAGTGAGTGTTCAAATACCACGGTGCATTAATAATTGGACGTTGCCGTATCAATTGAAATCGTGTCTCGACGAAAAAACAAGAAGAAAACAAAAGCTACCGCAAATGCTGACGCCCAAGGATTCAATCTGGTCGCCAAAATTCCATGCCGGTTTGATTAATTCTTCTGTAGAAGATGACGAGTCAACGAAAAGGCGGTCAACCTTGCTTAATTTTCGGATTAGCAGTTAATTTACCGCCACCTCTAATTGCTCTCTGCAAATTGACCAACTTGACCAACTTTTTCCTTCTTTCCGTTGGTCTAATTTCATGAATTGACCAATAAAATATTCTAATTTTCACATTTAAATAAATTAATCATAACCCAATTACAATCCTCAAGTGTATTTATGAACTTGCCAGATCAACATTTTAGCCTTCATCTTCTTCTTCTTCTTCTTCCTCCCGTCGGCTGTAGAATTGAATTCGCAGAAAAAGCACTTGCAAGAAAAGCACAGAGCTTTTGGAAAGCTTTGTGGGTGGTTCGGGTGATTTTAATTCCGTGAATTGCCGCAGAGAGGTGAGGAAGGGCAAATGAAAACCTCTCTCAGAAGGCTGCGAGGTTTCGCACTTCACAAGCACGATGCCAAGGACCGGAGAGATCTCCGCCCGCTGCCGCAATTGGACGAGCTCGCCCAGGCTTCTCAGGTACGCCGCCGTCCTCCTCCTCTTTCTTTGCTCGGAGATTTTACGACGACCCAAAACCAAAGCAAGCTTCCGACTTTACGACGATCGACGCGTAAACCCCCCAAATTTCATCGAATTTGGAATTCTATGGTTTGAAAAAAGGGCAGAATTGGTTAATTAGGGTTTGAGAGTTCGTGGTGGATCTGAGGGTTGACGTAATCTGAAATTGGTTGTTGAAAATTGGGTTTTTGATTGCAGGATATGCACGATATGAGGGACTGCTATGACAGCTTACTTTCTGCCGCTGCCGCCACGGCTAATAGCGCTTATGGTATTTCAATATTTTTTTTTTTTTCCTATTCGTTTTGATATATTGTTAGTTATTGTTTAACTTATTTGTATGCCTTGTATTCTTTATGAAAACTGAGTCATTTATTAGTTTTAGCTGATAATTATTGTGTCTACATTCTTCTGATTGAGTTTCTAAATTTCATTCTTATAATGCTAATTTCGAGAATAGTATTCTTATACCTTTCAAATTTGTTTATAGAGTTTTCGGAGTCGCTGCGGGAAATGGGTTCTTGTCTTCTTCAGAAAACTGCACTAAATGATGATGAAGAAAGTGGTAAGATCAAAAGTTTGTTTGGCATTATATAAATTTGAGGAAACGTAACTAACCCTTTTTTACCTGTCAATTCTCTTGCAGGTTCAGTTCTGCTGAAGCTAGGGAAACTGCAATATGAACTCCATAAACTCGTTGATAGCTATGTGAGGCTTTATCGTTCATGTAAATAATTTTAAGAAACCTTTCATTGAGTTTGCTTTACTAATATATTCATTGCTGTGCATGCTGCAGCGCTCTCATATATTCCAGACAATTGCAGTTCCATCAGAATCTCTTCTGAATGAACTTCAAACAGTTGAGGTGTGTTTGCTTGGACTCGGTCATTTGATAAGCTCATAGGAAGTGTTTTGTATGCATTTCTCATGCACAAATTCTGCACAAGTGTTACCAATCTATGTTTTAATTAACAATTTTACGCGGGTTATTGCTTTTGTGTGCACATAGTATCGCTTAATGTTAAAGTGATGTTTGTTCTTTCATGTTGATGCAGGAGATGAAGCAACAATGTGATGAAAAAAGGTATTCCAAACACTATATGTTTCCAAACAATTACATTTGCATATCTGATTTTAGACGAATGTCTTCTCATATGGCTCATGATCTACAGAGATGTATATGATTTTATGATAAAGAGATACAAAGAAAAAGGGAGGTCAAGAGGTGGTGGGAAGAGAGAGAGCTTTTCTATGCAGCAAATACAATTGGCTCGCGATGAATATGATGAGGAGGCTACATTATTTGTTTTCCGGTTGAAATCTCTGAAGCAAGGACAATCTCGTAGTCTTCTCACGCAGGCAGCTCGCCATCATGCTGCTCAGGTTTTTTTTTCTTCCATGTTTTATTGTTATTCTAGGATTCATACAGCCGACCCCACTTAGTGGGAAAAGGCTTTGTTTTTATTGGTTGTTGCATGTTTTATTGTTGCTCATCATCGTTAAACTGTTCATACTACTTTTATTTTCCTCTTGAAACAGTTGTCCTTCTTCAAGAAAGCACTTAGGTCTGTTGAGTCAGTAGAGCCACATGTGAAACTGGTAACTGAGAAGAAGCATATTGATTACGAGTTCCATGGGCTACATGATGAAGGGGATGGTGACAACGATGACGATGAGAATGATGACGATGATAGCATTGATGTGAATGATGATGGAGAATTGAGCTTTGACTTTGGACAACAGGATCAAGATCAAGATGTTTCTACTTCAAGAAACTCAATGGAGGTATTACTCCAGTGGAATTTACTTATGATAAACCGCATTTGCTCCCTTGAAAGGCATTTAAAATAGAATACAAAATAGAGCTGGTAGAACCAGCTGTACATGCTTACAACTCAAAGGCAAGACACAGACATATATCTCTGTCATATTCACCAAAGTGTGCAGAATCTCTTAACCACTAAAACTAATGTGAAACTAAAAGAAGGGAAAATTATATATCTCATGGACTGTTAAAGTGTATTGTGCAAAAAATTGGTCTTATATATTTTGTGCAAAACGGTGATTTCACAGGCAGTTTTACAAAGTATATTCGTGCAAATAATGGTGTATGATCCAGATGAATATGGAAGGAAAGGGTACAAGGAATAACCAGAGTTTGATTTTCTTTTTGGTCTTTTGTCATGATGAATGCTTCTATTGGTGTAAGCTAGAAAGATCTCACTCCCAACCCAATTTGGCAGTTATTATTGTGGACATAGTGACCTTGTTGTCATGTTCTGCTTTCAAGTTTCTTTCTGAAACATTTTGTCATGATTATTATGTTATTTTGACATGAAACTTATCTGTAATGCAGTTGGATCAGGCAGACATTACCTTTCCCAGATTACCGCAGGTGGAAGCTCTCAAGGTAAACATCTGCTCTGTTATCAATTCATCTGTTCACAAATATTGCAGGTTTGTGTAATGCACATTCTGGTCTGCACTTTGTAAGTTGGCCAAATAAAAAATAAAACTGTACTTGGAATCAATCTCTCTGTCGTATCCTTTTGATTGATTGCATGAAGGTAAATGCCTGCAGTGGTATCTTGGTTATACAACTTAAGTCTACAGTAATCTCCTATTGCTAGTTTAGTTGTTGACTGGATTGGTTCTTGCATGTTTTCACGTCTGCCCATCACATGCTGAATGTACAACACAGTCCATCTCCCGTCATGCAGTTGTAGAACCTGTTAACATTTTACTATGCTAAATTCCGATGTGGATGACTTTTTATCTATTTATTTATTAATTTATCTTGAAGATGCATCACGTTTCTAATTTGTTGTAGCTTACATGTCTCGCATCGTTTTGCCTATTTCCAGGACAGACTCCGCAGGAATTCGTTTTCATTTAAGGGTAGAGGAGTCAGCCAATCAGCTCCGCTGTTTCCTGAAACTAATTTAGGTCGAGCCGATAAAATGAGACATAGGCAGACATCATTTTCACGGAAGTTCCACTCATATGTACTACCGACACCAATTGATAAGAGTCCAGTTTCTACTGGATCAGGTATGCCAGTGCCCCACACCGTACAGACAACTTTAAGTGAGCGAACACAGAATTTGTGGCATTCGTCACCCTTGAGACCGGGGAATCAAAAGACGGGAGAGAAGAAAATTGCTGGAACCAATTTTATAGATGTGCAGTCAGTACTCAAAGAGAGCAACAATAATATTGCACCACATCGATTACCCCCTCCTCTCACAGGTCAGGTTTTGTTTTCGGGGCAGGATCCACTGGTTGCTTCTGACTTTAAAAAAATAAAAAGGCAAGCATTCTCAGGTCCATTGACAAGTAAGCGTTGGGCTTCTAAAACTGTCCCCTTGGACCATCACCCAATGTTTTCTGGACCTATTTTGCGCAATCCAGGGTCTCAACCTCTGTCAACTTCACCTAAAGTATCTCCAAATGCTTCGCCTACTTTTATGTCCTCTCCTAAAATAAGTGAACTTCATGAGCTTCCTAGGCCACCTGTAGCCTCCAAGGCTTCAAGACCTGCGGGTCTAGTTGGTCATTCAGCTCCCTTGGTGCCCAGACTTAAAATGCAATCTGCGACAAATAAACCAGTGGTGTCACCGAAAGCAGCTCCTCTGCCCAAACCTCCTCGGGTCCTTGCTCGTAGTTACTCTATACCTACAAGGGATCATACAGCGATGGAGTTCCATGTAACTGAACCACAGGAAGCTTCCCCCATTCCCGAAGTGCCAGACAATTCACCTCCTTTGACGCCAATAACCTTACCTAACACAGCCAAGCCACCGTCACCCAGCTCTGAGATTGTCACACTGGCTGTTCAATTCAGAGGTAATTTGAATGTTCGTATACCCTTTCTTTTTTATATCGTCAAATATGAATGCTGAGGTTGTGTTCTAGTAAGACTGACACCATGACTGAAAAGCAACCTCTGGGGACTAAATGTATATACATATATATCAATTTATCTTGCAACTTGTTCTTCTCTTTACTGTTTTTTGTGGCATCGAATTTACTTCGTTGAATGCAGGCGGAGATTGATTAAGTTCACCGTTGGGCGACATTTGTTTCTAAGTAGGCAACAAACTGTTTTCTAAGTAGGCAACAAACTGTTGTGGGGAGGTTCAAAAGATTGCGTTCTCTTCCACATGTAGAGGTGCACAGATGTAAATATATCTCTGTTGATGATTTTCGTTAATTTGTTTATTTGTCAGTTTTAGTAGCTAGTTATTTTGTGTTATTGGGGCACATGGCATAAAATTGTAATACAATTGCCAATCTTGTTCGATCATCCGAGGAATTTTGTAATTCATCCCCAGCAATTAATACTTAATACTCATTTTTTTATGTAATTGTAGATCGAGTGAAACCCTATCTGCTCACTTTTTAGATAATCGTAGATTGAGAATGATCTGTATTTGACCGCAATGGGGGTGACAATTTTAGACACTACTAACACAATTATCAGTAGGAGTGAGAATTCCGAACCTAACTAGCTTGATCAACGCGGTTTTATTTTTAAACGAGTAAAAAATAACTATCAACAAAAGTAATCAGGCTCAAACTGAACCACTTCAACAAGTAAGAATTAGACCCAAACTTAGAGATCAGAGAGTGGAGAATGGAGATTATAGTAGGGGTGAGAATTTCAAACATGACTAACTTGATTAACATGGTTTCATTTTTCAACGAGTGAAAAATAGCCATAAACAAAAGTCATCAGGCTCAAATCGAACTGCTTCTACAAGTAAAAATTAAACCCAAACTTGGATATCGGAGAGTGGAGAATGGAGAATATCGTAGGGGTGAGAATTCCGAATATGACTAACTTGATTAAAACGGTTTCATTTTTCTACGAGTAAAAATAGTCATCAACAAAAGTACTCAGACTCAAATCGAACCACTTCAACAAGTAAGAATTGAACCCAAACTTGGAGATTGGAGAGTGGAGAACGGAGAATATTGGTGCTTAATTAGTGTGAAGACTCTCTTGATGTAGTAATTAAGTTGTAGTAATGACATTGATTAGTGGAACACAAAAATCCTTTCCATAGAAAAATGGATTTATCTAAATACAAGTGGAGATTTCCTAATTGGTAAATGGCAAGCTTTTGTTGCCTTTTGGGTAGTAGTAGACTGGTTGTACTAGTAGTTCACATCATTTGCAGCTTCCTCTGGTACTATCATATCTCACAAATCCCATCAGTTCTGGTCCTTCCAATCTTGGGTTATTCTTGAAACTGCATCCAAACAAACAATGAAGACACAAACCCCACTAACCTCCAAAGTCCAAACAAACAAAGAAAAACAGAGTTTTTAACTTTAATTAATCATGTTTATGTGTTAATTAATCACCTTTCTTCAGATAACTGGGAGAAGGAGCCTGAGGTTGGGAAAGTACCACACAAATCGTTGTTGGATACATCACTGCACAAGTCATTTAATTTAACGTAACCCTAATGAGGTTAGAGGGAGAAGAGAAGGAAAGTAGTCAAGGGGTAATGTGGCGATTGTATAGACAGATGACTCACAGTATCTTGAGGCTTTGAAGTTTGGTAAGCTCTCTAGGTATTCTTCCAGTCAGTCTGTTACCATTCAGTCTCCTGCATTGAACTTACTGACATGAGCTACTAAGTAAAGGTGTATCTTTCGATACGGGCAGTTGTCCACCTAAGAGTGGATATTCCAGCCGTTGATCAACAATTGGAATAACCTAAACGCACACTCACGCATGGGCAACTGACCAGGGCATTGCCTCGGTGAATTATTGCTTACAAGAATTTGAGATTGGAGAGGTTGGAGAGGGAGGGTGGGATGGTCCCAGAGAAGTTATTGTGGTAGAGATCCAAGCTCACAAGGCTCTTCAATCCTCCAAGCTGTTTTGGTAGAGATCCCATCAAGTTGTTCATGTAAAATTCCCTATAATATTAATACATACATCAGAGACACACCAACCAATACTTTCTATCAGTCACAAAAACTAGATGCATGATGATGGTCCACGATCCGACGGTGGTGGACTGTCTGTATGGCTGGTGGGGTTGGTGACATTGATCAGTAACCTCATATCAAGTTTTTTATTTGAGCGAGTCCAGCTAGCATTCATCTTTTTATTAATCAATCCAACCTTCACCAGGTCCACACTCCCGAGTCCATACAGACTCAGTCACTTCCAAAGAAACAAGAAATTTAAGAAAAGCAATTTCCGAATAAAATTGTGAGACTCACAGATACTGAAGGCGCTCGAGCTTCCCCAAGTCGGGTACGAGACTGCCCGACAGGTTCGCATTTCCAAGATCTCTGCAACACATTATTTTATACTAATTCATTTATATAGTAATTACATGATTAAAGTACTAACAAAAGTTTCAACAACCAAGCAAAAATTTCAAGTAACCAAGAAATTAAGCTTAACAAGTTCATGCTAATTTGAATACAAACCAACATAATAATAATTATTATTTTAAATAGTAAAGGAAAAAGCAAAGAATGCAAAACAAGAAGAAATCTTTAGAGAATCTAACAAGCAGATACAAGAAAAAGTACACAACATATCTTAGCAAAAAAAATAATTAATTAAAAAATTTGAACCAAATGTTACAAATAAATGAAAAAAATAAAAGTAATTGAGTAGATTACAGTCGAGTAACCCGATTGTCGCCGTCGCAGGTGACATGAAACCAAGTGCAGGGATCAACCAAGGTCGGATCCCAGCTCTGCAGAACACTATTCGGATCCTTCACTGCTTGTCTCAAAGCAAACAAAGCATCTCCTGATCATTCCATTACAAAGGTATTAACACATTAATTAGTAGTTAACATAATATATATATGTATATATATACTGAATATATAGTCTAAAAACATGTGTTTAAGAAAGTTATTAACTTAAACTTAAACAGTTAAATTTGTTTTGCATGTTTACCTTCTAGGTTTGCAGTTGTGGGTGACAGTAGAACAAGGGCAACAGTAACAAGATGAAACAGCAAAACCCAGATCGCCATTTGCAACAGAGAAGCTTATTATTTGAGAGTTGGGGTTGAAACTTAAAAGCTGAGCTTAGTGGACCTAAAAAGATTCAGAGAGAGAGAGAGAGAGAGAGACTTCTGATGTATGAGAGAGTGAGTTTTTACTTCTTTCTCCAAAGCAAAGAAGCAAGGAATCAAAATTTGGTGGGGGAATTTATAGAGCCCATAAAAAGATTGTTGCCCTTCTCCTTGTGCAGGAAAACGGTAATTACCAAAGCTAAATGGCGTGGGACTGTGTTTGGGTTTCCCTTTTTTATTCTGTAATGCTTTATATTCTTGCTCGTATTGTCCATTACCTCTATCTTAATATCTTTTTCTCAATAAGACAAATCTACCCATCTCATTTTTCCTTTTTTGTTTTATTTTGGAGCTAATCTTCTGTCCTATCCCATTTGCCACAATTTGCAATCGAAATTGATCACTTATTTCTAATTTTCTATAATCAAGTGTTGTATGTCGCATAATTTCTAAGTGTCTTTCCAAACTAAAAAGTGATATATGCAATTTCGAAAATATTGCTTATACTAAAGATGACAAAAGACTATTGATCTAGTGATAGTTGCATTCAAATGTAAGGTATGATGAGTTAGATACCTTTTTTATGGACGGCCCATTGTGGTGGCACAACCAAAAACGTATATAGTATAATACTATGTTATAAATTTATGTTTGTCACATACAAAATTCTATGAAAAATGATTTTTAAAGATTTTTTTTCCTATACACTTTCTTTATTTCTAACTTTTGAATTGAATAAATGAAAGTAGTAAAAGTGGCATAAGAAAAAAGGTGTCCCGATATGATTTTGTTCCATTCTTTTGTTATTTTTTTTATGTATGAAACCTGACGATAAAAATGGACAAATATTAGGGTAGAGGTTTGCGTGCATGGCAGCTTTGAAAAGAGAGATGGTGGGAGGATCCAGACATATCTTTTGAACCTCTGTCGGAGCCAAACGAAAGGGCTTAACACTTGTAGGACGGACTAAAACAACAAAATTGCAGGGACGTCCCCATAAAGTTACAAACACTGTTTACAGTAGTGCAGTGCATAATTGTATTGAAGGATATGTTGCATCAATATCAATAAGAATCTAAGATTACTAATGCCGCACCAGGAGACTTGTTACAAACTGATACTTAATCCATTTCTAATTTTCTATACAACTTTAATTATTATTTTTTGTTGTTTAAACAAGTATTAATCTTGTAATTTGAATTTTGATTTGATTTTTGTTTTATTCCCCGAGGTTAAAGCATAGATAGGGACAATTATAAACAGCATATGTATAAGCATTGGGAATAATGCAACTTGGAAAGCTGTGGTGGTCGGGAATACCTCTATACAGAGACTATATATATATTGCAAATTTGGATAAATATAAAAACATATAATATTTATACTTAGATTCGGCATTGAGAGGCCTGCTTTTAAAGGAACTGAGTTCCATTAGCTTTACCAAAGTCAACCAAATTGCACCAAGACCTCGATCCATCTTCGACTCCAGTAGAAGCTGTTTCGATTCTCAAGTATGCAAAAGGTGTTAGAATAATGTGACTGTAAACAACTTAAAAGAAAGAGGAATCATGAAAATTGATTTGTGAGTTGGGATTCTTATATATATTCTATTAAATGAAATGAAAGGAGAAGACTATATTGACAAGACATCAACATAATTTCTTTTAATTAAAAACGATAACTCTAATCTAAATTACACTTAAGAAAGAAAAACAAATCCAACAAAGGTGCACTGAAACAACTGGAACAATCGGCCACATGCAACACATCAACATAATGAAACACTACATCTTGCAAATGTCCACATAACACAAAAAACATTGCTTTATACAAAACGGTAGATCCTATAGAAGCCCTAGTTAGTGACCGGAAAAAAAGAGAAACGCTAATTGAAACAATGGTTATACACATAGATCGACCCTAGAAAAACCCTACTTGCTAACTATTCTAACAATGACAATATTGATGATTGAGTTTTGAGCCAATATCCACTGTTAGAGAAAGACCCCATATATACATGGATTAGTTTTCGATTCATTTATGTGATCACAGATTCACAGTGGGCAGTAATTTGTTTTGGAGTTAGTAATTATATATGGACCATCAGGTCCACCATATACGACTAAGAATTATTAGAAAGGTGTGGTGATTGCAGTAGGCATGCATGCATGTGAGACTAGTCTTTTAATGGATTGGCTAGTGTAATATTATAAATAGGGGTCCATCTTCTAGTCTAAATTTAGTAGTCTTATCCTAGAAATTTTTAGTATATGATTTGGAGTATACATAGTACATATATATCGAAATTGAAACGTTGATTTTTTTTTATTTATTTTTATCAAATATTCAATAATCGAAAATTCAACAACTTAAGATTCCTATGGATACTATACATAGATTCTGAGCATACTATAATTTTCGTTCTTATTCTATCTATCTTCATGAGTCCATGACATCTCATTTGGTTGATCCACAACATGTGCATGTGTGTTTTGTAGGGTTCCATTCATTACATACAATATAGAATATATAGGGAGTGGGGCAAGGCAAATACCTTATTGTATAATAGACATTAGACATGATTCATGCATGGTCACCTCATTCTCCTTGAAAGAAGTGACTTGACCAACCCAAAAGCACTTAAAATCGCAAATCTTCTCCCACTTTTTTATCACTTCCATCATAGAATTGGAAAAAGGTGGAACAAAGTAACAGAAAAAGCCATCCAATTAATCTTCTTCAAACAGAAAAAGCTTTCTATGTGCATAAGATCACCACCACATAAGTTTTAAGCCTCGTTTGAAAGTTGTTTTAAAATGACTGAATTTTTGATGAAAATATTTTTAAAACCAATCATTAGTAAAAATCCAACTGGATTCTGGAAAAAAAAACTTTAAGTGCTTCTTGCAAGCACATATATGGTGCTTCTTTCAAGAAGCACTTTGGAGCCCAAAATCAATTTCATCAAACACACTTTTAATCATTTTAGAAGTATTTCCAAACGAGCCCTTAAATTGTCACAAAGCTTCCTCCCATTGCTCTAAGAGACTGAACAGGTTACCATTGAGCCGGTCATCTTAAGCTTGACTCAATTAGGGTAGAATTTGATATTGGATATTGGATTAAACTTGACAAATTTTAGAGACCAGTTGTGATAAAAACCCTAAAAATGAATTACATTTATATATGTGAAACTCACTTGTATAAAATGTAATCAATAGTAGATATGATTCAAATAATAATACTCACTCAAATAAGTCTGCTATTTATCAACTCGATTCAAAAGTAAAGATACATGTTTGGTAGTAGGGATTTGATTTTCGAGGCAAACAGCTTCCCGCTAGTAAATATGATTCAAATAATAATTCTCACTCAAAACATAGTAATGCATTATTTGACTGAGTGACATGCTAATGAAAAAGGCAAACAGCTTCCCGCTGCTTTTGACCTTCCCTACTCAAGTTTGATTTCTATACTTTATGACGCTTGATCTCTCCTCTGTCACTCACCTGGTATAGTGCCACTGAAAAATTAAACCACTTACTCTCGCTAGCAACACTGCATAGGGATTCCAAGTGACTCCAAAACAGATCTTGGACTCATTTAAGATCTTGGAGTCAAGTATGTGAAGGATTAGTTATGCTATGCCTATTCATTTCAGATCTTGGAGTCAAGTATTTGGAAAACAACAAAGCAAATTGTTTTATTATTCGGTAACTTCTTTTCTTATTAAAGAAAATTGAGCATTGTTTCAAGATTTTTGTCCAATTGGAGATTTAGTCGTGAACTAATAATCTGTAAGTATTGATCTCTAAATTTGTCACAATATGGAGCAATATGGTCATTTTGTGGAGCATCATTAAAACTTCTATCCAAAATAAAAGATTTAAAAAGACAAAATCATTACTCACAAATTTTTTGTTCAAGGATACTGAACTTCCGAGCAATGCAATTAGCGAGTTTAATTAAAGGGCAATTGATTAAAATAATGAAAACTAAAACTTGTTTGCTAAATTATCAAATTAAAAAAAATCATGGATCTATAAGGGTGATATGATGGGTCTATGAAAGTTAATATGATAGGTTAATTTACAAGGGTGTCTAATCAGTTTAACAATGGTTTTTTTATTTTTTATTTTATCATTTTAGACAATTGCCCTTAATTAAATGGGGATGCATTACAACTGAGTATTACACAAGCAACAGGAGGAGAAAATATTGCCTTAAAAGTTTGAAATCAACAAAAACAATATATAGGCTTTATTGATTATCGATGAAGCTTTACATATACAACATCTGTTTAGGTTTATTGGGCTGTAGGAATTAGGAATCACAATTCTTATTTAGTAAACAACATATAGGCACTCCATAGATATATTATGTAGGGATTCTGTATTCATTTCCCCATCTTCACTTACTTCCGAGCTTGTGGATCTTGTATTATTGTGGTAACTGCAAATTGTATATAGCAAACACCAAAAATATAAAAGAAAAAAAAAAGATTAAGCAGCGGATTACTGAATTTTCAAATAGAATTTAATTAAGAATCAATTTTAAACAAGGATGATAGACTCCTTTCCTAAGTTCTAAGTTCAAACCTCACAGTAAATTGGTAAAAATAAAATAATAATTTGCTTGATTACCTGTTGAATTGGTACGGTGTACAGTCCCTTGCAGTAGATTGTCTGATACATCGCTGCAAATAAATCATAATATCCCAATCATTAGATCAACAAGGAAGCATACACCTTTTTAAGGCTTTAAAATGGAGTCAAGGACCAAGTGAACTCACAAAAGATTCAAGTTGCCAAATCGAACGAGATAAAGGAGCTCAGCAGGTATAGTGCCAGTGAGCAAGTTACTGTTTAATTCCCTAACAAAAGAAATTAAGCATGGACGACCGTGTAAGAAAACAAATTATTAACTGATACAAATGCTTATGATCACTAAGCTGTACTTAATGACAACATGAGATGAACATTATAAACTTACAAGATCTGTAACGATTTCAATTTTCCAAGACTACGAGGAATAGGTCCAGTCAGACTATTGCTAAAGACCCTCCTGCCAGTAGGATTAATATACAGCCCATGTATCAGAAAAACCAACAGAACCAGAATTGTTGTTAACAGGTTTAGAACCACATAAGTTACATAGAAAAAGCTCATCTTTGAAAAATTAAAATTTCTTGATGGTTCAAACAGCTCAAAGAACATTGTTTTATAAAGGGACTATGTACTTACATAAACCTCAAGGAACGGAGGTGTCCCAAGGATGTCGGAATTGTCCCTGTGAGATTATTCCGGTAAAGGTCCAAGCTGACGAGTTTTGTCAAGTTACCGATTTCCTTTGGTATAGATCCAAAGAGGTTATTGGAAAATACCTCCCTGCAGTGCAAATAATTAATTAAAACAGACATATTTACCTAGTTATTTCATTGTACTCAAACTACTCCAACTTGTAGTTCGAGAGATGGGAAAGATGATCTTACAAGTACTGAAGGTTGGCCAAGATTCCCAGCTCAGGGACAATAAGTCCTGACAGGTTAGCATCACCGAGGTCCCTTCATATATACACATACGCAGAAAGATAAGTCCAATTTAAATACTAAACTTCCCGGGGTAATTAGTGGAAGTAATTTGCAGCAATAGATAGTAAGGAGTTGAGTCAATGTTAATAAAAAGACCACTTACACCCTTGTAACACTGTTTTCAGAATTGCAAGTAACGTGGAGCCAGGTGCATGGATTTACTAACGTTGGATCCCAGCTCTGGAGGACGTTGTTTGGGTCGACCAAGCTGGATTTCCAGACACTCAGAGCATCTCCTGTTCATGAAGTAAAGCATTGAAAATAATTAAGCCTTGGCCAACATAAATTTGCTTGAATTTGCCTGAATATAGCAAGTCAATTTCATACCTTCCGAGTTGCATTCCACTGATGCAATAGCTACTGCTGCAAGATAAAAAACAAGCAAAACTCGAGAACCCATCACGCACAAATCAGTAGAGTCTAAACGATAAGGTTAGAGTAGAACTCGAATCTTTGTTTTTTTTTTTTGCAGAGGAACTGAGATTTTATAGAGAAGATAAACCAGCATTGACAGTGATTTTGATATAGATGGAGGAAAAGTTTAGGAAGACGAGGTGTTGTTGGGATTATTAAATTCGTGACTAGAAGAATACTTCAAGAGTGAAGGTTGACCGGAGGAAAAACTCATAATCTTTTGTAAGTTTAGGAGAGAGACTTACATGAAACAGAGATATCAAATTGGTTATGTCCCAAATCTGTTACACTTAATTCGCCTTGTGTTTTAACACTTTTCCACATGGCAATGAGTAATAGGTTTGAGACACTTGACATTTTGAACCGATCATGCATTGTCATTTATTTCAACTGGCTCTCCAGACAACATATCTTCACTTCATGTCCTATACAGAATTTATATCCAAAATAATTTACACGAGTTTTTGACTTGTGACTCGAAAGCCGCAACTCCACTTCTAGATATAAGACCATAAACAATAAAAGAATCAGAGAAATTGTGACTAAAAATTGCGAAGATAAGATCTCCGAGGGGTGTTTACCAGTTCAACGGAAGTTTCTTTTGTCTTAGCAGGATTGTCCTCTCTTTCAATTCATCCAGAATGTTGACTATGTAGAAGGTATTGTTTGTTTACCTGTATAGCAAACAAGGCACTAGAATTCAAATTGAGATTAGTCAATAAATCCTTCACGTAACCATAACGTAAGCGTTTCTGAACTATTGTGTCAAGTGTAGTTAAAAGCGTTATTTGGTTCTCAAAAAAACACTTTTAGTTATTCTAGAACCTATCCTAAACAGGTGTAGACACTACTTAAATGATCTGTAATTTTTTTTATTTGCCGACAGACGAAGGAATTGGTCCGGTCAGTGAAATTTTGAGCAGTACTCAATTTCATGTCAGAAACAGAAATAGAAATAGAGAGAAAGATGAACGCAAATGCATTTTCATGGCCATAAAAGTTTCCAGGGTCAGGGACAGTAATTCCCGATCCATAGTCCAGCTTACCAAGGTCCCTTCATATATAAATCATACGTTAAGATCATAAGACATGCATGTGATGACTCTGTGAGTACTGCAATTTAATTAAGTTTTCCTTCGGAGTTCAACGATTATGCTGGCTGTTCGTTTTAGATCCTGGGGTCAAGTTTTCGGAAACCAACACAACATATAGGTTATATATATACGTCGGTTTCCGAATACAAATTAGGTTATATATATAGGTTAGTATTTCAATGAAAATATAAATATGAGTTAGTATAGGTTATAGAATACTTCTTTTCTATTTAGTAAATATATTTGAACAATTTCCTTTTCTTGACCAAATCTCGCACTTGGTGCCATTTCAAGAAATACACAACAAAATTGCATATAAAGAACACTCACGAGAGACATTGTTCACGTGTACTGTAGCAGAAACATTGTTCACAAGTCCGGTACATCACAAATCGCACAAATGTAGCATAAACAGTATTGTTCAACAAATTAGGGCACGACACGACACGTCACGTCACATAGGTCACCAAGAGCGAACTGCTCTGATTCTAAGTTAAATTGAATACGGAGAATTTTTTATTCATTGTACTACTCTTCTCCAAAGTGGAGTATATATAAGGTTTACATGAGTGCTTTACAAGTAATTACTGGGAACCTAATTACAGTAAGACTAAAACAGGCTAATATATATTAGCGCAACAAACAAATTAATCCTAAATAATAACAACTCGCAACAGTAGTTTGCTCGATTACTTGTTGAATTGGAACGGTCTGCAGTCCCCTGCAACATATTGTCCGATACATTACTGCTGATAAATGATAAATCATGTAATCTTTAATCGTTAGATCAATGAGGAAACAAGCACAATTTTAAGACTTTAAAATGTAGTCAAGGACCAGGTGAACTCACAGATACGAGCCAGACTGAACGAGATTAATGACCTCTACTGGTACAGTGCCAGTAAGCAAGTTACTGTTTAATTCCCTAAAAATGAAATCAAGCATGGACGACTGAGTAAGAAAACATATTATCCGATAAAAATGCTTCTAATCACTCAGCTCTATTTAATTTCACAGGCTTATGGATGAGATGGACATTTTTAAACTTACAGGATCTGTAAAGATGTCAAATTGCCAAGACTAGGAGGAATAGATCCGGTCAGACGATTGCTGTAGAACCTCCTGTCAGTATAAATAACATACAGCCATGCATCAGTAGAACCAACAGTGCCAGAATTGTTGTTAACAGGTTTAGTGATACATAATTTACATAGAAAAAGCTCATTTAAAAATTCAATTCAAATGGCTTGATGGAATTCAAACAACTCAGAGAACATTGTTTATAGAGGGAATATGTACTTACATAAACCTCAAGGAACTAAGCTGTCCCAAAGATGTCGGAATTGTCCCTGTGAGATTATTCTGGTAAAGATCCAAGCTGACGAGTTTTTTCAAGTTACCAATTTCCTCTGGAATAGTTCCAAAGAGGTTATTGCCATATACCTCCCTGCAGTGAAAATATTTAATTAAAACAAACATATTTACCTACTTATTTTATTCTACTAAAAAAACTACTCTAGTTTGTAGTTTGAGAATTGGGGAAGATGGTTTTACAAGTACTCAAGGTTGGCCAAGATTCCCAGCTCAGGGACAAGAATTCCTGACAGGTTATTATCGCCGAGGTCCCTTCATATATACAGATGCATATAGACGAATCTTATTTAGTTACCAAACTTCCAAGCGGGGGCTAATTAGTGGAAGGAATTGGAGCAACAAGTAATGAACTAACTGAGTTTAAACTGCTTACACCCTTATAACGCTGTTTTCGGAATTGCAAGTAACGTGGTACCAGGTGCATGGACTTGGCAACGTTGAATTCCAGCTCTGGAGGGCATTGTTTGGGTCGACCAAGCTATGTTTCCAGACATTCAGAGCATCTCCTGTTCATGAATTAAATCATTGAAAATAATTAAGCCTTAGCCAGCATGAATTTGCTTGAATTTGCCTGAATATAGAAAGTCAATATGCATACTTTCCGAGTTGCAATCCACTGATGCAATTGCTACTACTGCAAGAAACAAACCAAGCAGAACTCGAGAACTCATTACGCACAAATCAGTTGAGTCTAAACGATAAGGTTAGAGTAGAGCCTGAATCATTATTTTTTTGCTGAGGAACTGAGATTTTATACAGAAGATGAACCAGCATTGACATTGATAATATGGTAATGATGAGGGATTATATAACAACACCGGATGTTGATAGGATTATTATATAAATGACCAGCGGGATGCTTCGGGAGTGAAGGTTGACCGGAGGGAAAGTCCACAATCAATCTGAAGTCTAAGGGTAAGGGGAGAGATGTACATGAAACGAGACTTAAAGGTGGAGATATTCAAAATATAACGTCATCACTTATTACTACGGTTTAGTGATATTTTTTTTCGCTTGTAAGTGAAAGGTTTAAGGTTCGATTCTCACAAAGACAATTTTGAACCACATTATTCTGATTGACCCATTGCGAGGCTTAGCCTACTCCCCCACCTCTTCGTATAGATAATATCTTTTGTTCAAAAAATAAAAAAACATGTCACCATATCTTTTAATTTTCCCGATTGGCGACCCACAATAGGTTTTGGACGCCATCACCTCATGCCCCCGTTTCAATTAATTCTTAGAACGAAGAAATGTTAAATAATTCTGAAATAATGCATCGTGAGTTTTCGACTTGTTAGAGTGAAGCCGCCAAACCCCCAGATATAAACCGTAAACCAATAATTTGTTTTTCAACAGAAAGTGTGACCAAAATATGTAAATATGGTAAACATTCCGAATGTGTTTACCAGTTCAATGGAAGTCTCTGTCTTTAGCATGACAACTTGGATTGTCCGCCTTCTCATTCGATTCCTTGTCAAGAATCAAAGTGTTGACCTTGCAGAAAGTTTTGTTTTATTGGATAGCTTTGATTATTTTCCACTTATTGTTTTTGTTTTGGGAGAACAGCGGAGCTGTTCATATGCACGCATGCACGTCCCAGACAGATAGACCAAATAATAATATCTGATTCCATGGAGAGTGCATAAGTATAAATTTGCCTTGCGACGAAAGTAACAAATATTTACAGACATAGAGCTACGAGAAGCCTAACTCGACGCGGATCTAACCATCGGGAGCCTCGGTAGTAGCCTTCACAAATCGACCCTTGACTCGCTTCCTAGTATCAGCTCTTGCCTTCCTCGACTCGTACCTTATGTGCTTATCGTATCTATCCACAAAATGGTACAAGTTTTGTTATACAGTGAAGGTGGGGTGGGGTAAGTAAAAGAAGATAAAAAGGAAACATACCTTCGAGTTTTCTTCTTCTCTTTGTAACGAAGCATGGCGTTGCCTCTATTTTGTGCAAGCAACTCCATGTCCGCTTTTGTTCCTAACGTTCTCATACTGATACCGTCACCCCTCATAAGAAAAGATTGTTCCATAAAATTGATGTCATTAGAGGCACCAGAACCTTTGTCATCGCCAAACACCGACCCTGATGAAGGCTGTCCAATAGGGACGTTGTTGCTTTCGGATGTTGCTGGACCCAGACTGCCTGCTG
Source organism: Pyrus x bretschneideri (assembly GCF_019419815.1). NCBI lineage: Eukaryota > Viridiplantae > Streptophyta > Magnoliopsida > Rosales > Rosaceae > Pyrus > Pyrus x bretschneideri. The sequence continues at coordinate 5,178,080 of NW_025999798.1, forward strand.
GGTTATTAGAGGTGATCTGCATTTTTGAGTTAAAAAAATCACAATATTCAACTGCCGCCTCACAGTTCAAGAACCAAAGTTTACATACAAGAAGTTATTCATAAAACTTGTCACAGATGCTTTGATATCCATGTCTCAAATATGCGAGTTCCAATCATCAAAAAACCACTTGCAAAGCACTCAAACAGCGTTTTGTTTACAATCTTGACCATTTTGTTAAGACTCAAACATCTTGTTACATTAAACATCAAACGTTTTGTGCCACAGTAATAGAACGTTGGTTTAGCACTTGCTACATTAATATTTTAAATTTCTAGTTACAATGCATGAAAAGTAAGAGGAATTACCACATATGGAATTTATACATCTCTAAACGGAAAGTGAGGTTCAAAAAATCGCATACGGGGGTTCTAGAGGATGTTGATTTTGTAACATTTTCCAATCACAACCACTACTGTCGAGATTGATTGACATACAAAATACGTGAACATGACAACAGGTTTCATACAAGGACAAAATGGTACTGGTGTATATACAATGCCTCAGAGAACTTAAACAAGAACTGATTTAACAAAAAATGAATACAAAAAGGACTTACATTGAATTTTGTATCATCTTGTCCAACAGGGCAGTTCATCTGGTAGATATCTCTTAACATTTTTGTATCAGTCAAAGATGGTTCTTTCATAAGCTCGCTGAAATCTTTAATCATAAATCCCGAAACGTTTGAACCATATGTGACTTCCAATGGACCTGACTCTTCATGATCCCTCAACCGTCCTAAATTAAAATCCCATATCTGCGAGCCAGTAGCAAGTTAGCATATCAAACCCTTGACACTGGAAAAGAATTCTGCCCTATCAAAGCTTAAAGATAACTTGCAGAGGAAGTAAACAAAAACAAACTGGGAACCAGAGTGGCACAAGCTCACAACTGAAATCCTATCAACGAAAGGAAATACTTTCTTTGCTCTTTGCTCTCATATTCCCACTATACGAAGTTCTCGAGTTAGAAGTAGATAGATGCAGGAATTATAAGGAACACTGTGTGGTCTATAGTAGTGGAACTTGTAAGAATGAGAGTTGTTCAATATAAAAGGAAGAATGTGATAAGCTGGAAGAGAAACGCGTAACACATATTAATACGCAGAGGTGAAATCTCGGTTAAACATTGTTCCCATTGTCATGAAATAAACAATGTTGATTCGTTATCGATGTGTTTTAACCAAGTTCAATTCGGTAATGAAGTAAAATAGACAACAAACCAAAAGCAAATTCAGGACAGCACCTGAGTGTTCTGACCATGGGGGTTGCTATCCCACAACATGTCACCGTCACGATTCTCTTCTGGCATCTTGAGCAGAGTCGAAAAGGGCGTTTGTTGCTGCAACACCGTCTCCAAAGAGGCAGCACGAGCTGCAACCCCACCAACACCTCCTCTCTCATTCCTCACATCAATCGAAGCAAGCCCTTCCACATCCCCATTTCCATTCCCATTCTCCTCCTGCCAACCATTCTTCGTCTGCGTCCCTGGCACTAAATTCTCACTGCCACTACCACCTCCGCCGCGGCCGTCACCGCTGCCATCCAAGTCCCTCTTAAGCAAGTCCAACAGCTGCTTCTGTATCCCCTGCTTCTGCTTCCCGCTTATGCCCCCACTATTCTGCCTCTTCATATCACCAGTCAGGTCAACGACGCCGTTCTGGATGGGCACCATCAAGTCCTGCATCCCAAACCTATTCCAAGACGAATCCATGGACGGCAAACCCATATCCCAGTTCTGGAGCTGCGGGTCGGATCGAGCCAGTAGACTCTTATCCTGGAGATCCAGACCCAAAAGAGACGCGAGCTCGAGCGCCGAGGGGCAGCCGGAGAATCCTTCGAGAGGGGTGCGATCGTGCGCGGCGGTGACAGAGCAGCTGCCGTGGGCGTCCCAATCACACTCCTGGCAGAGAACGAGGTTGTCGGTGGAGCAGCGTACGGAGACGGCCTCGGAAGCGCAATTATCACAGATCTGAGAGCGCACGTGCTTCCGGGAGAGCAAGTTGGCGGAGTGCACGTGCTGGTCGCAGAACAAGCAGAGCTTGGCGGAGTCTGCCCGGCAGTAGAGAACCGCCGGCTGGTCACTGCAGAAATCGCAGGGCACCCCCTCTACACCTCCAGATTTGGGGTTCACCATTTCCAAAATCCCTAATTTCCTACCTACCAGTATCAAACTATTCCAAATTTTGCAGAAAAATTCAAGGTTTCACTTTGAGAGAGATTTTCAAAACCCTTTTAAGAATCTGAAAAAAAATAGTTTGAAGGTTCCGGAGCAGAAAATTATGAGAGCAAGAAATGACAAAAGGAAGAGTGTGTTTTGCGCTTTTCAATTTTGGCTTCTGATCGCGATGCTGATTTTTTTTACCTTTTTATATTATTTTTGTTGCTAAAATGGAAAGGGGTGTAAATGGTAAGCGGAGTGTATGTATGAGTATGAGCAAATCTTTCTTACTATCTTGGGAAGTTGCTGACACGCTCAATTATTATTAAAAGGTCTCGGAGAAAATATCGTAAAGGATGCAGCTTATCCGATTAAACTAGTGATCAGCATCACCATCGTCAACCTTTTTGCTGTGCTGACGTCTGCATTAGCATGTTAATTACTGTTATCTTTCTGTTTTGGTAATTAAGTTTTGCACCATTGTGATTTAGTAAAACAACTAACTTATTTACCCAGAACACTATCGTTGTGCTTCGGATGATAAAATGACATAAGTTTCACACGTCGCATGAATAATTTGGTAAATTATTATTTTAATGTATTTTTTTTAGGTATTTTTTTTTTTAATTTTAAAGAATATCGATGGTGTGAGAAAATTTGCACATAGTCAAAAGACATAAACGATACCGTCATAAAGTAAAAAAACAAAATATATAAAAAGAGGGAGACATAGTCAAATTCAGTGGGCCGAATGGAAGTCTTCCTCCTCACGCTTTCTACTAGGTTAACAGCTTCTGCCTATATGCCCGTCTTTACGTTTAGGTTGGATACATTCCTTTCAAAGTGTGATTTTTTTTCATAAACCTTATCCTCTTGAAAATGAGGATATTTTGTTTATATCTTAGTGTGAGTGAATGAGGAAGTTACTTGCTCGCTTGTTAGCCACTGCTGTTTTAGTTGGACCAACTTCCCTAGGTGGTAGGTAGGTTACTCACTTAACGTTGTTCTCAACTTTGCTTCTTACATGTGACCATAGTTTCTTCTATTTTCTTCGATAGACCAAATAGAGTTAATAAGGCCTCTTAGGGGCCAAAAATCACTGAAAGAAATGTCCAGCTACTCCTTCTAAATACGAGAAAAAGACGGGGAATATAGATTAAAAAGGAAGACAAACATGTAAGCTAGCATGCTTAAGAAATCTGAATGCTGAAAAGAAAGGATCCCTATAGGAGGAGCGGCACGCTAAACAAATGAAGACAAGAGAAGCCCTAAATTAACTAATTTGTCAGTATTCTATTCTCAAAATATATGAAAACAAAAGAAAATCATGTGCTGCAATCGAGAAATACAATTTTTGCAACGAATCTGGAGCGACCAAGGAGGAGAAAAAGAACCAGAAATAAAGCAATAATTACACTAGAAGAGTCACTTTCAAGCCATAAATTTTGCTCTTAATGAATCATAAAAATTTGGTCCTTGTGTTTTGAAATTTAGTGAAAAGAACTCTTAGTCCACGACAAAAAAAAAAACTCTTGAATTTATGAAGTCTTAACCACTAACACTTCCCTCTTTTTAATAATGAAAAGTTTTAAGTTCGACTTACTTAAATAAGAAATTTAATACTTCATTATTATGAATCGCATATTATGTGGCCTAGCTTTATCTTTTCCACCCTTTAATGTAGTATATCGTAGTGTATATAGACAAAGAGGAAGTTACGTGGGGACTTGTGAAGGGCATGTGCCCCCATTGGGTTAGTTGTCATCACATCGGGTTTGTCTTACGTTTACCTAATACCTACACCACAACACTACATCTACCACGGCTAATTGACCATGGACATATAAAGTCTGTTATAAAAAGTCAAATTTAACCACGGACATTTGAAGTTCGTGGTAAATAATTATTATAACAATGGGTATAAACAAACTTGTGGTTGAAATGGTTAAAATAACTACGCGTGTTTAAAGCCCGTTGTAATTTAGCTAAATATAACCACGAGGAAAGTCCGTGGTTGCAAAAAGTTTTAACAACAATGCCTTTTTAATTTTATGACAGACTGTAATTGTTATCTATGTAATTTAATTTTTTTATTTTTTAATCAACTAGTATCTCTAATCTCTAATATATATATATATATATATATTAGAAAGCTAGAAATCAAGTTTGGTGTCTCAAGACTTCACCAAAAATAATTAGACTAAAAAGCCCCTTAAACAAAAAAAAAACCCAAAACTGGCTGAAAATAATAGAATCAAATTCTCATGGGTAATTTTGTCATAAAAAATAAAAAATAAAAAATAAAAACAAATTTTTTTTTTATTTTTTAAAAAGAGACTAAATAAAATGAATTAAAGCCATGTCGGTTAAGCGTGTAAAGGGAAGGAGTTTTGCAGAAAAGAGATAACCGCCAATCGTGGGATTCAAATCCAAAACTACCTCCACATTCTACAAAGTTTTCCATCAATTCAGGTTCTTTTCTTACTCAAATTATCAGGAGTGAATGATACCCATTACTATCTCTCCCAATTATGGTCCACATAGCAATCCAAGAACAGGGTAGAGGGATTGAAAACGCATGCAGGGAGTACTGCTGGTATTGTTTAATTTTCTTTTGGGTTTTTCTCTCAAGTTATTTATAATTTTTTTTATTGTTGTTCATTGCAGAAACATAAAGCAAGCAAAGTCATCAAGAGAGTAAATTTGTTTACACAAATTTTATGTGCTTTTGAAATTATTCTCAGATTTTATTTTTTGTTTATGAATCATGACAGTTTTTTAGAATCAAAATTGTGTTGCGTGAACATGACAAATATCTCTCAAAAAGGTATATTCTTCCTCCCCTTCTCTCTCCGTACGTGTTGCTTTTCTATCACTCTCGCTCATAATAATTTCATATGTTGCTTATTCAGTCTGTAATCTTATAAGAATAATTTCATATATATTCTTTTTAGTTCGGTTATTGATCATGATAAGTTGTGGCACTACAAGTTTGATATTTTCTCATATGCTACTTATCCCTGCAAGTACAAAAGCATGCAAACTATAGACTATCCCTCCACCGAGCCTTCCTAAAAGTTGTGTTAGGTTTTTGGTTCATTTACTTTCAAGTTTGGATAAATAGGTGCTCATTCTATTTTTATTTTATCCACTAATTTACAGTTTTTATGTAGTTATGCACAGATAAAGAAGAACGAGGACGAGGGAGAATGGGGAGATCTGCAGTAATTGACAAAGAGTCTTTCCCTTTGTTTTTCCGTTGTCTTATGGTATGGATCCCCTCATTTAATTTTGTGTTTTTTTTACATGAACAATTTGAAGGAATTAAAATGTCCTCATTTGGTGTAGGTGGTCTTGATTTCTAAGCTTTATATTTTTCCTTGTTTGTCTCATAGGTGGTTGGTGGGTCTAATTCATGAGGGTTTATAACTCAAATATCAACTACATTTACAGCCACCTACAAATTTAAAGTGTGATTGACTTGCAGGAGATGTGTGTCTTCTTGAAGAAACGATTGCAGAGAAGACGAATATCATTGGAGGACTAAGGTTGGAACTAAGACTTGAGTTTTGTTTTAGAGTGTTAAGCAAAGTCTCTACATATTTTGGTGATTTGGTATATTTCTTAATATAACTACTCATTTTGTTGTTAATTTTAGTTTAATATTTGAATATATGAATTTTAATAAAGTCAAATTTGCAATTTTGTATATAAATATCTTTATATATATATATATATATATTTTTTTTTTTTTTAACTTTTGGAAATTTTTTTATAATGAGCATTAGCCGTGATCAATTTGTAATTCACAATGGCCATAGCATGTGGTGTTAGATCTCAATTTACTACGGGCACAATCAGTGGTTACATTGCATTTAACAACGTGCATAGTCCGTGGTAGAAACAAAGACTTTCTATCACATCCAGAATACTAACGGGCACAATGCCCGTGGTAGATTGCAATTTATCACGGGCATCCATTTAACAACGTGCATAGTCCGTGGTAGAAACAAAGACTTTCTATCACATCCAGAATACTAACGGGCACAATGCCCGTGGTAGATTGCAATTTATCACGGGCATCCACTGTGATAGATGAGCTTTTTTCTTCTAATGTTAAGTAACATCTGCATTCTCACTTGCCGAGTTCTCATATACGTACCTATTCAAGATTTTCTAACGCCAAACATGTAAACACATAAAACAAACTCAGTACTCCAACAGATTCAGAGGCACACCTGTTTATATACTAATGTAATTTTTCTCTTAACCATATAGAGAGTGCTCAATAATGCTGAACATTTTTTTCATTTTCTCTTCACTCGTGTAACTGAAGGTGTGTTTGGCAAAGAAACTTCTAAATTTCAAAGGATTTACGTAAATGGTGATGAAGAAATTGAGATTTGAGTAATTAGAAAATGCACCATATGAGCATTATAAACAGCATGTGAGAGGGATTTGCAAATGACTATCTTAAAGTTGGAAGTTCCTTATCCAAACATATCAGTGCGTTTGCCTAATAAAATCTTAGCTCTTGTTATTTGGAGTTGTAATTATACAGAGGGCAGGCTTGCATACATGAATTGAGGTCTTTCAGCCTTCCACGGTGATTTATGTGGTTTGATGTTTATATATAAGAATTAAGTACCATGACTTTGATTCGGGTAATTATAAAGCTTACCCTTATTATTCTCACACTACAATGGCAAACAAATTTTTCGATAAACCATTGTGGTAGGCCTTATAAGAACAATATATATATATATATATATATATATGTCCCCTTTGTTCTCCGTAAATTGGATAGTTTTGAGAGATTGATCGAGAGGTTAACATTGTAATAATTACACATGTGAATGTTACCTTCACCAATTTTAAAACACGAAAAACAAAATAATACTTGCATTTTTTTTTTTTTTTGGATGAACTCATTTTCTCCTTTAAATAAGTAATAATGTATCTTGATCATACAAATTTCATAATCAGGAGTGTTTAACTTCTTAATTTCTACTTGAAGATCACTCATAAAAAATCATATTAGTCAGAGATCATCATGCATACAAATGTATAGAATAAACTGACGACATAGGTATCAAGTAACATATTTATTATTAACCATCTCTTTATTTGATAGGTTTGGACAATTAAATGATTTTCAATTCGAACGATTTTTTGTAGGAATGATCTTCAAATGAAGATTGTTGGAAATTTTGAGTAGAAATTTCATTGTCCCACATTGGTCACTACCAAAAAGTTCCCTGACTTTGTAAGACTTTGTCCCTCATAAAAAATGATTAGAGTGATGGACCATAGAGAATAAAATTGGGCTCAACCTTGGGGTTGGGCTTTGGGATGTACTAATTAATTGATAATTAATATATAATTAATTATCAAAAGATGAGTCTTGGGCTCGGGCTCTAATAATTAAATTCTTTAATAATTATTTTTAATTAATTTTGAATTTAATTAATTAATTAATTTTTATAACAACAGACTCATCTTTGAAGTAATGAAAGAACGCTAGAGAGCAAAGCACCCCTCTAAGAACATGTCTCCCAACAGACGCATCCCATTCTCATACTTGTTGCGAACATGCATAAACCTATTATATATATATATATATATATATATTCATTTGCATGACATTTAGAATACAAAAAAAATCAAATTCTTCTTCTACAATCCCAAACATTCTTACTGAGATAACCACAAAGAAATTCTCCAGAAGTAAAGTTTTTGAGTGCTGGAATTCTAACTTACGTCGTTGAATCCTGGTGAAGCAGACATCTGTAGAATTACAAGCACTGAGTAAGGACGAAAGTTCTGTTTCAAAGACATTGTAGTATGCAAGCCTCAATCTTCAATTTGTCTGTTTAATATTATTTCATTTGATCATACTCTGTTAATTTATTTATTCACATTTATTATCTATTAGCATAAATAAATTTATTACAAATTGTTGATATATCTCCAACAAAGATTAATAAATCGAATGCTTTTTATCGTTAATTTTATGCGACCAAGATACATTATTCGCTAATAGACCCAAAAAAATGTGAATCCCCACATGGGGAAATATTATCCTTTTACAAATACTCGGGACTTCTATTCAAGAGAAGAAAAAAAAAACTTGGGAACTTTCAATTCATATAAAAGAATATTAAAAAAAAAAAAAAAACAAAGGGGTCCAAATCTTAAATTGAAGAGTGAAGTTGAACATCGTCACCCAAAAATGATGTAATCGATGTTATCTTCATAAATTAAAAAGCAAGTGATAATATTTGGAGCAAAGATAATTACAAACGAAGTGAATTTTCCGGGGTAGCACTGCAACGTGGCGACTCAAAGACAGTGGGGTTGATGTGATGACCGCCGCAGAGTGACTCAAGAAAAGGATTTGGTAGAGAGAATCCTCCTCATCAATTATCGTGGGCTGTTGGATTTTTATCCAACGGCTACAAACAGGGAGGTCCTTTTAAAGTTATAATGATTGTAGCCGTTAGATAAAAATCCAACAGCCCACGATGATTGATGAGGAGGATTTTCTCTATTAGCTCAGGAGAGGATCTAAATCCGAATCCTCAATCACCGTCATTCATGATTTGATCGGTATATAAAACTTACATGCAATACAATTGGAAAGAACGTTAAAATGTTGATATTACATAATCATGTTGTGTACGTTTGGAAGAGAAATGCTAAGGAGATTTTTCAAAAGTACGATTTTTTATAGACTTTCTGTTATCTTATGTTTTGAGCACAAGGTTTTATAAAGTTTTTTCGAAAATTAACGTTAAACAGTAAGACGTTAGAAAGTTCATGAAGAGTCTCACTTTGAGAAAGTTTCAGTAGCATTTTTCATGTTTGAAATATGGCCATATCCCATAGGGAAGTGTTATTGGCATTCTAAAAATCTCATTCTACACTCCTCACATGTGTAATTTTCTTTTCTAATATAGAAAATTTGGAGTGTAAAATGAGATTTTTGGAGTGCTAATAACAATTTCCTATTCTATATGGCTGACAATACATAAAATGTCTATCATGCATGACATGAGTTTCTAGTTATAAGAGATAGTGAGGTGAGAGAATGCAAACCTGAGACATTACGTATAAGAGAAATTGTCTTAATAAGTGAGTTATAAACTCTTTTTACATGTCTTACATGAGCAGCTTAATAAGTATTTATATTGTATTAGTAATTCAAAAAATAAAACACATCAAAACCAATATTTTAGAAAAAAGTTACTCAGGTGACTTTGTAATGGAAATAGGGTACACACAAAAAAATAAATCACAGTTAAAAAAAAAAAAAAAAAAAACTAACTCTTAAATTGTTTATATCAAACTTATAATTATCGAATTTGTTCCAAAAAAATAATTATCGAAAAAAAAAATCTCATATAGGAAAAGCACCCTATATTAAAGGGGAAATAATCTTAAATTAAGAGGGGGGGGTCCTCGTTCTGGGACCAGGATCCTCTCCTAATCTAAGGATGAGGATCCTCATGACTAAGGGATGTGGGCTGTTGAATTTTTATCTAACGGCTACAAATAGGGGGATCCCTTTAAAGTTATAATAATTATAACCGTTGGATTTTTATCCAACGGTCTACATCTCTTGGTCATAAGGATCCTCATCCTTAGATTAGGAGAGGACCCTGGTCCCTCATTCTGCGCACAACGTAGTCACGTGCTTTTCCATCTCAAATCGTAATAACAGCGATTTTGCCTTCTCGCTGACCAGTCCAATTCTACGAAGACTAATCTTCACCGTCCAGATCAAATATCGAGGGGTTGCGAAATAAATAAGAATGATATCTGGTTACCTAAATATGAATAGAAATTCTAACTTAAAATTTTGTAATCAATTTATAAAACTTTGTGCTTATGGTCAGAATCGTTCATATTATAATTTACTTTGTAAGCATTACAAACTGTTTATCTATTTGCTATAGTTAATTGAATAAACTATCTTAGTTTTAGTTGATTTTGACAGAGATAATTATAAAACCAACTCATATCCACACAAGATAATAGTTATGAAAACAGGGTAATCATCAATATCACATATATTAAAGTCACCCACCTGAAGCTCGCACTACGAATCCCTAGCTCGAATATCGAGGCGTCACGAACGATCGTCGTCTAGAACAAATATCATATCACATCTCAGAATTTATATCGATAGAACATGTAATCGTAGCTTGTACACGTCATCTAGGACATGCTAGATGGATTTGGGATCCATTGATCAAAAGTCAATTGTCGAGTCCATAACCCTTGTAATCCAATTCAGAAGATCCGCATATTGGATTTTGGATCCATAACTTCCTAAGTCCTCATTATGCTCATAGAACAACATACTAAAATCTCATCGTGATTTGACAGTCAGATCTCTGCCAATCACAAATTCAAGTGGCGGTCAACGTTTGGTTTTACAAACTTAGAGCGTATCAAATATTACGTACTATAACATATCAAAGTTTGGTGCCGATCTAACGATCGGATCGTCAATTTGTATAATGACCAAGTGGCAGTCTCTATCAAAATTATAGTCATACGACAAGATTTCGTCAATCAGACGTCACATATAGAATCAGGGTATCCAAATTAATTTAGGAAGAGCAGGTGGGGTCTCGGCCCATCCGCCACCGCTGGTGGCGGTCGGCCATCTCAACTCATTGGAAAATTCAACTATTTCAAAAAATTACCAAATTTTATAGGCAAGTAGATCTCAGTAAGTAGAGCAAGTTTTATATCTGTGACCAAGTCCAATTTTCCTGGGAAAGGCCCCAAATTGGCTCGCACCCATCGAAAACCTTAGAATGGGTGAGCTTCGATTCTCCTTCCTCGGTGTTCCGACGCCCCTACAACTGGTTGGGTCTTGTTCCTGGGTCCAAGGGGAGTTGATTAAGGGTGGTTTTGGGTGGTGTAACTCGCCGGATTGGTGAATCGCCGTCGAGAACCCCCACGACGCTGTGCGTCGTCCTCATGATTTAGGAGCCAAAATGCTCTGTTTTTGGAAGGGAAAAGGGTTTCATAGAGGTTAGGTGTTGTTAGCAGGTGAAGGCTGGGGAAAAATCGCCTGGAAAAATGGTGGAAGTGGTCGGAATTCACTCTGGGTCGAAATCGGGTTGCTGCGCGGGAATGGGTAGACAGGAAGGGTCCTTCTCTCTCTCCTCTCCTAATTGGTTCTCCTTCCTTTATCTGATTGGTCCCTTGCCTTTAGTCTGATTGGTCCACAATTACTCTTACCTGATTGGGCCTCATTCCCACAAGGTGGGAGTTTATTTAATTTAAAAAGTTTAGTAAAACGATTCCAAATGTCTGTAACTATACTGTTATAATCCAGACTTGCAAACAGCTTTCGCCTATGCGCTTATGGTTTTGAGATCTAATCGAAAACATTGATTGTGATCTCGAAAGGTCAATGAATTTTAAAGATTAATTACGAAAATTCAAATCCGATGATTTAATTTAAAATTAATGGAATTAATATTAACTAATAAAGAGAATGTAAACATGAAATACGAATTTAAATAATGAGATACGTAATGAATAGTGAAATTTCGGGGATGGGATTTCACACTATATGCTTGAATACTGGAATCAAAATAAAGATGATAATATTTATCTATAACGAATCTAAACCTTAAGCAACTAGCCATGTAACCTTGTGCAGTCTTATGAGACTGAACAACCTAGTAATGCATTTTTAAGTTTTTAATGTTTGAAAGTTTTTTGGTCCTTGAATATCACCGGAAATATGTGGCAGTTTCCCTCTTGTTGGTTGTGTGAATTGTGTTATGGAAAATCTTAGAAATTTTGTTTGTTTGTTTTGTATCTTGAACACTTGTAAATGTATTTTTTTTTTGAGGAGTACTTGTTGTTTCCCCTATTAATCGTATGTTTCCATTGTTGGTTGTTTTGGACGGTGGAGTTGTTATATAAGAATCATCTTTAAGTAGGTGTTGGAAAGGCCCCTAAAGCAAATATGAGTCTTCCCACAGATGACATAGATATGTCTTTCATTCTTTATCCCTTCATTTTCTTTGCTCTTGTAAATTGTTTGGTTTTTCTTTATCTTTGAATTTATATTTATATTTATATGTATATGTATGTATGTATGTATGTATGTGTATCTACTACATTGAATTCGTAGGCTTTTAGTTTGTTTAGGTGCTGAATTTTTGTAAATCTGCATTTTCAAATGCTGAATTTTTTTTAACCTAAACTCTGTTTCCCTCTTTTCCCATACAGGTTGCTCTGCTTGGGTTCATTTTTAAGCGCATTGAAAATGGAGGGGAAATTGATGCCAGTGCACCTTGAGACTACGCTGAGATTCAGATTTTTCCATCCCATAACAGGTTAGGTTTTCGTCTTCCGGTAAATTTTATTCTTTTAAGGGCATATGTTTTCTCCTCTGTTGCATTGGATTATAAAAGTTTACTTTTTCTGTATATGCTACACTAAGTGCATTATTATTTCCCTTTGGTGATTCCTTTTGTTTAGGTGATATTATGAAGTTATTCAAATCATTGGAGAGTAACGACAAATTTTATTTTTTTTTTTTTTTTTTTTTGTATTAGAATTGATAAGTTACCTTTCCTCTCTTCTGACTTATAATAAATTGATAAATTATAATAATTTTTCATATTGTTGTATAGTTCCCTACTGAGTGGAAGCACGAAAGACATTATCAAAGCTGAAAACTACTTGATTATAAGCAGGTTAGATTTCAAAAAACTTATTTATTAGCTTGTGCTTGTCTGGTTATTTGTTTTTTTTACTTATTCTTTGCTCTTTTACTCAATTTGGCTGGTTGTTGCATATTGTGCCCAATGGTCAAAGGCCACGCCTATAGAGGGCACACATAATATAATAGTTGTTGCACTATTGTCATTGGTCTATGGGCACATATGTTGGTGCCTTTTAGCCTCAAAGGGCACAAATAATTTATTACGTGCAGTGCCCAAATTTTTTGTAGTGTCCTAGTAAGAATTCGGTACAATGTTTGGTGTGTTTTAGAATCGTTAGGTTGGAATAGGAGTTGATTGCTATATAAGAAAAAGTTATGTTATTGTATTTGACAATTTACATATTATTAAACAATAATTGAGATTTTCTCACTTTTCGTGGTGTATGTTATTGTATTTGACAATCCTTTCCTTTGTGCTGCGTCAAGTGGTATTCAAGATCGCAGTTTGTTCGGATTTTCCTCCTCGCTTAATAACAAGCAACGATGAGAAATACACAAATGGTAACAATATCGTCGATGATGGTCGTAGGAAAGGGTTTATCTTGGAACGCTAGAGCGCAAAAATACAAAATCAAGAAATCTCAAACCAGTAGCGATACTGCAAAAAGGTGTTGGTGCTATGATTGCTTGTGAGAGACACAGATGACCTTACATTGACGGGGTGCATGCAACAAGTTTTGCCCAAAGCTCGTCCCTTCTGTTTAGAAGTACTTTTAAAGTAATTAAGAACGTTTTTTTTGTTGGATAAAAATCAACAATCAATGATAATTTTATATATGCTAATAAATAATAAATGCGAATAAATAAATAACAGAGTATTAACAATGCGAACTAATATTGAACAAACAGATTAAAGATTGAGGCTTGCGTACCGCAATATTCTTGAAACAGATATTTCGTCCATACTCAGTGCTTGTAGTTCTACGAACGTCTGCCTCACCAGGATTCAACGATCTAAGTTAGAATTCCAGCATTGGAAAACTGACTTCTGGTGAGTTTCTATGTGGTTCTCTCAATAAGAAGGTTTAGGATTGTATAAGAAGAATTTGATATTTTATGCATTCTAAATGCCATGCAGATGAATGTATATATAATAAGTTTATACCTGTTCTCAACAGGTATGAGAATGAGGTACGTCTGTTGGAAGTCATCTTTCACAGAGGGGTGCTTTGCTTTGCGTTCTTTCATCTCAATAGACTTCATCTGAAAAGATGAGTCTGTTGATAAAAAATTAATTAATTAATTAAATTCAAAATTAATTAAAAATGAATAATTAAAGAATTTAATTTTCAGAGCCCAAGGCCCATCTTTTAATAATTAATTATATGTTAATTACCCAATTTCATTCTCTATGGTCCATCACTCCAATCAGTGGTGAAGCCAGAAATTACCAGGAGGAGGGGCGAAATATAAAAGAGTAAATGTTTTTCATTTTAATTATGTGTTATGTACTGCATTTTAGCCAAAACAATGAACAAGAATTAGTAGGATCCATACTACTTTCAGGTTCCTTATCCATTACATATGTGACAGTGTATAATACGAAAACACAAAACAATTAAAACTCCATGATAGTTCTCATTACACTAGATTGCGGAGAAGAAGACGAAGGGGTCTGGTATTCATTCAAATTCTTTTGAAGGAAAAATTAATAAAACATAAATTACAAAATACAAAATAAGCAATGTCTGCACCGCCTTCAATGGATTCTGATCTGCTTGATCACAACTGATTTAGGATGCAGAAAGAATGTCATAGACTAAGTAAACAATCCTAGAGAGAGAGGAAAGAAGGCAGGGAATGTCTGAGAAATAGAAAGATACGGAAACGCTTCCAAGTTTGCAACCCAAGAAGGAAGCGAAGTCTCAGGCTTTTATTCAGTAAAACGACATCGTTTCAAATTAATTTTAAACCTTAAAAAAAAAAAGAACCCTAGCAGCCCCGCACAGAGTAGTGCAGCCGCTGCAGAACTAGATTCTCCGACGAGCAAAGACGAACCAAAGGGGCGGTTCCTCAATTTCAGTGTTGATTTTCGGCAACCGAAGGGGCGGCCACCCCTCCTTGCCCCTACGTGGCTTCGCCACTGACTCCAATCACTATTTATAAAGGACAAAGCCTTATAAAGTGAGGAAACCTTTTGGGAATGACCAATGTGGAACAATGAAATTTCTACTCAAAATTTCCAACACTTTTGACAATATTTAATAATAATAAAAAGTTAAAATACTAATAAATTAAAAGGCACTTGAAGTTTTTTGTGAGAAGAAACATATGCTATGTACTTTTTCATGAAACGCTCCCAAGTGTCAATTGGGTTGTTTTAGCAATCAATGAGGCAACAAGTGCGCTTAGACAAAAAATCAAAGGAGGAGAATGTGATTGTGAATTGTGATTGAAGAACATGTTATGGTAAATCGGTTCAAGAAATCAAAATTTAACGAGATTTGTCTAATGATCATGTCAATTGTCGTAGTACTCAGGAGATTTTGAAAGTAGAGAAGACTTGCTTGTTAGTGAAGAAAATCTAGTTTTGGGGGAATTTCATAAATGTGGCATAAATGATTTAGGCGACAAAATAGATCTTGATAAGCCGCAATCAAAGAAAGTTTAGAAGGAAAGAAGAAGCTTCTAAGTGAAGTGTGAGTATCACGATGGCTTTTCTCCCACCATAGATCTTGATAAGCGGCTAATTGTTTTACTTGTAATTCCAAATGTATAGGGACCGATAGCTTTTCTCCCACCATTCTTCGGCTCAAAAAGGAAATCCAGGAAAGAAAAAATAATAATAATACTTGCATTCTTTTTATGAAACGTTAAGCTCATCTCTTCGAGAAAAAATTGTGCGAGCTTGGCTTGACACTGAATTTTGCTGAGTGGCACTACAATCCACTCAAAAATTACCATGTAACAAGTCTTAAATATAATCTTTTTCTATTCTGTTATATTTAAAATTCTCATAATTATTTTTTCTCCTAATTAATATAATCTAATGGCTATTTTTTTTGTTTATTTCCCCCCTTTTTAACTCCCAAATATTCCCTCCAGTTTCTGTTTCACCGGACTCTTTCACTTTCTTCTCTCTCCCACTTCTTTCTCTCTCCAATGTTTTTTTCTCCTGCTTTTCTTCAAAAAAAAAAAAAATCTACACCCTAAACAAAATCACTTTCTCCAACTTTTGTAATGAGAAGCAATCAAGAACTGGAACCGTTTTTCGTTATTTATACAGTAGTTGATTTAATCATGTGACCTTAACATGAATAACCCATGTATATAGGCGTATTAGGATTATTAGGTTAGTCTAATAGTATTGTCTATAGTTCTTACGCATTAGTCCCAACCTCCCTCTTTCTTGGTTGGATCAAGAGCTCTGCACGTTAAAGAAGGCAGGCATGCCCCGCACATTTTAAAGCAATAGCAGCAGATAGCCTGATATGTTGAGATATGATTAGCAACTGAACAAAGTGTGCGTATCTGTACACTTTAAGCCGCCTTACTAAGAAGAAAGTGAAGAGTCCAGCAAAACATAAAGGGGACTACTAGAGGGAATATTTGGGAAGAAAAGGGGAAACGAACAAAAAAATAGCCATTAGACTGATGTATATTAATCATTAGGGAAAATGATTATGAGAATCTTAAATATAAAAGAATAGAAAAAGATTATATTTAGGACTTGCCACGTGACGATTTTTGAGTGAATTGTAATGCGACTCAGCAAAATTCAGTGGCAAGTCAAGCCTCATACAAGTGTTTCTCTATTTCTCCATTTGTAAATAACATTCATCACCGTAAAAATTTAATAGCATGGACCGTTCACTTTTTTAAGCTTTGTTTGAAGATCATCCTTACGAAAGATTATTCGAAACATAAATCATTTACTTAGTGAAATGTATCAAATAAATTAACCGGTGGGTACCCAAAAACATATTAGTAATGAACCTTCTATTTATTTGATACATTTGGATGATTAAACGATTTTTATTTTAAATAATTTTTTTGTAAGTATGACCTTCAAATAAAGATTATGAAATTTCAGCAGTAAAGATATATTATTTGTAAACATTCCTCCCTAAGGAGAATGCAAGTATTATTAAAATAAAATTAAAAAAAAAAAAAAACCAAAATGCAACTAATCAAGTTGGCCTTGTAAACGCCAACAAGATATATGCTTGACACGTCAAGGCTCCATGAACTGTACTTTTCTTTTATTCCATGGAAAGGACTGCCAGAAAGATTAAAAGACGAACATCATGTGAATTATGGGGTTCTTTCTTTATAGAGGAAGCTTGGTATATATATACTTAGCTTGTGTTCCAGCTTTAAGCGTTGAAATCCAGAAGAACTTCAAAAAGGATTCGTATATCAAATATGTGACGGTGACACCTATACAAGTCAAAAAGCTTCTCATGCCTCAAAACCAATCACAACATTGCACATGCCCCTTTGCTGCAACCCCACAAAAGATTAGGGTATTGAGATGTGCTTTCATGTTTGCTTTAGTGGAAAGACATGGACTGGTTGAATTTTCATGGGGTGGACATGTGGCTTCGTGCTTTGGGTTGACACTGAATGTCGGAATTTGGAATAATGTGACCAAATAGTGGAAGAGAAAAAGAAAGGAAGAAGAAGTAACTCAGTCCAACAACATTTTATGTTAGGACTTGAATCAACTTGGCAACCCCAAAAAACGAGATTTTGTTCCTCATAATCTCAAATTCCCGTCTCCTAAGTCCAACCCTTCAAAGTAAGGTCAAAGCCATTCTCACTCAAAAGCTCCAACCATGAACAATGAAGATTTAAAAAGGTAAAGAAAGTGTTAAATATGCATGCATAAATTTAAAGGAAAATTAATGAAAATGACTTGAAAACTTTGAGTTTTAACGATAAGAACAAAATAAATGGTCAGGATTGACTTTTTAGTGTAAAAATGTAGTTTTTTGTTAAAATGAACAGTATCGAGAGCTTTTCGTTAAAATTATCTAAAATTAATTCGTGGCAGACTCATGTTAATTAATTAAGTTGATTAGAGTACATCGTTCCTCTTGTGCATGTAAATTTAAATTTTCTTCATTATAATTTAGATAAATTCAATATAAAATATCGCTTATATAAAAAAATTAAGATGTACAACTAAACACAAAATTACATGACATCAATTTCCCATGCGCCTTTGGAAATGGCCAAGAGGCAGGCAGAGTGCGTAGTCTGAGCAATAGCAGAGTGACATGTGAG
Organism: Pyrus x bretschneideri; assembly: GCF_019419815.1. Classification (NCBI taxonomy): domain Eukaryota; kingdom Viridiplantae; phylum Streptophyta; class Magnoliopsida; order Rosales; family Rosaceae; genus Pyrus; species Pyrus x bretschneideri. The sequence goes on from NW_025999798.1 coordinate 5,196,273, forward strand.
CCGTGCTTTTTTATTTCGGAGATATTGAGTGGAACTTGATGGGGAGAGCATTTTTAGGAGGCATGAAATAATGATGAATCCCATTATCTGCATATCATCAACAGATAGAGAGATATATGTGACCCATCATGGGCGGCCTACGTTGGGCCATGCAAATCCCCTTCCCCCCACGAGAATATATTCCACGACAGTATAACTTTGAAGGTTGGATCATGCAGAATACTACTTTTACCTGTAGATATAGTGATGTATGAATCCTGCAGTGTTTCTCCAAAAAAAAAAAAAAAAAAAAAAAAAAGAATCCCGCAGTAGACGCTCATTGGCTATAAATAGAGGGCTCATCACTCAGGAGCATTTGCACTGGACAAGACGAATAGATATATGCTTAATTATATAATATGATGACTGATGAGGGAAGAAAGGTCCTACATGAGGATAAAGAGCCGTGTTTTGTAGCCAAGGATGACTTGCCTGCAGCCTCCCAAAGGCCTATGCAACATATATATACAGGCAGAGCTAGCAAGCTTGCTAGGATAACTAGGGTTTAAGAATCCTGGTGCTTGGTTAGCCAATCTAGCTAGCTTCCTAAGGTTTAATTAAGAATCCTTGTGTGGTATACAGGCAGTCTCCTTGGCTATCGAGACAGGTTCTTTTCTCTCACGCTGGACCTTTTCTTCCATGGGATCTCACGCCATTTTCCACCAGGATAAGAGGTTCTTAATTAAGGAACTCTCCAGGAAGAAGAAGGTACGTATTTGATTGTTTTTCTTAATATTTTGTGACAATTAATTAAAAGCGTTATATATATAGATGTCACTAAGCAACTATCGAAATCAATAAGGCCATTAAACTATACTTTAATTACTATCAGAACGTCTGATCAGAAGTAAATCCTAATTAATGTCAGTTCGTACCTGCTGAAGAACTCATCATGAATGAGGTGTTGTTTCAATCTTCACTTCTCTCAGTTCCTTACAGTTCTTGTTCTCAATAGAACTATCGTGCACGCAAACTCCTCCTATTATAGAGTCCTAAGAGGTTTTAACCACCTCTTAATTCAAAACGATTTCTCTTAATAATTTGTCTCTATAATATTTCAAACTCTTACGTTAATGAGAACATTTTTGTTGATTTGTTGAAAACTAATGTAGGAGGAATTTATGTTTCTAATCACTGTTTTGTGTTTAAGACTCGGTCAGGTCGTACAGATTCGTTGCATTCCTACAGCCATGGTGAGCATGGGTCGCTGTAATCTGCAACACAACCTTAATTTCCCAGTATTTTTCAGAAAGAAATTGCTTAAATTCTTGTTTTGTTTGTGTGGTGACTTATCGAATGTTTTGTGATTTTTTGATCCACAGCAGCAATGTGGTATCCGATATATGGTCCATTTTGCATAGATTATAGATTCGAGGCGGTATACAAAAAACTAAATTTTGAGAAATCCAAGTTTTGTTCTACTTCAGCTGTGTTCCTTTTGACTGGAGATATTTGAAAGAAAGGATTTAAATCTGATCAAAGGTCTAATTAAATTGTCTAAAAAAAACCTTGAAAACATTGTGTTCAACGTATATGAAAAGTCATGATGGCCAAACAATCCAACCGGTGGAACATACTACAACGGTACAACCCTAGATGGCGAAGAGCCGATCAGAGTCAGTGAAGACAAGAGGGAAGGCTTACTCTTCTTAAGATCTTGTAGTCAAACTCGGGATCATTTGAAATTCATTTATTTACTTCCTTTTCTTCTAGTCTAGATCTTGATAAACATGAATTGTAATGATTTAAATAAAAAATTTACCATGTAATGTTATCGAGCTCCTTACAATTGGAAATTACTCCATCCAAATGGATCCTTGGAAAAACTAAACTATGCCCCTTCTTCATTTAAGAGGCCGAACTTAGAGGAAGCTTCAACTGAGCATCTCCTCCTGTAAATAAGCTTATTTGACGGACACTTTTGTCGGATCAAGTCCATCATATATCAATTATTCAAAATAACAAGTTTTTAGGTCTTCCTTCATAGATTATTGTTGCAAAAACACTCTAATACAAAACCATTTAACCACTAAATTCAATAGTTGTCATTTTAAAGTTTTTTTGAAATACCATGTTAGATTTTTGCTAAAGCTAGATGTCTTACTACTGGTTTCACATTTGTCCATTTATTAAAAGAATATTCTTTATATGATGAACTAAAATATAAACCTCAATATCATATATTAAAAGTTTATATGATTACTTAATATTACAGTTCAGTAATATTTCTCTTTATTTATAAGAGAGGGGTCCCAAGTTCGAATTTCGTAGATGATAAGTTCATAACCAATTTGTTATCCTACTCCTTAGTGTAAATATCTCATTGTACATAAAAAAAAGTTAATAGGTTTTAATCAGAAATTTAAAGGATTCAAGTTCATATATGTATTCAACGCATGATTTTGGAGGCTTTTAAAAAGTCATGAAGTTTGGTGAGTTCGGAAGATTTGATAGTGCATTTTAGGTCCTAACAAATCCAGCCTCTCTCCCTGCAAGAAGAAATTGATTAAGAATTCACGTGAAGTTTATGAAAGTCCATTGGAACTCCATCATCAGAAGTTGACGGCCTTCAACAACGCCCATGGCCTAATTCCATCCGTCATGTGTCAAAGAACTCTTTGATTCCAAAATTCTTGGTTCAAGATAAACATAAACGAATAAGCTTTGAGTGTGAAGAACTTATGTAAAGAGTTTGTAACTTGATTAGGAATCACGTTTAAAGGTCTTACGATACTTTTCTGAACTCCGATGCAAAATTTTTCCTAAAGCTAAAAATTCAATTTTTATTTTTTTTTTTACAAAAATTGTGATTTATAATCCACAGTTTTCCAATTGGTTTTTAGAACTTTTATAACATTTATTATAAGTCAATGTTAGAGCCATTCTACTCGCAGCACATGTTTCCTAAAATTAATTTAGGACATTCCTAAGGTTTTGGACACCTACAAATCTATTTAAGGGCCACGCTATTAGTTTTCATTATTTTTTCTATTTTTTAAATTTAAAAATCAATGAAAAATAGTTTAGGAACCTAACAAAGAATAAAATCATATCCAAAGGTCTTGAAACAATTTCGTTAATTCCCACGTAAAATATTTTTTAAAACTAAAAATTTCAATTTTTTTTCACAAAAAATATGAATTATATAACCCACGTTTTCCAATCGATTTTGAGAACTTTTACAAGATTCATTATAATCCAAAATTTGAGTCATTGTTGTCGCACTACATGTTTTCTAAAACGAATTAAGGACATTCCAAAGATTTTCGACGCCTACAAATCTCTTTGGGGGTCTCACTATTAGTTTATATTATTTTTCTATTTTTTTCAAATTTAAAATTAATAAAAAATAGTTTCGAGATCTAATAAATGGTAGGATCACATTCAAATGTCTTGCAACATTTTCTTTAATTCCTCCACAAATATTTCCTATTACTAAAAATTAGTATCACATCCACAGGGCTTTCTCGAGGGCATGAGTTTGGGGTGCGTCTATCTCTGCTTAAACCATTAATTTTATTTATTTTATGTTTTATTTATTTTGTTAACTTTTCATTTTTCCCGTACAGACCAAACTATCATCTTCATGTTCTACAAAATGCATTTTTAGCGAAAACCTTATTATAATCCATGTCAAAAAATTCGAAAACAAGGATATAAATCTAAATCTAAGGGTATTTGAAACTAAATAAAGTAAGTAGAAAAAAAAATGGAAAAAGAAAAAAGGAAAAACAATAGAAAATTATACGATCGATACTTTGATAGCAATCCTCTCGGGGGAGTCACTAGCTTTATATTGATCCACCCCTGTTCGATTTTTTTTTATTTTTTGTTAATTTTTCTTTTATTTCTCTTACCATAACAACAAACTATCATAATCATGTTCTTCAACATATATTTTTCCTTGCAAAATATATTATAATTCTTTTTTTTTTTTTGAGTTCAACTATAATTCATATTTAAATATGTGAAATCAACGATTTAAAACCCAAATTTAAAGATTTTTTTTTCTATTTTTCAATTTTAAAAATCAATAAAAAATAGTTTCGAGACCTAATAAACATTAGAATCATGTCCAAGGGTCTTGCAACATTTGTCTTAACTCCGACACAAAATTTTTCCTAAAGCTAAAAGGTCAAAATTTTTCAGAAAAGTTGTGAGTTATAAACCCACAGTTTTCCAATCGATTTTGAGAACTCAACATTTGTATAAGTCAAAGTTAGAGTCATTCTATTCGCGCCACATGTTTCCTAACATTAATTTAGGATATTCTCAAAATTTCAGACACCTACAAATCTCTTTGGGGGCTCCGCTATTAGTTTTCCTTATTTTTTTCTATTTTTCAACTTTAAAAATCAATGAAAATAGTTTCGAGACCTAAAAAAGGATAAAATCACATCCAAGATCTTGCAGCGTTTTCGTTAATTCCCAAACAAAATATTTTCTAAAACTAAAAATTTCAAAATTTTCACAAAAATTGTGAGTAACCCACGTTTTCTAATCGATTTTGAGAACTTATACAATATTCATTATAAGCCAAAATTTGAGTCATTCTAGTTGCACCACATGTTTTCTAAAATTAATTTAGGACATTCCAAAGATTTTCGACACTTACAAATCTCTTTAGGGGCCTCGCTATTAGTTTATATTATTTTTCTATTTTTCAACTTTAAAAATCCATGAAAAATAGTTTTGGGACCTAATAAAGGATAAAATCATATCCAAAAGCTTTTGCAACGTTTACGTTAATTCCATCACAAAATATTTCCTAAAACTAAAAATTTCAAAATTTTCATAAAAACTGTATAACCCACGTTTTCCAATCGATATTGAGTTCTTTTACAAGATTCATTATAAGCCAAAATTTGAGTCATTTTAGTCGCACCACATGTTTTCTAAAATTAATTTAGGACGTTCCAAAGGCTTTCGACACCTACAAATATCTTTGAGGGCCACACTATTGATTTATATTATTTTTCTATTTTTTCAACTTTAAAAATCAATAAAAAAAATAGTTCTGAGACCTAATAAACAGTACAATCACATCCAAAGGTCATGCAACATTTTCGTAGTTCCCACGTAAAATATTTTGTAACAACCCGTTCCCAATTTTACTGTTTATATAATTTTAATAAGTGAATTTACGAAAATGCCCTTTGAGGCAAAGTGTTGAATTTTGCTAACTGCCGTGTTGTGTCACGTAAGACTTGTTTTCTTGGCATATCCTAGTAGTACTCGTCGCTATGAATGCGTGGGTGAAAACGGAATGTGATTTGGAGTTATAACGAAGGAGATATTAACGTTTAAAGTTGGGGGCATTTTAGTAAATTGGTTATTTTCTAAAAAGCTCTAGATTTTTGGAGCTTAATCTGGAAAGCCACGTGTGTGGCCCAGATTTAAAGAAAGAAGAAATGGACGATTGGGGAGAAGAGATAAAGGAGAGAAATGAGGGGCGGGACGCCCATTTAGAAGAGGAGAAAGAAGAGACTGGCCAATCAGAAGGAAGAGAAGGAAGAGAAAGGAGGGATGGAAGGTTTAGTCAACCCGGACCCTAACCCGTTCACAACTGAGACTCGTTCTCTGACCCGGTTTTCCGCAACCTTTCCGACGCCTTTCACAGTGCTTTTTCGGTGAACCACCTCCATCTATCATTTGCATACAACTTGGTAACCTTCTGGCTTGTATCTTCACCCAAATTTGATGGGTTTTGGTTTTCGTTTTGTCAAAGAGTGAGCTTGTAGGGTTTCCGATGTATACAACGGCAATTCCGCTGTTCCCGAATCAAATTCAGTCGATCACCATCATGGGTCGATTCTCCTTGAGGTCAGGAACAAAGCCCATGCATTGGTTGAGGCGTCGGAGTTCGACTTAAGGACGGATTGAAGAACACCCAAATTCTAAGGTTCTGGCGGGTTTGAGGGAAATTGGAGCTTTTCCCGGCCAAATTGGCCTTAGTCATAGGTATGAAAATTACTCCCCTCATTGAGATACATTCCTGTAAAATTTGGTAATTTTTAGAAATAGTTGATTTTTTTCCGACGAGTCGGGGCGGCCGACCGCCGTGTACGGCGGCATGTGGGCCGAGGCATCCCTTGACCTTCCTAGGCTAAATTTGATTCTCCAATTCTCCAATTCCGTATGTGAAGTCTGATAGATGAATTTTCGTCGTTTGAACCTAGTTCCATTAAGGTCTGCCACTTGATTATTATAGTAATCGACGATCTGACCGTTGGATCGTCACCAAACCTTGATACGTTATAGTACGTAATATTTAAGGATATAAGAAACTCACGGATCGGGAATTTGATGTAAGGATCTTCCCGAATAGGATATGTAAGTTACGTATTTTATTGATAAGAAGTCTGAGACGTGATTTGATCATTGTTCTAGGCGTCGATCGTTTGTGATGTCTCGATATTCGTGCTAGAGAGTTGTAGCGCGGACTCCAGGTGAATGGGTTTTTTCCTTTTTATAGTTAGTGTGTGTGTGTGCTCGCGCGTGCGCATAAATGATAGCTTCCACAAATGTTCGTGAATTGATTTGTGCACTTCATGTCTAAAATGTGTGATACTTTAAATGTTGCATTAGTATGAATTATGTTTATATTGAACGATGCCGCGAAGGTTCAGGTCAGCTCTAGGTGAGTATATTGTGATGATATTGGTTGCATTGCACATTGTTATGCATGGATGCATTTAGAGCTCATCATTGCTGCACCCTGGTGTTAGTGCTCCCGCCCGAGGCCAGGGTATAATCCTTCACATGATCTTCACCTCCCGCACCGCACGCTCACCTTGGATCCAAGTTTGGTGCCAGCCTTGTCGTACAAACCACAATAGGTGATTCCGACTCGTTGGTGACCCGCGATTATTCGCACAGCCTTCACATGATCGTAGCACTTAAGCATATATATTTACACCCAGCCCTGTCGTATAGACCACAATAGGTGGTTCCGACTGGTGTGCTAGCATGTATTGATGAGCTATAGGTCCAATCATACAGGTCACATTAGGTGGCTCCGACTGGCATATTATTTTATATTGATTTCACCTGACTTACATCTTTTAGTGCTGAAACGTATGACATGGCATACTTCAGTTTTTACTGACCTTGTGCATTGGTTTTCGTATGTATATACGTAGTATTATTTTCTGGAAACTATACAAGTTTTACGGCGAGGGATTATAACGTTTTCAAAAGGTTTTCATTAAAACTTTATTTTCAGGCTCACTCACCCTTGTTTTTGCGCCCCTCTAGGTTCTAGTAGCAGAGTTTTTGTACCGACGAGGAATATTGGCAAATCTTGGTGTAAATGATTACCATCGATAATATAATTCTCACCCTACTTTACTGTACTGTACTTATGCTATAACATCACGTGCACTTTATGGCTTCATCACCTTCCAACTATCGGCCAGCACAGCTTGATTCGGAGTCCTAGTAGACATCCCGGGTCGGGGTGTGTCATATTTCCTAAAACTCTAAGGGACCGTTTGATAACCATTTTGTTTTGAATTTTCATTTTTTTTTTAACTGAAAACGAAATGTTATCGGCCCCTAAGTTCATCCACACATTTCATTGGGTTTAAGCACCTACACTGCATGCCTGCAAGTGCAATCCCTTTTGTCAGGCGGTTTGCAATGAAGATATGAAACGCAAGTTTCAACAAGACATTCATGGGCAAAAATGATAAACACTTGAATCACAACTGATGTACATTCAGAACTCACGCCATAACAAGACATATCTTTTGATGATTGAGAATCTTTTTGGCACAAGGTGCTGCATAATTTGGTAATATAGCTTATCCAGCAGTCAAATCATCAGAACGAGGCAGGAAGTTTCACATAATCCAGCATCACAAATTGCATCCAAACGTGAACTAGACACTACTCATGATGATTGCAATCTAAATCCCAAAAACAATATTGCTTTTCATGTATGCCTAATTTCAAACAATTCTATAAGTCCCAACTAAAATTTTCTCGTCCAATCTAGAGAACAGTTTGAAAGAGTTCATACGAAGAGGAACCTAACCATTTTGAAAAACGAGAGCCGACACGGTTGAACAAAAAGTGTAACAGAACCTTGCTGAGAACTAGACCCTCAACAGTAGACCTCAGAGGCCTGGTTCTAGACCAAAACAAGCACCACACTGGAAAAGGGTTTTCATCCAAACTTTTGATTAGGAACCTAATGACGGAAATTTCGGAACCTTATTGATGAACCTAGCATGCCCCCTCAAACAACTCACAACTCCCACAAAAACATTTGCAGTACAATCGCACATACGTATGAAATTAGCATATGCACGTCTAAAGGGTGCCCAATGTTAAAAGTAATTCCACACTTTTAAAGGTGTCCATGCTTTGGTTAGGAACCAGATAACTAAATACTGATTCCTTATTTGATCAACCCAGTATAGCATGGCCCCTCAAACAGCTCACAACTCTCACATAGTGTATATAGGTGCATTTGCAACATCTAAAGCGTAGGTACTTGCAATACAATCAAATGCACGTTTGAGATTGGTAAATGCATTTTATTAAAAGCTTGAACATACTGAAAAATACTATCACTCCGTATTATTATGCAGCCAAGCCACCATTTTTCCAAACTCGTATATGGTTCAACACAACATCTTAAAACTAATATATATGTACTAACAAATCTTAAAATGTATAATAAACAGAGAAGAAGCCGCATACAAAGTGTGAAATACAGATCATCACGCAGGCAGTGCATAGCTACGCTCTGTCCAGCTTGGAGGATCCACAACAAGACAAGGGTCCGACTTCTCAAAATCAGCAACCTACAATACAAATCCATGTTAAATGTCTAAGCAACAATGATAAGGAAAACAAAAATAATTGAGTGTACACAGAGTAGTCATAGGGCCTGTTTACAACTGCTTCTAAATAGGCTAAAAGAGTTTTCAACTGTGTTTGGTACAAAAATTAAAAGTGCTTATGGTTCATAGAAGCGTTTTCAGGAGAAGCGCCACTGCTCTACCAGAAAATCTCACCTAGCAGAGGTCCTTATGAGTAAAATATTCTAACATGTTTCTAATAAAAGCACGTCTAGCAAAAGTGATTCCTACAGAAGCATTTCCCAAAACGGTTTCTGATTCTCCTGAATATAGAGAGTGATGTTACCTTCTCTTGGCAGTTTGGGCAGTAATGATACTTATGCCAGAGGCAGTCACAGGAAGGCAGAAGAAAACAACATCCAAGCATCATAGGCATCATACAAGCCACAACAGCTGCCGCACTCGGCTTTGATCTGTCAATTCAACAAACCAATCTCAAGTTCCAAACTTCAAACAATCAAGAATAATAACATCAATCCCAAAATCCCAAATCCCCAAAAGGATCAAAATTTGTAATTTACTTGACTTGGGTTAGTCCGGTATCGCCGCAGTAAGCGCAGTTGAAGGGAGCGGGAGTGTCTCTGTAAATGGTCTGGTGGATAGGGACGCCCTTGGGGTCGCCGTAGACAGCGTTTGGCGGGATCATTCCGGCTTGGTACGGATTCTGTACCGTGTATACTGGAACTCCCATAGCCGGTTCTTCGACCTTCGACATCTCTGCTTCTGCAGGTGAGTTTTGAGCGCGATGAAATCCCGCGATCTTGTGAGTGGTCTGGTCTGGTGATTGGAATAGGAACGGGCTGATCTTATAAGAGAAGGGAATCAAGGGAAAGCTGTGTCGAGACCAGGATGTCCATTGGGCTGTTTTATCAAAAGGGATTACTTTTATATCTTCTAGAAGGTAGACACCAAACATGAATTTCCAAGTTTTTTTCCATTGATTGCCTTGCCTCTACGTGACATCACGCGTTTTCTTTTGAAATTCTAATGAGAGGAAGACAATCTTGACATTATGAAAGTTTTATTATTTTTGTCTTCTTCTTTTCTTTATTGATTAATAAAATAATTTGAATTACAAAAAGAAAATTCAAAGTCGCTGCATAAGAAATTCGCTCTTACTAATGTGTCTACACTTAGGAATCTTATCACACGTATCTAAATTACCTTCCAATCACATAACCTTGAATATAGTTTTTAGGGTCAATTTGGTTCGGCCTTTAGTCATCTTAATTGTTAGATTAAAATTTTATAAAATAGAGAAATTAAGTTTTGTTGACCCTAAAAACTACCAAGCCTATGTAGCGCACATGTCGAGTAATTAATAAGCTAACTACGTCCTTTGGTTGTGTGTGGGGCGTGTTAACTCGTCGGCCAAGGAGTAAAATGTGTTGATGTTGCGTTGAGCGCGATATTGACTTCTTGATCTTGCGACTACGACCGAAGAAGGAACACGTCTCGGTTTTCAGGTTCTAGAGCCGAAGACAACGCTGCTAGTTTTGCGAAGTTCAATATCAAATTCGGCTTTCAATGTGCTGAATGTAGTAACCTGTAACACTTCACTTCACCGAGAAGGCTAATGAGATGACCTGTGCCAATAAGGATTCGAAAATCCTTCTTGACCGAGACTTAGATAGATAACCAGTCGGCCTCGATGCAGTGTTGTTTATCCAAACTGAAGGTGCTCCGTGGTCGGCTGATTCTACGGCAACAGTGCTGTTTATCCAAACTGAAGATGTCATCGGTTGCCTTCACAGTGCTGTTTATCCAAACTAAAGATGTGTTGGCGAAAAAGGAAAATAAAAATCTCAAGGTTGTTGAGAGGTTTCGCGTAGAGCGAGAGTTTGCGCAGGGCAGTTTGTGTGTTGAATTAGAGAGGCTTTGAATGGTGTGATCCCTTTTCTATTTATAGTAATGAACTTGCTCCTAACCGAGTTAGAACCATACCCGGACTCGGACTCCTTATCCTGATCTAACTAGGACTCGGCTAGTCCTAATTCAATTGGGACTTTGAACCCACCTCCATAATGAACCAGATTCATTCCCTGATTTTCAATGCCTTCAGCTTTTAACACCCCTGGTGGTACAAGGATTCAACCTTTGCCCTTATCCGAATCAATCATTTTCGCAAAAGGACTTGACCGAAAAACCGACTAGACAACTCCTGGAACCTAGCCGGTCCATGATACCCACGGAAAATCGTTGGAACAAGAATCTTGGCCCATTTTGTTACTTTTGGCCCAAGTTATCATGTTAGGCCCGAACAGGTTTCCATCAAAGTTTAATTTTTAGGGTCAGATTTTTTAATAAAATTTTAATCAATGTAATATGAAAATGAGAGATTGGAACGTAATATCTTTATGTTTTATTAACTTATTTTCTGGATGACTTTCTTAGATATAGGAAATTTACGTGAATGCAGGCTTTACAGTATGCAAGCCCAAGAGTAATTGCACAAGGACAATGCCGGTCTGAAAAAAGGAAGGCCCAAACATAATCTCACAGAAGTGAATTTTGTGGGGAGGTAAGATGCGGGTTGTGCAAGTGTTATTTAATTGAAATTAAAAAGCTCAAACATCAAATAAAAATAGTTACATACGGAGCTATTTGAACAAAGGAAAACTAATGAAAAGGGCTTGAAAACTTTGATTTTTAATGATAAGGACAAAATAAAGGGTAAAGTGAATAGTACCAGGATTGACTTTTTAGTGTAAAAATGTGATTTTTCGTTAAAGAAAACAGTACCGTAGGCTTTTCGTTAAAACTCCCTTTGAACAATCTCATAATAACAATGTTATATTGATGTATTGGTACCACATCAACGTCATATCATCAATATCTATCAAATATGGATGACATAGCAATAACATCCACAAAATATGATTGATGTTTTAAATATTGGTAGATGAATGAATGCCCACACAATAATGTGGATTTGGGTAAAGAATGATGATTGTATTTGTGTGATACTTTCGAAAAGTGTGTGCTATGCTTTTCAAGATGTAATTATTATGTTTGTTTGGAGTTGCTCTATAAATAGAGTGCTTCGTGTGCTATCAAAACACACTGCGAAAAGAAAAGATCAATAACATCAACATCTCTCCCTCCCTCTTTTATCTGTCATCTTTTTGTGTTATAGCTACTAAAGTTATAATGTGATATTTTGCACCAGTTTCGCTCATGTCCCTAGCAAAGGTTATTTCTCTAACTTTTACTTATTTATAACATGTTATCAGCATGACTTTCTAACCAGTTCTCATCTCCGTTCACCGAAAAATACTTCCTTCAAGGATTTTACTGTTTTTCTTCCTCATCTGCCTCATCTTCCTGATATACCCTTGTGAAGATTTGCTAGCACCATGCCTACTTCTAGTTCTCAATATAACGATTACATATATCTTTGATTTCTTGTTTGGTGTAGTTCCTTATTACTAACCAGGTGTTTATTTATGTTAATTTTACTGCAATCAAAGATGGTGCGGTACAATCGCCTATCTTGAACTGCAAATTTAATCTTACTGCAATCCAAGATGGTGCGGTATCATCGCCTATCTTGAGCTATAGATTTAATTTTATTACAATTTTAGGTGGTGCGGTATAGTTGCCTACCCTGCTCTGTATATTTAAATTTTCCTGTTATTTAAGTGGTGCGGAATAATCACCCATCCTATGCTTGCTTCAATGAGAATGGTTCGGTACAGTCGCCCTCCTCATTAATCATGTAAATCTCGAGCCTGAAGTTTCGAGTGCTTATCATTTTGGCCTGAAGATCAAAATGAAAAATTTGTAAGAACTAGAAGTTCTAACACTACATCCTTCCAGCATACATATTATTGAAAGTTTTTACACATCTCATTTTTCTTTTAGAAAAGAAAATGGCGAACTTAGCAAAACTTGATTTTGTTGCTCTGGACATTACTGGGAAGAACTACCTTACCTGGGTAGTGGATGCCAATGTCACATCCCGGCTCAAGCCCCCACCACATACCTGGCTCGATTCTACCGTAGCACGATATTGTCGGCTTTGGGCCTCAACCACGCCCTCACGATTTTGTTTCTAGGAAGTCACACGAGAATTTCCCAGTGGGTCACCCATCATGGGATTGACCTCGAGCGCTACTCGCTTAACTTCGAAGTTCCAATGGAACCCGAAACTAGTGAACTCCCAAAAGGTCTCGTGCTAGATAGAGATGGGAATATATATATATATAAGGCTTATAAGATCCACACCCCTGGGCGATGTGGGATGTTACAGCTAAGATCCATCTGGAGGTAGGGAATCTTGGAGAAACAATTAAGGAGGAGAACAATGCATCTTCTCAAGATCGGGCGAAGACCATGATCTTTATCCGTCGCCACCTTGATAAAGGACTAAAGAGCGAATACCTGACGGTTGAAGATCCATTAACCCTATGGAAGGCACTGAGAAATAGATGTAATCACCACAAAACGGTGATTCTTCCAAGGGCTCGTTATAAGTAGACTCACATGAGGATCCAGGATTTCAAGTCAGTGGCTGAGTACAATTCTGTAATGTTCAGAGTTAGCTCCCAGATGAAACTCTGTGAGGAAAACATCACTGAGGAAGATATGCTAGAAAAGACTAAATACAACCAACTGATATCTGTGCTCCTGGTAGCTGAACAAAATAATGAGCGTCTGATGAAGAATCATTAGTTCTGACCTACTGGATCTGCACCATTCCCAGAAGTGAATGTTGTTTCCCTTGAAATGAACAACACATCTTCTCATGGCAACAATTACAAACGAGGACTTGGCCACATACGAGGTTGGTAGAACGGGAAAGGCAAGAATCATGGTGTTCAGTTTCACAACCAGATTCCAAGGTATAATTCAGGCCCGAACTTCAAAAATTTAAATCGCCACAAAGGCAAAGCTCATATGAACAATGCTCCTAGAAACTCTGAAAGAGCCTGCCATAGGTGTGGTGGTAATGGGCATTAGGTGTGTACCTGTCGTACCCCAAAACATCTGGTGGATCTATATCAAGCCTCCCTCAAGGAGAAGGGTGTCAAGACCAATTTCCTCGACCAGGTTAAACCAAAGGATATACCTAATCCAGTGTGTGACTTATAAGGGCAGTTGAACACAACATACCTAGATGTCTTGGACTTCACTATGGAAAGAGGGAATAAAGTGTATCGGTTCGATTGAATCATTTCTGTTTAATATACTCTTATTATTTTGAACTTTTAGTCTAAATGCTTGCATCAATAAAAGTGGCATGTCAATTTCCTTTTATTATACATAAATTAACTAAGATTTCCTTACTTAGAAAGTATGGATAAAAACTATGGTCATTCTCAAAACAAGAGCAATGACAGAGATATTTGTCTTGCAGACAGCGTAACCACGTATGTAATACTTCAAGATCAAAAGTATTTCTCAAGCTTGATGCTTACAAAAGTAAAGGTAACGACAATATCAGGCCAATCCGTATAATTGAAGGCTCAGGGAAAGCCCAGATCATGTTACCAAATGGAACAATATTGTCCTTACAGAATGCGTTGTACTCTACTCGATCTACTCGAAATTTGTTGAGTTTTAAAGACATACGTTTAAATAGATACCACATTGAAACTAAAAGTGCAGAAAATGTGGAGTATATATGCATTACCTCCAATGATACCCAGAAGTGTATATTGAAGAAGTTACGTTGTTTGTCGAATGGTTTTTTTATACATACACAAAGACAATTAATCACATACTGTCATGAACCAGAAGTTCATTGATTAAAAAATTTACATGTTTTGGCATGACCGTCTGGGTTATCTAGGATCCACCATGATGCATAGGATCATTACCAACTCTAATGGAGATCCATTATTGAGCAGACACATTGCTATCTCAAATGATAACCTTTGCAAGGCTTGTTCTCAAGGGAAGTTGGTAATTAAACCATCACAACTAAAGGTTGATGCTGAATCCCCATCATTTCTGCAAAGAATTCAAAGGGATATTTGTGGGCCCATTCAACCATCTTGTGGACCATTTCGATATTTTATGGTTTTGGTTGATACATTTACCCGACGATCACATGTTTGTCTCTTGTCTACTCGAAATGTAGCATTTGCGAGACTTCTTGCTCAGATAATTAAGTTGCGAGCACAATTCCCAGATTACCCCCATTAAGTCAATCTAACTTGATAACGCTGGTAAATTTGCGTCTCAAATCTTTGATGATTATTACATGACATTGGGCATTGATGTTAAACACCTTGTTCCTTATGTCCATACTCAAAATGGTCTAGCAGAAACATTTATCAAGCGACTTCAATTAATAGGTCGCACTCTGCTTATGAAAACAAAATTGTCAATTTCTGCATGGGGACATGCCATCTTGCATACTGCATCATTGGTTTGATTGAGACCTATAGCCAACCATCAATACTCATCAATACAACTCGTGTTTGGGCATCAACCAAACATTTCACATTTACGAGTTTTTGGTTGTGCTGTTTATGTGCCTATTGAACCGCCACAACGCACTAAAATGGGACTTTAGTGCAGACTGGGAATTTATGTGGGTTTTGATTCACCATCTATCATTAAATATTTGGAACCCTTGACAGTTGATATGTTTACAGCTTGTTTTGTTGATTGTCACTTTGATGAGACAATCTTCCCGTCATTAGAGGGAGAAAAAACCGTTCCAGAAGAACGGCAAGATCTAACATGGGTTGTACCCACATTGTCTCATTTTGATCCACGTAGCACTCAATGTGAAAATGAAGTGAAAAGGATCGTTCATCTTCAAAGTATTGCTAATCAAATGCCAGATACATTTAATGATGCTATGAAAGTGACAAAATCACATATACCAGCCGCAAATGCACCTGCAAGAATTGATGTCCTTGTTAGACAAAATAAAGTGGCATCGAATGATTCATCTGTTGAACGCTTGAAGTGTGGTAAACCCCCAGGTTCAAAAGATTTAGCCCCTCGAAAGAGAAAGATGAGGGCACAACTGAATCCAAATGAAATCATTCAGGAAGAGAAAATGAATGACAAATCCACAATTCATGATTCTGTACTTTTAAAAAAAGAAAATTTCCTTGATGAAACACATGTCCCTGAAGAGACAAAGGTATATAAAAGCAAAGAAATCTTCATAAATTATGCTTGTATTAATGAATTGTGGGATCGAAGTGAAATAATTATTGATGACATGTTCGCATTCACAGTAGTCACTGAAATCATATTAAGCGATGACATTGAGCCCTGCTCTGTTGATGAATGCAAACAGAGACAGTATTGGCCTAAGTGGAAAGATGCAATCCATGTGACATCCCACATCGCCCAGGGGAGTGATCCTTAAATGTATATTCACATCCTTACCTAGCACGAGGCCTTTTGGGAACTCACTGGCTTTGGGTTCCGTAGGAACTCCGAAGTTAAACGAGTAGCGCGCGAGAGCAATCCCAGGATGGATGACCCATTGGGAAGTTGCTCGTGAGTTCCCAGAAACAAAACCGTGAGGGAATGGTAAGCCCAAAGCGGACAATATCGTGCTACGGTGGTGGAGTAGGCCCGGGAAGTGGTCCCCCCCTGGCAGGGATGTGACAATCCAGGCAGAATTAAATTCCTTGGAAAGGCAAAATATTTTTGGACTTGTAGTCTAAACCCCGCCTAATGTAAACCTTGTGGGTTACAAATGGGTATTCACAAGAAAGCGCAATGAGAAAAACGAGATTGCGAGATATAAAGCACGACTCATTGCACAAGGCTTTTCACAAAGAACTAGAATTGATTATGAGGAGACATACTCTCTTGTAATGGACGCAATTACGTTCCGTTACTTAATAAGTTTAGTGGTTTCAGAAAAACTTGACATGTGACTTATGGATGTTATCACTGCGTATTTATATAGAGAATTAGATACTGACATATATATGAAAGTCCCATAATGACTTAAGTTGCCCGAAACAACTAACAAACCACGAGATATACTCTTAATCAAATTAAGGCGATCATTGTATGGGTTGAAACAATTTGGACGAATATGGTATAATCGTCTCAGTGTGTATTTGATCAAAGAATGATATACCAACAATGTTATTTGCCTTTATGTGTTCATTAAGAAATCCAATTTTGGATTTACTATAATGGCAGTATATGTCGATGACATGAACCTAGTTGGAACTCCTGAAGAGCTCAATAAAATTGCTGAATATCTGAAAAGCGAATTTGAAATGAAAGATCTTAAAAAAGCAAAATATTGTCTCAGCCTACAGATCAAGCATTGTTCTAGTAGAATTTTGGTCCACCAATTAGCTTACATTGAAAAAATCCTGAAGCGATTTGGCATGGATAAGGCTTATCCACTCAGCACGCCAATGGTCATTCGTTCTTTGGACATTAAGAAAGATCCATTCCGTCCAAAAGACGATGATGAAATGGTCCTTGGTCCAGAAGTACCATATTTGAGTGCAATGGTGCTTTATTGTATTTAGCACAACGTACTAGACCAAATATAACTCTTTCAATTAACTTGTTAGCAAGGTATAACTCTGCTTCAACAATTCCTCATTGGAAATGAGTCAAAGATGTTTTGTGATACCTTCATGGGATAACATATATGGGTCTTTTCTACTCAAAGAAATCCACAAATGATCATATCCTTGTTGGATATGCAGATACTGGTTTTCTCTTTGATTCGCATAAAGCCCGCTTACAAACTGGATACGTGTTCATTAATGGACATACAACAATCTCATGGCGCTCAACAAAGCAAACATTAGTTGCTACATCTTCAAATCATTCAGAAATACTTGCTTTACATGAAGCAAGTCGTGAATGTTCTTGGTTAAGATCAATGATCCATCATATCCAGAATTCATATGGTTTACCTTCAAAGACAGACACTCCAACTGTCATCCATAAAGATAATGCAGCCTGTGTTGCCCAAATGAAAGAAGGATTCATCAAGGGTGATAAGACTAAACATATATCTTCAAAGTTTTTTAGTGCACATGAGTTTCAGAAGGCTAAAGTTATTGAAGTCAGACAAATCCGTTCCAATGAAAATTTGGCAGACTTATTCACCAAATCTCTACCAAAGTACGCATTTCAGAAGTTAGTGTAGAGTATCAGATTACGTCGACTTACCAATCAACTAAATTTGGAGAATGCGGAATAATGGGGAGATACATATCAGGGGGAGCATCCATGATACATGTATGTTGTACTCTTTTTCCTTCGGTTAGGATTTTTCCCACTGGGTTTTTCCTATCAAGGTTTTAACGAGGCAACATAAGCATACATAACACTATATCAACAATCCAGGTAAAGTTGTACTCTTTTTCCTTTGCTATGGTTTTTTCCCACTTGGTTTTTCCGAGCAAGGTTTTAACGAGGCAACTGATGTTGATATGTGGGCATCCAAGGGGGAGTGTTGTAAATATTGGTAGATGAATGAATGCCCACACATTAGTGTGGACTTGGGAAAAGAATGATGATTGTATTTGTGTGATACTTTCAAAAAAAGTGTGTTATGCTTTTCAAGATGTAATTATTATATTTGTTTGGAGCTGCTCTATAAATAGAGCGCTCCGTGTGTTATCAAAACACACTGTGAAAATAAAAGATCAATAACATCAACATCTCTCCCTCCCTCTTTTATCTATCATCCTTTTGTGTTATAGCTACTAAAGTTATAGTGTGATATTTTGCACTCATTTCGCTCCTGTCCCTAGCAAAGATTATTTCTCTAACTTTTGTCTATTTATAATCAAAACACATGTGAAAAGAAAAGATCAATAACATCAACATATCTCCCTCCCTCTTTTATCTGTCATCTTTTTGTGTTATAGCTACTAAAGTTATAGTGTGATATTTTGCACTTATTTCGCTCCTGTCTCTAGCAAAGATTATTTCTCTAACTTTTACCTATTTATAACAATTGCAAGTTATTTGTTCTTTTTCTTTTCATATTCCACGCTTTGTGACTCTCTTCGTCCCTAGTCCCCATTCTCTCAACTGTATCAATCTCTCTGTTCATGATGAATTCCACCAAATCTTTCTACTGTTTACAGATCTAATGGTTTCCACCAACAGTCACGACCACTAACATGAGAGAGAGCCCTGGTCTAGGCAATGAACTCCGACCGACATCATGAATGGCATAGAAGGGAGAAAGAAGAAAGGGTCGATCGAGATTCGAGAGTCCTTGTTTTAGTAAACGGGTTATGGCAACCTGATTGTAATGTACGAGGAGATTTAGGTTGGTCCTTTGATTTAATCCAACGGCCATGAACGGCTATCTTGCATTCCCCGCCTCGGGCATAAAACCTCACTCATTGAGTCAATGTATAATATTCGAAAATGGCAAATGCCCAAGCAATGTGAGATTATGTACTGCGTACTAAGAAATACTAAACTAATTAAGGTCACATGCCATCTGACGGAAAGATGTCCCATAAACGTTTTATGCTCATATTCAATTTGAGAAGTAATTTTTGAGGAGATGATGTGTTCGACATCAAACATTGATTGATGTTTGTATGGTGTGCAAATGTCGGTTTTAGAGTCAAACATGATGGAAGTTTTGGAGGAGATGAATTTGACCTTAAGGATTCTCCTTGTCAAGCATGTTTTTTGTATTTTTGTCTATTGATATGAGGTTCTAGACAAATGAAACAAGAGCTAAGCAAAAAAGAGGAAGGGTGAAGATGTGTTGGGGATAAGAGAGAGGGAGGAGGAGGAAGAAGACGACGTAGATATATATATATATATTTCATCTCTCTAGCATTACTCTTTCAATATTTGTTGATGTTTTATCACCATTGTACGTCGTGTTCAACTTTGGATTCAACCATGATTCCTAAAACCCGCCTAAAGACTAAAAATAATTCATAGTAATACAAATGTAGTCAGATATAAATTGATTAAGAAAGCATATTTATAGAGAAGAGGAGTTTAGGAGCCGTGCAAGAACCTTTATGGAGCTTCCGTTCCAATAAACAAGGTCTGTTCCACAATATATATTAATAAACTGTGTGGTGCGTGTGCACCCACCAACACCACCACCACCAGCAGCGAGGGGCACGCCCATGGGCCAAGGCCACTAGCACTAGGGCATGTTCCCTTCACCCTCAACTACCCATGATCAAAAACTCATCGCTATATGTGCAGAGAATGAATTGGAAATCTCAATAAAACATACCATCATCATTTTATAATCTTCCTTTTGGCTTCCATACATACATGTTGCTAGAAATGTTAAATAAAACCCTAAAGAACTTAACCAAGCAATTAACCTTGATTAATAACATTTTTCACTCGATTAACTAGTTACGTTTACCATATTAAAATCATGTGATGTTGCGGAGAGTGACTGCATGTGGTGTACGCATTTAGCCGTTGCCTTGCTAAAGTACTCACATGGTCAACACAACCAAACCATGTTTGACCGTATATATACGTACCACATGCAGATGCAGTATGGCAATTGACACTCAGTTGTACGCAATGAGTCTGAAATAATACTTCATATATATATATATGTATGTATATGTACATGTGTGTATATAGGTTTGTCCAATCCAGATCGAGCTTGGATCAGTTGGATTTTTTAGGGTTATTTATCTTTCTTTAGTTTGATATGCGTTTTGTCACAAAAACTGTGAAGTCATGTTCATCTTACTTGGAGAAATTTGAAACGAATTATGTAGAACTTGTTTTATTTTAAAAAGGATGAATTTGAAAACTGGATAGCGATGATATCCGTGATGGATTTCTGAATTTGCATACAAAAACAAAAGCAGTGGAACATCCCAAGGACTCCTTCGCTGGTCGCAGCAGCAGAGGGAATATTAATGCACAGAGAGCGAGAGAGAGAGAGAGAGAGAGAGGGGGGGGGGTGAATTGCTGCTTCTGAGATGGTGTCAGAGACAGGAGGAGGAGGGAGGACTGGTAAAGTTGAGAGAATAGATTCCACAATCAGGAAAAATCCGAGCGATATTGGGTGTCAAAGCTCCCACCAGTGAGTGACCAGATCTACCTTGCAATATCCCCAACGGCCCCCCAAAACCCTTGAGTCTGAGGCCCTGAGCCATCTCGTGAACTCGCTTCTACCTTACACCAATAATATACCACACAAAACCCTAATTGCTACCTTGCACCAATAATATTGCTACCTTTCTTCCAACATCATGAAAAAAATTAATTTCACACACATTAATTTCCTTATCACGCTGTCTCGTTTATTTTTAACTTTTAAATTAAATAAAACAAATAAAAATCAAACGTAAAAAATAACCTTAGTGTATAAACATAGAATAATAATGCGCAAAAATCATTTTTCAACATATTACACACGTACATAATCAGTTTAACTAGATTTATTTATTAATAGTAGCTTAGTAATGTAGAGGAACAGGCATGCAGCTCCCCCCAATACATTCGCTCTGTCCTCTGATCTCTTACTTATATGCGAACTCGTCCTTTTGTTTGTGTCCACTATTTCACCTTCTCATCGGATTTCGTAAGAATTTATTACAATTAATTTATGTTTTGAAGTAAAATAATAAACTCTGAACATTCTCTCTTAGTTCAAAGAATTGAAACCTTCAATTATATTTATATCCATCTTGGGGTCTAAATTTTGTAAGAGTTGATATTTGATTCTTAATATTATATTATATTAAAGGGAAATGTCAATGGTGCTCTTTCAAAATTGAAATTTTTAGAAAGTGTACCTAATAAAAAAGCAATTTTTGTATCGGTACCTATTTTCTTAAACCGCCCATAAGAACCATATTTTGGCTTTTATTTGAAGAATATCTAAAAATAGCTTCCTTTGCATGGATAATACATCCATATCCTAAGAACAACAATGTCTTCGAATAAGCATGAGTAATAAAATGAAATAAAGTAGCTTGATAAGAATCCATACCTAGAGCTAACATCATATAGCCTAATGAATACTTTTTTACTTTATGTTTTTTGCACAATGTTTTATAACGTTAGTACGTGAATTGACGTTAAATTATGATGTGACAGAAAATCCTTAAAGAATCCAACTTTAAGAGAGTCTCTTTAGCATTTTTCCATATTAAAATCAACACTAATAGTAAGAGTTGGAAATTTTCATTAATTTGACTATCAATTCTCAAATAATATCTATGGCCCTACACTCATGAATTCATGATATATGGTTTATATTATAATCCCCTATTGATTAATTACCACATGGTACAACAGTGATATGTAGGTGATTACGTTGAAAAAATATCATAATTAAGCCTAATCAAGCGTGCTTTTGCCGTTTTATTAATGAAAAATTTCATGGTTTGGTTGTAATGATCATGAATAATGATATTAATTATTATGGTTTGACTTTTAAAATCATTGAACTTTATAAACTTCATGTGTAACCATACCCACCGAATTGCTCTTCATTAGTCTTCAATTGCTGTCATATGTCATAAATACATTGTGTATATAAAGATTAATTTAGTCTAATTCGTGGCCTCATCCTAATATTACTGATATATATGTGTACATGAATAATATATTTAATAATCAACTTGTTTGTATTTTTTTGGGGTCAATTAGCCAACTTGTATCAGTTGTTTGCATCTGTTATCTAGTCTTCGAATCATACAAAAGCGAGAGAAAAAAAATATGCAAACATATATATATATATATATATATTTGTGTGAATTGATACATAATTGTGACTGCCATATTATTATGCTTGGTAAACAAGTTGTGTTTGTCGTATTCGTATCGTCTTCTTATCATATTCGTTATCTTAATGGGTCTTGTCGTGTCAAATCCGTTATTTTAATAAGTGACCCGATAACGACTTGATTTGTTTACGGGTCATGTCGTTTCGTGTTGGATTAATGAATCATGCAAGAAATTGTCATAATTAATGTTTAGATCTCACAAACGATATATTGTCAAGTTTTTTAATAACTAACCCGATAACGACCTAACTCGTTAACAGATGACCTGGTAACGACATGACTTGTTAAAAGATTGACCCGAAATATTTTATTTTTGTATTATTCATATTGTATTAATATGTCGAATAAAAAATTGTCAGACAAACATATTTTAATGAGGTTGCTCGGTAGTGGTTGGATAATTTGTTATGAATAAAATCATGTAAATATAATTTATTGTTTGTACAAAAAATGACGAAAACCCTTGCTTGCATGTGTATATAAATATCTACCAGTAGAGAGCATACATTTTGTGTGTATGTGAACAATTTCTTTTAATAAGTGCATATTTTTTTAATATTACATAATTACTGTTTTATCTTTCTTATGTAAATATTGTGTATCAAAAGTGAGGGTAAAATTGGAAAAATAAGTATAAAAAAGGGTAAAACAGGAAAAATAGAGATTTGATTGTCATTTTGTCAAAATGTACAAAATTATTATTTTACTCTCCACATGTCAACATTGTGTATTGAAAAGTGAAGGGCAAAATTAGAAAAATTGGAGAAAAAAAAGTTGAAAAGGGATCTTCTCTATATGAATAAGAACAGAAATAGATACACATATACATGTTAGGTTCAGTTCCACATACTATTCTCAATTCTGTTTTATGTGGACTTTGCATTAATGGGCAGTCCGCGCGTGGTCAGACACGGCTGCCAGAGCCCACGTCCCGCCATTTCAAAACCCCACTACCTACTTCTTCATTTTTTTCTTTTCCCCGTTCCGTTTTGTTGCAGCAGAGAAAATAGTCAAAATACACAAACTGTGAATTTTATAGAAAGTTCCGGCATTCAGTTTCGGTGATCGCGCTTTTACTGGGTCTTCTTTGCTTTTATTAATTTTAAGCCTCCCGAGATTATTCCTTCAGCTTTACTTATATACTTTTTTCAGTGATTATAATCACGCACTTCATTAGAGAATGCTATCTGAACAAACACTTATTTTTACAAGGTATTTTAGATTGGTTTATGTGAGCTTAATTGCTATAACACAATTGCAATACAAGGTCATTTAGTACTACAATCTATTGTATTCCTCTTTACTTGTAAGTAAGAGGTCATAGGTTTAGTTTTTGCCAAAAACGAGTTTGAACCACATTATTACTAGCCGATTATGAGACTAAGAGTTGGTTTGATATTGCTGTGCTTTGAAAAAAAACTGCTTCTGCTGTACTGTGAGAATAAGCAGCTGTGAAATAAAGCAGCAGAGTGTTTGGTAAACTTTTTTGTAAAAGTGCTTTTGAAAAAAAAAAAAAAAAAGCAGTATTATAGTGTTTGGTAAACTTTTATGTAAAAGAGATGTGAAAAAAAATCGGTTTTTCAAAGCTGGGTTTTGCAGCTTCTTGTTTTTGGCTTTTTTCACCCAAAACTGTGAAAAAAAGCTGAAGCTGAATGTTTACCAAACACAAAAACAGCTCCCAGCTTTTTTTTGATACCAGCTTTTTTCAGAATCACCTCAGTACCAAACCAGGCTTAAACCCACCTCTACTCTAGATAATATCGTTTAATCAAAAACAAAAATTGCAATACGAGTTTTACATTGGTGAGTTTTGTCTACTAATTCTGACTCTAATTCAACTTCTATCATAATATTTGTTATTCCCTATCCCAAACCCATTAATTTAATATATTGAAGTCAAGAATGTGAAGCATTCTCATATGACTCAACCTTTTTTTAACCTACGTTAGGAGTTTGATTTCTATAAAATAGGAATCAAACTCAATTTTTCAAGCTTACTGTTAAAAGCCTAAGTGTTTTCTTTTATAAGTATTTTTACTAATAATAATAAACAATAATTCAAAGATTTACTTGTCCTTCTCCAAGAAATGCTTATCTGATTCAGAAGCATTTTTAATATAAACACAATGAAAAATGCTTATAAGGTCTTTAACAATTGTAACCTTTGGGCCACTAATACAAAATCATTTATACGAGTTTCGTCACATGATATTGTATTCATGTTTCATAAATATGACTGTAATGAATTTGTTTCAAAAGAAAACAACTTACATGTTAACAAGCACATGACATTATGCCAATTAAACAAAAAACTTTGATAAAAATTTATACCTTTATTTCATTAAATACAAAACGTCACTATGAAGATGGGCTTCAGCTATGTAAGTCCTGGATTCATAATAGTCTTGGTCTATTGCAAAACGTAGTTCTCTAGCTGGGTCCCACCTGGTACTCCCTAAAAAATCTGACGCGCATTTACAGGGCGTGAGTCCATCATTCTACCCAACTCATCTATCTGTTTGTGACTACCCCCCCTACCCTTGTTATATTGCCCTTTCCAAAATCATACCTTTAGTCTCTCTCTCTCTCTCTCGTTTGTGACCGGTGGTTTTGTTTTGATTGTTGAAGCCCAGTTTGCAATCATATTCTGGGATTTTTTTTTTTTGCTGAGTCAAATGACAGCTCCAAACATGGCGACAATCGCTGCTTCTCTAGAGAGGTCTCTCCAAAACTGCTCCCTAAACAACCATCAGAGTGACCACCACAACCGGAGCAGCGGCAACGTCACAGTCGACGGCGAAGGTCAAGGCTCGAGCGTCACTGACGGCGTATTGGCCGCCATGGGGATGCAGGGCAGGTCATCGTCTTCAACCTCATCAACCTCGGACGCCACTTTAGAGCTCAACTCCCATGTCTCCCTTCCATACCATTGGGAACAATGCCTCGATTTAAAGGTTGGTTTTATTTATTTATTATATTTATAATTTTATCTCCTTTTTCCTCTTGATTGCTGGAAAAAAACAGAAGCCATTAATTATTTTGTTTAGGATTTTTTTCCATTTTTTGAACCTTCAATAAATGCAGAAAACACAGCAGATCTTGCAACTTCTTCATTAAAATTCCTTGCTGTATTTAATGCATTGTGCTCTCTGTAATTTCATTAATTTCTTGTTGCATTTACTGCTTCATGCCCTTTTGTTATAAAATTCAGAATCAAGAACTTTTCATACCAAAAATCCTTTCACACACTTCATACCAAAAATCTACAGAAAGGGAAAAAAATTTGTTTTTTATTATTTTACTTTCAATCCTCTTCAAGTTTTTACTTTAGGAGACAAGGAAAAAGAGAAAAGCTTTACTGGGTTTGAACCTCTAGCGGTGCGGCAATAAAAGGATAGAAACTTTTTACTTTTTAATGTTTTCTCACAGATTTTCCTCTCTTGGTAAGTTAGTGCATTTTCTTTGAAGAGTAAAGGTAAACCTTTTTTTTGTTTGAAAAGTAAAGGTGTTTGGTAAATACTTAAAAACAGTTTATTTTCACAGTTTTAGATGAAAAAAAAACTGAAAACGTAAAGCTGTAAAAATGAGTTTATTCTCACATCATTGCAAAAACACTTTTTTTTTTCCTCAAAACACAGCAATACCAAACCAATCCATATTCGTTTTCAATGTTTTCATTAACAAAATTTATATATCTTTGAATTAATTCCTTCAAAGAAAATAACTGAGCTCTTGAAGTGTTTTTCTATAAAATTTATAATTGTCGGGGCGTTGTTTTTAATTTATTACTTGATTTAATAATTTGCAGACAGGGGAGATTTACTACATAAACTGGAGGAACGGGATGAAAGTGAAAGAAGATCCGAGGACAAGAGCAGAGTACAGTGGCGACTTCTACTACTCAGAAGAAGATGAAAACAGCTCCTATGACAACGAAGAGTCTTCGACCGACTCGTCGCCATCTTGGTGCAGATACGAGCAGCACCAGCAGCAGGTAGAGAATCACAACAACAACAATAATGTGTTAGTAGTGGGTGGCTGCAAAGCTTGTCTCATGTACTTCATGGTCCCGAAACAGCTCGAGGACTGCCCCAAATGCTCCGGTCAACTTCTCCACTTCGATCGATCCGAAAATGGCTCCCCATGATCACCACTCACTCACATTCATTTTCTCCTTAATTTCTTAGTTAATTTTAATTTGTTCTTAATCATGTTTTGGTTTATTCAAACTTAGAACAAACCCCTTTGTGCTCTAAGATTATGAAACTATAGACAAATCACAAAAGGGTTTCTAGTTTTTAGTATTTAGTAATTTGGTAGTTTATTTTGTTGATTGCTTAGCTCCTTTTCTTTAATTTTATTTTTTTCTTGTTAATTATTTTGGAATTTTGAGGGAGGCCATGGGGAGTGGAGGAAGAGAGGAGTCCTACAGTGCCAGCATAGCACCACAACAAGGTCAATGGTAGAGCCTATTAGAGGGAGGAACAGGAATAATATTCGGTAGTGATTGCGACGTGTAGGTTTCCTTCTCTTTTTTTCCATGATAGATAATGATGAATCCATGATGATCTCTCTTTTATTTTGATTTTTTTATCTTCTTATTTTTCTATATTTATTCTGTCCAAATTATTCGTTGTTATTAATCAAAGTACTCGTCAATCATCATGCGAAGCTCCCAATAATTCCGGTCAGAATTTCTCTTTATTACAATTGTATCTCTGCATTTTCATTTTCGAAGAGGACAGGTTTTAATCAATGTCATTGTTTGTCATACGCTTGTATTTGGTAATCTTACTTTCTTAATCGATTCATTTGATATGTCAATTTATCATACTAGATCAGGATCATGAGCATGTAAAACTTAAGAACACAAAGCTTTCACGTCAATTGCATGGCCATTCAATCGTGGGATGCATGTATTTATAACCACTTACAAATTACAATCAGGGTTTGAAATAACCTCGGAAGTTCAAAATTCAAAAGTACAAACTGAAATCTACTAAGATTACACATAGCTTTAGTTACAAGAATAATTCAAAATGAAGTCCTACAAACAAGGAGATAAGACTCCTAAGCACAACACAACTCCTTAAGAGACGGTGGTAACAAACTGTTGACTTTGTCTAACAGCCCCCTGTAAGCTAACTGGTTGTGGAACAACAGGAAGGTTGGACACAAGCAACTTGAAGCGCGACGTCGACAATACTTTTGTAAACAAATCAGCTAGTTGATCTTGAGAACAAATGTAATTGACTAATAATTCAGCACAAACAACCTTTTCCCGCACGTAATGATAATCAACCTCTAGATGTTTCATGTGTGAATGGAAGACAGGATTGGAGGCAAGTGCAATGGAAGAAATATTGTCACACCAAATTGTTGGTTGACTAAGATGCAAATGCAGGTCTTTAAAAAGAGATTGAAGCCACGATAATTAGCTGCAGTATAGGCCAACTGTCTGTACTCAACCTCCACACTAGACCTTGAAAATGTCTTCTGTTTCTTTGAACTCCATGATACAAGATTGGCACCCAAATAAATGCAGTAGCCACATGTGGAATGTCTGGTATCTGGATTACCAGCATAATCAGCATCAGAAAATGCAATTAACTTAATGTTTCTAGGTTTGTAGAGAAGCCCATGTGTAGGCATGGCTTTCAAGTAACGGAGGATACATTTCACTGCCTTTTAGTGAGTATGTTTTTGTGCATGCATAAACTGGCATACTTGATTAACCGCGTAGGATAAATCAAGATGAGTAATAGTAATATACTGCAATGCTCCAACAACGCTGCAATATTGTGCTGGATTCTCACACGCCTCACCATCATACACACTCAGTTTTTGTCCACAGGAGACTGGAATTGATATAGGCTTAGCATCAATGAACTTTGTACGTGTGAGTAGGTCCAAAGCATATTTGGACTAACTGAGATGCATGCAATTCCAAAAATATTTGACTTCAACACCCAAAAAATAGTGGAGAGGTCACAAGTCCTTCATGGAAAACAAGGTCCGTAACTTGGTGATCAAATGTGCCATCTGTTGTGGACTATTCCCAATGAGTAGAATATTATCTACATAGATTAACATGATGAGATACACACCATTTTTTATTAAACACAAATAAGCTGTAATCACATGTAGATATACGGGAGGGGAACCTACGATAGAACTAGGCTACAAAGTCACATTTGTGGTTTCTGTTGGAATTGGTGAAGAAGTAGGATTAGGTTGGGTCACTGTTTGGCATGGATTGGTAGGTGTTGATGAGATTTGTGGTGGTGTGGTATTGAGAGTTTGTATAGGATTAGGCATTTCGGTCATAGAAGAACTAGTGATTAAAGGGAAAGTGAATAAGAGATCTGGTGAAAGAGGATTACCTTGTGTTTGAACGCTCTCGTAGGAAGATGTGAGTCCTTGAAAAGGATAACAGTCCTCATTGAATAGAACATGGCGAGACAAATAAACTCGTCTCGTGGACAAATCCATACATTTATAGACTTGATGATTCAATGAATAACCTAAGAACACACATGATTTTGATTTTTGTGGAAGTTTATTTTGTGTATATGGCATCAACCACTGAAAACATTGATAACCAAAAATTTTTAGTGTATCGTAGTTTGGTGGTTTATGGAATATTTTCTCATAAGGTGATTTGTTAGACAACACTCGGGTTGGCAACCTATTGATCAGATACGTTGCCATAGAACACGCATCAAACCAAAATTTATTAGGCATGTATGACTGAGAAAGCATCACAATGCTGGTTTCAACAATGTGTCAGTGTTTACGCTCCATAATTCCATTTTGTTCTAGATGTTTAGGGCACGAAAATCTTTGAGAAATTCCATGAACTGCTAAAAAATTTTGAAAGGCAATGCTTTTGTATTCACCACCTTCATCACATTGAAGGGTTTTAATTTTTAAATTGAACATATTTTCAACTTTGTTTTTAAACTGCATAAATATTTCAAAGACTTGAAATTTATTTTTCATAGAAAAAATCCAAGAATATCTTGAGTAATCATCAATGAACAATACATAGTAACGAAAACCTTCATTGGAAATAATTAGAGAACACCAAACATCAGAATGTAAAAGTTGCAAAGGACAATGGGAAATAGACTCGGACACTTTGAAAGGTAACTTGGTACTCTTTCCTAAAGGACATGACTGACAAAATGTTACATTGGAGGTACCATGAACTAGGACCAATTTATTTCAAATTAAAAACTTTATTGTAGATTTGGCAGAATGACCAAGACGAGCATGTCATTTTTGAACAAAAACTCAAATCCCTACAAAAGCTGTAACTGGATTTGGAAGTTGTCCAGCACCACCAGAAAATGGGTATAAGCCGTTCTCACATCTCCCTCGAAAAAACGTCATCCAGGTCTTGAGGTCCTTAACAAGAAAGAAGTGTAGGAAGATTAGTAAGTAGCAGTCATTGTCTAATGTAAACTTATGGGCAAAATGATACTAGTTGAGCCTTTAGGGCAGTGAAGAATGTCTTGTAGATCAAATGAGCAAGCATCAATGTGAATTTTAGTAAAACCATAATGGGAAATCAAAATACCATAATCATTACCTACGCCACCAACACCATAATTACTGTTATACTCATTCGGATTTACCAAGTTTTGTATATTTGGAGTAATGTGAGCATTAGCTCCTGTGTCCAGCAACCAATTGCCATTTTGTTGTTTGTTGAGGGTGATAGAAAACGATGCCATTGTAGAGAGGTGTTTGGCAAAAATTCGGCCTTCAAAAGCAGCGTTCATTTGTTGATAACAATCAAGAGCTAGATGACTAGGTTTGCCACATATCTGACAGACAATGCGCTCACTAGTGGAAGCACAACGTTCCCCATTTCCAAAAGCAGGGCATTGACTATTGTTGGGATAAGGGTTGAAGCTTTGTTAATTTGATGGACCACCACGATTTGAGGAAGAAGCCCCGCGCCCAACGCCACAAATGCGTCATCCACCTCGACCTCTTGCAGCAACAAAGGCGTTAACAGGAGCCAATTCCACCACAGGAGCAGCGTGCTCCATCAATCTTCTTTCAGTGGTTAGCAATAGTGCCTCAAGAGTCAGATACGTGATGGGTGCATCACGGGCTTGAGCAGCACTAACTGTCATCTCGAAAGCTAGACCAAGATTGTTCAACACAATTTGCACTAACTCATCATCACTCACAGGTTGCCCAGTTAGGGCAAGGTTGTCAGCAATCGCATTCTTTGTCTATAGCAATTCATTCCTCAGAAACAAAATTCTATTGTGTGAAGAATATGCATACCTCTACTCGAGAGCTTCCCAGGTCGCTCGAGCACTTCTCTTGCTGGCCACAAAAGATAAGATCGACGCAGTAAGAGAGCCATTGATCCAACTGAGGATCATTTGATCTTGCTGCATCCAGGAAGTATAGGCAGGATTGACAGTTGCCACACCAGGCAGGTTCTTAGGAGGACACGCCAGAGTGCCATCAACATAGCCCATTAAATCTCGACTCTTGAGAATAAGAAGTACCTAGGCCAACCATAGTGGGTAGTTGGTCCTATCTAGCTTCATGTTTACCACGGTGGTCATGAAGGAAAATGGATGGGTGTGATTGTTTGGGGGGATAGGGATGGAAGGTTGAGGAGAAGCACCGTTGTTTTCAACTATTGGAAGCGAGGAAAAAAAAACATGGATTGTTGTTGTTAGACAGTAGGACTCAATACCATGTAAAATTTAAGAACACAAAGCTTTCACTTCAATTGCATGCCCATTCAATCGTGGGATGCATGTATTTATAACCACTTACAGATTACAATCAGGGTAACCCTACTTACATGGAAGTTCAAAATTTAAAAGTACAAACTGAAATCTACAAAGATTACACACAACTTTAATTACAGGAATAGTTCAAAATGAAGTCCTACAAATAAGAAGATAAGACTCCTAAGCACAGCACAACTCCTCAAGAGACGTTGGTGGTAACCAACTGTTGACTTCATCTAACAGAGTCATGAGCATCTTTTTATGCAGTCAAAACAAGGGTTTTTTCTATAATACAATGGTGTCTAAACGACTAGATTGAGATTGTGAAAAACTAAATCATGCAAATTCAATTATTATATATATTGGTGCATCTTATATACTGATGCTGGCAAATATAATGCATGTTTGAATGTTATGTTTGAATATGGCCTTCACCTGTACTTGATGATTAGATCTTGAGGTACTGGTTATTTCTGGCCGCCTTGTGCGGATAAAGAGAGACGCTACAAATAGTATGTCCAACGACATAGTCTAATGAGTAGCTCAGTTACCCTAATTCTTCAACATCTTTCCTTTTGTTTATTAGGTTTCCAATTTTCATCTCTTGTACTGATTTGATTATTTCTTCAATAATATATATTTTCAACTTTCTATAACAAAAAAATGCTAGATTGATTCGAAAAAATAAAGCAAGATTTAAATGTATTGTCAAGCATAAGAAAATTCACATCATTTTCTTTATAATGAAAATTCTTACCAATCAGCTCTTGACTTGAGTGAGATTTTATATTCCCAGAGGTGCAAGCTATCAATCAAAAAATTCAAACAATGAAAGAAAGAGAGGAGATTATTAAGCTAGCTCTAGCCAGATAGAGATCCACTCCGTATCTCACTATCTAGAGCCCAAGGATCAGGCAATCGTCCGGACCACTCAAATTAAATTCAATAGTCCCTATTAACTCATTTTGTTGGCCATCTAACACAAACCAAGGAATCCGACTTCTCTTTCACACAAACCAAGGGTCTAGGTTTCCTAGTGCTTAAGCTCCGGACATTAAGGTCCGAAGAGGATCCAAATTCCCTCTAGCCTTAAGTATACTAGTAAATAATTTCCAGGTAAAAGCTATCACTTTTTATAAATATCACACACGCAAGCTACTATGAAAGATCTAGTAAGATTGAAGAACCTCACATTGATCGAAAATTATTTAAATGTATTTAAGATTTGGTATTTGTTGGAGGGAGAAACAAGTGCGAAGAGATTATAAGCATGCAAGACAAACCCTGACGACATAAAATTCTTCGTCAGAGAAAATCTTTGCCTTTTTTATTTATTTTCAGTGTCAAAAGGTGACTAGTTCGAGGGTCTCAACTTCGAAAGATTTTTTAATGTGATCGGCACATGAGATGATATATCACGTGTTATTATATAAATGATAAGATTTTTATATTAAAAAATTAATAACTTAAAAAATAAAATTTTCCATCATTTATATAAAAACATGTGATGTATCATCCGTATTTCCGTCAATATGAAAAAATTTTCCCCAACCTCTCCATGAGTCAACATTACCGAGTCTAGAGTCTATGATGTCAAATTGTCAATCATGTTTTAAATTTTAATCCACCCTGTAATCAACGGAGAGAATACTTTAACAGAAAAATGTGGTACACTTTGCCTCTAAGTCAGTTATAAGAAAAATTAATAAAAAAAAGATTAAAAACTTTAAGTTTTATTCAAAATGATAAAAATATGTTGTAAATAAATAGTATCATGAATGACTTTTTAGAGTAAAAATGTCATTTTTCGTTAAAGTGAACAGTACTGGGAGTGTTTCGTTAAAATTCTCTAAGTCATATGGATAATTCATTTTTGGGTTTTTATTATAAACTAAGATTCTCTCCACTTCTCTTTCTATCTCCTTCCCTTCCCTCCTCTCACATTCTCTATTTTGTCTTTCTCTTTCTATGTAAAATTAATATAATATGTTGACGTGGCTGAACCGTGACCGTTCTAATAGAAGGGAAGAGAAGGGAAGAGAAAAAAAAGAGGAGAGAAAATCCTACTCCTTTTATTATAGGTGCAGTTGATTTCTCTGTTCATGGCGAAGCTGTCTTTGTTTATTGTTAATTTTTGTTTCTTTGTTATTATTTTAGAATTTAAAATTAGCTGATTTTTTTATTTTTAATTCATGTGACGATATTTTATAAGACTTGTGGGACTTTGATATACGTCACATCAGAACATATATAGATTTCTGACAAAATGACCATATGAATTTGTCACACTTATTTTTATAGACTTCATTAATCGGTTTTTAATATCAAGAATCATCTTGATGAAATAGATTAATTTGTGATAAAAACCCTTCATTTTGTTTCCTGTATATTGTAGTGTTGGTCGATGATTTGAGGGAAGGTTCTTATCCTGCGTCTTGATGTAGATTCCTACAATACTACGACATAATTTTTATCTACAAGACTGGAAATAATATATCAAATTTGTTAGGCAGAGGTTTTCGTACGTCTGTTTTCATTTTTCCACACCTGCGTACCCTTAGTTAATTTTATACTTTTCATGTTTCGGTGTTTTTCAAAATAGGTTATGAGGTTTCTAGTTTCCCACATTGCTTCCTAAAATTTTGAAATTATAGCAATTTTACTTTTTGTCTAATGAATTACTGGAATTATAGTTACATTGATTACATAGTCAGAGTGAGCATGAAACCTTTAACTAGGTTGATATTCACGCCACATTTACATCATATTAACTAGAAAGTTCATCAATTTAATGAATAATTAGACATTCAAATATACAAACTATGTTAATTGATACAAAATTTTAAAACCTTAGGGGCAATGTGAGAAAATTTAAACCTATGACTCATTTTAAAAATCACCTCAAATATTGAATTGTAAAATGTAGTTAACCCTTAATTTTATACGAATCAAAGAGAAATCAAATGACCTAAATATAAGTGTGTAGAAATATTTAAAAATTGCAAAAATCATATCATATAAGTTAAAACGCTTGTGTTGACCCATGAAATTTGGCAAGCACAAAACGATGAAATTAAGCCCAAGCACATCGTTTACCAGGCCTAATATTTTGGGTTGGAGAGAAACCATTGTTAATTGCCGACTCTAATTAAACAGAAGGCTCACTCAGCAAGCATACTACCATGTCACAGTAATAGTGATTGCAAATTAACCATATATAAGTACGCAACGCATACATGCAACATTGTTGGGGAACTCACCAATTCTGAAATGGTAAAGGTAAGGTTACAAAGAAAACGAAATCTATAACTCACCTCTATTAGGTTAACTTTATAGGTATATACACATCTGAAGGCGAATATATCCATTGTATCTAAGATATTTCTATTAAAAATAACAACCAGTCTTGAAAAGCAACCTCGCCCGCTCCATCAAAATTAAAATGTAATTTAATGGATATATGCTACATATGTTTCACAATCTTAGTACTAGCAAATACTAGTTACGTGACTCATATATGTGGGTGTTATGTTGATTTTATCTATGTAAAAACCTATCGTGCATGCATGTTGGAAGTTGAACTGAATAAAAATGTAGAATTTATGGTGTATTGGAGTGGAAGGAAGAGGCCGTGACAAGTGACAAGGTGGTGCAGCTAGCAGTTGAGTGTGTGGATGTAAGGCCCTCCGTCCTAAAAGATTCGAATTTCAGAGAGAGAGAGAGAGAGAGAGAGAGAGAGAGATGCTTAATAAAAAATGTACAACTGAAAGAGAAGATATTATCGTTGGATCTCTTCTACTAAGATCACCGGAATAAGTGATTTGGACTTTTGAAATTTCATCAAACGGTCAAAAATTATTATAGTTTTAAGGGGTCAAAACAGGTGGATCGTTGGATGAAATTTCAAAAGTCTGAATCACTTGATCCGGTAATCTTAATGAACGAGATCCGGAGATGATCTCTTCTCCAACTGAAAGAGATCAAGTATGTGAGACGGATACATATGGTCCAAGAGTGAGGAGCAGTACTACAGCTATAGTACATATATGGGGTCTGAAGACTGGAGGGTGGCGGGGGTCAATTATATATAGGGCATAGCTAGACTAGCTTGTATGGAGAAAACAAAGGAACCTATCCTGCAGGTTTTGGTTGCCAGAAACCAGAAAGAAATCTATGCATCGATCAAAGAATGCAGTGAACTCTGGTCTGTGGACTCTGTAGATATAGGAAGAAAGAGATGAATTATTATGCAGCTAGCAGATGAAAGGTGATATTAGAGGAAAGAGAAGGCCTATATATATATATATATATCGTTATTTGCGTCTTGGTGGTGGTGAGTTGATCAAAGACAAAGGGACTGACTGATACTAGCTAGTAATGGAGTACCGCTCCTCTCCGGATCTAAAAAAAAGCTGAGCCTAAGGATCAAATAATTCGGACCGTAAAAATTTGATTCAATGGTTATAAATATGGAACTTCTCTAAAAATTATAATAATTGTAGCCGTTATATCAAATTTTAACGGTCTGAATCATTTGATCTTTACAATTTTTTTTTATCCGGAAAAGATATGTACTCCTAGTACTGCGGGCAATATGACAAGGACCCTCTAACTCAGTTGAAAATTCTATCATTCTATAGTGTATGACATGCATCATTTGAATGAGGCGTTAAATGTGCAGCTAAAGATTCATCGCTCCAGTGCATACATCATTTGAATGAGGCGTTGAATGTGTAGCTAAAAATCCAATAGTCAGAATTCCAACCCACACGGATGACGGTGTATAATATTATACACAATGATCAATTGTCTATTAATTTACCAAATATATTATTATTACAATTTATTTATATCATTTCCCTAATAGAAATATGTCTGTATGCGTTGATCTATATTTATTAAAAAAAATAATACAAATAATAGTACAAATAAAAAGTAAAGGAATTAACTTGGCTGCTGAACAATTCAGCAACCACTCCTGCTTATACCTAATCTTGTGTGGACACGTGTCTAAGTTTTTTTTTTTTTTTTTAATTTTTTTAATCAAAACTTAGACATGTATCTATACAGAATTAGATATAAGCAGGAATGGCAATTAGATATAAGCAGGAATGGCAGCAGCCATGTCTTGTTCAAAATAAATTCAGCATTACTCTTTATTTACCATCTCTCTATATCTTTTCCTTTGTGTTTCAGACGTTTCTCTGCATAAATGGAATCTCTGTCAATCTGTCCCTTTCTCTTTTCCTGTCCCCCAGCATTTGTTTTCTTCCATTTTGCATTTTTTCCCACTCCTCAATTACTAATACTTCCTCTCCACTGCTCACTGTATTTTATACACATCACTTAAATATATTTGTGAGTCGATATTACATTATGTATTTTACTCCATTTGTAATTATAATTGACTTATTATTTTGATAGAATTTTGATGTTTTGGACACAAAGCAATGCAGTTGATGAATTTTAGAGTAATTCTAACTGGAGTAGATTAGTGATTTTTTTCAGAATGATTGTATACAAATTTCAGGTTTTAAGTTCAAGCTGTTTGACTGAAGAAATAAGTGTTAACTGTGCAGTTCTTGCAGATTAATCTTTATAGACGTTTTGAGCATTTTGAAGGTCAAAATGACATATTTTGAAGAAGGTTCCTTTTAAGGATTTGAAGAGGATGTGTCAAGCTTTAAAAAGAGACAACATTGTGATTTTCTCTACAATCCGAATTTGACTTTGAATAAAAAAATCATTATTTATTATTTTAATTAGATTTCCATATTTATTAGAAGACTTTGTTTATGTAGGACAAGGAGTAAGAAACTATAAATATAGTGTAGCCGTGTATTAGGGTTATCTACACACTACTTTAGAGAACTTGGCTAGGCTTTGGAGATTGCTTCTTTGAGACAAGGTGTTTTCAATCCTTTTTTTCTTCTTAATAATAATGTCTTTGGGTTTAATTATGAATATGCGTTACTAACTTTCTTTGTTAGGGCAAGATTATGAGCTTTAGTATGAAAATATAGTCTTTATTGAATTATTTCTGATATTATGCATTTAAAAAAAAAGTTGCTAAACTGGGTGGGTATGTAAAAGATGTGGGGAATGTTGGGGTGAACCAGAAAAGTTTTGGGTGAAGCCGGATCTAAATGTTGGCTGGGTAAGCTTCCTGTAGTAAGAGGAGTATGGCTTCTTGTGATTGATAATTGTAATTCACTTAAGGCGAATCCCGCTATTAAGGTTTGCATTGTTTTTCAAAAAGCTTTCACAAAGTTTTACGAGTCTTGCATGTTTATATTTGATTTGAAAATCACAGATAGGTTGCATGTTAGATATATATTTTTACTTGAATATCATGAGGATAATATACATAAGGAAAACCTAACCTTCAAAGTTGCATGTGTACTTCATAAGTAATTGGTAAAACTATATAAGACTATTAAGGTGACGGTGAAACTCTAGGTGTCTTTAAAACTTGATTTTTCAAAACTGTGTTTTTACATTATTCTCTACTTTTGCCGATTTTTATACTTGCTTTTTACTTAATTCCTTTCATTATTTAAATTCACATTTTCAATTCTACTTCTAAACTTTGTTTTCAATAATTAATTAAGAATTAGTTTTAAATATAAATTGGTTTGATAATTCTTGTGGAGAACGACATAGCATAAGTTGCTATACAACGATAACTTTATTTCTCTTGCAAGTATTTTAGGTGTATTTAACATTTTCACAAAAATGGTAAAAATCCTATCATTATTCATCGTACATCATGCATTTATTTTAATTTCTTTGTAACTAGACCTAAATTAACTTCGAAAGTAGTTTCAGCTCCAAAAACTCTCAAACTTAGACACATAATCCAACATTCAAACCTGTTCCTAAGCTTAGAGACTCCCTCCAATTTCCAATATTAGTTTATATGATCATATGTTGGGTTATGTGACATTATGTGGCTCTCCAAGCTACAACCAGACATGGATACGAATAAAGGTCCATTGGGCTTGCCCACCCTTTGATGAGTTCATTTGTTGTTCTTCCTACTTAATTTTCATGAGTTAAAAAAAATGGTTTTTCTAACATAACCTATAACCTAATTTACAAGTTTCATATCACACCTAAAATTCTTTAGATAGTTGACTCTACTAGCGGGAGAAGATCATAAAAATGTAAGAGGAGTTGATCGAAGAATGTTGCATTGTTGTCAGCTATATATATTTTAGTGTTATAAACTTCTTATTTAAGTGTGATCATGCAAATCCTAGATTAGATTTGATTCTAGTTATTCTTCTCTATTAGGATTTGTATTCCTTGGAGAAGAAGGATTTCTTCTCTCTCTCTTTCTTATTACTATAAATAAAGGTACTGCGTATGGGGAATAACAATATCCTCTACACAACCATACAAGCACATCTCTCTCTATATTCTCTCTATGTTGCCGACCTCCTATCCCTTATCAGTTAAATATAGGCCACAACACGTTATCAGCACACTCCTACAATTACGCTTAGGAATCTGATGTAAAAAATTATTCGTCTTCAATCAGGGGAGTATTACATTTCAATTATTTTTAATTGATTAAATTTTGATTTTATTGATTCAATTTCAATTTTTTGTGTTGAACGTGATACAAGCTTTGGAGATGGAAAGCCCAAATCAAAGAAATGTTTTTTGTATCAAACCAGTTAATCAATATCATCACACAATCAGGTTCTTTCAAAACAATGGTTTTTATCTCGATATTTTTGCAGCCCTGATAGCATGAACATTCACCATAATGCATGACCCAACTTTATGTTTTTCGAATTTTAGATTCTACTTAAATTGTGTATGCATTATATCCATAATTGTTGAATTATGTGAATTGATATTGCCATGAATTGCATCATATATCTACTCATCCATTGAATTATATGAATATTCATGCAATTGAATTGAATTTAACTAAAATAAATAAATTTTTTTTTTGGGTTCTTCGAACCCAAACCCTCGAGCAAGCCAAGATCATGGAGCCCCCTTAGACTTTAAACCCAGAAAGCGACGCCATCATCAGCGTCACCACTAATTTTCTGACGAAAGTATGGCATGCAGCCATTCCTAGCCACCACAGCTGCTATTCTTGACGACTTGAAGTCTCTAGCAAAATCATGGCCAAGATTTTTCGTAATCTCATCGAAGTTTGAAACCCCTAACTCGAACACGAAGGTTTCTTGGTTCGTCGACGTCGAGATTCCACTCTCCGTCATTTGGGAAGAGGTTCTACGATGAACCATAACCAAAGATTGCCGCCAGAAGCGATGGGTCCAGTGTTCTTCTTCAGCGAGCACACCGAGCACACGATTGAGACGTTTTTCTGGTCCAAGACCCAGCCCTTCTGGGCTTTGGTTCTTCTCAGCCCAACCTAAAACCTAGACTTAGTTTTTGGGCTTGCATGTAGTAGCCCACTGCAACCCTCTCTTTTCGGCCCACTCCCGACACCAGCTTAATTGGGCTTTGGTGTTCCCATGTCCCGTGTTGCAGCGGAACCAGCCCGTTTCCCTGCACCGTACTACATTGGATCCCAGCTTCTGTGCTAATGCATCAGTGTACGCAATGCACACGATTGCCCCCATATTTAAGGCTCTGCCATCTGGGCATGCGCCTGCAGCCCAACTCTATGCATATGGGCTTATTGCCTTGGCTTGGCCCACTTCTTATTCAACCCAGTTTTTGGGCCTGGACCACGGCACAATTTTGATAAGCCCACTCGTGGGTTTTTGGTCCTTGTTTTTGAGCCCCGAGCTTAAATGTTTTTTTTTAGACAATATAGATTTTATATTTTTTCACCCGCACTTTAATTTTAGCCCGAAGTTCAAATAATTAA
Organism: Pyrus x bretschneideri; assembly: GCF_019419815.1. NCBI lineage: Eukaryota > Viridiplantae > Streptophyta > Magnoliopsida > Rosales > Rosaceae > Pyrus > Pyrus x bretschneideri. Next base: position 5,236,522 of record NW_025999798.1, read on the forward strand.
TTCAATTATAATCCTAGACCTGAAGTTCTATTTGCATATTTTCTTGTTACATATTTCTATATATATATATATATGCGTTTGTTTGTAGGTACTATGAACCTGAAGTTCATAAATTTTTCTCGAAAAAATTAATTGAATGGATTTAGGTTTTTGAACTTTTATGGATGTGACTGGTTCAATTAATTTTATTCTAGGTATGACCAGTGAGACTGTTAGTTGTCTGGTAAATAGTGCAACCACACACACCGTTTTGTGTGAACTCATCTATTTCATTAATTTCGTACCTAAGAATGCACCATTGACAACCCTATCAGATTCATCAAACCTGATTGAAGGATATAGAAAAGCTCGTATAATGTTGTCCAATGACACTATTTTGACCATTCAAGAGGCACTTTATTCTCCACGTTCAGGAAGAATGTTGTTGAGCATTAAAGATATTTAAGACAATAATTACCACACTGAAACCTATGTAGAAAATGGAGTTGAATTTCTATGCATAATTTCCTACGAATATGGCCAGAAGCGTATTCTAAAGAAGATGAAGAAGATGAAGTGTATCCCTAGTGGTCTGTATATTATGACCATACGCCCTTTAGAAAGCCACTAAGTGACTGACCCTACTTCTGGGACCATGCACGAAATTACATTTTGGCATAATCGTTTAGGACACCTTAGACGAACAACGATGCGCCGTATCCTCAAATCATCACACGGGCATCCACTGACCTGAAGTTTAGTTCAATTCAAGAAATCACATGTCAAACTTGCTCCATAGGAAAGCTTTTTATTAAGCCTTCTCATGACAAGATTCGTACGAATCCTCCTATTTTTCTACAAAGAATTCATGAGGACATTTGTGGACCAATCCTCCCTGCAGACCATTTAGATATTTTATGATTTTGGTTGACGCTTCCACACGTTGGTCACATGTGTGCTTATTATCCATAAGGAGCGCTGCATTCTCCAAATTGTTGGCTCAGGTTATCAAACTCAAGACTCACCACCAATTGGATAATGATAGAGAATTCACATCTACAACTTTTGATGACTATCTTATACCCAAAACGGCTTGGTAGAGGTATTCATTAAGCGCTTACACATGATTGCTCGATCATTGGTCATACGTACCAAGCTCCCGATCGCTGCTTGGGGCCATATAATATTGCACGCAACCATGTTGGTCCGTCTGAAGTGTGTTGCGACCCCAACTATATAGCGCCCTTCAGTTGTTTACCGTATACAAACCCGACATATCATATCTACACGTTTTTGGTTATGCGATGTATGTGCCGATTTTGCTGCCCTTACGTACAAAAATGAGGCCTCAATGAAGGATGAGAATCTATGCCGGATATGATTCTCCTTCAATTATTCGTTACTTAGAACCTTTGACAAGCGATCTGTTTACTACTCGTTTCGTGGATTGTCACTTCTATGAGACAATCTTCCGGCCGTTAGGGGGAGATAAGAACATCAACGTTCCTGAAGAACGACGCAAATTATTGTGGACGACTCTCACTTTATCTCATTTAGATCCCCGCACCGCTCAGTCTGATACTGAAGTGTAGCGCATATTAGATCTTCATAGCATAGCTTAGAGCATGCCAGATGCTTTCACCGATCTAGCACGAGTGACAAGATCACATATTCCAACTACGAATGTGCTTGCAAAGATGAATGTACCAAATGTACGACGGACTTCCCTCTTGGAAGCCCGGGACTCCACTTTGGCCAATCTACGTACATTAGCGGCTAGCCAATCATCTACCTATACACAAAAGTGTGGCAAACCACTTGGTTCAAAGGATTTACACCCTCGGAAGAGGAAACCCACGACACAGGCACCTGAAGAGCTTACTGTGAATTCGACTGTCGCCTACTCATTCTATCCAACTCATGAGGAAATTCTAGATTACGGAAACGTCCTTGAAGAGACGAATCCAGCTCCCGAGAATCGTGAAAATTTCGGTCCATTATGCTAACTTAGATGATGTTTGGTGTATAAATAAGATGATCGTCGATGATGCATTAGCATATGCAGTAGCTACTGAGATCATGTTAAGCGATCACATTGAACCTTGTTTCGTTAATGAATGTCGACATATAACTGATTAGTCAAATTGGAAACAAGCAATCAAATTCGAACTCGATTTGCTTATGAAATGTAAGGTGTTTGGACCTGTAGCTCCTACTCCTCTACATGTGAAGCCCGTTGGCTACAAATGGGTTTTCGTTTGGAAGCGTAATGAGAAGAACGAAATTGTGCATTACAAAGCTCATCTTGTTGCGCAAGGCTTCTCACGATTCCCCGAGATTGACTATGATGAAACTTATTCACCCGTTATAGATGTAATTACTTTTCGCTACCTTATTAGTTTGGTAGTTTTCGAAAAACCGAGTATGCAGCTGATGGACGTAGTAAATGCGTATCTTTATGGGGATCTTGATACGAAAATTTATATGAAAGTTCTCAAATGACTTACATTGACCAGATCAAATATTTCCAAACCCTGGAACACGCTCTTAATTTGGTTGATGCGTTCACTATACGGTTTGAAGCAATTCGGAAGAATGTGGTATAACCATCTGAGTGAGTATCTGACTAGTCAAGGATATATGAACAATGAACTATGCCTTTGTGTGTTCATTAAGAAGTCACATCCTGGTTTTGCCATAGTTGCAATATATGTTGACAACATAAATCTTATTGGAACTTATGAAGAGTTCGTGAGAACTACCGTGCACCTGAAGTTGGAATTTGAGATGAAAGATCTAGGAAATACTCGATACTGTCTCGGTCTCGAGATAGAGCACCATTTAGATGGAATCTTTGTACATCAATCGAACTATACCCAGAAAGTGTTGTGCCACTTTAATAAGGCTAAAGCGAAGCCTTTAAGTACTCATATGGTCGGTTGATCACTAGATGCAAAATGAGATCCCTTCCCTCAGAATTAGGATGATGAAGAGATTTTGGAGCCTAAAGTTCCTTATATAAGTGTGATAGGCGCTTTATTGTACTTAGCTCAAAGCACTAGACCCGACATCTCATTTGCTGTTAATCTTTTGGCAAGATACAGTAATGCATCCACACGCAGACACTGGACTGGAATTACAAACATATTCCGCTACCTTAAGGATACTACAGATCTAGGCTTGTTCTATCCTTACAGATCCTCGAGTGATGCCTCACCCCCTTATCTCGAGTCAATTCTTACCTTGTTGGTTATGTTGACGCATGATACTTATTTGATCTGCACAAGGTGCGTTCTCAAATGGATTATGTCTTTACCATTGGAGGATCACAATCTCTTGAAGGTCAACTAAACAGACATTAGTTGCCACTTCATCTAACCATGCTGAAATTCTCGCCTTACACGAAGTAACTCGAGAATGCTTTTGGCTGAGAGCAATTGTGGGCCATATTCGAAGCTTCTGCAATCTTTAACCTGTTGTTGACGTCCCGACGACGATCTATGAAGACAACGTAGTATGCATCGAACAACTCAAGAAAGGTTATATCAAAGGAGATAACACCAAGCATATTGCTTCAAAGTTCTTCTTCTCACATCAACAACAAGAGCATCAGAAGATTGAAGTCACGCAAATCCGCTCACAAGACAATTTGGCCGACCTCTTCACCAAATCACTACCGAAGGTGACGTTTCAGAAGCTTGTTCAAGGAATTGGTATGTGTAAACTTTTTGAGTTGTAACATTGCTAGTTCTCTTTAGAATTGTGTCATACTCAGGGGGAGTATCCTGAAGTATACTTGTTTGATCTTAATGTACTATTTTCCCCTACGATTAGGAGCATTTTTCCCACTGGGTTTTTGCTACCTAACGAGGTTTTGATGAGGCGCCCACCTTAGGTTGATCATATCCCTAATGATGTCCCATAGACGTTTCATTTGACTTTTCATTTCTCACGCATTTTTCCTTAGACTATGGATTTTGTCCCTACTCGGGTTTTTACCATAGCCATAGGGTTTTTTTAAAGACTTACTTCCTTATGCAAGTTCCTACCTTACTTAAGAATAATGTATTCCCAGAATCAGTGTCGACGAGTCGACTTCCTCAACCTCTACATGATGCCGAATCTACTTGAGTATTTACACACTCAAGGGGGAGTGTTATAAACTTCTTATTTAAGTGTGATTGTGTAAATTATAGATTAGATTTGATTCTAGTTATTCTTTCCTATTAGGACTTGTATTCCTTGGAGGAGAGGATTTCTTCTCTCTTTTATTACTATAAATGATACTGCGTAGGGGGAATAACAACATCCTTTACACAACCTTACAAACACATCTCTCTCTATATTCCCTCTATGTGCCGCCGGCCCCCTCTCCCATGTTAGTTAAATATAGGCCACAACATTTAGTATTTTGTATCAATTCTTTTTCATAGATTTATTTGCCTTTTTAAGTATGATATCTAAATTTTCAATTTAAAAAAAAATCATTATTATTATGGAAAGGGAGAATAATTCAAAATTATTATAATAAGTTAGGAGAGAGAAAAGTTTCAAATCCAGCATGGGTGGAATCCATTTGGATATTTGACCACATGCAAAAACTTTAGAAACAAATATATGTTGAAGCCCAACACGTTGAATTTCTAAATACTTCTACAATAAAAGAAAAGAAAAATATGTTGAAGAATGCAATCCAGACTTAACAGAATAAATTATAATTTATATTGAACGTTCTACTCGTAATTGCACTAAAAGCTTTTATGATGAAACCTAACATCTACTGAGTTATGCAAATAGTTATATTAAGACAATATCAATGTCATTATTTGTGAAACAATGACGGCCCACTCTGAAATCTTGATAAAACAGCCGCTTTTTATCATAGTCATTGTGGTTTTGGTAAAAAGATAGATTTGTTTCTTTGTTCTTTTTAAATGGTAAACGATGGCCTGTTAGGTCAGAGTAGTATTAGTGTGACATAGAAAAGTTACCTTCTTTCTGGAATGGTAGTTGAAAGTCTGGAGATTCGATGTTAGGTTAAAATGGTGGACGACTTTTGTTTTTAATTGACCTACAACATCGGCTTATTTATTACGAGGATTTTCATGAAAACGAGAGATGCTTATTATAACCATTATAGTTGCAATACTGAAATGAGTGTAAAACATGGAATTCAGAAAAACAAGTTGTCTCTCGCATGTGGAAAACGTTTAGCAAAAGAAAAATGCTAGAACAACACATATTTCTCCTAGCACTCGGCATGTAAAGTAATCCACAGAGTAACCCTTACTATATATATGATTTATCTAGATTCTAGAGCAAGAAACAGCACACAAAAGCCTCTGACAATTTCTAGTAGTAGCATTATTTGAACTAGGCTTTGATAAGTACTAGTGCTAAAGCAAAGCAATGAGGTACCATCCTGTTCCCGGTGGCCCTCCGCCTCCGCCACCATCAGACTACCCTCCCCCTCGTCCTCCTCCTAGCCCTCCACCACCTGGCTATCAGGGTTACTTTTATCCTCCCGCGCCAACCCCGAACGAGCCGCCGCCTTCTTCACCCGAAGACAATGATGGCCCTGGTTGCTGTTCAGTTCTGAGAGGCTGGTATGCGCATACTCTCTTTCTCCCTACTGACTCACTGGCTTTCAGCTTCTCCCCTTAATAGTTTGATCATATCATGTTTGGCATGAACTGAGTAACTGTGTGTTTACTCTTTGTTCTTTTGTATTTTCTAACTTTTCAGGACTAAATTAATCTTTTTTCTTGATAACGATCAGCTCCAAATTTAGAATTCTAGAATGAAAAGGCTCAACTGTTTTCCCAATTCAAACTAAGATTAGAACAATGTAGCTAACAAGTTTTCATTTTCCCATTGCTTATTGAAGAAAATTGAGGTTCCACCATAAAACCAATTGGCAATATAGGGAGTAGCCCAACCTCTTATAAGCCCATGCAAGATCCCTCCGCCCATCAATGTGGGACGCATTCTCAACGTGTCCCCTCACATGTAGCGAATTTTCAAGCCTAACACGTGGACAACACAACTTAGGTGACGTGGAGCAAGTGTGACATTTGGACTTTACATGCGGGACAACATGCGCTGATACCATGAAAAAAATTGAGGTTCCACCATGAGACCAATTACCAATTGACAATTAGATTCTACTATTTTATTTATATTTATTTTTATATAAGCGATATTATACTTTGGAACTGGATCCTCTCCTGAGCTCAGGATGGGGATCCTTATGAGCAGCCCATCCGGGCTATTCAAACTTGATCCAACAGCTACAATTATTATAACTTTTAGAGGGGCCCCCTGTTTGGAGCCGTTGAATCAAATTTCAACGGTCCGGATGGGCTGCTCAGGAGATGATCCAGCTCCTTATACCTTAACTTAATCTAAATTGTGGGGAAAGGGACTAGAACTTTGGTGCATGGAGGCCGTGCTTTTTCAATGTGACTATGTTCACGTCCGCTAATCTTTTACTTTTAAATGCCTTAATTCTGTATGTAGGTCAGCTAAAATTACTTTTTGACTTCCTTAATTTGTTCTTGTTCCACTGCTTCACTGACCCCTGATATCTTGTTTACATGGTTCAGTTTGGCTGCAATTTGTTGCTGCTGGATACTGGACTTGCTGCCCTTAGGCCATTAGATACATCGATCTCCTCTCTTTAGAACAGCAGTACTGGTGTTCGGTTACTTTTCTATACCCACCTAAGATGGAAAGGACAATGTTCGAACCCGGGGATAATTTTTATTGTTGGGGACTCTTGAGATGCAGCATTTGGTTGTATTATTAATCAAAAGTAAACCTCTATTGCTCTACAAGCATGCACAATAACGAGTGCATGAAGATAATTCAACAAGGGGAAAGCACATGACGCTATTGTCCTCCCCTTGTGCTTGCTTTATTCGATATGTTTCCTCTCTCTTTAATTCTTGCAATTGTTCTAGTCCCCTGGTTCTGCTAATATTGTCAGCAACTGCACCACTTAAATTCTATATGCTATGCTAAATAAAACTATCCAAATCTGGATCTTATCTTAAAACACCTCCGTTCAACTTACTTAATATATTTTTTATGACGACAGTCGCTTCTGTTGCCTAGGAGAATCATAAACAATTCCTTCCTAACCTAACGTTAGTGGAGTAGCCATGGAAACTCGATTGTTAAAAGTTAAATAATGGAAACATTATCACGGTAAGTATATATAGACTATATAAATAGTATATAGGTCTTAAACAAAATTATATATTCATGGCCATTTGCAGTAATAATCTAAGAAGTTGGGTCACCACTGCTATTGACATTTTATTTTGGGGTGGAACCTCAAATCCATCAAGCACGAACCTGCTCTCCTCTCTTCATATGTTTCGAGTTTGGGGTTTGGGTGTGTATATTAACTAGTCCTAGTAAACCTAGGATTAAGTAAATACTTATTGATCAACTCCACTGTGGAGGTTTTTTTTTTTTTTTTTTTGGTTGAAAAACGGGGCTAAAAGCAAGCCCAAACAAACCTACTCAATAATAAATCTAAAACGGGACATCCCAAGTTTATCATCACGAATAAAACTAACTGAACAAGGAGGAGTATCAAAATAAAAATGACCTAGGTCGCTAAATTGTCTGCCACAAAATTCTTTTCTTTGTAAACATGCCAAAGTTCACATTACCAAGATCTTGAAAGCAAATCTCGACATGCAAACACAAGGGGACCTCAAGGATGATTATTGCTAGTAGCTTGCAACACCAAATGAACTGTGACTGCAGAGTCTGATTCCACCAATAATTTATCAATTTGTAATCTCCATGCCAATTGTAAGCCCAAGTAAGACCTCATAGCTCAGCATTGAGAATCTCATCTGTGCCCAAATTGGCACAAAACCTAGAAATCCATTAATCATCAGAATCTCTCAAAACACCACCTGCTCCAATATAATTATTACTTCCCTTCTTGCACATTAAGCTTAAACCAACCTGAAGGATGAACTTCCCAATTCAGCAAAGATTCAATCCTATGAGGTTTATCAATCTTGTGAGTATTTGCCTTCAACCATTCACGAAGATAAGTACAAATAGCAATTGTAGGCTCATCAGTCATGGAAAAATCTTGCTCAAATATAAATTTATTTTGCCAAATACCAAATAAACCAACAAGCAATGGAGAAAACTAACCTCCACTCTAAACCCCCTAATATGAGTGGTGAGATTAAAATGAAGAAAATCATGAAAATCAATGTAATCTGACTGTGGTTTATACATTCCTAACATTTGCCAAACTTCTCTTGCCTTGGGACAATCTTCAAAAACATGAGCCACTGATTCAACACCACATGTCATGCCCCGATCCCAACCTACGTCCAGGATCAACACGTGACGTCACCAAATACCCGTATCTCTAACTTACCCCGCCTCCGGGATATGGCAAAGTACAACTAGAGAATCGAATCACACAGTAATTTTTTTTCGTACACTTTATGGCTGCATCTAACCTCCTCGTTAGACTACCTACGTACCCTAAACAAGGATTAAGCCATTCGTAGTTCGTCATTCACTACACTCAAACAATCATCACATAAATCACTATGTATCAACATAATATCACACAACAGGCATGCAATATCACGAGGAACATTCGATGAAGCGCAACATAAATCTCTAGACATATTGGTCCACAAGTCTAATCATAATAACAATAACCACAACTAACATCATTCCACAATCACATCAATTAATAACACATACCATACACCGAAATGCAGGGCTAGAGCGACACAGTTCTGCTGAAACCTACATCTCTAATGCTGAAATCAAATCCAAGGAACAACAAGTTAAATGATGCGATTTCGGACCACTTAACGAAATTCATCAACATCGGGTTCCGGACCACTCAATGGAACCAAGACACCAAAGGGGATTCCGGACCACTCAACGGAATCACAAAGTAGAAAGGATTCCGAACCTCTCAACGGAATCTGAGTGGATTCGATTCCAGACCACTCAACAGAATCGTGAGTACAATGCATATCAAACCACTCAATGAAATACAAGCTAGATACCATTCCGGACCACTCAATGGAATCGTGGATCACGAGGAATTTTGGACCACTCACGGAACCGAGCGAAAGTCCAAGGAATATAGCAATGGCTCGAAGAAACAATACAAGAACCAAATACTCAATTTCGAAGGGCTGAACAAAAAAAAAAAGTGAAATAAGGAAACAAGATGTGAAACAAGTGCCGAAGCAACAAACCCCATGACAATGGGTTAACGGTCCACTTCTAGCCCTCACATTTCATCACATCAATCATACAACACAAACCACATTTCTAATATGTACATCAATCACATTTCATAAATATTTCCAATTGACAATCAAATCATATAAATCGATGGCTAAAAATACAAATAATAATTCAACGGAAATCACATTTAATAACCAAGTATAACACAATATTGCACCACTAGTGCGTAAATCGAGACACTCATCAAATGAGGCGACACATCATCATGCTTAGCCCAATAAGCTCCATGGAATCTCAACAACACTCTAAAATCAGCGACACGCTAGAAGAACTCCAACTAGTTGACTAAAAATCAACCATCAATCAAGATCGAGAGTAGGGTCCACAATCCTAGAAATCTAAACTAGAAGATCCGCCAATCAGATTTCTGATCCGTAATTCCTAAAGTTCACATTATGCTTCTAGAACAATGTACTAAAATTTCATTACGATCCAACGGTCAAATCTTAGCCAATCACTCAAGTTACGTGACGGTTGACGTTTAGATTTACAAATTTAGAAATCCAATTCGGGAAGATCTGTATGTTGGATTCCCGATCTGTAAGTTCCTATTGTCCTCAAATATTACGTATTAAAGTTTGGTAACATCCAATAGTCAGATTGTCGATTCATATAATGTTGAAGTGGCGGTCTCTATCAAAACTATAGTCATACGATGAGATTTCATCAATCGAACGTACATATGGAATCAGGGTATCCAAATTAGTCTACGAAGGGCATGTGGGGTTTCGGCGGTTGGCCGTCCCGACTCGCAGGAAAATTTAACTATTTCCAAAAATTACCAAATTTTACAGCCAAGTATATCTCAGTGAGGGAAGCAATTTTCATACCTGGGCCGAAGTCCAATTCGGTGGAGAAACGCCTGAAAACACCCACAAACCGTCGGAACCCTAGAAATAGGTATGCTTCGATTCTCCTTCCTCGGTGTTCTGCTGCCCCTAAAACTGATTGGGTTTTGTTCAGGGCTCAAAGGGAGTCTAATGGTGGACAAGATCGACGAGATTACATTCAAAAATGACGGATCGCCGCCGATGAAGCGTTCGGTGTCCTGTCGCAAAACGCCACAATTTGGCCCAATTTCTGTCCAATCTTGAATGAACAATGGAGGAGAAAAAGTGTCGTGGTGACTGCACGTGATGGTTGGGTGCAATTTGCCTGAAAAATGGCTATGAACCATCGGAATCTAATCGGGTCGAAAGGGTTGGGTGTGTGGGTGTAATAGTTGAGGGGGTGGAAAATCAGTTTCTTAAACAGTTTTTGCCTATGCTTTCGTAGAGTCGAGCTCTATCAAATTATACTTAGTGTGACCCCAAGTCCACGATTTTTTTTTATTAATGATTACTGACCAAAATTCAAACTTCGTAATTAGTTTAATTAAAATCTAAATTTAATATAAATTCCCAAAAATAATATAAAATCTCCATAATGCAAATACGTAGTTTGCAATAGTGAAATCCAGGATAGGATTTCACACCACAAGTACATCTCTGACACTTAGGGTTATCAATCATACCTATTTTCAGCCTTTGTTCATTAGTGAGAAGCTTATTAGGAGAGAGCAGCCATAAGAAACTCTAAACTTTTGGAGGAATATGAAGTTTCCAAATGAATTCCCATCGCCAATTAGGAAGACCACTTGAATTAATGACCAACATATAAGCAGATTTAACAGAAAAATTACCATCACTTGTTCCACTCCAAATACACTTATCAGCCACAGCATCAAAACCAACTAGAATGCTAAGAATTTGTTCGACAATCTTCTTTGGTAAAATAAATAATAATTTATCAATATCCCAATCATTATTGTAACAATAATCCGCTATAGTAGCATTTAGCATATCATTGGAAAGCGGGCAAGAAGCATGATGAAGCAAAATATCACATTTAGCCCATTTGTCTATCCAAAACTTTACCGTATTGCCATTTCCGTTTCGCCATAGTAGCCCCTCATGCAAAAGTTTTGTCCCTTCAAGAATACCTTTCCAAGTACAAGAAAAGTGTAAAGCAATTTTATCATTGAGTAACTGACCCATATCACCTTTAATATACTTTCCTTGTAAAACTTTTGCCCAAAGGCCATTGCCCCCCTGCATCAATCTCCAAGAGTTATTAGCAAGAAGAGCCGAATTCATAACTCTCATGTTTTACAAACCAAGCCCCCCAAGAGACTTTGGAAGGCAAACTTGGCTCCATTTAACCAAGTTAACCTTATTTTTGGATTCAGTGGAGCCCCAAACGAAGTTCTTATTTAACCTGTCAAGTTGATCACAAATGGTAACTAGTAGTTTCACTGTCTGCATAACATAAACTGGGATGGCGGAGGTGACAGACTGGACAAGAGTGACCCGACTAGTAAGAGATAATGAGTTCACCTTCCAATCAGAAAGTTGAGGTTGAGCCTTTTCTACCAGGCCCTTGTAAGTTCTTAGTGATGCGAGAATGAATGAGCGGAACTCCTAAATACTTTCCAAAATCATTAGTCAGGGGAGAAGCACATGCGACTCAGTTCAAGAGCCATTCCACGATTAATATTAGGTAAGCAATAGATTCTCGATTTTTCATAGCTTATTTGCTGCCCAAAAGCCAAGCAAAATTTATCAAGGCACTCCTTAACGATCTGAGCTTTTGCTCTTTGGAGGCTTTACAAAATAAAATAATGTCACCTGCAAACATAAGATGAGAGACAGCAGGTCCTTGTCTTGCAACTTTAACAGCTTTCCATTTTCCAGAATTAACAACTTCATTAATCAGATGAGATAATTTTTCAATGCAAAGAACAAATAGATAAGGAGAAAGAGGCTTACCTTGTCGAACACCTCTTAGTGGGCAAAAGCTATTAGTTTTCTCACCATTTAAAACAATTTGGAAATTCACATCAGTTACACTACAAGAAAAATGAGCACTGCACACAATAAATTATCTGTGCCCTTTGAGGCCAATAAGCACCAAAAATTGTGCTCATAGACGAATGGCAACAATGCAGCTACTATCTTTGCGTTTGTGCCCTCTATGGGCGTAACCATTTGTCAAAGGGCACAATATGTTCTTTGCTGCCCAAAAGGCTCAGCACAAATAAGGGTTTTCTGTGCCTTTTTTCTGACACCCATGTCAGATGACTTTTTCGTTAGCACAAGTTTGTTATTGTGCCCAATAGGATAAATATATAAAAAAAAATATATTCAAACAGTAATACCATCAATAAGAAATTATTCATACATATAATGAAAATAATTCGTAATACATTTTTTATTCCATGAAAAACTATTAACTAAATCTAAGAACCTAACAAATACCATTACTCTCGAGTTCCTCGCATGCCAGACAACCCTCAACCACCGCAAACAACCTTCAGCCCCTGCTCCAGCCTCTGAAAATGAACCTGAGTGAGAAATCTATCGAGTAGTAAAAGCAGCGATGCTGATGCATTGCTACTTTCTTTTCAAAGACTATGTAGCAAAGTTTCGACAGAAACGCCAACCAAAATACATAAATATTTTTCAATCATTGCCTAAATACACATACCATAAACTTTAACGATTTCTTATATAAGAGAGTAGCTAAATAGCAAGTTGTTACACTAGTCCTAATTATAATAGTAGAAAGATATACTCTTTGCAGCATAATGCAACAACCAGCCAAATTGAAGAAAAGAGCAAAGAATAAGTAAAAAAACAAATAACCAGGCAAGCATAAGCTAATAAATAAGTTTTTTGAAATCTAACCTGCTTATAATCAAGTAGCTTTCAGCTTTGATAATGTCTTTCGTGCTTCCACTCGGTAGGGAACTATACAACAATATGAAAAATCATTATAATTTATCAATTTATTATAAGTCCGAAGAGAGGAAAGGTAACTTATCAATTCTAATACACAAAAAAAAAAAAAATGTAGTTACTCTCCAATGGAATAACCAGACAAAAGGAATCACCAACGGGAAATAATAATGCACTTAGTGTAGCATATACAGAAAGAACAAACTTTTATAATCCAATACAACAGAGGAGAAAACATATACCCTTAAAAGAATAAAATTTACTGGAAGGCGAAAACCTAACCTGTTCTGGGATGGAAAAATCTGAATCTCAGCGTAGTCCCAAGGTGCACTAGCATCAATTTCCCCTCCATTTTCAATGCGCTTAAAACTGCACCCAAGCAGAGCAACCTGTATGGGAAAAGAGGGAAACAAAGTTTAGGTAAAAAAAATTCAGCATTTGAAAATGCAGATTTACAAAAATTCAGCACTTAAACAAACTAAAAGCCTGTGAATTCAGTGTAGTAGATACACATACATACATACATACATCCGTACGTACATATACATATAAATTCAAAGATAAAGAAAAAACAGATAGTTTACAAGAGCAAAGAAAATGAAGGGATAAAGAATGAAAGATATACCTCTACCATCTGTGGGAGGATTCATATTTGCTTTAGGGGCCTTTCCACCACCTGCTTAAAGATGATTCTTATTTAACAACTCCACCATCCAAAACAACGAACAATGGAAGCAGAAGATTAATAGGGGAAACTGCAAGTGCTCCACATAAAAAATACATTTACAAGCAAGATAAAAAACAAACAAAACTTCTAAGATTTTCCATAAAGCAGTTCACACAACCAACAAGAGGGGAAACTACCACATATTTCCAGTGATGTTCAAGGACCAAAAAACTTTCAAACATTAAAAAATTAAAAATGCATTACTAGGTTGTTCAGTCCCATAAGACTTTGCACAAGGTTACATGGCTAGTTGCTCAATGATCAGATTCGTTATAGATAAATATTACCATCTTCATTTTGATTCCACTATTCAAGCAGAGACTAGATAAGTTTCCTATCCTTTTAAGTTATGTAATAGACCAAAGAAATTGACCAACTGGAATTACTGCTATTGAGAGCGACCATGGCAAAAACCTGTTGAAACCGACTGACATAACCCTTTGCTTGATGTTAGTGAATAAAAGACCCATCGGCTAACAGACTACAATATTCATTACATACACATTCATTATGTAGTCAAATAGATACAGATTCATAATATAGTCATCAAAACAAACATAGTCGAATTCAAAACCATTCCCACAATCAGTCGAAAATGACACCAAAAAATAGAGTTAATTAAAATCAATACCTAGAAGTTCCAGATCTGCCATGGAGTAAGGCTATCTCAGCATCTTTCAGAACCTGCAAATTCAAAATGTCTTAATCAAGTATATAAAAAGAAAAATCAGGTAAGTAAATACAATAGCTCTGAAGGTTAATATCATAATCCCCTGTTTGTTGTAGAAGCCCTTTGCAAGGTTTGTGCTTTCTTGTGCTTCTTTGGATTAGGACGTATGGAAGTTCTCGTCGGGGAAATTTTAGATGGAAGCTAGTTGGAAATTAACAGCATCATATCAAGCAAATTGATTAGAGCATACAAAAGCTAGCTGGAAATAAAATTAACTATAAAGGGAAGATTAGGAGAAAAATCGGAAGAGACTCAAACAAATAAACCATTTGCCACTTCCAGTACCATAGCAATTTGACAACATATCAAAGTACAACCAATGCCAGTTCATTTGCTTTCTAAGAAACCCCCTTCTCTTTCTAGATTGTAAGTTCATCAATACATTATACATACTACTACCAGTACCAATTCATGCTTTATTTCCTAAACTAAATTACTTTACCAGTTCAACTTCCTTAAAGAATCATTGCCTACTGTACAAATACGAAAACCCACTCGTTGTACAATCAACCTGAATTGTACAAATGCGTTCATAGTGACAAGTCACAAATATGAACAATCAACCTGAATTGTACAATCAACGAGAAATATGAACAAATTTGAACAAAATGGAATAACAGCCTTCCAATTAATTATTGTGCCATGAAATAGCTGAATAACAGCTTTCCAAAGCCAAATATACCATTGGTTAATACATTAATTGGTACATATACAACTCAATACTTGTTAATTCATAAAAACAGCCAATCACCTTCCAGTATAAACCTATTCGAAGTGACAGCAGGTCACTTCCCATTCGAAGCAAAAATGGGTATGTTTGAATCTGAATCAGATCAAATCCCCTTTTGATTACCCAAAAGAGAAAAACGCTCAGTTCCCTTGTGTTTCAAACGAACCCTAACCCTAACCCTAACCCTAAAATTAATCACAAATTATTAACTAAATTAACCAATACAAGTTCTAAATTGTTACCATTTTACCTGGAACGAAGTGGAGAGGAAAGAATCCCATTATACAAGGGGAACTCGGGATGAGATGAGAGTTGAGGCCGACTGATTTGTAGATTCTGTGTGAAGGAGATGGATTTGCAGAGTTTGAGGATTTGTGAACTCGACTGAAGACTTGAGTTGAGACCCACCGATTCGCAGTGTGTGTGAAATTTGAAGGGGAAAGATTTGCAAATTCTGTTTCTGCGTGAGATGTGAACTCCGACTTGAGAATTGAGATAAGAGGCGAGAGAGACACAGAGAGGGAAACAGAAAAATTTGGCAAAAATAGAGAGAGAGAGAGAGAGAGAGAGAGAAAGAGAGAGAGAGAGAGAGCCTGGGGTTGAAGAGAGGCTCGGAATGGGAGAGCCAGAGAGAGAGGAGAGGCGGAGGAATTGAGGAGAGGCTGGGTTGAAAGGGGAAACAGAGAGGCAGAATGAAGGAATGAGGATAGAGAGGCGTGAAGATTGAAAAAAATGGTTTCTTATTTTGTTTAAAATATTATTTTAAACAAAGGGCACAAAAAATCTACTTTTACTTTAAATATATTAAATTATAGGACACAATTATATTTATGGTGTCATTGCAAATTAATAAAAAAAATTCCATTGCTGACATTAACGGCACAAAAGTCATGGTTCTGTGCCCAATAATGTGTTTGTGTCCACTTTTCTTGACATTGCGCACAAGTCATGGTGGCCATTACCAAATGAGCACTGTTCCACCTTATTGGTGTTTAAACAAACACAAACACCTCATTCGTGTCCCTAATTTTGTGCCCAAAGGCCATTTTTCTTGTAGTGTTATGCAATGCATAATTATCACCAAAACATTACCTTGCACACCAATTTCTTGAAGAGTATTCCGAATAAAACTCCATCGAAGCTTATCGTAAGCTTTTGCTAGATCAATTTTCAAAGCTAAGAAGCTTTTTTTTCCTTACGCTATCCGGAAGTGTGTAGGACTTGAGCAATCACTATATTATTGGTGATATGCGTCCCTGTTAAGAAACTCACTTGACAAGGACTAACAATCTTGGTTAAGATGGGCCTCAACCGGTCAACCAAAATTTTTGTCACCATCTTATAAATAGTATTGCAAGGACTGATAGGGCGAAATTGTGAAATAAGCCTCAGGCTGTCAACTTTAGGAATTAAGACCTGAACCTCAATTGTTTATCTAAATAATAACCACAATTACGCTTGCGCCACTTTAGACCGTAGTTCAAAATTGATCCAGTTGAGCACAAATCTTTGATAAATTTTTCAGACCCTTTACCGATATTATTCCAAACTTGACCCTTATTAATAATATATTAATAGTAAATATCCGACATATAAACTATAACATTTTCCAATCTCATCATTGGATTCAACTGAATGCCCTATTTACCTTGGCAATTCCATGCATTAGTTTCTGTTGATGCCAAAATTTGACACTTTCAAATACAAGACAAGTGGCTGGGCCAAACGGGCTTGGGATCTTTGAATCTTTGGTTGAAATAAGTTTGTTGGTTTTGGTGTTAGTTTCTTTTATCTCCCTCCTTTTTTTTTTCCTGGGTCTGGAAATCGTTTTCTTTTATCTGATTCTAATTTCTGAGACATGTCCTTCTTGTTGTTTACTATCTGCAGTATAGCTGCCCTTTGCTGCTGCTTCTTGGCACAGGAGCCGTCACCTTTTGTATACATATATAATTCTGGTTTTGTCATTGGATTTTGTTATTTCTCTGCAGTTGGTTTCTTAAGATTAGAATTCTATCAATTTTGTACATATATTGTATAACTTTTAACTCGTTGAAGTAGTTCGTGAAATTGTAATATTTATTAAGTTCATAAATTTTTAGAATGGTTATTTTTTTAATATATCATTTCAAAGTTAATCTCATTATGTGAGAGATTTTTTTACTGTACCAGAGCACCGTGGTATAATAACTTTACTAGTTTTATAAAAATGTATTCGTTGTAGCCCTATTTAACTGAAGAATTATAAAGAGAGAGGGTACAATAACGCAGAGAGAAATTTAATGAATTATGAGATGTGTCTGATCTCAATCCATTTTGTCATTATGTAAATTCTTTACCCTTTAGGTATTACAACAAAAATAAGACACTATCTCAAAGAAACTATAGAATCTCAACAATCACATTCCTAACTAAATTAGGACGGCAACACATAATACTTTCTCTAATTTTTACTAAATTGATATCATTTCATTCTATAATTGTCAATGTTTTAAAAAAAAAGCGCCCTGAGGCACGCCTAGGCGGCTTCGAAGGCGGGGCGTCGATGAAATCACCTCTGCCCAATGAGAGAAGGCGAAAACTCGCCTAGACGTGATCGAGGCTTGCCTAAGGCGGTCAATTAGGCATCGTTTTTGTGTAAGAGCTGCTGGAATTTGAAAATTTTCGGTTGAATATGGAAGTTACAGACGCAGCAATGCTGCTTGAAAAAGTTGAATAGCACGGCGTCGTTTGATGTGCTTTTCATTTGCTTACTTTTTATTTTTTTTAATATTATTTTTTTGGTTGATTCTTTTTCTCTTTAAAGTGACTTTCAGCCGTCCAGCATCCCAACTTCCAACTTCCAGCATCCCAACGCATATTCTTCCAACATATTTATAAAATTTAATATTATTTTTTAGATTTCTAAAGACTCATTTCTATAAAAATATGCTATAACTTTATATTCCTTAATAAGTAAGTGGCCAGCAAGAAAAATAAGTATTTATTTGTTTTTGTTTTTGTGTAATGCTATATTTTTTTTTTCTTTCTTAAAAATTTATTCTTGTTTTTTCTTCTACGACTTTTAAGTATTCCACCAAAATATTATATAATATATGTAATTATATATAGTTTATACTAAAAATCTTAAGTCTCGTGAGGCTTCGCCTCACCCTCAAAGCTTTCGCCTAGGCAGGCCTATCCGTAGAACGCCTCGTCTACGCCTTCGTCTTTTAATACATTGATAATTGTCATATTAATTTGAACTATTTTTCTTTATCAAATGATCCCAAGATCATTTCTAAATTAAAAAAAATATATTTTTTTTTTTTAAAAGGACTAACTGCGAGTTTTGTCACGGCAATCCACTATTTGAGAGACCAAAAAGACAACATTTCATCCTCCATTTTGAAGACTCGTTATTTTATATGAATTCAAAACAATAAAATCATGGTTATTTGTTACAGTTAATTTCCTCGAACATATAAATTGGGCAACAATGTGAAGGAGCAACGAGCAAGGATGTCTTCCTAAGGAAAGATGTTTTATTATGTTCTAAACACGAGTAATATTTCACGTAACAACAAAAATTTATTTTTAAGTTGTTTATTTTTTTTTTTTAACACCATCCCACCATCTATGTGATCCGATCACACAGAAAAGATCTCTCCTTTTTAAGGATGGGGAAGATATTATCCAAGTCAAAAGACATGGATGTGGATGACATGATATTTAGGGGAAAAGTGCACTTTGTCACGTTTATTTCCGCTGTAAATTGGGTCAGCTGCCAGTTGCGATCCTTCCAAAAAGGGTAATGCATGGAGGATGACAGTTGGAGAGCTATGCCTTCGCAAAGTGTCAATCTTTTTTTCAACCGACTCATTACCGACGGATGATGTAGTAGTGCTGAATATTGATGGCGCTGTTGGTTTATTCTAGTCATCTTCTACGATTGGATTAAGCAAAGACAATGAGTTACAACGTTTGTCCATGTTCAACATGAGCAGCATCATCCTCCACCAGGCAAGTCACCTGCCAATCCCAAATTAATTTTCCCCCCATTTGTTTGTTTGATTTAATTGATTTATTTGCCTGGTTTGTTTGGTTTAGTTGAAATAAATTATTAATTGTTTCAATTTTTAAAAATTCTTTGGTGGTGGTGGGACAATGGAATTTCAGGGTATCCGCTGGAGTATTCTCCGCCTAATGACTTTCCACCTCCACCGCCACGCCCGGGATTCCCAGATCCCTATCCTCCTGGTCCAGGACCTTTTCCGCCTCCCCATCATCATGAAAATGGATATCAGGGTTACTTCTATGAAGGCTACCAATCGCCACTTTCAGCTGCCCCGCCTCCTCTTCGCCGATACCACGAATACGATGGCTGCTCTTCCCTCCTTAATGGCCTGTGAGTCTTTTCATCCATATCTTTGGTTTTATGGCGCCCAATTTACTTTCTACTAATCACGCATCAAATTGGTTACATCTTTTGTGCTTCAACTGCATAAATTAGTGTTCTCTCGCATATCTATCACTCCGATTGATTTTTAGTTGTGAAATTTCTTTGGTGCCCCTTAACAAAAGTAAACCGTATTTTTCTCTAAAATAATATTGAGTTTGAGTTTTTCTAGCGTTGATCATTGGATTATTTCAACCGAATGCCTTGTTGCCCTTGAGAATTTGATGCATTACTTTGAATGATTGAAATAAAAGTATTGGTTTTCTTTTATGATTGATGTCGTCCCCTCTTGTTGTTTACTATTTTTTGCAGTTGTGCGGCACTTTGTGTGTGTGTGTAATTGTGCTTCTGAAGCCAAACATGAAACACCTGCAGCTTCTCTGTATGATTAGATTCAGTTTCACTCCAATTCCATGAATTTCTATGTTAAGCTTTTTGTTGTTAAACGTTCAACCTCAATAATATTCCAAGAAGTACATTCAGTTATTGCTTAACATTTTTTTTGTATATTGGTAAGGAATTGTTAATTGAACTTGGAGGGTATTTAAATTGGGGGAAAAGGAAAGGCACTGCAAACTCCCACAGCCCCAGAGAGTAGCTGACGGACTAAACAATGACAACATACTTGAGAAGCTTTTTTTTTTTTTTGGGAAACTACATACTTGAGAAGTTTGTGCATCTTCTATGCTTGTTGGAAAGCCCTTCAAGTTAGCCCAAGCGACAAGGGAGATGGACAAATGTGGAAGATTAAAATAAGTTTTAGGATTTGATTCCATTCATGACTTGTTTACTTATCTTTTATGAGAACGATATCAGAATGATTCGAGAATAATTGGTTGGGTTTTTTTAGTCAAAATAGTTTCTAAGATTGATATGACTTCTCACTATGGTTTTTGAGATCTATAATCGATAGAAATGGTTGCCTAGTTTGGTCTGTCGTCAATCATTTTGATTATTCCATGAAAAAATTTCATTAAATAAGGATAAAATACAAATAATTAAACATTCATTTTCTATCAAATTATTTCGCACATTGTTTATCAAATTGAGTGTTTTTGTCATTTTGGTCCTTATTTAACCGACATTTTTCACAGAATGACCACATCTCTTGAGTTTCTAATCTCAAGAATCAAAGTGAATAGTTATACCAATTACAGAGATCATTTTAGTTTAAAACGCCTAATTCGTTGGTCAAGCATGGAATAAACAATCCTTTTAAATTAGTAAGACATATGACTGAAACTTTGCATGTCCATTCGCTTGGGACGGACGATCAAGGAGAATTAGGTCAGACTGGTTAGCATATGAGCAGTTTGGGTTTAGGCACCATTAAAGTGTGGCGGGGTTTTTTGCCATTCTTGCCGGTCTGGATTTTAATGGTGTGGCTATAGCAATGGAATGGTAAACAAGTTTTGAAGGTATGGCAGTAAAAGCTTGGGTTGTGCCATGTGTGGCTGAATTAGGAAAGGGAATGGTTCGATTAGTAATTTGGTTAAACACGTGTCCGCTTAAACCTTCTTTCTACGCGTTAGACAAGAATAATGTTAGGACATCAATTAAATTTGCAGATCAAATGATATGTCACTAATGAAAAATAAGTACGTTAATCAACTTTTAAATAACAATCCAATCATCAATTTACTGGTGAGGACATATCTTGTGCTCATAATTTGTAGTCTAGAATGTATAATAGCTACTTTAAGCTTCCCTCCAACAAGCTGTGGACGGCCTAAATTAAACAAACTGCCTGCATAATACTAATGATTTAATAAATAAAAAATGAAAAAAAAATCGTAATTATTAAATGATACTATGGAAGCCAAACCCCGCACATCAGTGCAATGAAAAATTATTATTGGGACTTAAAAAAATTATTATTTTAGAGGTTATTATCGTCGAAAAATGAATAATTTATGAATTTATTGATAAATAGATGCTTGTTAATTTATAAAAAATATTATGATTTGTTCATTTTTGTGTTTTTTTTTTCTGATAAAGATACATGTATATTGTAGGGTTTATAAACTTTTAAAATAATTTAAGAACAAGATAACGTCTCATTTGAAAGGAATAAAGAAATCCGCTTTGAGTGATGAGATAAAGAGAGCATTGTGCGAGTATAAAAATGAGGATCTCTCTTTTGCTTAAAAGATGTGCAAACAATTGGTTCAACAAAAGTATTAGTTCATTTCTGTCAACCAATCAACATTATCAAACACTTAGTATTTGTCGGAAGAGATGAAAAATAGCACTGTTAAGAGGCATAAACCAGCGAAATATTCCAGAGTAAGAAAAAGTATTGTATGAGTAGTTTCTCTAATTTCACCTTTATGACCAACACTTTAATCTCTAATAATCCATTGTCTTTTGATAAAACTAAAAATTGAAAATGAAATTACGAAACTAATTGAGAAAATTTTGTGTGGAGAACTGCATGAGTTTCGCCCTTTTGACCTCAAAAGTTATTTTTCATTTTTCATTTTTTTGAAAAATAGAAATTCAGATAATTATCTCATATGATACATAGGGTATTACTTAACCTATAAGCGTCACAATGGCTAATAAGGTAATATTTTCAACCACTGTGTGACAATTCATCATTTGAGCTTTTCCATTTTTGGTGCGAAATTCCTTTGTAGAAATGCTTTTTCCTTTTTCGTATTTATTTTTAAAATTCAATAAATCTGAAAAGGAAAATATAAAGCAGCAAAATTACAAATGAAAACCCAGAATCGATGATAACTATGCCGAAAAACGTGGCGTGCAAGTAACGGCCTCCTTTAAATTCGGCATGTCGGGTCTCTTCCGTTGTACACCGCACACTCACCTCAGTGACTCGGTCGATCGGCGATTTTTCACAGAGCTCGCAGCCATGGCTCCTCCGACTCTTCTCGGCCCTCCAGAATTCAGCAAACCCGCACAGACCATCCCACCGTCTCAACCCGAACCCAAATGCGAGCCCAAACCCCCAACAGGCGAACCCTTCGTCGATCTGATGGTCTCCAGTTTCAACAACATATCGATGGAAAAGAAGCCCCCGATGGGCCTGACGGAGAACAACTCCGCCACCTACCTCTCCACCGGCAACCCCTGCCTCGATCTCTTTTTCCACGTGGTGCCGGAAACCCCCGCCGATTACCTGAACGAGCAGCTCCCGCAGGCCTGGGCCCATAACGCGCTGACCACGCTCAAGTTGATTTGCAACCTCCGAGGCGTGCGCGGGACGGGGAAGTCCGACAAGGAGAACTTCCACACGGCGGCGTTTTGGCTTCACGAGCACCACCCCAAAACCCTCGCGTGCAATCTCCAAACGTTTGCGGAGTTCGGGTATTTCAAGGACCTCCCGGAGATTCTCTACCGGCTTCTGGAAGGTGAGGACGTGCGGAGGAACCAGAGGGAGGAGTGGAAGAACCGAAAATCTGGCGGCGGCAAGAAGAGGTGGAATTCGGGTCGGGATCTCGGACCCGAACAACCGATCCCGTTCAAAAAAATCGGGGCGAAAATGGAGAAGAAGGCCGGCAAAAAGAAGGAGATGACGCAAGAAGAAAAGGAAGCGAAGGAAGCGAAGGCGAGGGAGTGGGAAAAGTCGGAAAAGGAAAAGGCGAGCAGGCTGAGGAAGGAGAAGAAGATCGCCATGGCCAAGAAGGCGGTGGCCCGGTACGAGCACGATGCGGATTTCCGGTTCCTGCATGAGCGGGTTTCGGATATCTTTGCCGAGTTCTTGAAGGCCGATATGGAGAATTTGAAGTCGAATCAGAGCAACAAGATCAGCCTCGCGGCAAAGTGGTGCCCTTCGATCGACTCCTCGTTCGATCAGGCCACTCTGATCTGCGAGACCATCGCGAGGAAGGTGTTCCCGCGCGAATCGTACAAGGAATACGACGGCGTTGAAGAAGCCCATTACGCGTACAAAGTGAGGGACCGCCTGAGGAAGGAAGTGCTGGTGCCGCTGAGGAAGGTTCTTGAGCTGCCAGAGGTGTACATTGGGGTCAACCAGTGGGGTTCGATTCCGTACAACAGGGTGGCTTCCGTGGCGATGAAGAATTACAAGGAGTTCTTCTTGAAGCACGACGAGGAGAGGTTCAAAAAGTACTTGGAGGACGTGAAGGCGGGCAAGGCGAAGATTGCTGCCGGAGCTCTGCTGCCCCATGAGATTATCGGGTCTCTGGAGGACGGCGATGTTGGGCAGGTAGCGGAGCTTCAGTGGAAGAGGATGGTGGAGGATATGTTGAAGTTGGGGAAGATGAAGAACTGCTTGGCTGTGTGTGACGTGTCAATGAGCATGTCAGGGACTCCAATGGAGGTGTCGGTGGCGTTGGGGCTGCTGGTGTCTGAGCTGAGTGAAGACCCGTGGAAAGGGCTGGTGATCACTTTCAGTGAGAATCCTCAGCTGCATTTGGTGAAAGGGGACGATCTGATGACCAAATGCCAGTTTGTGAGGAGGATGGATTGGGGTGGGAACACTGATTTCCAGAAGGTGTTTGATTTGCTGCTGAAAGTTGCGGTGAAAGGGAATTTGAAACCGGAGAATATGATCAAGAGGATTTTTGTGTTTAGTGACATGGAGTTTGATCAGGCTTCGGCCAACTGCTGGGAGACGGATTATGAGGTGATACAAAACAAATATAGGAAGAGCGGGTATGGGGATGCGATCCCGCAGCTGGTGTTTTGGAATCTGAGGTACTCGATGTCTACACCGGTGCCTGGGAATCAGCCTGGGGTGGCTCTGCTGAGTGGCTTCTCTAAGAATCTGCTGAAGCTGTTCATGGACAATGATGGGGACATTCAACCGGATGTTTTCATGGAATTAGCCATCTCGGGAGAAGAGTATCAGAAGCTAGTTGTGCACGATTGAGTGATCAAATGACGACGAGTTGAGTTTTGCATGTTAATAAGAACAAGTGAGAACATAATGTGATGCAGTGCAGGTAGCGTCTGTTTTGTTGCAGAGTTTTATACCTAGGATAAAAGGTGAAATGAAAAATGAAATCATATGTTTTTGGTAAAGTTATATATCGGGTTCTATGTTCATTTCTGCAATTTAGAAGATGTTACAGTCACTGTCTAGGTTGCACAAACACTCCAAAACCCCCAAGTGTCGGACACGGTCAATGGTTTGAACACGGTCAAGACACGGTTTGGACACAATAACCAAAGAGAAACAGTAACCTTAGCCAGCATCTATTTTCAACTTACGCAATTCAAAAGAGGGTCTGACTGAAATTATGAGATTGCTTTTATGGAATCATGTGTCTGTCGAGAAGAATATGAAAAGCTTGTGCATGATTGATTGGTGAACTGATGATGAGTTGAGCTGGTTGTGCATGAACTGATGACGTGAAAATAAGATCATATGTTTTCGGCGGATGTTTCTCTTCGCTGAAGTTGGGTCTGTTTCTGGTTAATACTGTTCTTCTCGAGTTCCATGAAAACTACGAATGCGATTTATACTATGTTACGAGATTCCTTGGAAATTCTGCAGTGTTCTTTATCAATTCTGTTGTAGCTAGAAGAAGCTACAAAAATTTAAATCTTCGCCGTCCAATTCTTTGAACTTAAGAAGTAAAGGATTGGGTGTTGGGACAGTATTCCGGAGTATTGAATACTCTGCCACTTAGTATTGTGGATACTTCGCAAAGGATGCTCTCGCCCAAAATGGAAAGTAAAAAGCACGCATTTTCCTGTTTCTGTCTCTTTGGGCCATAGGCTGAGGCTATTCCCAAACAGTACAAAACTTGAAGCTTGGTGCCTCAATCCATACCACACGTTCTTGCCTTGGCCCTCTTCACGGGCTCAGCCCAGGTTCTGATCAGTGCACCCATTTTCAAATCAGCCCATAACCTAAGCACTTGTGACCGTTTGATTTATTTTGTTTCCATAACAAGTTGACACGATCATTAACGGATTGGGTCAATGTTTATTTACAAAGCACTTGTGACCGTTTGATTTATTATACATACATAAGTTGTTTTGGTATCATAAGAATCCTCGTACTCAACATTATTTGGTTAGATTCTTTATGCTTTGGAGTTTTGTTGTCGATATTGTGAGTTAGTTTGGATCAAATAATTTTACATGTTTTTACCACGTTAAAACGTTGTCATCATGTTTATTAGTTTGCAATTCTTTAGGAATGGAATGGACACAATTATTATTGCCCCCGTACATAAAGGGGTGTGCTATCTACGCACTTTTTTACTTCTCACACACCCCTTGTTAACTTATGTCCTTTTGATTTTCTTCAATTCATTTAATTCGACGGTTGAAAATTGAAAGGAGTGTGTGAGAAGTAAAAAGAGGTGTGTGAACAACTAGCTCATTCCGTGGGCTAAACTTAGTGGGTTAGCTAGCTCACCCTAATATCAAATTAAATGTGACCTACACACTCCTAAACTGCAATCAAAACCTTTCCTAGTGTTTAGATACATAAATTAATTGTTACAATCATATTGCCAATCAAATCCGTTTTAAATTGGCGAGTGAATACTGAGACTTCACCAGAAAACGTTTATTCGACTAGTTCTCTTCTTCCATTGCAAAAAAAAAAAAAAAAAAAAAAACCCAGAAACTTTTCTCATTCCTGTTGCCAACCCCAAACCCATGGCAAGTTTTGGGGTCGGAGACAACCCTTTTTCCTTTTTTTTTTTCTCCTTCATGCCTTATCCCGCGGCTCCCCCTTTAACATCTTCTCACCTACTGTTTTGGAGCAACCCTCCATAGTTTAATGGAGCTCTATCCCGAACCCTCCTCTAAGCTGTCTTTCGAGTTTAGGTGCGTGTGATTTGCGGTGGTATTACGGTTGTGGTGGGTCCAAGCCACCTTCTCGGCTTAGTTGTAGTTTGTGTTGCTAGAGGTTGTGCGGTCTCATTTTCACGATGACTTTGTGTGTTCTTTGGTCTTGAATCTATCAATGATGATTTATTGTGACAGATTTGTACCATTAGTTCTTGTGTATTGTGTTTAGGGTGTCCATTGTTTGTTGTGCTTTACTCTATCCAGATCAAGGATTTGGCACCCTTTTTGTAATCATGTTTCAACTTTTAACAAAATATCACTATCGCTTCGTATAAAAAAATGATAGAGAGTAGATATTATACATTGAGATGGATCGAACACGTTAAAATTGCAGCGGTTGTTATAAGAAAAGGTCTGATCATCTGCCAAATACAAGACATTGCCACTACGAGTTGTTGGCTCTGTTGCGTGATCGACCAGTGAAATATAAAAAGTAATGAAAGGTGGCCCCTTTCCACACTTGAAACCTCTCACCATAAACTTCATGGTGGGATCACCATGCCGTTACCGCAGTCACGTTGTTTTAATGTTCCGTATTGGAACACATTCTTCTTTTGATATTACTACTTGTCCTCACTGTCAGTCTAATTCTGGTGGATGTGTTCTAACAGGGACCAATATCTTAATCGAAATTGTTCATTTTTAAGGCTATTTTTTTTTTTTCAAAATTGTTCATGAGTTGATATAATTTCTTATTTTGATCCATAGGATTTAAAATCGATAGAAATGATCTCTAAGATTGTCCATCGTCAATCATTTTAGTCATTCTATGAAAAATCTCATTAAATTGAGGGTATTTTGTCAAATCAACTTCTCCCCTTGAACTGGTGGTTTTTTTAATTTAATGAAGATTTGTCACAGAAGAACCAGAGTGATTGACAGTGGACAGTCCTTTTTTTTTTTTTTTTTTTTTTTTTTAACAAACGATATTATCTACATTAAAGGGGAGGGAGTAGGCTAAGCCTCACAATGAGCTAGCAATAATGTGGTTCAAATTTACCTTTAGCGAGAATTGAACCTAAGACCTCTCACTTACGAGTGAAGTGTGAAGAGGAATACCACTGGACCATAGTACTAAGTGGCGACGGTGGACAATCTTAAAGGATCACTTCTATCGATTTTAAACCTCATGGACCAAAGTGAAGAATTATGACAATTTCAATGACTATTTTGACCAAAAAAAAAAAACCTTGTTTTAATCGCATTTTTTTAAAGATAGAAATGAGTACACGCTCTCTTGCATCCAAATTCGAATTATCTTCTATATAGATTAGAATAGTTTAAATTCATAGTGATGGTGATGATCATAACAGTACCAAGATCCTTGATTTGTTCCTTATATTTGAAGTATAAATGAACTCTAGTTTGATTGATTTTTTTAACAATGATTTTTTTATCAAACGATGGATTGTAGCAATGATGTTAAAAAAAATTTAAAAAAAATATTTTTGCTTCTAATATTTTCACTAAGTTAAAGTACATTGTTCACAACATAACGAGCAAGTAAGCACATTCATAAAATAAGGCAAATAATGAACACACTTTATTTCCTCTAACACCATTTGTTAATTCCGTTTAATTTATCAAATCTGAATACGATAAATTAAAAATGTTAAGGCGTGTGAACATATATTCCATAAAATAATTGCGCGAATTGTTGTTTTTCTTTAATTTCTAGAAAAATAAAATTACAAAAAGAAGAATTAATTAGTCAAAATCAAATATCTCAAAACGACTTAAACACAATGACATGGAAAAAATGTTTATGTTGCCACCTACAAACGCGGATCCTCGCTGTAAGGATTCAGGAGATCTGTCAAACTTTTTTGTTCATCATATATTGTGCGGTCAAAGTTATTTTAAATATTTTTATTTAAAATTAAATACAAATAATATTTGACATAAACTAACCGCATAATATATAATGAATGAATATAATTCACGAATTCTGGAGATCTTTACCTAAAGAACTCGAAGAGGATCCTGTTGGCCACCTACATTGAGGAATCACAATCAAAAGGAAAATTCTCGACGGTGGACGACAAGGCCGACGCGACGACTCTTGCCGTCACGCCACCAAATTAAAAGAACGTGGCCTACAAAGTTGAACACGTGGCTACAGCCTACAGAGGATTCCCGGGGATTTTAGTCACGTGATTGTTGAACTTTGATCGTTGGCGACAGGCGACAGGCTGCCCACCGCCCGCACAATATCCTGATTCCTACCCCCGATTTCCCATACAATCCTTTCTTTCACCAACTTTGACCTGAAAATTCAGCATCGCATTTTATTTTATTTACTTTTTTAATCCTGAAACTTCCTGTTATTTTCAAATCGACAATGATATCAGAGTTCAAAAGTAATAAACCTTTCACGTCAACAAAAATAAGTTATGACTATAGAATTACCTAATATTTTGCACAGCCATTTGGAGAAAGCACGAAACAGTTTGTTGGCCACCCATAAAGTCAAATTTCTTATTAGTACTCGCTCAAGATTGTTGATCGACCAAATTTCGATTTGTACATGTGGCTTGGGAGATCACTGTCTTGCTGGCTAAGTATCTTAGACGATCGCCAAATGGTGTCCTAAAAATTATTCCTATCACCGTATGTCCTTAGGTTTAAGGACTTGGTGGATTCTGATGGAACGAAGATCCAGTCTGTATGGTAAAGGACTTCTCGGAGCGTCAAAAAATTTCCTCACAATTGAGGACCATGTAGGGTCTAAAAGGACTGAAACCAAGATTGTTTTTTGACTGGAATGGTCTCACAATGCAAAGTTGCACAGTATACGTCTCTTATACGCGCAAATAACTCACAGTCGTCAAACAGCCGTTGACTTAACGTTAGGCTCGGATCCCACAATCATTTGTTTTTTGTTTCAAATCAACAGTACAAATAACCGCACTGTTTAGATCAAAGATTGTTATGTTGACAATGATTTTTTTTTAATCTTTTAGTCCCCAAATTAAGGATTATACTATAAGAACACTCCATTAAAGCAAATATTCTTATATTGACTGGATATTCCTTCGAAGCCCCTAAAAAGGTCTCCAAGGGTGCCTCAACAAAAGCATAAACGTGACATACCTATTTTGTTGTTGAGGTTGTCACTAATAATGGTGACTATGTGGATGATACCTATTATTGAGGCACAATGTTACCAAATGCTGCTAGAAATGCGTACTTATTTGACTGTACAAAATTAAGTTGTGAGAAATGCCTTTTTATATAAGTATCTTTTACTCCATATAAAAAAGGTCTTCCCAGTATTATAGTGTAAATGTGAAGCTATCATCAGCTTTAGACCATCTTTAACCTTTGGGTTAAAACTTAACAATTTTAACCAAAAAAATTTAGGTTTTAACCCCGAAATTATTAAAGAATGAGTTTAGAATAATTTTTTTCTTAAAGTAACTTTAAAAAAAAAATTATGTAGACTATCCTAATTTAATTTTATGAACGTTTTAACCTAAAAATATTTAGATTCTGACAAATATTGAAAATCATTAAACCGGCACCATAAAACTTGTGGAACAGTACGAAAGAATATGAAACATGTAAAATAAATTTTTTTTAATTACTTTAGTTGTTGGATTTAAATTTGGACTGTTAGATATTTTTTTTACCGTTGGATTTGAACAAATTAGATTTTAGCCTTTAGATTAAATGAATTTATAAATATAAAATAAAAAAAAATACGCATATATAATGGGCTAACCCCACTAATTAACCCAAGGGGAATCTTGGGCTAAATTTGTGCCAAAAATAAGTTTAGGGTTTTAAGTCATATTTGCCCCACAACCATCTCCAACCCTTGGGGATAAAGCTTAAAAATTTAAGCCAAAAAATTTTAAGCCATAAGCCAGAAACTGTTTTTCTCCTCCAACCCTTGTGGCTTAAAATTTTAGCCCGTGATGATAAAATAATGATTTTAGCCTAACTTTATGTTTTCGGTAATTTTTTTTAAAATAAAGTTTATGTAGATTATCTTAATTTATTTTTATGAACATTTTAATCTAAAAATATTTAAATTCCGATAAGTAATTAAAAACCATACAAATACATAGGTATTTATAAAGTTTTAAGTTAAATTTGATTTAAATTATTTTAGACGTTATATTTAATTTTGGGCCATCAAATCTTTTTTTTTACTATTAGATTTGATTTTATTTGATCATAGCCGTTAGATTATAAGTAAAAGAACAAAAAAAATGTTTGAAATATGACAGTTTGGTGGGTCCAGAATAATTTAAGTCAGACTTAAACCATGAGAGAATCTAGCCCATAGATATATTTTCTCCCCAGGGCTTATTTTAGCCCATGGTTGGAGATGGTTTGGGGGTTTTAAAAGCTTATATTTTAAGCTTTATCCTATAAGTTGGAGATGGTCTAAGGATTGGAGCAAGTTGGATTAAGTTTAGAACCTGAAATTTGAGTTTTACTCCAAAAGTTAGAGTAAGTCTTAACTATATTTTTTTTCCTGTTTATATTCCAATAGGGAGGAGGAAATGAGTTGTAAATATAACAATTGGAAAGAGTTGCTAAAGGAATGTAAAGCATTAGCATCTTGGAGTGGGGACTCCGCCATTTGAGAAAAAGAAACTCTTTGTATCACCATTTCTCTATATTAAGGTGAATGTAGCTTCTTCTATTTGCATGCAATGCATAATTAATTACTTTTCATCATAAATGAAAAGTCTTGTACGAAGCACTTCAAGTGTTTTTGAAACTCAACAATATTTTTTCTAAAAATGTTTTAAGTTATTTTAAAATTATTTTCAAACGAGCTCTTAACCTAATCTTAGTAATACCTGTTAAAAAATAATTAAAAATAGAAAAAGAGGCCATTCCAAAGCATAAAAAAAATTAATAATAATAATATTAAGGCTTTGGAAAAGTCATATTGCTGAAACCTGAAGGCATCCAGAAAAGCAGAGAGAGCACGAGTCTATCAACTACCAAGTCTTAATACCTTGTGGGCTAATTCATTGGCAAAATATTGAAGCATTCCAATAAATAAATTGACCACGGTTTAATCCAAAACACACGGGTCAGGGCACTGACCGAGGGTTCTTCCAAAATGTTTCCAGAATGGTTACAAATGCTTTGCATTGTTGCATTATAAAAGCACTTTTAGAAAGCACTTAAGTTTGTAATAAAAATTTCAACGTGTCTATAATGAAAGCAATCATTAGTGAACTCTAACATGCAACGACAACATTAAAACAACAGTATTTCAAACTTATCACGTATTATCATATATTTTAGTTTTCTCATGAAACATTTCATAATTAATTCAAAATCCGTCATCTCATCTCAATTTCACGGAAGTTTTTCTCATGACAACACGCGTTGCCCTACTCCATGCAGCATACAAGTGATGACGACCTACACCAGAAAACAATTATCAATTTGTGAAATGACCACTTGGACCTCCTTTACGAAGACGACTAGTATAGCAGCAGGAAAGTCCAATTCATTTCATATTTTAATATTTGCATTTGCCATAACAAAAACAATGTGACAGTGTATTAGTTGGACCAGTTCTCTCTCTCTCTCTCTCTCTCTCTCTCTCTCTCTTGCTTTTTTTTTATTGTTTGCACCTCGTGGAAGACGTGCGCTCATAAAGCATTCCAGTGCAGCTTAACTCACATTACATGAATCCCGTGCCCTTTAAAGTTGCTCCTCTCTCTCCCGCCCTTGCCATTTAATAAGTCGGTCATCCAATCCAAACCTCCCCAACCCTTACATTCTTCCAGATTCCAAATTCCAAACCAAACTCTTTCAACCAATTCAACAAACACCGTCTAAACATGTCCAGAGCCACTGTCGAGCTCGACTTCTTCGGCATGGACCAGCACCACCGGGAGGCCCCCTCCTACTCCTCCAAATCCCAATTCCAGAAATTCCTCCACCGACCCAGAAGCTTCCGAGGCATTCACACCGCCATGTCCAAGATCAACCCCGAGGCCTTCAAGTCCGTCATCACTTCCGGCAATGCCAGTCCCAGCATTCCAAATCCGAGGAAATCGTTTTCGGTGCCGTCGAGCCCCAAGGTGGAGCAAGTCCTGTTTCCCCGTTTGCCACTCTACGCTCCCACCGCCACTTCCGTTTCCTCTGTCGCGTCTGCAACTTCCGAGAGCCTCCAGGAAACAACGCCGATGACGATTTTCTACAACGGCACCGTCTCTGTTTTCAATGTCCCTCGCGACAAGGTTTGTTCTTCTTCTTCCCCATCTTACTTAATTAACAAAATTTTTTTAATGAGTTGGTAGTTAGTTTCTAATTAGGATTTATTGATGATTGGGTTTTGTTGTGCAGGCGGATAGCATATTGAAACTTGCTTTGGAAGGAAACTCCCGCAAAGCTGCAGAAGCAGCGTTAGCCGTCGATCCAAAACTTGCTCTTCATCCAAGTGAGCAGCAGCAGCAACTTGTGGATCCTCTTAGCGAATGTTAGTCTTTACTTTCCCTAATAATATTTGATAGTTCCTCTGTGAGAAATTTTCTGTTAAAGAGAGGTAAAGTAAGTTGATATATTATATAGGATAATGTTTGTGTTTCTCCCCCACTTAGTACTATAGTCTAGAGGTTTTAGGTTCGGTTCTCGTCAAAAATGAATTTGAATCACAATATTGTTAGCCCATTGTGAGTTTAAGCCCACCCCTCCCCTTAGTGTAGATAATATCGATTGTTCAAAAAAAAAAAAAAAAAATCATCATTGAAAGTGTTTATACTCTTGATCATCATCTAAACATCATATTTGTACAAAAATCATTCGATTTAAATATCATTTAGAAATTCATATGCAGCAAACAAATAAATGGTTCATAATGAGAAAACTAATTGTTATCAAAATCGTGATACGCACGAATGGTTAAACTATTTTCAAATTAAATGGTTTTTTTTTTTTTTTTTTTTTGTAGAAATGATCTTTTGTTGATGATAAAAAGTATGAACAGTTCTTATTATAAAATTCTTATAGTTAAACTACGTTAATCATAAATCGGAGAACAAGTAGGTTCTCATGAGTAGAACACAAGTATTATCCTATTATATTATATATAGTAGTATTACTAGTGATATCCTGCAATTTTAATGCTCAAACACTAACAAGTTAGCATTTTAAGTCACACTGTCCTCACGTATTTTTATTTTTATAAATTGTGCAGATCTACCAATTACTCGTTCTAAGTCATTGCAGAGGTTTCTCGAGAAACGCAAAGAGAGGTAAATTGACGCATGAATTTCTTGTTTTGTATGTTATTTCATGTTTCATCCGAAAATTTTGCTTTGCTCAATCTAAAAATAAGAGTATAAAAATCACTTCTGATAAACTTAAATAACAAGAAGGTTTTGATGATAAAAGAATTTTTCTTCAATGTTATGTAATATTGAATGCTACCCGAATTGTATTCGAAATGAATGGCTGATATTTAGTGTTATTCTTCTTCACTTGTAAGTGAGATATCTTAGGTTCCTCTTCACTTATAAGTGAGAGGTCTCAGGTTCGAATCTCGTGGATGACGAATTCGTTACCAAATTAGGTTGCCCATTGTGTGGTTTCGCCAAACTCTTCATTCCCTTAGTGTAAAAATATCTATGTACTAAAAAAATAGTTATAAAAATAAAATGTAATAGCTAAAACACACGCTACTTTGGATGATATGTAGTATTGAACCCATAATTGAAAAACAATAATAAAAACTAGTTTTAAACTTTGAATCATTATGATTCTGTCTTGTCCTTATCATAAACGCACATAAATCATGTGACACTTAAATAATTTTAATTGTGCACCATACTTAGTCCATGAATAATCAAGTGTGATAAATAAATAGTAAACGTGAAAATAATAACGCGTTTTTTGTTTTGAATATGATATACAGGTTGAATGCGGGTTCTCCTTATGCTGACCAAACCTAATTAACGCGTTTAGACAACCAGCACATGACAAAAGTAGAAGAAGAAGGAGAGGAGACTGTCAGAGAAGACTGATTCCAACCTCCTAGTCTAAGAAAGAAAAAGCACTTATTTTAGTAGAAAACGAAAGATGAGAGCGTATATTGTTTCCTTGTGAAGGATGCAAAAGCACTTGTCGTAAAGTCTCTTTGCACGTTTTAGTGATGGCCCTTGGCTATTTGGGGCATTCATATCTATGCCTGCTTCCTGAAACTTTCATGTGGTCTTTCAAAGTGGAATATTTTTGAGACCATTCTTTTATTTGTAAGCTTTTTTATATTGCTATTATTTAATATACTTATTATTGTTATTAGTCACATATTGTTGAATACTCTATATTTTTTTTTTTTAGTAAATTGTCATTAGCATTTTAAAAATTTTATTCAGCACTCTAAATATTTTATAATTAGAAAAAAAATATGTAGAATAAAAGTTTTGAAATACTGATAACAGTTCCGTTTTTTTATTTGCTATTTTAAAATGGTTTGAATTGAATTTGGCGGAACCGTGTCTCCTGCTTTAGTATCTACTTTGGTTTCCATTGGAATAATACATCTTGTTTGTATTGTGACTTGTACTATAAAGTAATAGAAATCTGAATTCAAATTTTTAAAACGTGTTTGGCTGACGGTGGACCTTACTTTTCACGCACGGCTACCAAAATATGACCAAACTCACCATTATTCATTTGAGAAATAATAAAGGAAATTATCTCAAAGTGAAAATTTTTTTGGATTCTCTATCATTTTATGTTTTGATACAATATTTTATAATATTTATACGAGAATTAATATAAACAATGAGGTAACAATGAGTTCATAAACAATCTCACTTTAAGAGAATCTCCTTACTATTTATCTATTCCTTTTTTTTTTTTTTTTTTTTACCAGAAACCATAGATGGTATTTCATTGGTCTTAGAAACAAATACAAATACAAAAAACTGTTAATTGGGTACAATGTTCTGATGACCATAATTGATGTGGAGTGAAATAGTCTAGACATACAAATTAGAGTAACCTCCTACATGGCTACCATAAACACGAACCTATGAATACAAACATACAAGCCGTCACCTGTGCAAACATGTCACTAAAACGATAGACGCAACAATAATATTCCTGCAACACACTATTCATTACTAAATTACGAGGCAACATAAAATCATTATACAAAAGCGAGACCATGTAGAATTATTATTGAAAAACGAAACAACATAACTCAACCGCTCAATAAACTCACAGATCGGCCCGGCTCGTCTCTGTGGATGAACAAAGAGGCCACCAACTCACCATTATTCCTTACCTACAATAAAAAGTATAAAAATTTGTACTTGGCTTTGGCACTTCTTCTGGTTGAGACCTGCATTGCCAAATTTATTAAACAGTATTTGAATTAGGTGAAGAGCATTTAAATTACTTTTGACTGTTGACTTTCCCCATTTTTTGCAAAATAATTTTTCATACGTTTACTAGTTGTGGAATAAATAAGGGAAAACATAATTTACATTTTAAACTCTGGAATCCAATATTGGGTGGTCCCAATATAAATGCTCCAAAAAATATTGGACGAAATCAGTGTTATAAAAATCGGCCTAAGAGCTAGGCGGTGAAGATCCGTCCTAATTTAGGGCAAATAGTTTCAAAAAATTGGTCTGGAGCTAGGTTGTCCTAGGCGGTCCTAGGCGGCACCTAGGTGGTCCTAAACGGATTTGGTTTTTTTATTTTTATTAATTGTGTGTGTTTTTTATTTTATTTTTAGTTTCATGGTGGTATACTTGTGGAAATGGTGTACCTAATTTGCAAATGATGGATTGACTACAAGTTCATCCAATTGTGAAATGAATTGGAGAACTTTTGAGAGGATACTTACAAAACAAAGAAATAAACTAGATACAACAACGTTAAATAGTTTAGTCTATGTCCAATCCAATGCAAGGATCATGAACAAGAAGAATTTAATTTATCATCCAAGAATATTCCTCATTATGATTATATGCTTACTATTTTTTTAATATTGAACTTGTTGGATGGATGTAATTTGTGTATTTTTCTACTTCTATTTTTGCATTTTGTCATTCTTTTATTATCCATACAAGTATAGTTTTTTTTTTTTAAGTGTAAATAGACACTTATTTACAAGATATATAATAAATTTACATAAATCCATCTGGGGCCGCCTAGGTGCTAGGCCCCTGCCCACCACCCGATTAGCGCCTAACGTTTTTTTAGAACATTGGACGAAATATAACTTTGAAAAATTAAATGATAAATTACAATTTTTCATTCATAATATGTGTACAAACAACATTACAAGCTATAAAGACTAAATTTGTCTATGACGAGGTTTTATATTCTAATGATTTTCGCTTGTAATATCGTTTCATACTCCTAATTTCTACGCATATCAACATTACAATATAAATGAACTAACCAACACATGATCCAAACAATATAAAAAAATCATAACAAATTAACAATAACTATAATTTAATATTCTCCGTGATTAATTTAGACTAAAATGAAAAATTTACTTAAATTTAAAAATGAAGAGATTAAATGGTGGTGGAGAAAAGACAGCTGACTGGTTGTCCGTGGACCTGTTTGTGGAGGAAGGGTATGGAATCGGGGAATAGGATATCCAATTAGGGTTGTTAGTATTGGAATTGGAAAAGTCAAATCTCTTTGAAAGTTTGAATCTTTTTTAATTTTTTTTAATAAAAAATGGTAAAAACTATATATCAAAGAATGGGCTTTAGTATAGGCTCAAAGGAGGGTGTCCCTTCAAACCATTTAACCGAACGCACCGTTTTACTTAAATGACTCGGCTCAAAACTATTTAGTCTTCTTCTTCCTCCGGTTTTCAGAATGCAGAATACCAAAAACGCTGTGCAACCACACTCCTCCCCCTCCGCTACATGCCTAGACTTGGGTGGTCCTCGAAGGCCCTCGCTACCACTTAATCGAACTTCCAGGTGGTTCCGAGATCATATGGGTCCCTTAATAGATCCATCCCTGGTATTTGAATTAGGTGAAGAGCATTTAAATTACTTTGACTGTTGACTTTCCCCTTTTTTTGCAAAATAAGTTTTGATACGTTTACTAGTTGTGGAATAAATAAGGGAAAGCATAATTTACATTTTAAACTTCGGAATCCAATATCCTAAAAAGAAATCATAAATCAAATAGTTGATCTAGTTCACATTTGTTCATTCCGTTCTTGATTCATGATTTCCCTCATAATTGCCATAGTTATTATTGGAATAACTTTCCTACAACATGTTGTATATTTCCATATATCCATGTAAAAGAGACAGAGAGAAATGAAAGCATATGAATGTTTTTTCGATCATGGGGATGATCAATGGTGCCATAACATTAAGAGGAAAACAAAACTCGTTATATTATTATGCGGTTTTCAAACATGTTGCGCAAAGACAATCGAGAGACGGCATCCGTGACAATTAACAAACCTTCTCCTCGAGAAACAGAGGGTGTGGAAGTCCTGTCCAAACTGGTCAGGCCTTGGTTCGATTTTGATACATGCATCTGGTTTGGCATAAGTGGGAGTATATGTTTTAAATGTTTTTAGTATTTTAGGTTGGTAACAGTAAGACCAGGTGGCTATTAGTTTGACTGTGTGTCAAAGTTAACTAAACAACTGAGTTTCCCTAGTTCATGTCCTCTATAATGATGGGCTTCTTTGCCCTCCCTAGGTCTTTATTTTGTAGTGTGAAGGGGTGATGTTTTTAGCATTAAATGCGGCGTCGATGAATCATGTACCCCCTTACACTACTTGGTCTTTTATGCTTTACATTGGCTGTTTGCCTCTTTGTAAGCTTTCTATGTATCTTTTTAACATATTTACCCTGGTAATGAAGTATCCAGTTCACAAAAAAAAAAAAAAAAAAAAAAAAAAAAAACAACTGAGCTTCCACAATATTCTCTGAAATTGGACCTCCGAACAGATATGAAGTAAGGTGAATGAATTTAGAGATGGTGAGTGAAAGAATAAGGAGTGAAAAGGGGGTGTTGGACAAGTGGGTTAAGTGAGAACCCAATAACGTGCAAGAGAAACGAAATTATTGGGCATTGCCCACGGGCCCAAGATTTATAGAAATGACACTTGTAATATCCCATGAATCATCATCATTATATAGAGGAATGCCTTGCGATTGAAGAAAATTCATGGTCAAACACACAATCCGGAGCGGTATCTTAAACAAATAACAAAATAACGTGTGAAAAAGTAAAGACACATAGCGTTGTGTTATTAGCTGTTTCAAGCTTGGATATGACACTGCTGCGGACAGATGAGCTCCCAACCAATGTTGGGGAGATCATCAACGTTCACACAATAATCTATATGCGATATTAACTTTCATAATGTACAGATATGAGATGCGTTCAGTTAACTTTCAAAATGTACAATCAGAGCATAGATTTCAATTTCGAGTCTTTTTGATGTACACGTATTCAATGTCAAGTTACCTGGTGAATTGACACCTTTCACTACTCCAAATTTACAGGTAATGGAATGTTTGCTAGCTTTTTTCAATGATTCTAATTTCTATTGAATGTGGTACTATTTACAGATAGTTGAGCACTCGTGATTCGATTTGGGCACTAAATGATAATGAAAAACAGTTGTATAAGTTATACATGTGATAACTTGTCCTCCTTTGATGCTTACATTTTTTTTTCACATTTCTATCACTTGTAAATTAATTATTACGAATTTTTATTGTAATTTGATATTTCTTAAAAAATATCAAAGCACATTAAGATTTCATAATAATTCATTTACAAGTGATAGAAATGTGATAAAATATAAATGCTTGTGATTGCATCATTCACGCTTTGACCATGATTACATTGTTGTTTGGATTTTATGACCGTCGAAACTCTCGTGAACAATGTTTTTAGGGGAGTAATTATTTAATAAAAATCATAATAATTAACGTAAAGGCAGGAAAAATATAAAGAAATTATGGCAACGTTTGGGATCACATAATGTACAATTTGACAAATGTTAGATCGTCATATGGATTTTTCAAACCCTCCACACCCTCATGAATAGTGTTTTCCTATGACTTAAAAAAATAGAAAAAATTGTAATAATAAGTTTAACTCATAAAAAATATTAAAACATTTATGGAAGCGCTCGTAATAACAAGGCATACAAATTTTTGGAATGAGTCAAATCCAAAATTGGACACCACAATCCATAAACCATAGTGACAAACTCTAACTGTCTGATTGTAGTTTATGTCTACGCTTTAATTTTTCATCATCGAAAACCGTTATTTGGAGTTTCTTTTTGAAAACATGATCTTGTAGTGTATTGAAAAAAAAGAACTGTTTGGATCATTGACATCACGTTTTGATTTTTAAGATCAATGCAAATATTGTCTGACTTTCTTGACACTGTAGAACATGGAGCAATATTTGCACCAACCTTAAACAGAGCCCACCAGCTTTTCTTTTTTGTCAACAAATTAAGTCCATAAGATGATGACGTGTAGCCGTTTAATTTATTTTTATTTCATAACAAGTTGACACGATCATCCATAGGTTAGGTCAATGTTTATTTACGAAATACAATAGTGATGTGTTATCTTTGGAAAATATATTTGTAGTTTTTAGCTTACACTTCATTTTTTTATGTACAACTTTTGATCAATTTCTTTTGGGCATTTGTTACGTAATGTATTTTAATGGGGTGTGCTATCCATACACTCATTTTTATTTTGCATACACTCCTCTCAATTTTCGACCATCAAATCGAATGATTTAAAAAAATCAAATGACAGAAATTAACAATGAGTGTGTGAATAGCATCCCCCTTTTACATAAGTTCTTTTGGTATCATAAGAATCCTTATACTTGACGTTATTTGGTTACATTCTTTATAGTTTGGAGTTTTGTTGTCAATATTTTGAGTTAGTTTAGTATTTGGACTTGATTTTACACTATCGACTCGAGCAATCGAGGCCGTAGAATGGGTAAAATTATGAGTCGTTGGATTGAAAGAAGATTGAGATGATTGATCAATAATTTGTCTAGATATTATTATGCTTTTAATAATCATGATGTTATCTGAGGAATTATTGAAAGTTAAGGAGTCCAAAAGATTGAAATGCTATCGGATCAGAAGATTGAAGATAAGGCTCGGCTGGTTGTGGAGATTCTATCCTAATGCATGTTTTTTGGGTTGGCAAATGGATATTAATTGGCAGAAAGATTAATGCATGCATGGAGGAAGAGTTGAAATGAAGGAGGACTTTTTTTTTTAATCTCTTTATGTGGATCTGCTTGGGATATACCACATCAGGAGAAGCCGCAAGTGAAGAGTCGTGCATGGTAATGACTGGCATTAGGATAGCATCAAATTTGTTTGGATTAGGTCACAGCATGATAATTCACTATTATTATGCATGGCACTTGGATTGGACCATTAGTTTGGATTGCCTCCAAATAATGGTAGGCGTTGATTGGTTTTAATGCAATTGCATGCATTATATCCACTGGTGATGCATTATCATATTTTTTTTTTAAAAAAAAAAAACCAAATCGATGGGATTTCATGCATTATCACATCCCAAAAAAGAGCGGGAGTGCCTACATGAGGGATTATCTAATATTCTTAGGAATATTACTTCTACATGCGGGATACTCGTGGCAAGCAACATGCAATGAAATGTACTGGCATTATAAGTATCAGAGTATTAGCATCATCTAAAGGCCCTTCTAATTCAACACACAAACTGCCTTGTGCAAACTCTCACTTTACACAAAACCTCTCAACAACCTTGAAATTTTTATTTTCTTTTTCCCACCGACTCATCTTTAGTTTGGATAAACAGCACTGTGAAGGCAACTGGCATTATCTTCAGTTTGGATAAACAACACTGGAGCCGTAGAATCAGCCGATCAAGGAGCACCTTTAGTTTGGATAAACAGCACTGCTTCTCGGCCAACTGATTACCTATCCAAGTCTCGATCGACAAGGATTTTCGAGTCTTTGTTGGTAGAGGTCATCTCATCAGCCTTTTCGACGAAGTGAGGTATTACCAAGTTACTACATTTGGCACATTGAAAGCCGAATCTGATATTGAACTTCGCAAAACTAGCAGCCTTGTCTTCAGGTTCTAGAACCCGAAGGTCGAGACGTGTTGCTTTCTCGGCCATAGTCGCAAGATCAAGAAGTCAGCAGCGCGCTCAACGCAACATCAACACATTTTACTCCCTGGCCGAGCTTGGCTGACGAGTTGGAACGCCACACACACAACCGAAAGACGTAGTTAGCTTATTAATTATTCGGCCTGCGTGTCACGTAAGCTTGGTAGTTTTTAAAATCAACATTTAGATAAAATAATTTTACATATTTCTAACACGTTAAAACACGACACGTTGAAATTCTTTAGGAATGAATGGACCCAATTATTATTGTCCCCATACATAAAATACAAGGAACAATATTTTTGCTTGGATCTGCGAGCCATACTCAGTGGGTTAGCTAGTTCATCATAAAATCAAATGATATGTGACTTACACACTCCTAAACTGCAATCTAAACCTTGGGGTCAACGACAACCCTCTTTCTTTCGTATTTTTCTCCTTCAGGCCTTAACCCGTGCCTCTCCCTTCCAAATCTCTTCACCCACTGTTTTGGAGCAACTCTCCATAGTTTAATGGACTTCTATCCCAAATTCTCCTCTTAGCTTTCTTTGTGGTGGGTCCAAATCACCTTCACGGCTTAGTTGTAGTTTGTGTTTGTTTGTGCCGCTAGAGGTTGTGGAGTCACTTTCGTGATGGCTTTGTGTGTTCTTTGGTCTTGGATCTGCCATGCTGATCTATTGTAGCAGATTTGCACGGCTAGTTCTTATGTTTTGTGTTGTTTATGTTGTCCATGTAGGGGACTTATTATGATTATTTGTTGTGTTTTACTCTCTTCAGATCAAGGATTTGGTCACTGAAGAAATACACTCATTTTGGCATCCTTTTTATAATCGTGTTTTTATTTTTAATGAAACATTGCTATTGCTTTGGATTAAAAAAAAAAAAATTAGTGAGTAGATACTATACATTGAGATGAATCAAACACGTTAAAATTTCAGTGGTTATTATAAGAAAAGGTCCCCAGCTGTTGGTTCTGCTGCGTGATCGATCGGTGACATATAAAAAGTAATGAAAGGAGGACCTTCCACACTTCAAAACACTTTCTTCTTTTGACGTAAGGGGTAATGTTCCATATTGGAACACTTTCTTCTTTTGACATAAGGGGTGAATTTGATGGGGATTTGAGCTGTAAGAGTGAATGTTCATAATCAATTGTGTGTGATGTCAATATGCTATTTTTAGCTAATAATACTTGTGCTCACTCAATTTCTGCACCTTACTGTTAATCTAATTGTGATGGATATGTTTTAACTGTACAAATGACGTAATCAAGGTTGTTTATTTTTTTAATCACATGATTTGAAACATAGCAATGTGTACTCGCTCTTTGGCAACCAAATTTAAATTATCTTCCATGTAGCCTAGAATAGTTTAAGCCATCACTTTGTCAAATCTTTTAATCATCCCTATATCCCAAACAAATGAACAATTTGATCATGATAATCGTAGTTTGTAATACTTGAATTGTTCCATGTATTTGTGTATGTGAACATTAATTTGATTGATTTTTCGTAGCAATGATTTTATTTTTGTCAAACAATAGATTTTAGCAATTATCTTTCAATTTAGTTTTAAAAAAGAATAGTTTTGTTTATAACATTTTCACTAAGTTAAAATACATTGTTCATAACATAATGAGTATGTACATTCATAAAATAAGAAAAATATGACACAATATTTTTTGCTCCTAACGCTATTTGTTAATTATGTTTGATTTATCCAATCTGATTACTAGAAACTAAGATAAGTGTATAAGAAACTAAAAGAGGTGTGCGAAAATCATATCCCTAAAATAATTGCAAGCATTGTTTTTTTCTTTTTAATTTCCCAAAAAAACAAAGGAGAAATGATTAGTCAATATCAAATATCTCAAAACGAGTTAAACAGAGTGACATGGAAAAAATGTTGATGTTGCCTGTTACATTGAGGAATCAGAATCAAAAGATAGTTCTCGACGGTGGATGGCAAAACTGAACGTGGTCTACAAAACTGAACACCACCTTTGACAATGCAAATATCTTGTACTGGGTATATAAGTATTTGAGAGATGTCTTTCTATGTAAGTATCTTTTACTTGGTATAAAAAGAAGGCATTTCCAATATTATGGTGTAAATGCGAAGCTACAACCATCTTTAACTGTCTTATTTCGTGTTCATATTCCAATAGGGAGGAGGAAATGAGTTGTAAATATAACATTTGGAATGAGTTGCTAAAAAATTGTATAGCATCTTCAAGTGGGGACTCTCTCTCCCATTTGAGCCAAAAGAACTCTTTATATCACCATTTTTCTGTATTAAGGCGAATCTAGCTTCTTCTATTAAACATGATTTTGCATCATAAAAGCACTTTTAGAAAGCACTTAAGTTTGTAATAAAGTTTCAATGTGTTTATAACGAAAGTAACCATAAACAAACTCTAACATGAAATAGGGATACTAAAGCAGTAGTATCCCAAACCTATCACATATTCTTATATAATTTAACTTTCTCACGTAATATTACTTAGTTGTTTTGACACCGGTCATCTCATCTCAATTTCACAGAAGCTTATCTCTTGACAACAGGTTTTTTTTTTTTTTTTTTTTTTTTTGGTGAACTGGATACTTCAATACCAGGGCAAAGATGCCAAAAGATACATAGAAGGCCTACACGGAGGGAAACAACCAAATTAAAGCAAAAAACACCAAGAAACCAAACGTCACCCTCACACTACCAAGAAAATGACCTAAGGAGGGCAGGGAAACCCAACATTACAAAAGACAAATACAAGTTCATTACGAACAGAACAAGCACAAAATAACAGAAGGGACCCTTCAAACAAATAAAAATTGGAGCCCATAACAGAAAACAGAAAATACAAAGAAACCTAACAACTTCTTCAATCTTTC
Source organism: Pyrus x bretschneideri (assembly GCF_019419815.1). Taxonomy (NCBI): domain Eukaryota; kingdom Viridiplantae; phylum Streptophyta; class Magnoliopsida; order Rosales; family Rosaceae; genus Pyrus; species Pyrus x bretschneideri. The sequence goes on from NW_025999798.1 coordinate 5,281,044, forward strand.
TGCATGCACCGCCTCCAGCACCCCAAGCACCAAAAAGGAGACCGAAGTCTTGACATGTAAAGAAGAGACCGAAGCCTCGACATGAGATCTGTAGAAGATGGAAATTTTGATGTGTTATATTTCATAATGGAACTAGATACAACAGAAAAAAAAATATAGAAGGAAGGATTAGGGAGAACAACACTCAGCCCGATAATCACTCTTAATCTATTTACAATATCTAGGAGAACAAGACTCCTTAATTTAAGGTTAATAACAACACAAGTAAACACATTGGACAAAAGACTATACCCTAGCTTTGTTGCACTTTGAGTAAAACTCTAAACCCTGGTTGACTAAACGATTAGACTTGTGTCAATGAGATTCCTGATAGCCTTCAATCTTTCAATCTTCCAACATTGTGTCAACGGGATTCCCAATAGCCTCCAATCTTTCAATCTTCCAACACTCCCCCTCAAGCTAGATCAAGGGGATTCCTTGAGCCATGCTTGTAAATAATGCGCAGAAACTTAACAGTAGGGAAAAACTTGGTAAAAATGTCAGCCAATTGATCACGGCTGCGAGTATAATGAGTGTTTATGATTTTGGATTGGGCTTGTGCTCAAATAGTTGCAATCCACTTCAATATGCTTCTTTCTCTCGTGGAAAACAGGATTGGAAGCAATATGCATGGCAGCTTGATTGTCACAGAACATAGACATAGGTTCATTGCTAGGAAACCCTAGATCAAACAGAAGGCTTTTCAGCGAAATAAGCTCACAAGTAGCGGAAGCCATAGCTCAATACTCAGCCTCTGCACTGGATCGAGCTACAACACTTTGTTTTTTGCTTCGCCATGTTACCAAATTGCCACCTACAAAGAACCCTCTGCCAACACTTTGTTTTTTGCTTCGCCATGTTACCAAATCAGCATCTATGTAATCCATGATGGCGGTGTTGTCATTCTCTTTCACTAAGAGCCCTCTACCAACAAACCCCTTGAGATAATGAAGAATTCTCTTAACAATTTGCATATGCATTAATGTAGGAGCATGCATAAATTGGCTCACGATACTCACAGCATAGGAGATATCAGGACGCGTGATTATGAGATAAATAAGCTTTTCTACCAACCTTTGATACTCAATGACATTGGAAAAAGCTTCACTGTGATCATTGACTTGTAGTTTACTATCCAGAGTAGCTAGTGTGTGCATGTTTGCAATCCATTAAGTCAAATTCCTTCAAGAGATTAAGGATGTATTTCCTTTGATTGAGAAATGGGCCTTTTTGTGATGTGGCAAGCTCAATACCGAGGAAATATTTGAGATTTCCCAAGTCCTTGAGTGCAAAGTTGCTTTGAAGAGCAAGCTTGAGAAAATGAACTTCTTCAATGTTGTCACTTGTCACTATGAGATCATCAACATAGATTAAAATAATTAACTTCCCAACTGAACCAACACGAACAAAAAGTAAGGAGTCAGCACTGCTTCTTTGAAAACCAAACTTTTCAAGAACTGAGCTCAGTTTTGCATACCATGCATGTGGAGATTGTTTCAATCCATAAATGGATTTATGTAGTTTACAAAACATGTCAGGATCATGAGATTGAGGATGACCTAGTGGTAGTTTCATGCACACTTCCTCCTCTAATTCACCATGTAAAAAAAGGTTCTTCACATGGCCAAGTTTGATTCACAGCAACCGACAATAGAACCCTTACAGTGTTCATTTTGGTGACTAGAGTGAAGGTTTCCTTGTAATCCAAGCCATAGGTCTAAGAAAACCACAAGCCACCAAACGAGCCTTGTGTCCTTCAATAGTCTCATATGTGTTGAACTTTGTTTTGTACACCCAACGACTACCTACTGTTTTCTTCCCCTTGGGAAGTTTAACTACACTTCAGGTTCTATTGTCATGAAGGGCTTGCCGTTCATCCCTTATCGCACTTCGCCCAATTTCAAGTTCATTTCCTTCTTGAAATGTTTATGGTTCATGAGTACTATCCTAGGTACTAAGGAAGTATGAGAGGGTGAAAATTGCTTATAAGAAACAAAATCTATGAGAGAATACCTAGAAGTATAAGTGACATAATCATGTAGTCGAAGTGGGGGCTGTTGAACGTCGAATTAGGACTTGAGGTTCAGGATATGTGGCTTGAGAAGATGTGGCTTGAGAAGATGATAACTTTGGAGGTAAGGTTGAAATGCCATGTGATGTGGGACTTTCTTGGTAGTAAGGGACACTGGGCAAAGGAAACATGTCACTTAAAAACTCCCCCTGACCTTCATCACTCAATTTCTTTAAGAAGTAAAGAATGTTTTCATCAAACCTAACATCCCTTGAGACCATAAGTATTCTTGTGGTTGGATTGTAACAGTTGTAACCTTTCTGGGTGGATGAATAACCCATGAAGACATATTTAGTTGCTCTGAGATCAAGCTTATCACGATGGAGAGATTGATTGTGAACAAAGCAAGCAGAACCAAAAACTCTCAAGTGTGAGAGGTCAACTTTTATGTCTTTCAACACTTCATATGGAGACTTGAAACCTAGTGCTTTACTAGGAAATCTATTAATAAGATAAATGGTTGTAAGTACTCATTGTGACCAAAATTTCTTTGGCACATTCATATGAAACATGAGTCATCTTGTCTTCTTAATAAGGTCTCTATTTTTTTTCTTTTGGCAATGCCATTTTGTTAGGGCGTGCCAACACATGTGGTTTGATGCAGAATGCCATGAATACTCAGATATTGAGACATGTTATGGGATATGTACTTATTACCGTTGTCGGATCTTAATATATGAATTTTTTATGCAATTTGAGTACTAACCAGTTTATGAAAATCTTGAAAAACATTTGGAAGTTCACTCTTAAATTTCAAAAGATACAACCAAGTTATCCTTGTAAAATCATTAACAAAGGTTACAAAGTGCCTATATCCATCAAAAGACTTTAGTATTGGACCCCAAATGTTTGAGTGAATGATTTCAAAAGGATGACTAGCTTTAGAAGTGGAAGAATCAAAGGGCAACCTAGCAAACTTAGACAAACGACAAATATCATAGTGTAACTTGTCTTTACATAGTCTTGGAAATAGAAAAGACACCAATTTCTCAGAAGGATGTGCCAAACATTGGTGCCAAAGTTACTGATCTTGAGAAACACTTGAATTGACTTGAAAAAACTTGGAATCCTTGGTGTCTTTAGCTAGGTTGTAGAGACCATTCAAAAAGAAACCTTCACCAATCATTCTCTTGGTGATGATGTCTTGAAAAATAACATTGTGAGGGGAGAAAATGGCTAGACAGTTTAGAGAATTAGTGATGGTTCCCACTGATAAAAGTTGAAAAGGAAAAGAAGGAATGTAAAGAGCTATTGACTCTATGTGTTTTGAATGTAAGTTGACATTTCCCTTTCCTACAACTAAGGCACTTTTACCATTAGCTACTAACATTGGAGAAGATTTTGACAATTTTTTAAAAATATGCAAGTTAGGGTTTTGATGTGATCCGTGGCTCCTAAGTCTATGATCCAATAATCATACTCATTACTGGCATTTAGGGCAGTGAAGAAGGCACTTGAAATACCTGGGATATCTTTATGCGAAACATGATCATGTTCAGCCAAGAAACCAACAATCTTCCAAGTAGAGATGTGTGATTCTTCTCTTCAGCTACATGAGCTTCATCTCCATTGTTATGCACCTGTTTGTTGTGGAGGTATGTTGCAAATTCATTAATTAGTGCAGCAGGATTGGCAGTGAAGTTCACCATTCCCTCAGTAAAAAAAGGTAGCAACATGATTGGCTTTGTAAGCATTGTTGTTCAGGTTTCTCTATAAACTCTTTGTCTCCTTCAAGAACTTGGGCTTCAACTCTGGATAAAGAGTCCAACATTTGTCTCTTGTATGCCCCAAGTGTGTCATAGTAGTTGCACTTCAAATCAGATCTTTTCCCTTGTAAACTTTGCCCTTAAATAGATTGTTGCTAAAGACATAAGCCCTAGTTTCAGGGATAATGGCTTTAGTCTCTTGGCTCATGACTTTCTTCTTTTACTTCTTCCCTTTGGATGATGGCACAAACACTAGTGAAGGAGGAAAGCTCAGCATTCTTAAAACGTGGCTTCTGAGATCCTCAAATTATGGACCTAAGCTTGCAAAGAACTGAAAGATCTTGTATTCTTCAGCTTTCTTGGTCAACACAGTGGTATCTAAGGTGTGAGGACGATAAACATCGATCTCATTCCACATGCTTGTAAGGCTGCCAAGGTGTTGAACAAAGGTTTTTCCCCCTTGTTGTAGGCTCGAGATATCTTTCTTAAGCTGGAAGACACGTGCAACATTATTTTGATTTCCATACATCTTTTTAACTTGCTTCCAAAGATGTATATATGACTCAAAATAGCTAAAAATTTCAGCAATCCTACACTCCATGGAGTTGAGCGACCAAGACATGACCAACTGGTCTTTACATAGCCACGACTCATAGGCGGGAGAAGTCACTGCAGGAACTTCGATGGCATCATTTACATAGCCTAGCTTTGATCTCCCTCCAAATGCAAGAGAAATAGCATGAGTTTAGGGAAAGTAGTTGAATTCATTCAACAAGACAGAATTGAGACGTTGATTATGGTTGATCTCAACTTGGGGCTGAAGCAGCCAGCAAGCTTTCAGCTTCAAAGGAGTTTTCTTCAGCCATCTTGGCTTAAAGTGAAAGGGACTCAGCGGAAACAGACAACAGAGACATAAATTTAGGGTTCCTGCTCTGATACCATATTAAATTTTTTATGTGTATTTCATAATGGAACCAGATACAACAGAAAACATATATAGGAGGAAGGATTAAGGAGAACAAGGTGCGATTTTTTTTTTTTTTCTTCCCCTTCTTAATTATTAGCTAAATTTTTGTTTAATTAGTCGGTACCTGGTTTCTCATTGTGATTTATTAAATGATTGAGTTTTGTTGTGCAGGCGGATAACGTACTGAACCTTGCTTCAGAATGAAACTCCGGCAAAGGGCAAAGCTGCAGAAGCGGCGTTAGCCATTGACGCACAACTTACTCCTCGTCCAAGCGGGCAGCAGCAGAAGCAGCTTATGGATCCATGCTAGTCTCACTTTCCCTAAACAAGTTAGTATTTTAAGCAAGTGTCCTTACGTATTTTATTTTTATGAATTGTGCAGATCTGCCAATTTCTCGTTCTCTTTCATTGAAAAGGTTTCTCGAGAAACGCAAAGAGAGGTAAATCCACACACGAATTTCTTGTTTTGTATGTTTTAAACAAGTATAAGCACTTAGTAAATCTGAAAATAATAATCCATCTTTGGTTTTGGATATGATTTACAGGTTCATGTAGAAGAAGGAGACGAGACACTGTGACTCGTATGCTTGCCAAATATTATTCAATCAATTATTATTTTTAATTTATTAGGATTCTTTTACTTTGAAGTTCGTAGCTGTTGATGATCATATGGCAATGTGGTCGAGGACGAAGAGCTTGGCAAGAAAGTTCGTAGCTTTTTTTGTTGTTATTTCAACTTTGCCACTTTTGCTTCGCTGTCAAACGGAGAGCAGAATGGTGACGCGTGGATCTTCCCGGCTTCTTCTCCTCTGCCTCTTCGCCTCATCTGGCAAACCATCGTCATCTTCAACTCTGTTGCTCACAATTAGCAAACAAATATTCGAAACCTCAACCAATAAATCGAAGAAAACCTAAAACCCTCAAATCAGCAAAGCGAATTCCCACACGTATCCGAACTTCGAAACAGACAAATCAATTTCAAGTGTTAAGCGGCTAGGTTCTAGGTCATCTAATTCTGGCGAGCTGTTTTCGTACGAACGCCGGCGAACCGTACGGTGTCGCCGTCTTGCCTTGGACTTTCAGTTTCGAATTCCAATTTAAGGTATGAGTGGGTTTCAAATTTATTTAGACAAGATTTTTAACAATCCAAGTGAACATCGAAGCAGCTATCCATCCATGAAGCAGAGTGGGTAGGATCAATTGCTCCTTTTACAAATTGTAATCACTGCCAATTTTCCCACTTGTACAAACTTATTTCTACAAGAATTTTTTTTTGTTTTGATCTCATTTTTCTCTGTTTAGCAGTCAATGAATGCAGACTCCAAACGCTACTCCATCACTTTGTTTCTCGGCGATGGCATTGGCCCCAAATTCATCTCCGTCGCCAAGAACGTCCTCAACATCTCGCCGCCTCCATCGATGGTTGCTTTTAATTTCGCTTCCGTTTTCTTTTCTTTCTTTTTTTTTTTTCTCAATTTTATTTCGATTTTACCTATTTGGTGTCTGAGAAACGGTGGGAAAATTGAATAAGGAAAGTCTTTTAATTTTCCCACATTGTATCTGGGTTAATGTTTAACATTTTGAGCTGCTCTGCGTGTTGTATAATCGAGTTATTTTGCTGGGAAATTAGTAATTTTATAACATTTGGGTATTTTTCATGAATATGTTGCATGTGTGCCCTGACTGCTTTCCACTTAATCAGCTCAGTCGTTATCTTCTTCTTCTTCTTCTTCTTCTTCTTCGCACAACTCCCTCATCTTCTTTTTCTTCGTACAGCAGCTTCACTTGAAAAAATCATCTCTCTCAACACACGACGCACGAAGGTGAGCTATTCTAGGTTTCGGTTCATATTCAATTATCCCCAATTTCAAAATTTTAATTTTAGGTAATTGATTCATATCCATGTTGCATTTTTTTCTTCCTGATGGTCATCTGAGGCTGTACGAACTGGAATTGTTGTGGATAAGCTGGAATTTGGTCAAATTTGGGTAACAAGTGTGAAACTCTGATACTAAATTTACTAACTTGGTTGCCGTCGATATTTCCATTGCCGAATTGATCCATTTGAATCGTGCAAGTCGTTCCCAATTGCAGACATGTGCTAAATTGATATGTCTGTAGTATGTGTATGTATACATGTATATGAATACGAGCCGTGGCTAATACATCCACTCAAAATGGTTTTGTAGTCAACACAACCTTCATGTACGGCCTTTTTAAAATGAGGGTGGATTACTTCTTCTCTATGTCACTACACTAGCTACACCCAATCCTGGATTTCTTGAGTAGCAACAATAGTCTTCGTATATAATACACTTATAGCAACCACGGAGTCCTGCAGTGGGTCTCTCGATTTTCAACGAAATTAAGTTGATTTACTATTTTACTGCCTCTTCTTCTTCTTCTTTTTATTGTTTTTTATTTTTTATTTGTTGTTGTTTGAATGCAATGAAATTTTCAATTTTGGTGTGGAGATTTTGAGTGGTGGAGGACATCACGTTATTTGATTACATTCCATTCTAATTTGTTGTTTTGGGAAATACGGTGATTTGTTTATCATTACTTAATAGAATAAGTAGTTCGTCTTATGTATACTAAAATACTATTTTGGTATGCAATTTAACAAAGCATAAAAATTGAAATGGGTAGTCCGTATTGGTATCAGTCTTATTCTCATGTTCTAATCTTTCCATTTTTTCAACCCATTTCTTGGGTAAATTCTCCCAGTTAAATATGAAAATGAATACAAAGTGATCCTTTTTCCGTGTGTCATGTTATGTAAAGTTTCTCTATATTTAGCCTTTTATATTTCAATACATACACTTCTCAAGGAACCGCAAAATTGCTTACAAATACCTTGACTAGGCATGTTCTTCACTTGGGTGAAGAAATAATTGAGACTTAATACACCTAGCTATGTTCTTTAATGTTGATACTTGTAAATCTATTGTACGCGAATGTTTACTCTTCATTTTAGTTATTCACTTCAACATCATCGGTATGGTTAAAAGTTATAATGCTATACGACGTTGATTTCATATGCAGCTTTCATTTGATGCCAGAGGGAATAGTAGAGTTCGGTTTGGTGGAATTGGAGTTTAACAACTTAATGGTGGACGATTGATAGGTAAACATTTTAAATTCTACCACAGATTACCACAGATTACCATTAAGCAAATATTTCTGCTGTAATTTTATAATTGCACCACAGATTACCATTAAGCAAATACACATTATAGAGTCCAACTTTTTTTTCCTCCTTTCTCATGTCCCAGAAGCTGCAATTTTCCTTATCGAAGATGGCAGAAATCCCAACTCCTTGAACAATGAACAGTACATGCGGCACACAAATAAGATGTAGCATGGTATTTTTCTCCAGTTGGTGGGAGCTTTAACTTGATGCAGTGTGCAATCAAAGTAAAGGACCAATTGACATATCTCTTAAAGTTCACGAGTCCGACGGTCAAAGAGACGTTTGCTAGGTAAATATTGTGTACATACACATCGAGCATCCATCTTTGGTATGAAAATATGACCATCCACCAAATTTATTTACATACTTTTATATGTAAATATTATGCATACACATCAAGTTTTATTATCTTTTGTATGTAAATAAACAGAATTTTCGTAGTATTTTCAACCCTGCAGCATCGCACGGGCATCCATTGCTAGTTGATAACTAAAGGAGAAAAGTTATATATTGTTCTTTGGACAAGAAGCATAAAGGAAAACAAAACATAAAGTTGCTACCGAGATGGTTGCTTTACCTTATTCTTCTTAAATCATAGCCTAGCATTCACTTCTGCGTCTGAGATCCGTAGTTCGATTTCCCACTCTTCCAATATCGCTAGAGAAATTAAATAAAATTCATAACCTTGCATTTAGGAGCTGCTGATTGAGGAGAGGTTTGATGTATTCAGGATAGCCATCAGTTACAACTGAGTCATTGAGCGGATCTTTCCAAGCCTCATCATACAGTTTTGGATACACATTCCCATCGTAGCATCCAAGAATTGAGCCAAGAAAATGGTCAGTGTAATTAAATGCATCAACAAGGGCAATAACATTTGGACGAACCTCGGCATACAGAGCTCTAAGTTGATCATTGGCAAGTGAAGCTTGCTTGGGATTCAAGCTACCCGTGGAAATAAAATCCCCTGAATATTTGTGAATCAGATGCAAAGCATATAAGTAGCAGAGGGTCTCCAATTGTTGTTTTACTCCGTTTCCTTCAATTTTCTGCTGCAATTTCTCAATGAATTTGGAGACAACGATCAACTGGCAGTGAGCAATTGCAGCCTCTACTAAATCTGGTGAGAGTTCAGAAAACCCTTCTGATGGATCTGCAAACTTGGCAAGATTTTGAGCACAAGCAACACACATTCTAATGGCCCTTGCTTCGAATACCTTGAGTATTACATCGGCTTTCAACCAGTCCTCGGCTTTTTCAACACTACAGCAATATTTGATCAAATAATGATCCATCAGAGCCATATAAGCCATTGTTCCAGAAAGCTTATGAGTTTGATCCGAATGCGGAAGCTGAGAAATAGTCTTCATGAGGAACCTTGCAACCTGCAAAAGCAGAACAGTGTTGTCCCCTTCATACGTACACGCAGGTGCGAAAACAGCATATAACTCGGGAAGCCCGCTGCTATTTAGGTATCCATGGCCACCACATAGTTTCCGGCATTCTTCAATCCCATGAACAGCTGAAGATGTAGTCAAGGACTTCAAACCCGCCGTGCATGCATGAGCTTCAGCTAATGTTGAAAAGTCATTCGCTTCCAGTTTTTGTGTCAAATCGGTATATAGGCTTTTCAGCCACTCACCAATGAATCTGAAAGCATAGGCAGAAGCTAACAGAGAAAAAAGTCTACTTTGCTGAGTCTTGTACTCAATCACTGGGGTCTCAACCGCGATACCATTAATCTCACGATTTTGTGAACCAAATTGTCGACGAACACTGCTATATCGAGCAGCTATACACACTGCTCTTGATAAAGCAATTGAAGAATCAACTACAATAACTTTCCTCACATAAACCATAGTTCCATAAAGCAGCTGCCTAGGAACATTGGACAGCACATATTTTCCTTCTCTTGTGACATGTGCCACCCTCATCAGCATTTGATTTCTTGGTATTCGCACGTGATCAAATCTTAGAACACCATTGTCCACGGAATTGAAAGCTCCGCTTCCAAATTTTGTTCCTATATCACCAACTGTTACGCCCGGAAGAGGCAAGTGATCATCCAAACTCCGAATTTGGACAATGAAGCCATTCACGCCATGATCTTGGCCGTCATGAGTAATAACCCGGGCATAGACAACAGCGTGAGTTGCAATCTTCCCCAATCCACCAGACCACCATTTGCTCGAGCTGAGTGTAGGACTATGGATGATGAACTCGTCAGTCGTTGGATCAAATGTCGCGGTGGTCTCAATCCCTTGAACATTCGAGCCATGTCCGAGTTCAGTTTGTGCATAAGTACCAATTATGCGCATCGTGGTTGCCAACGGCAACCACTTGTTTTGCTGCTCTTCCGTGCCTGACCCTTTGATAGCGGGCACAAACATTCCCCAATGAATGTAAGCGAATGTCAGTTCATCCACATAAAACCATAGCCACGAAGCCTCTTCATCTGAAAGCCCAAGCTCAATGATCCTTTTCCAGGAATGAGCAGCTTTTTTCAGAGCCTTTGTGAACAACTCCTTCCTACTTAGCACAGCTCTATTCTCCCGTCGAAAGCTCGGATCACTAGCCACGAGGTGAGCCATTCGATCAGAGACTCGAAATTCGTGGGGAGAACCCGCCCAGACGATCTTCATTGCCTCAACATCAAACTTAGCCTTGCTCCTCTCATGCGCCAAATGATCTGAACAAATCATTTCATACAAACACAAAGTTGAACAGTATATGTGTTAGCATAGAAATCACAAACACCAAGACCAAAACATGAACTACAACTTAGAGAGAAATAAACAGTTTATGTATATGAGAAAACCAGCAAGAAGAGCATACCTGCACCAGTTGCAGAACTCGAGGCCATGGCAGCAAGCTTTCAGTGTGCCTTCTGTTCTCTCGCAGATTATCAAGAGCTCGACTTATAGGTTTAAGTCCAAATATGAGCGTGTGTTCTTTGAGAAGAGAGGCCACTATATATATACATATAATCTTTACCATAACAGATTAGGATTCCCTATTAAAATCCATATAGGAAACAAGTGCTCGTTTCCTTGTTCTGATCTTAGGGCGCGTTTACATAACCGTAATCAAAGTAGAGGAATTGGATTGAGAAACAGTCAGAATCAGATTCATGTTGAAGGTGTTTACTTAAATATTCTGGAATCAGAGTAAAAATGAAACGAAATTCATATAAGTTGTTTACCAGTTCACCTGAATCGGAATGAAAATTAATATGATTAGTAAAAATACCCTTAATCTAAATAATAGAAAAATTCATAACTTTTTAATACAATTTCACACACACATAAATACATACATACATACATACATATATATAGTTTTATTAAAATATTAACAATTCCCGTTGGAAAATATTGGAAAATATTGATGCATTTTTTTACACTGAAATAAGTCTCCCAACAGCTTTCTAGAACCCACGGTTCTCTACATCATTATTTTTTTTTCTATTTTTTTTTTTCAATTCCTTTTCACGTCGTTCTCTCCGTCCGTTCAACACTGTCTCGCTTGCCACCGTCAATACAATGGCGTCCCAAGTGGGAACTCGGGTCAGGCGCCTTATCGACAGCCTGAGGTGGTACCATGATTTTCGAAGCACAGCTATCATGTCAGCCTTTTGTTAGGATCATGAGAATTTGGTATCCATTTTCCGGGAATCTGAGAGAAATCTTGAGTGGTGAGACTTTCAGACGTGAATCTCTCAGTACGCTAATACTGATGGACCAATCATTTAACAGAAAAGCCGAACAGGTGGTGTGATAATGTCGGCTCATCCGGCAGTGGGTCGTCGTCGATTTTTGTCGGTAAAACAGCTAATAGAACATCCTCTCTCTCAGTCTCTCTAGCTATTTCTCATTCTCTCCATCTAAGCTTCAACTTTCTAGATTTGACGGGCGGCATATTGTTGAAGGGTAGCAGCAAGCCTTCCATAAACACGTCAGCATACCCAGTTTTATGCAGGTTCGAAAGATTTGAGGGGCGAAATCTGGACTTTTAGTGGTGATTTCAGATGAGCGGAGGGGCGATCCTTCTGTAGCTTCGCCAGTGGGTGATAGGTCTTGGCAGTCTGGGAGGTGGTGCGATGGTCTACATTGGTTAAGGGTGGGGATGGGTGTGTGCTTTGGGTGGTTGAATCGTGGGAGGCAGATAGGAGAGGCAGGGCAATTTCGGTAAAGAAGTTTGATTATGGATGTTAGCTTTCTTCCGAAATTCAATTGTCACCTTCAAGTCAGTATTTGGATTCCGAGGATATCAGGAATCCAATTACTGATTTTGGGTAGAGCCCACTAATTTTTTCATTCCCAAAATTTGGTAAACACCGGAATCACTTTGAGAAGAATTCAATTCCATTTCTTCTACCTTCATTCCGGTTTTGTAAACATGCCATTAATGCTATACAAAATCCCTCTTTAGTCAACACTCCATTAATACTATACAAAATCCCTCTTTGAGAAGGATTAGCATTCCTTTTATCAACAAGATTTTCTATCAAATTGAACACCTATAGCCGGTCCTAAAACTTCTCTATCTCATACTCATATTCTTACAATATAATAATTTAAAATTCAATTGACTATGCCTTAAGACCATCTCCAAAGGAGATGTCAAATTATAAGAATCAAATTACAATCACAAGTAGAAAAAACTATTTGTGCGACAGAATTTTAAGCGACGAAGCAAAATTCGTCGTTAAAGGTAGTATAGCGCAACGAAAAAGAGACATCGTCGTGCAAAATTGTCGAACATTGCGTAACGACAATTTTCATCGCAAACAGATCTTTGCAAGATGAAAAAACAACGTCGTCGCGCAAACCAAGGGAAAGAACGCAAGTCTTTTTTTGGCGGCAAAAACAATGCACACGAAACATTTCCAGCTGAAGTTTTTTACTTTAGACGATCAGTTATCTGAGTCAGAGGATTCAAAAACTTAGTTTCCCATTTGAGAATTAGTTGGATTTCGCGCATGGATGCGAAAGCATGACTGCGGTCTAATTAATTCTTGAATTGTCCCATTTTTTGGACAATTTAGGAATGCATAGTTATGCGTCGTAGTTTGTGGTTCACAGATTAGATTTCGATAAGGAGAAATTTGGTAGTATATCTATGCATAGTGTTGCGTATGTATTTAATATATACGTGCTGCAATTGAAGAATTGTAGTGATATGGTACCAAATTTCTTCGGCGTCGAAATCTAATCTGATAGAGCCGTAAAATACGACACGTAGCTATACATTCCTGAATGGGATAGGACCCTTACTGGAGGCATAAGGTGGCATGTTATAATTGAAGTGTTTGTAACCATTGTGATTTTGTTTTGTTTGCATGCAATATGGACAGATAGTGGATACACAATTCTAACAGAATTGCAGACGAATATCTGGATGGAATAAATTAGTTTATTGATTTCACGATGGCACACAACCAGGGTTCACCTATAATTCGATGTCCCTGTAGGAACTGTAATAATTCAATGGTTGAAAATTATGAAAATGTTCGATACCATTTAGTAAGACATGGTATGATGGAGACATATACCACTTGGAATCATCATGGGGAATGATTGGTACATGCTTTATCTTGACATGTGAACCCATTAAATTGAGGCAGTTGAATCTTATGTTGATCCAAACAAACAAATTATGGATATCCTAGAAGATGCTTTTCCAAACGCCTCAACCAATTTTGACCAGGAAGGGGGAGATGAAGTCCCTTGAAGCATGGATAGTGGAGCATTTAAAAATTATGAAAAACTATTAAAAAGTTTCAAACAAGAATTATATCCCGGTTGCGAGGATTTTTCGGTACTAACGGCTATTGTGGAGTTGATGCATGGAAAAATAAAATTTCGTATGTCCAACCAGTTCTTTGATTATTTTTGGGCTTTTTCAAGAGGATGCTTCCAAAGGATAATTGTTTGCCTAAAGATCACAAAAATGCAAAGAAGGTGTTGAATGGTCTGGGATTAGGTTATGAAAAAATTCAAGCGTGCAAAAATAATTGTGTATTGTTCTATAAGGAAAATGAAGTATTAGATAATATGCAAAGAGTCGAGGTTTAAAATGATAGCTCAAAATAAAACGACAAGGATTTCACAAAAAATTATGCGTTACTTTCCAATAACTAAGAATTCCACCAAGAATGCTTAAGAATAGATATATAGTAAAAACTATTAAGCAAACAGACCCTTAATACAAACAGAAATCCGTTGCTGGTGTGGAAGCCAGACTTATCCTATAGAGCTTAAGTTGGAGAATACAAAAATATGTATGCTTTTAACTGATGGAAACACGCATGCAGAATGTTTTCGATTAGGTTGATAATTAGATTATGCTAATCATGAATTGATTAAGGTTAAGTGGGATAGATATGAATGGCCATGATTGCCCTCGCCATGATTGCACTCAATTGAGTGGGGTTGAAGGATGATGTGAGCTTCTTTGGCTAACAGAAGACTGAAATGGACTAACGATCATAGAGATGGAATAGCTTAGGGCATCTATATCTCTGCAGTTGAGGACATATGACTGAGATGTGTGGGGTTACATGGAGAAAGAGAGATGGGGACTTGATGATCAAATCACACAGAAAACTGCCTCCTCATCCCTTTTCTTTTCAGTTCACTAAAACCCTATTTCCCTCTCTCTTCATCTTCTAGACTGCTCTTAGGGTGTCTTGATTTATGTTCTTAGTATTATTATTGACTCATTGAATCTCTCTCTTTCTAGCTGGCATGACACACACACATAGTAGTATGACCATAGTGAAGTGAGATGCTCCTTGTTCTCTACTTTCACAAAGCAAAATATAAATAACATATTGCACATTCAGTACGTACTAGAGGAAAAAGATTTGGGAGGTCAGTCTAACGATCAGTTGGATTTTCATACATGTTCACAAAGAAACGGGCTCTATTATGCACTCATCCTTTGTGAGCGTATTCTGACTACTATATATTTTCTCGTAACATATATAGGCATTAGGGCTGAGAAAAAGTACCAGCAAACTGAAGGATCAAATCGAATTTCTAGTTCTGTTCATTTTCTTTTTTATACAATTTGATCAATTTGGAGCTGAATGGAACCAAGTTAACCGGTGAAGTTATGGTATCCTTACATGCATCATGTGTAAGTGCAAAATTTTTGCAAATATAAGTTTAACAAACTAACAAAGAAAAACATGAAACATGACGTGTAAGCGGAAACAGAAAAAGAAAACATGGTACATATGTTTTACAATGGTTACAAATGTTCATAGGTGCGTGCAGATGCTTATCTAATGTCTAGTTAGGCTGCTAACTTCGTACTGTGGGAACATGGACCAACCAAGGCAGCTAAAATATGATACCACATCCTCTCAAATCCCAACAATCCCCCATTCAAGATTGTCCAAAGCTATGGCCCCGTTCATTTGGATAATGCTGGGGTTGGCACCAATCAATTCTCATTTTCTGACCGACCCTTTGTATGGAAATCTGGTGGACATGCCACTATCAAAGTCTTTTATCAAGGGTTCCTTGTCACTTTATCTTTCTGTCTCTCTCTCTCTTTGGACCTTTCCTTTTTTCTTTATTTGCATCAGTTAGTGAAGGAAAGAGAGAGAGAACGTACCTTGTACTAGCAGCCAATGGCTTGCACTGACTTGTCCTTTTTTGTTTGGGTATTAAATCAAAACCACAACACTTGATCAATCTTTACAATTCCATACAAATTGCCACCTTGGAAATGCATGAAGAAAGAATATATGATGATGACTATGTTGATAACCAAGGATCCGGGTAAAATTGATGTTTATTTGTGGCCCTTTTTGGTATCATCAAGCTTCAACAAAAATATTTGGACAAAAATGTCCCCATGACAAAAAATTTCAAAGGCATCCCAAAATAATGCATCAAATAATGTAGGGGTATTTCCGTCATTTTAACCATACTTTTTTAAGCCCTTTTTGGTGTCACCAAGCTTCAACAAAAGTATCCCTAAGACAAAAAATTTCAAAGGCATCCCAAAATAATGCATCAAATAATGTAGGGGTATTTTTGTCATTTTAACAGTATTTTTTTAATAATTATATTTTTGTACTTTTTTTTTAATTAGTACCTCACAATAAAATAGCAATAATGTGATTTAATCAGCTATTAATTCCATATTATTTTCTCTTTTTTTAAACACGTTCAAAACATAAGAGGAGTGTAATGCCGGTTATAGAAAAGGCATTTCGCACGCGGATAATAATGTGTTTAAATTAGTTGTCAAATGATTTTTTTTTTAACAAATGATATTATCTACACTAAGGGGAAGAGGGGTGGGCTTAGCCTCACAATGGACTAGCAATAATGTGATTCAATCAGTTGTTTATGAAATATTATTTTCGCTATTCTTAATGTAAATTCTATAGAGACCGATTTTATAATGTAGATTCATCTACTTTAATTGGTTTATGAGGGGTTTCTTTTAGCATGATCTAAGATTATTCATTTACTTCAAATATTTAACTTTCCTTTTGTCAATTTACGTATATAAATACATTTAAAACGTGTAAATCACGTGTAGCACATTGTGTTTTAAAAAATATTTTCTGCACGCACATGAGCATGTGCATGAAGGCTAGTATATATACCCACATGCATGAAGGCTAGTGCGTGTGTGTGTGTGCGCGCTCCTTGCGTATGCTCATTGCTAGGCAATATGTCACATCCCGGCCTGGGGTGGACCACTTCTCAGGCCCGCTCCACCACCGTAGCACAATATTGTCCGCTTTTGGCTTACCATTCCCTCACGGTTTTGTTTTTGGGAACTCACGAGCAACTTCCCAGTGGGTCACCCATCATGGGATTGCTCTAGCCCCTTTCTCGCTTAACTTCGGAGTTCCTACGGAACCCGAAGCCAGTGAGTTCCCAAAAGGCCTCGTGCTAGGTAGGGATGGGAATATACATTTAAGGATCACTCTCATAGGCGATGTGGGATGTCACAATCCACCCCCCTTAGGGGCCCGACGTCCTCGTCGGCACACCACACGACCAGGGTTAGGCTCTGATACCAAAACCGACACACCCCAACCGAGATCAGGGCGTGCTGGCCATCACGCGGAGGTGACGTAACCATGTGCACAATGTGGAAGCTAATAAAACAATAATAGAAGAAGTACAAATAAATAAAACTAGTATACATAAGGTAATAGTAATAAGTGCTAGCGTAAGTGAGACACAAGTTCAGAGCATAACGCCTAAAGCAGTCCAAACTAAAATGACGCGACAACAGTACACCCGAAGGTGGCCCTACACTGGTGATCGTCTGTCAGAAATGCCGGCAAAGCTCTCTGGGAAACCACCAAACCTGCTAGATAGCTAGAACCTGGAGGGGCGCAAAACAAAAGCATGAGTGGGCAAAAACAAAGCTTTTCGAAAACCATTTAACAAATAAGTTCTAACTCATCGCCGTAAAACCTGTATACTTCCCAAAAATAAACATATGTACATATAAATATATATATATATATATATATATATATATATATATATATATATATATATATACCAATCATGCATCAGGATATGCCATGCCAAATCTCACAATGAAATGCAAGTGCTCAGGTAAAAATCATCTCAATATCATATAGTCTGGCAGCCGGAGTCACCTAACGTGACCTGTACGGCTAAATCTAGAGCTCAAATCTCAATAACTAACTAAACCTGCCCACGAGTCGGAACCACCTAAAGTGGTCTGTACGACAGGCCTGGATGTAATACATATAAACGCTCTAGTGCTACGATCACGTGAAGGCTGTGCGAATAATGGCGGGTCACCTACGAGTCGGAACCACCTAATGTGGTCTGTACGACAGGACTGTGCACCTAACTTGGATCCAAGCTGAGCGTGTGGTGCGGGAGGTGAACATCACGTGAAGGACTGTGCCCTACTCTGGGAGGGAGCACTAACACCGGGATGCAGGTTATGAGCTCTCTAACCATCTCGAGTCGCTACCGAAAGTAAACATGAATAACACTTACCTGGCACTTAACTGTGCGTCCGCAGCACCCAACATGCATATGTGTATATATATACAACTAATAATGTAACTAACAATGCATAAATAACGATAATCTAATGCATGGCATGTGGCAAATGACAATTCAATCAATTACTGGGAAAAATATAAGTATATAGGTATTTACGGAAAACCAAAAGCCCACTCACTGGTAAGTGGAAGGGTCGTAACCCCTCTGCCTCGAGTGACCACGCTCGTCCTCGGGGTACGTCTCACCTATATGCGAAACAACTATAAAAACGTTAATTTTAAAGCACATAACCAAACTTTAGAAATAACTTCTCATACAATGCTCAAATGGGGTGTATGAATACACCAACATGATCTACTCAACCTCAGGAACATCCCCATAATTTTAAAATAATTTTTCACCGCTGCACGCACCCCCATGCGCCGACCACGCGCAGGCACGTGCCTGGCACGTTGACGGCATCAACTGACGCCGTGAGGGAATATTCCGTTATCCCTAACGGTTTCTGTCAACGACGTCAAGAATATTCCATCAGACTTGACGGAATATTCCGTCGTCTTCTCCAGCGAGCCTCCGGTGCCGGAAAATCAGGAAATTTTTAAACGTTGATATCTTCTTCGTTTTTCATCCAAATTTCACAAAATTGGAACCAAAATGAAGCTTAGAACTAGAGGAACACAATCATACCACTTTCAAGGGCTAAAATCCACAAAATCTCACCTGAAAAATCAACCCAACTCCGGCCAACTTCGAAACTAGTGATCCCGACGTCCAAAATCATCAAACGAACCACCCCGAGCCTCCTAGGGACCTCACCAAGCTACCTACAAGCTTGAAATTCCCTAAAACGTGAGAAATCACGTGTGCATGAACAGTACCTCAAATCGGACATCGTATAATCGACGTGAAAACGAAGGTGTTCTTACCTGAAATGGGCATGGTTGGACTCCTACAAGCCTCACGAGTCTGAAAATGTGCTTGGATTCCACGATCTGTGAAGGTTCGATGGGTGTGTGGGTGTGTCCTTACGTTTCAAAGGAAATGGGAAGGGAATAGGGCTCGAGACAGATGCAGGGAAAGGGAGAAAACAGTGAGGGAAGTGTATGGTCCACCATTAGCCAACAACCAACCAAAAATAACCACAAAACGTAAAGAAAACGAACTAAGGGCAATCTTGTCTTTTCACACGTACGTTGTAATATTTTGGGACGGGCTGTCACACAATATGTCGATTAAAAAGACATAATAATTAGTCATTTTATTTCACAGCAAATTAATCAAAATATTTTGATTCTTTTTGTATGGAAATACGGTGGATATGCCACTATCAAAGTCACTTATCAAGGGTCCCTCGCCACTTTGTCTTACTGTCTCTCTCTCTGGACCTTTCCTTTTTTCTTTATTTGCATCAGTTAGTGAAGGAAATAGAGAGAACGTACTTTGTACTATCAGCCAATGGCTTACACTAACTTGTCCTTCTCCGTTTGGGTATTAAATCAAAACCACAACACTTGGTCAATCTTTACAATTCCATACAATTTGCCACATTGGAAATGCATGAAGAAAGAATACATGATGAAGACTATGTTGATAACCGAGGATCCAGGTAAGTCTATTAATGTTTATTTGTGGCCTTTTATGGTGTCACCAAACTTCAGCAAAAATATTTGGACAAAAATGTCCCCAAGACAAAAAAATTTAAAAGCATCCCAAAATAATGCATCAAATAATGTAGGGTTATTTTCGGTTTTTTCAACAGTACTTTCTTAATAATTATTTTTTTGTACTTTTTTTTAATTAGTATCTCACAATAGCATAGCAATAATGCAATTCAATCAGCTGTTCATTCCATATTATTTTCTCTATTTTTAAACACGTTCAAAACATCTAAAGATGAGTGTAATGCCGGTTAAAAAAAAAAAAGGTATTTCGCATGCGGATAAAAATGTGATTAAATTAGTTGTCAAATGATTTTTTTTTTTTAACAAACGTTATTATCTACACTAAGGGGAAGGGGTTGAGCTTAGCCTCACAATGGGCTAGCAATAATGTGATTCAATCAGTTGTTTATTAAATATTATTTTCTCTATTCTTATTGTAAATTCGATAGAGGCCGATTTTATTATGTGGATTCAGCTGCTTTAATTGGTTTATGAGGATTTTCTTTTAGCATGATCTAAGATTATTCATTTACTTCAAATATTTGCCTTTCCTTTTGCCAATTTACGCATATAAATACATTTAAAACATGTAAATCACACCTATTGATGGTCGGGGTGAAATTTCATCTTCTGAATCTTGATTAATTGAGTCTCCCGCTCCTGGTATTATTTCGAGATGTTCTGTATACGAGCCTCTTCAAACAGGACTTATTGCTATTAGCACGTTGTGATCAAAAAATATTTTCTGCATGCGCGTGAGCGTGTGCATGAAGGCTAGTATATATACGCGCATGCATGAAGGCTAGTGTGTGTGTGCGCATGCGCACGCTCATTGCTAGGCAATATGTCGATTAAAAACATAATAATTAGTCATTTTACGCGTGTGCATGAAGGCTAGTATATATTTGCGCATGCATGAAGGCTAGTGTGTGTGTGTGTGAGCTCATTGCTAGGCAATATGTCAATTAAAAAACATAATAATTAGTCATTTTATTTCACCGCAAATTAATCAAAATAATTTGATTGTTTTTGTATGGAAATTCGGTGGATATGCCCCTATCAAAGTCTCTTATGAAGGGTCTGTCGCCACTTTGTCTTTCTATCTCTCTCTGGACCTTTCCTTTTTTCTTTATTTGCATCAGTTAGTGAAGGAAAGAGAGAGAAAGTACATTGTACTAGCAGCCAATGGCTTGCACTGACTTGTCTTTCTCCGTTTGGCTATTAAATCAAAATCACAACACTTGGTCAATCTTTACAATTCCGTAAAATTTGCCACCTTCGAAATGCATGAAAAAAGAATATATGATGAAGACTATGTTGATAACCGGGGATTTGGGTAAGTCTATTGATGTTTATTTGTGGCCATTTTTGGTGTCACCATGTTTCAACAAAAATATTTGGACAAAAATGTCCCCAAGACAAAACATTTCAAAGGCATCCCAAAATAATGCATCAAATAATGTAGGGGTATTTTCGTTATTTTAACAGTACATTTTTAATTATTATTTTTGTAATTTTTTTTAATTAGTACTTCAAAATAGGATAGCAATAATATGTTTCAATCAATTGTTCATTCCATATTATTTTCCCTATTTTTAAACACGTTAAAAACATCTTAAGAGGAGTCTAATGCCGGTTATAAAAAAAGGTATTTCGTACGCGGATAATAATGTGATTAAATTAGTTGTCAAATGATTTTATTTTAACAAACAATATTATCAACACTAAGGGGAAGGGGGTTGGCTTAACCTCACAATGGGGTAACAATAATGTGAGTCAATTAGTTCTTTATTAAATACTATTTTCTTTATTCTTAATGTAAATTCTATAGAGACCGATTTTATTATGTAGATTCAGCTGCTTTAATTGGTTTATGAGGGGTTTCTTTTTGCATGATCTAAAATTATTCATTTACTTCAAATATTTGACTTTCCTTTTGTCAATTGGAGCATATAAATACATTCAAAATATGTAAATCACGCGTAGCACGCTATGATTCAAAAACATATTTTCTGCACGTGCGTGAGCATGTGCATGAAGGCTAGTATGCATATATATGTTCATTGCTAGGCAATATGTCAATTAAAAAAACGTAATAATTAGTCATTTTATTTCACCGCAAATTAATCAAAATATTCGATTGTTTTTGTATGGAAATCCGGTGGATATGCCACTATCAAAGTCTCTTATCAAGGGTCCCTCGCCACTTTGTCTTTCTGTCTCTCTCTCTAGACCTTTCATTTTTTCTTTATGTGCATCTGTCAGTGAAGGAAAGAGAGAGAACGTACTTTGTACTATCAGCCAATGGCTTACAGTGACTTGTCCTTCTCCGTTTAGGTATTAAATCAAAACCATAACACTTAGTCAATACTTACAATTCTGTACAATTTGCCACCTTGGAAATGCATGAAGAAAGAATATATGACGATGAATATTTTGATGATCGAGGATCCAGGTAAGTCTATTGATTTTTTTTTTTTGGGCCTTTTTGGTGTCACCAAGCTTCAATAGAAATATTTGGACAAAAATGTCCCCACGATAAAAAATTTCAAAGGCATCCCAAAATAATGCTTCAAATATTGTAGGGGTATTTTCATTATTTTAACAGTACTTTTTTAATAATTATTTTTTTGTACTTTTTTTAATTAGCACCTCACAATAGGATAACAATAATGTGATTCAATCAGTTGTTCATTACATATTATTTTCTCTATTTTTAAAGACATTCAAAACATCTTAAAAGGAGTGTAATGCCGATTACAAAAAAGGTATTTCGCACGCGGATAATAATGTGATTCAATCAGTTTTTTATTAAATATTAGTTTCTCTATTCTTAATGTAAATTCTATAGAGGCCAATTTTATTATGTGGATTCAGGTGCTTTAATTGGTTTATGAGGGGTTTCTTTTAGCATGATCTAAGATTATTTATTTACTTCAAATATTTGACTTTCCTTTTGTCAATTTACTTATATAAATACATTTAAAACGTGTAAATCACGCGTAGCACGCTATGATTTAAAAAATATTTATGCACGCACGTGAGCGTGTGCATGAAGGCTATTATGTGTGTGTGTGTCTATGCTCATTGCTAGGCAATATGTCGATTAAAAAACATAATAATTAGTCATTTATTTCACCACAAATTAATCAAAATATTTTGATTGTTTTTGTATGGAAAGTCGGTGGATATACCACTATCAAAGTCTCTTATCAAGGGTCCCTCGCCACTTTGTCTTTCCATCTCTCTCTCTGTGGACCTTTTCTTTTTTCTTGATTTGCATCAATCAGTGAAGGAAACAGAGAAAACGTACTTTGTACTATCAGCTAATGGCTTGCACTGACTTGTCCTTCTCCTTTTGGGTATTAAATCAAAACCACAACACTTGATCAATCTTTACAATTCCGTACAATTTGCCGCATTGGAAATGTATGAAGAAAGAATATATTATGAAGACTATGTTGATAACTGAGGATCCAGGAAAGTCTATTGATGTTTATTTGTGGCCTTTTATGGTGTCACCAAACTTTAGCAAAAATATTTGGACAAAAATGTCCCCAAGACAAAAAAATTCAAAGGCATCCTAAAATAATGCATCAAATAATGCAGGGGTATTTTCGTTTTTTTAACAGTACTTTTTTAATAATTATTTTTTTGTACTTTTTTTTAATTAGTACCTCGCAATAGCATAGCAATAATGTAATTCAATCAACTGTTCATTCCAAATTATTTTTTCTATTTTTAAACACATTCAAAACATCTAAAGATGAGTGTAATGCCGGTTAAAAAAAAAAAGTACTCCACATGCGGATAATAATGTGATTAAATTAGTTGTCAAATGATTTTTTTTAACAAACGATATTATCTACACTAAGGAGAAGGGGGTTGGGCTTAGCCTCACAATAGGCTAATAATAATGTGATTCAATCAGTTGTTTATTAAATATTATTTTCTCTATTCTGAATGTAAATTCTATAGAGTCCGATTTTATTATGTGGATTCAGATGTTTTAATTGGTTTATGAGGGGTTTCTTTTTGCATGATCTAAGATTTTTATTTACTTCAAATATTTGACTTTCCTTTTGTCAATTTACGCATATAAATACATTTAAAACGTGTAAATCACGCGTAACACGTTATGATTCAAAAAATATTTTATGCACGCACGTGAGCGTGTGCATGAAGGCTATTATGTGTGTGTGTGTGCGCGCGCGCTCATTGCTAGGCAATATGTTGATAAAAAAACATGATAATTAATCAAAATAATCAAAATATTTTGATTGTTTTTGTATAGAAAGCCGGTGGATATACCACTATCAAAGTTTCTTATCAAGGGTCCCTCACCACTTTGTCTTTCTGTATCTCTTTCTCTGGACCTTTTCTTTTTTCTTGATTTGCATCAATTAGTGAAAGAAAGAGAGAGAACGTACTTTGTACTATCAGCCAATGGCTTGCACTAACTTGTCCTTCTCCTTTTAGGTATTAAATTATAACCACAACACTTGGTCAATCTTTACAATTTCGTACAATTTGCCACCTTGGAAATGCATGAAGAAAGAATATATGATGATGACTATGTTGATAACCGAGGGTTCGGGTAAGTCTATTGATGTTTATTTGTGGCCGTTGGTCGATGAGCGGAAAGATTTGTGGGAAAACGGTGTTCTGATATAAAATAAATCAATTGGGCAGATGTTCACCTTGCGAGCAGTAGTGATGTGGACTATAAATGATTTTTCAACGTATGTTATGATGTTCAAGTGGAGTCTTAAGGGTTATTTTGCATGCCCAGTTTGCAAGGAGGACACAACATCTTCTTGGCACGCCGTTAAAGTTTGTTACCTAGGGCAACGTAGATGGTTGTTGTGAGACCACGAGTGGCATCAGAATGAGACAACACTCTTCCACGGAACAGAGATTCAACCAAGACACAGAGAATGGCCCGGAGAAAATATTTTATTGCCCTTGAATCGTTTGGATTTTGGTCCTTTTGGAAAATTGATAAATAAGACCACACTAAACACCCATCTAAACTAAACACACAAAAGTATGTTGTTTTAGTTGTCGTACTGGTCAAAATTGAAACTGCGTCATAATCTCAATGTTATGCATGTTGAGAATAACATGGGATACATTGGTTGGAACTATATTAGACATCGAGAGAAAAACAAAAGAAACAATCAAAGCTTGCATCGATTTGGAGCGAATGGGAATAAGGCCATGTTTACGGATGACGAGGAAGGGTGAGATAGCTAGAAAGGACCTAGCATCTTTTTTTCAGTAAAACCGGAGAAAAGGAAAAAGTTTTTAAAGTTTCTATCCTCCGTAAAATTTTCAGATAGGTTTGCTTCAAATATTGGGCAATGCATAAACGTAGATAAGGGCAAATTTTCTGGGCTTACGAGCCACGATTGCCATGTCATATTGCAACACTTGCTCCCAGTTGGTATTCGACACCTCTTGCCAGAAAATGTGGTGAAGCCGATTCTATTGTTGGCGAGTTTTTTTTCCCAATTATCTACTAGGACATTGCGAAAATCTGATATACAACAATTACGCACAAACATTTTCGAAGTCCTTTGCAAGTTTAAACAAATTTTTCTTCCTTCTTTCTTCATAAGCATGTACACGTGATGATTCACTTGTCATATGAGGCTATCGATGGATGTATCTAATTGAAAGGTATAAAGTCCTTAGTCATTTATTATTTCGTGAACAATTGATGATTTAACTTATTTGAATCGTAAAAATTTTTATTTTGCAGATTACTGGGTGAGTTAAAGAATAGTGTAAGGAATAAGGCGAAGCCCGAATGATCAATTGTGGAGCTAGGCTTGGGTGGCGTTTGAAACGAATAGGTTTTGCACTATGTACTTACAAGACATTGAGACAGCTTTCAATCGACCACAACATAATAATAACGGTGGTGTGAGAAGGCAAAAACTATCTGTGTTTGCCCAAATCATACAACCATTTGGCGAACCAATACGAGATGATTCGTTCACAAAAAGGGACATGCAAGTAGCTCATTGGTTCATACTTAACAATTGTGACGAGATAATTGAGTACCTGGATGAGTATGAAGAGTTGATGAAGCTGAAATATCCTTCACATTTATATGCCGTGAAGCACAGTGACTTGTTTCCTCATTGGTTTCACGAGCAAGTAAGTTGTTTGGGTTTTTTTGGATGGTTGTTTTCCTAAATTGCATGTTAGTTGTCTTAATTTTTGGTAAAACCAACATGTCAAATTTTTGGATTAAATTAGGTGAAAATAATGAAGGAAACCAATTCCCCTACGTATACTGAGGAATTATACAATTTGGCTATCGGACCTCTAAGCATCGAACTGTACTCATGGTGTCATGTGAATGGCATAAAATTCTTGAGAGCTGAGCGTGATGACAAGCTTTGTACTAAAAAAATGGGGTACATGTCACAAGAGCAGGAGATATTGCAAACATTGATTTCTATGGCAAACTAACAAGTGTGGTCCAATTGTTTTACAAAGACCGTTGCCAAGTCATCATTTTTAAGTGTTATTGGTTCGATACAGACCCTAGTAGGAATGAGAGTATTAAACGGGATGATGGTTTACTGTCAGTGAACACTAATCGATGTTGGTACAGTGAAGATCCATACATTTTGGCAACTATGGCCAAGCAAATTTTCTACATCGATAGCCCAAAGGCCAGGAGGGGATGGAAAGTTGTTCAGAGGATTGATCACAAAAGGGTGTATGATATTATGAATCGAGATCCTGACGACAACGACGATGACGACAACTTTGCTGACCAACTCCTCGAAACTTCGACACAAATTGGTGCAGAAACACTTCGAGATACTAATATTGTCCAAGAACCATTTCAGGTAGCTGGAAGTCCTCAAATCAAAATTCCTATAGACTCAATTACAATTGATTTCAAAAGTCTCCCAATATACAATCCACCTAAGGGCACAGATGATGTTTTTGATGTACCAATGGATCAGGATGAATGATAGACTAAAAGTGATCAAAGTGAAGATAGTGATATTTATTGTACCGAGGATAAGGATTAAGGACTTTTGACTTATATGAAATGTAATTCAATGTATTTAAGTTTTTGTATATAAACAAATTTTTATTTTTATTAAATTTGTAATTGGATAAAGAATTTAAAACTAAAACAAAATAAAGTTAATTTTACGCAACAAACAAAAGAAAGTCGTCGCGCATAACGTAAACGCACGACGAAAATAAGAACATTCATAGGGCAAGCTAGAAAAATTTTAATATGAAATTTAAATGTGAACAAGTGCAATAAATTGAGTTTCCAGGGTTACGCGGCATATGGTACGCATTTGTCTCATAATAGACGTTTGTGCAACGAAATCAGTTATTTTTGTCGCACAAGGCCTTCAAAATTTCCCAAAGTCAAATATGGGTGCCTTTTTTTAAATGTTCATTAAATATTGAGCGACGAATGAGGATAATTCATCGTGCAATGCAGTATTGCACAACGAAGGTGCTAAATTCATCACTAAAGGTCCTTCAAAATTTCCCAAATTAAAATGTAGGCGCCTTTTTCAAAAAATATTCATTAAATATTGCGCGATGAAATGTGCTAGATTCGTCACGCTTTGTCCTTATGCAGGACGAGTTAGTTTCTTTTCATTGCGCATCGTTCTCAAAATTAACCAAAAATTGGACGGGTTTTCTTTTAGTTTCATTAAAAGTGCGTGACGAATATGGTCGTCGCGCAAAGTCCTTTGCATTATTAATTCCAAAGAGCTTTGCTTTCTCTCATGTTTCAAAACTTCTCTCACTCGAACTCTTTATCTCTACAACTTTCTCTCTCACTACAACTCTCTCTCTCCCTGCAACTCTCTCGCTTCTTGCAACTTTCTCTCTAGCGAATTCTCTCTCTCAACTCTTAGGTAAATTTCTGTTTTTTTCCTTTATTTGTTAATTATTTTAGTTGTATGATATTTTTGGATTGATTACGTATTAGGGTATTAGACATTAGGGGTTAGGGATTTAGGAATTTTGTCAATTTGGGGATTTAGGGATTTTTGAATTAGGGAATTTAGGAATTTGGCGATTTGGGGATTAGGGCTCGGGGTGGGCGTGAAGATGGGTGGTGGGGAGTGGGGGTTGGGTTGGGGTGGAGGTGTCGTGAGGTGAGGGTTGGGTAAGGGTGGAGTTGGTGCAGGGTGGAGGTTGGGTAGGGGTGGAGGTGGTGTAGGGTGGGGGTTGGGTAAGGTTTAATTAGTTTGTTTATTTTCTTAATCTTTTGCAAATTTCATTTAAATTGGATTTATTCAATTTGCTAATATGTTGACATATTAAATTAGTAAAATTGATTAAGTTGTTAACTTGATAATTTTTTGTTGAGTTTTGTAAGTTTAGGGTTTATTTTCTAATGTTAGGATTAACATATTAGTGTTAGGGATTATTTTATATTGTTACAATTGTATAACATTAGGGTTTAGGGTTTTTTTTATTAAGTATTACTTAGTACGATTAATTTGTTAAATTAGTTTACGATGTTCATTTGTTAACTTTAAAATCATAGGTTTAAGATTTTAGTTTAATTTTTTAATTTTAGGATTAAGATTTTAGTTATAGGTATAATATTATTAATATAGGGTTAAAATTTAAAAAAAAAAAAAGAAAAAAAAAAGGGGATTTGGATGAAGTATTTTATTGTCACATCCCGACCCGGACGGGACCACTTCCCGGGCCCGCTCCACCACCGTAGCACGATATTGTCCGCTTTGGGCCTCGACCACGCCCTTATGGTTTTGTTTTTGGGAACTCACACGAGAACTTCCCAATGGGTCACCCATCCTGGGAGTGTTCTCGCGCTCTACTCGCTTAACTTCGGAGTTCCTACGGAACCCGATGAAAGAAGATTTGTGAAAAACATGTTCATTTAAGCAACATCAATAGCATGCAATTAACAATTAAAGGCGGAATCATGCTTGTATGCACTTAAAACAAAACATTTACCCATGAAATTCAAAGCCTAGTAGATAGGTGAACCAAGACTCAACTCAAAACAAAGTGAGTTGAGAAATCAATACCTTTGTAGATTCCTCTTTGCATAAGCAAAGGCTAATCACCCAAAGAGAGGGCCTTCATTCCTTGCATCTTAGATCCATGGATTTGGATGGATGAAAAGGTTTCTCCAAGTTCCCAAAATTGAGAACCTCTAATTATTCATCACCAAGGCATAATGAAGAGGAAATGAGTGACCTTGGAGGAGTTTGATTGCTAGATGATCCCTCCAAGGTGGCCTAAATTTTAGAGAGAAAGGAGAGCTTGTGTTCTCATCCTTTCCCCAAAAATTACCATATGTAAATTTTAGGCTATAAAGTCCTTTATATAGTCCCTTCAAATAAGTGACCTAATGGACCAAAAGCCCTATTCTTCTAACATGACAAGCCTATAGGGTTTATTGGGCTTTCAAGCCCTTTGTTTATTCAAGTTGTCATACAACTTGAGTTAATGGGCTTGACATTCAAATCCCATTGGGCCTTGCGGCCCAAAACTAACTCGAGGTCTTTAACGAACTTATTCGTTTGATTAATTAACATATTAATTAATCCTAGCCTTAGATAAACAATTAAACCATTTAATTATTCTTACTCATCTCCGTTGTTTCTTCAAACTCTACCTTACTCGGTGAACGATCCATTAGGTTCCTTTTAGCGAGGCAGTGGGCGATTAAAACTCTTTCTAATCGATTGTGAATTGAAACTTACTTTCAATTCTCCCGTTAGTGATAATACACTTTTAGGGCTTCCACAAACCATGGTTGACGCCTAGCAGCATGTCATGGTTACCCAAGCTAATCAGAAGAGGTGGAGAACCTATTCAGTTTTAGGATTTCAAATGCAATACGGTCTTTCTCTAATACAATACTCTTGACCACATTGTTTGGTTTGATAGTTTATTCATGTCTACTATCCAATGTGAGTCTTGTGCTTATATGATTACCTTGAATGTGATTTGGAACACATTCCTAAATCTCATTCATACTTTGGCCAAAGATTCTTAATCATATCATAGAGTATTCTCCCTCAAACAGTTTGAAGGTTAGAGATCCCTTGTTGCGCATTCACTTGCCTCCATGGCTAAGTGGCTTAACCCCAACGATGCCATGGACACCCTCATGATGGAGTGACTTTGACATAATCAAAGATTAAGGACCTAACCACAAGACAACTGTGATGCCTCAGGTCAAAAGACTAATTTGCATTATCCCAACCATGAGTTCTCATGTGACATGAATATGAGAACTCTTCGTTGATCGTGTTCAGTGAACTCATTCTCTATTGAGCACCTACGTACTTGTCTTGATGTCACACACACCAATGACTCGAGACTAGTCACTCTCCCTGAGAGAAGACATAGCACGTACTGATCTTAACGGACTGTCAATGCCCAATTGACAATCCTATGATCAGGAACGTTTAGGATGTGTCAACAAAAGAATGGTCTCATGAATCTAACTTCTTTAGATCGCATTCTTCCAATCACATATTCCTTGGACTTATCGTTTAAGCATATAACATTTATATGAGACGGCTCAAACAATAATGTTTGCCCTTAATATTAAACTAGATTAGTTTAACATGTGAAATGTCCATAAAGTATCATCATATGATTGGTTTTAGGGCACATTTCCAACACCCGAAGCCAGTGAGCTCCCAAAAGGCCTCGTGCTAGGTAAGGATGGGAATATACATATAAGGATCACTCCCCTGGGCGATGTGGGATGTCACAATCCACCCCCTTAAGGGCCCGACGTCCTCGTCGGCACACCACGGCCAGGGTTAGGCTCTGATACCAAATTGTCACATCCCGACCCGGGCGGGACCACTTCCCGGGCCCGCTCCACCACCGTAGCACGATATTGTCCGCTTTGGGCCTCAACCACGCCCTCACGGTTTTGTTTTTGGGAACTCACACGAGAACTTCCCGATGGGTCACCCATCCTGGGAGTGTTCTCGCGCGCTACTCGCTTAACTTCGGAGTTCCTACGGAACCCGAAGCCAGTGAGCTCCCAAAAGGCCTCGTGCTAGGTAAGGATGGGAATATACATATAAGGATCAGTCCCCTGGGCGATGTGGGATGTCACATTTATGTTGGGATTAAATTGTTAAATTAGTTTAATTTGTTAATTTGTAAACCTAGGTTTACAATTTTAATTAATTTTATAAATTTAGGATTAATATTTAGGTTACAGGTATAAATTTTAAATTTTTTTTATTACTTTTTTAATTTTAGGGTTGCTTTTACAATTTCATAAATTTTGTGTTAATTGTATAATTATAGGGTACAATTTTTACTTTTTAAATTTTAGGACTTTGTATTGACTATATAAATTGGTATTAATAACATAGTTTTAAATGTTTGTCGTTCAATTAGATTTTGTAGATGTCGCAATTGATTAGGCAGTTGTTGACCCTAAAAATTACAAAGCCTACGTGGCGCGCAGGCCGAGTAACTAATAAGCTAACTACATCCTTCGGTTGAATGCGAGGCGTGCTAACTCATCGGTCGAGCTTGACCAAGGAGTAAAATTTGTTGATGTTACGTTGAGCGCGTTGCTAACTTCTTTATCTTGCGACTGCAGCCGAGGAAGCAACAAATCTCGGCCTTTGGATTCTCGAGCCTGAAGACAAGGCTGCTAGTTTTGCGAAGTTCAATACCAAATTCGGCTCTCAGGGTGTCAAATGTAGTAACCTGGTAACACCTCACTTCGCCGAGAAGACTAATAAGATGACCTTTGCCAATAAGGATTTGAAAATCCTTCTTGACCAAGACTTGGATATATAACCAGTCGGCCTCGACGCAGTGCTGTTTATCCAAACTGAAGGTGCTTCGGGAATGGCTGATTCTACGGCAACAGTGTTGTTTATCCAAACTGAAGATGTTCGCCGGTTGCCTTCACAGTGCTGTTTATCCAAACTGAAGTTGTATCGGCAGGAAAAAGAAAATAAAAAAAATCTCAAGATGTTTGAGAGGTTTTGCACAAGGCAATTGTGTGTTGAATTGGAGGTCCTCAAACTGAAGATGCAGCTCTGTATTTATAATGTTGATTTTTGCTTGACACGGCTAGATAATTATGGAGTCCGACTACAACTTTAACTTGCAGAATGAAATATGATCCGTGTGGCTGACTTTTCAAATGAAAACCCATCTAGGTTTATCCCATCATGACCAAAGACCTAGCCTACCTAGGCTTCCTATCATAACTACATCACCATCAAATCCTAGGCTTATCACATCACCAAAAACCTAGCTTTCCTAGGCTCTCATCATCTTTTACCAAAACTTCCGCATGCATCCTGACCCTATGAATATTAAATTCATTTTTAATTATCACCATATTTAAATGGATAATAATCTGTTCGGAATCCAATCCTATTAGTAGTTCCAAGTGACCTCATAATATCATCATGTTCTGCATGCTTCATTATCTGATGCCGTGCATATCTGTTAACCAAAAACTGATCCAACCACACACCCATATGCCAAACATCCACATCAACTTGAATTATCTTGAATTGTGCCGCCTGTTTCCTAGCTTGGAGATATATTATTTTCACATGAAAATGTCGAGATAAATCATTATTAAAAGATAATTATGATAAAAATCATAATGTTATCTTTTAATATTAATAAAATTATCTTCACGAATTCATCGATAGTGTGGAAGTACGTTCACTCAATGGCCTCGATTACTCGGGCCGATGGTGCAATTTTGGGTCCAAACAGCAGCGTAGGTCAATGGGTAGGTCCTTGCCAACGCCTCCACCACCTATGCCTACAGTCGCCACTGCTCTACCAGCATTAGCCCCGACGTCGGAGGTTGTCTTACATCCACCCCAGGCCACGATGTCTACAATGCTTGAGTCATCTACTTCTTTGGTGACTCATCCGTTATTAAGCGCCTAGCGGACTCATCGACTGCCCGGATTACCAACAAGGTAGAGGAGTATGCATCGAATTCCACTGCAAACAGAAAGGAAGCCGATACAGGTAATACATCTTTTGTGAAAATTTCTAATTTAATAAATTTAATATACTATTATTCGGTTCCTTTATGTGTGAATTGTTGGGTATTGGTGTTGTATATTTGTTTGTAGGTTTTGGGAAATGTTGTATTTTTAGGGGAAGTTTTGTCAAGTTTTTCGTAGATTATTTAATTTGTTTTAACACTAACTTATTTCATTTTTGCAACTCGTAAAAACACTAGGGGCCCAAGCAAGCTCATGGGCACCTCACAACTCACATGCACCACCCAGGAGCATATAAAGATTACATGGGATATCTTATTTGCAGCATCATTATGAGTTCGAGGACCTTGATGCCAATCAAATCAAATACATCCAAGAACTCTTCACCGACTGGTTCACTCAGTGAAAGAGTGACCTCCACAAGTATTTCTAGAAATTCAACGATCCGACTGTCACTCTAGCACATGGGTGCCCCTTAGAGTTGGTGAAGCGCCCTGAAAATTGGGCCTGGCTCTACACCCATTTTCAAGATGAAAAATACTTGGTAAGTGAATTATATAAATTATTTAGATTAATAATATTTTATTAACACTTTAATTCCATTTATTAATTTATTTGAATACTTCATAATTAATATCGGCACTAATACGGTTCATTTCTTTTTAACAGAAAAGAGGCAAGGCCAACACAATAAATAGGTTGAAGAAGAAGCTTCTCCACCACTCCGGCTCCCGACGCTTCTTATACAGGATGGAGGAACGACGTCAGGTAACCACATTTAAAAAAAAAAAAAATCATTACTCTTACTTTAAATTACACAACTAATAACTCGTGCCTTTATTAATTTTTAAGGCTGATGGGGTCGAAGTTTCCTGAGATTAACACATTCAAGGAGGTGTACATACAGCCTGGCGATGAGTTGACAGAGAAGCTCCATGTAAGTTTTTGTAATTTTTAAATTTATAATTTTTATTCATTTTAAGTAAATGTTATATAAATATTAATTAACTTGCTTTTATAATTATAGGCTACTATGGTCGAGATGAGTCAGGTTGTCCTCGAGGAAGTGGCTTCCCAGCTTCCCTCTAACACCCCGATGAAGGAGTTGCCCCCCCCCCTTCCTTAAGGATGCAGGTCTTCGTATCATGATAGACACCATCGACCAAAAACTTAGTCTTAGGTGGGGGAAGGTGTATCAGGGCATGGGAAATGCCCGCTATTGTGAGACGGGAACCTCATCTTCCACCTCCACCTAGAGACAGGTCGCATCATTGATGAAGCAAGTAGCGGAACTCCAGCAGCAAGTGGCGGCCCAAAATCAGTACATTGCGAAGCAGACTGCCCATATCGCCACCCAGCATGCTTATATAGCTACCCAAGAGTCTAGGATGGCCCAGATCATCACCACGCTCTTACAAGGGGAAGCTTCGACATCCCCGCCGCTACACCTCCTCCCACTACACCTACGACTTCCTATGCCCCCAACCCAGTACAGCTAACTGCCGGAGCTGACTCTGATAACTTTTTATTGTAGTTTTTTTTTAATTAAACATTCCTACTTTTAAAAAATTTCCCAGCTTGTACGTACATTTTCATATTTATTTTTAATTAATATTCTTCTTTATCAATTACTGTTCCTAATTCAATTTAACCAAACAAAATTATTTTGCTTAAAATTTAGTTTATAAATATGTTTTTAAAAAAAAATTAACAATGGTTTGCGCAACGAAATAATTCGTCACCCTATTAACAAACACGACAACAGAGTACAATCTTACGATAAGGAGAGCTTCGTCCCATAAAACTATAGGCGATGAAAGACACCTTCGTCACTCTTTCTTGGGCTATAGGTATGTACAACGATTAGACTTTGTCCCTATACATTTATCCCTTTAAACTTCATGCGACAAGTTCTATTTCGTCGCGCCTATAGGTATGTACAACGATTAGACTTTGTCCCTATACATTTTATGCAACGAACTCAAATTTCGTCGCACAAACAATTTGGCGCAACGCGGCGAAATTCTACTTTACGTGACGATTTATGTTTTGTCGCCAAAACTGTTTTATGTATTAGTGAATTGATGGCTGATATGGCAATCTGAAGCCCTATGTCAAATTTTGTACTTCTCCAACCAAATTGTCAAATGTTATTTTATTATTTAAATAGAGTTTTAAATGGTTGTAATTATTAAAAAAATGTTGAAACAAAATTTTAATTAGTTGAAATGTTAGTGGAATAGGTGACCCACCATTAAAATGAATTAAAAATAAATTTGACATTGATGTCAAATTTGATTCCAAATCACAAAGCCTTTAAATCCAGTCAGCAAATAACACTTCAGTTTGAGAGATTTTTTATGTCAAATATGGCTCCAGGTCTGCTGTCCCCTTTTGTGTGTCTCCTTTAAGTCTCATTGTTAATATTTTGACACTTCTTCTAGTGCAACTTAGTTTCTAACTTTGTTAACTTTTTATTTAACATTTAAAAGTATAAAAAAAAATCCAAAATAATCTAACTGTTTGGTTATCAAGGTCAGTAAATCCAAAATAGAATTCTTTCTATGGCTGTTAGGTTACCAACGTGAGCAAACTTCTTCCCAATTTTTCTCCATCATTGTACTGCTTCTTCACTTCTTTCCAAGCCAACTCTGGTTGAACTTAGCTAGCTTGGAAAGAAGTGAAGAAACAGTATAACGATGGAGAAAAATTGGGAAGAAGTTTGCTTACGTTGGTAACCCAACAGCCATAGAAAGAATTCTATTTTGGATTTGCAGGCCTCGTTAACCCAACAATTAGATTATTTTGGATTTTTTTTAACTTTTAATAGCGCGTTTACTAATCCGTAATCGGAATGAGAATAAAGAATCTGATTCCAATTACGGATTATACATGTGTTTACTAAAATTAGGAGGAATCAAAAGTGTGTGGGGCCCACACAAAAAATGGAATCCAATTCCTGAAATTGGAGGATTTGGATTCCCAACATATACAAGGTATTTGGATTCCGGATTGCACAAGCAATCGGAATGATAATTTTGTTTCTCTTTATGCCCTCACTTACTTTCATTATTTCCAAGATTATCCTTTTAACCCTAGGCTTATTTTTCCTTTCAACCAGCTCATTTCTATCTTCTCTCACCCAAGATTATCCTTTTAAAGTCAATACTTAAATTTATAAAAAAAAAAAAAAATAAACAAAATCATTAGTATGTCTATGAAATAAAAAAGCTATTTAATTTTTTCTTACTATTATATACTACATCAAATTTTACTAAAAAATATATATAAAAAATATTTGATTTGAGACAAAGGCATTTTAGTAAACATACTGGTTTATATTCCGATTCTGCTGAATTAGTAAACAGCTTTATGGAATTGTATTCCGATTCCAGACAATTTTAGTAAACAACTTCAATAAGAATCTGATTCTGATTCTGATTCTGATTCTGATTCCACCTCATTTCAATTCCTCCTCAATCCAATTCCTCCTCAATTCAATTCCTCTCAATTTGATTACGGATTAGTAAACGCGCTATAGATGTTAAATAAAAAGTTAACAAAGTTTGAGATTAAGTTAAGTTAAAGGACATGTGTCAAAATATTAGCAATGAGACACACAAAAAGTGACAGCAGATCTGGAGCCGTCAAATACGCACATTATCATTCTACCTAAGATTTTAATATTTCTTTTGGAGATACTCTAAGCGAGGCACGACATGCTTTTCAAACTTCTCATGGGAGCTGCAATTACTCGTAAAAATTATTTTCCTGGTTCCCATGGAAGATTCAACTCTCTTTACATGTCTTTCAAACTTCCCATGGAAGCTGCAATTACTCGAAAAAATCATTTTCCTTTTTTAACCCTAATACCATGCCGCACGTACGACGTGTTTCAATGTTCCCGTGCAACCTGCAATTACTCATAAGAATTATTTTCCTTTTTTAACCTTTGTCTTCTGTTATATTTTTACTTATGCTTTTTCTTTCACATTCCACCGTTCATCTTCCTCACCGTCCCGTTAATAACCATTATCCCATATATTATGTTGGAGAAGACCAATCGTGTTGGACAACAATTTAACGCTAGCTAGTGGAGGGTTTATGAAGTATTGTAGGGTTCCAAAACTTGTATGCTTTGGAAAATTAAGGGAGTGCGTAAGTTTCTGCAGAACGATAAAAACCAAAAACTAAACAGAATCCAAAGACTGAAGAGAGAGAGAGAGAGGGAGAGAGAGAGAGAGAGAGCAACTTAATAAAGCTCTTAACACAAACAATTAAATACATGAAAATTAGTCAATATTTGCCTAGTAGCTAAAATAGGCACGGAAAAAGAAACATATAGTTTCGTGCGCATTAGGTCATTTCCAACCAAGAATTATTGATCACATTTAGTCCTAACGACATGTTCAAGTAAGGGTAATCAAAATCAAACTGCGAAATTGAATTTCAATTACAGAATACTTCGGTATTTACTAAATAATTGAAAATCAAAGATTTGATGAGATTCGCACAAATTTTAAAATCCAACTCCATAACGGTATTTGTATTCCGAATTTCCAAGTTGTTGGGTCATAATAGACTTTTCCTCCTTATTATAGACTCATTTATATATAAAGCTCTAAAATTGCCTTTCATATTACAAGCAATTTGAGTTTGTGAGAACCCGTATTTAAGAAAAATATCATATTAAAATCTTTTATTTTATATTTGTTAATTTTCCATGTAATTTTACTAATTTATACATATGTATGCATGTGTGTTGTGGAGTCAAAAATAATCATAAGGTGACACATGGATTTTTGGGTATAAGAGGACAAAAATACCCTTGAGGCATACCGGGATTCCTACGCGCGAGCAGTGGACAATTATCCGTCAATCAAGTCAAAAGTGTCCAAAATAGGTAACCAATTCAAAGATATTCTCATCCATCCTCATCTTAGGTAATTATTTTATAACCTACATAACATTCCATTTAAGTGGAGATTAATTGGCTAATTAATGGATTAATTCCTAATTAATCCATTAATCACCAATTAAATCACTCATTACACCCCAAAAAATACCCAAGAGCCGGCCACTCTTTCTTCCAAAGAGGACCGGCCATGCCCTATATATTGGCTCCCATTTTCACCAAAACCTAGTTCCACACTCTTGCTAAAATTCTCCAAAACTCTCAAACATTTTTCTCTCTAAATTCTAACTTTGGCATCAGAGGTTCTTCGACCAAAGCCCTCCACCCCATTCATCATGGGCACATGAGGCTCTTGGCCTTGACCTAAGCTATTATTTGTTTTGTAGGTACAATATTGTCCAAGTCAAGGTGGAAGAAATTTGCATCCACAAATTGGTGCTTTCATTGAGAGTTGAAATTCACATTCGTAGAAGACTCTCACATAAAAGGTTTTTTCTCTATTTTCTAGTCCACTTGTATTTTTCGTACGTTCTTATTATTAGAATTTTTTATTTGCAAAGATTCTTTGATAAAACGAAAAAGAGAAATACAATGACTAGAAATTTAGAAAACACCATGAGTGAAAATTACAATATTCAAGAAATGGGACCGCGGCGGTCCACGAGACTAAATGTGATCCTAAGGGGAACAGCACCACCACCACAAGGTTCCACCATGGGATCCACAACGGTGGCCACCCGTGGCGAGATCCATGGCACCACTACCACGGCCCGAGCCATGCCATCCAAGGCTCATGGCACCAAGGCCATGACCCAAGCCATGTCATTCCAAGCCCAACGCATTGCCAAGCCGAGCCTTAGCCTCGCACCCACGTGTGCCACACGCCGAGCAACCCACTCTCGTGGCCTAGCCTGCTCTCGTGGCCTAGCCTGCTCCCTGCTCTTGTGGCCCAGTCTACTCCCACCGAGCAACCTGCTCTCATGGCCCAGCCTGCTCCCACTGAGCAACCTGTTCTCGTGGCCCAGCTTGATCCCGCTGAGCACTTTGCTCTCGTGGCCTAGCCTGCTCCTGTGGCCCAACATGCTCACATGGTACTGTCTGCTCCTATAGCCTTCCAAGCAGCCCAAATCGATCCAATGCCAATTCAACCGTCCCAGCTCCAAATTTCCGGACCGATGATCAAACCGGGAGCATTTTCACTATATTTTTTAACGGATTTGACATTTCTCAGCTCAAATCTCATGCCCGGAGTCTACCACACTTCCACTGCTCAAGGAGAAACATTCATTCCAAGCTCTTCCAATCCAAATGGCGAACAACACTTGTCTCGACAAGTCATAGAGTTGACGAGCGCCCTAGCACAGCAGACGACCTTGGTGAACCAGTTTTTACAGCGCACCAAGATGCAACGTGTTCCAAACGAGGTGTCCCGAATAAGGACAAAGGCAGACGAAGAACCTCTCCAATAACGTCCCAACAAGCAGCCACTCGATCAACCACGAACCGAGCGTTTAGGCAGAGTACATTCCCAATTGAGCTCCCGAGATAGCGTATACTCCCATCTTAGTGTGTGGAGGAACGTGCACTCTCAACTAAGCCCACGAACGAGCATACACTCACGGTTGGGGCCACACTCCGATAATTAACATGAGCAGTCTTCCAAACGAAGTGTTTATTCGCAGCTAGGCCCGCAAAGAGCATTATTCACATCACATCGGATTAGGCAGTACAATGGGCGGAGAGAAGCAGTCACTCAATCTAGCTTAAGTTCAACCAGCAGCCTGCGAAATCCCTCACCTGTTAGGAATCCACCACATGCACCGCTGCCGCGGCATAGACTAGCCGAGCACATAGAAAAGCAGCCTAGACCAACAGGCCAATATTGGGGGAAGCCGAAAGCTCCGTTGTACCACAAAGGCAAATTCAGGAAGAAGTAGAGAGGCTCCTAAACAAACAATCACGTGATTTCCAACACAACGAAGTGGCCGATGAGGCTCTACGATAGGACATGACCAACATAAGCAGGTCATCCTTCACGAACGAGATCGAGCAGGCAGAGCCTCCACGCAAGTTTAGCATGCCACATTTCACATCTTTCAAAGGAGATGAAGACTCGGAGAAACACTTAAAGCACTACCGAAGTGCAATGATCCTCTATCGAAACAACAAAGATCTTATGTGCAAGATATTCACCACCACTTTACAAGGCGAGGCGCAAGATTGGTTCTACACCCTGCCGCCACAATCTATCCGGAGTTTTGACGAACTTTCTTTGGTTTTCACCAAAGAATATTCATCCTATCACTCGATCAAGAAGAAGTCCAACCATTTGTTCAACGTAAAGAAGAACCCAAAAGTGTCGTTTCGTGACTATGTGAAGAGGTTCAAAGCAGAGAAGGTAAGGATAGTCGGATGCAACGACTTGATGGCTAAGGCAGCCTTCCAAAAAGGACTTCCAATAGACCACCCGCTATTCGAAAAATTGATCATGAAAAAAGATCTAATTCTTGCAGACTCTTTCACTTTGGTAGAGAAGCATGCACTTTGGGATGAGGCACTCTAATGCACATTCAAGGACTTGAAGAAGTACCCGACATCACCGCCCTACTATCCAAACCGGAAGCAAATGATGACTGATTCACATGTTTGACTGTACCCCAGCGCCACAATCCGCAACCACAGCCGCACAAACTGCCATTTGCTCTAGCCAAGCCGAGCAGCCTAAAGCAGTGGTCCTTGCCACAACACCTCATCGGCCCATGCTGAGCCGATTCCTAGCCCCTGCCAGCCAACGTACCGCACCACCCCAATGGCTGCCCCACGACAGCACTATCCAAGAAGAAGACAAAAAGAAATTAAGTTTTTATTACACTGGTGCAACATGGAGAAGACGAAGAAAACAACGAAAGACGGTCATTTGCATGGGCAAGATGTAGAAGATTGCTAGAGGAGGGGGAACAAATATCCTCTAAGCTCTCTCTCTCTCTCTCTTGTAGGGTAGAATAAATCACTTTCCAAAGTTGATTTAATAACCCACTTAAGGTGGACTTAAATAGGTTTTGAGATAAATTTATTTCCCTTTCCTAAAATGATCTAATTTCATATTAAAGAGGGAATCTACATCAACAGGAAGCAATCCTATGTTTCCTAGAGCAAGAAGATCTCTACACCTACTGCCATTTCCTACGAGCAGCCCAGTAGGTGTGGGAGCATTTGTGGAGCCAAAAATAATCATAAAGCGACACATGGATTTTTGGGTAAAAAAGGACAAAAATACTCTTGAGGCATACCGGGATTCTTACGCACAAGCAGTGG
The DNA here is from genome assembly GCF_019419815.1 of Pyrus x bretschneideri. Lineage (NCBI taxonomy): Eukaryota > Viridiplantae > Streptophyta > Magnoliopsida > Rosales > Rosaceae > Pyrus > Pyrus x bretschneideri. The sequence goes on from NW_025999798.1 coordinate 5,321,952, forward strand.
ACAATCATCCGTCAATCAAGTCAAAAATGTCCAAAATAGGTAACCAATTCAAAGATATTCTCATCCGTCCTCATCTTAGGTAATTATTTTATAACCTACATAACATTCCACTCAAGTGGAGGTTAATTGGCTAATTAATGGATTAATTCCTAATTAATCCATTAATCACCAATTAAATCACTCATTACACCCCCAAAAAATACCCAAGGGCCGGCCACTCTTTCTTCCAAAGATGACCGGCCATGCCCTATATATTGGTTTCCATTTTCACCAAAACCTAGTTCCACACTCTTGCTAAAATTCTCCAAAACTCTCAAACACTTTTCTCTCTAAATTCTAACTTTGGCATCGGAGGTTCTTCGGCCAAAGCCCTCCCTCCCCATTCATCGTGGGCGCGTGAGGCTCTTGGCCTTGATCTAAGGTGTTATTTGTTTTGTAGGTACAATTTTGTCCAAGTCAAGGAAGAAGAAATTTGCATCCACATGTGTGTGTACTAATTTATGCATATGTATGCATGTGAGTGTGTGTGTGTGTGTGTGTGTATTAAACCCTAGTGGTAGATATCTTTTCGTTTCGTGCATTGCATAAGATTAGGACACCTCCTGCAAAAAAATTATCCCTATATTTATATTTTACTATATTTTTAATTGGTCTGTAAAGACTAGCAGCCGACTTTTTTCTATTAGAAATAGAGACATGCCTTCTTTATTTTCAAACATTGTCGTAGTGGCTGTGCAAAGTGTATGTGTAAGTATTTATGTAATGTGCTATCACTATTAGAAAATAGGGCTTGTCTTACAAAAGTTTGCCCGTTTGCCCGACGGAATAGTTTTTGTCGGTTTAAAAGCCGTTTACTCAACAAAATATTCAATTCGTACATCTATTTTACTTCTAACATACCTTGTTTGTTTTTTGTTATTGATATTTTTTAATTTATTAATTTGACAGTCGAACGCACACTTTTGTTAATTTTTTACCATTGATCTTTTTCAACTCATTTGATCTGACAACTAAAAATTAAGAATGTGAAAAATAAAAATAAATATGTGAATATTCTCATGAGAAAAAAGTGAATGATTTTTGAGATGCCAGCGAAAAAAATAATAATAATAAGGACTGACATGGGGAGGTTGGACAAATAGGTTAAAGTGAGAGCACGACAGTGTGCTAGAAAAACGATGTTATTGGGCATTGCCCACGGGCCCAAGATTAACAGATGGCACTCCATCCACTTGTTATATCCATGAATCATTTTACATGGGAATGCCTGGAATGCCTTGCCCTACGATTGAAGGGAATTCACCGGTCAAACACAAGCGGGAACGGTATCTCAAACAAATCACAAAATGACGTGTGAAGAAGTAAAATCATATGATGTTGTGTTATTAGTGGTTCTAACAAGCTCAAGGGATTGTAGGTAAGTGTTCGTCCTCTAATTGATCTTTCCAAATTTTATGCGTTATTGGATTACAAATTCTAAATTTTAATGTGAGAATTATTTCATGTAAATAAACATGTCATCAAGAGTTCAATCCAATTATTACTTCTTCTTTTTTTATGAGGATTGTAAAAAAATTAGAAAAAAATGTGAGTCTCATGACCAATGCCAAATGGCAAAGAGAGTGAAACTACTCCACAAGGAGCTCACTGTCGACGGATGAGCTCCCAACCAATGTTGGGAGGACCATCAGCGTCGCAATAATCAATATGCGACATTAACTTCGAAATGTAAAAGCATCAGATAGATCAATTTAGTTAGGATCAGATCAATGTTTCCTCGTCAGAAATTTATAAATTATAACAAGGGATTGATTATTTACTTCGAAAGTTCTTGCATATTGTTCCTGGTTAACTTTTTGGAGTAAAATACTTGATCCAGAAGGGAATACAAATTTAGGGCAGTAACATGAATTATAGAGTAAATGAAAACACATGTAAAACTTTGATACTGCCCCACATAATAATATCACATATTGGCCCGGGGAAATTGAGCTCTCTTATCAAAAACAAGAACCCATTTGAAACGGCCGAAGGAATTTTCGACCTTGCTCCGGAGTATTCTACTTTTTCTAAGTTTTTAAATCATTTGTCAAAGGAAAAAACGACCGAAAAATAATGTATAAACCTTCCTTCAACGCAAGAGGAGAATGCAAACATCTTCTCACTCAAAGGCAGGCCTTCCTTTTTGGGGTTTTTATATGCCCGCAACGGAACTCGAGCGCCATGACAATTAAGTTCGCTCGGATCTCTCATAGGCAATTTTAGACCTCTAATCAGATTCAATTAATCAACACAAACCCTAATCAGATTTAACCCACTCCTTAATCAAACAAATTAAAGTATTAGAACCACAACAAAACCAATAAACCAAGTTAAATATTGTAAGAAAGGAGAGAGAGAGAGAGAGAGAGAGAGAGGAGTTGAAGGAGCATCAGTTTTAACCACTCCTAATACCATGCCGCACGTACGACGTGTTTCAATGTTCCCATGCAACCTGCAATTACTCGTAAAAATTATTTTCCTTTTTTAACCTTTGTCCTCTGTTATTTTTTTGCTTATGCTTTTTCTTTCACATTCCACCGTTCATCTTCCTCACCGTCCCGATGGCCATTATCCCATACATTAATTATGTTGGAGAAGACCAATCGTGTTGGACAACAATTTAAAGCTAGTTAGTGGAGGGTTTATTAAGTATTGTAGGGTTCCAAAACTTGTATGACTTGGAAATTTGAGGGAATGCCATAAGTTTATGCAGAACAATAAAAACCAAGAACTGAACAGAATCCAAAGACTGAAGAGAGAGAGAGAGAGAGAGCAACTTATTAAAGCTCTTAACACAAACAATTAAATACGTGAAAATTAGTCAATATTTGCCTAGTAGCTAAAATAGGCATGGAAAAAGAAACATATAGTTTCGTGCGCATTAAGTCATCTCCAGCCAAGAACTATGGATCACATTTAGTGGCACATTCAAGTAAGAGTAATTGGAATCAAAAAGCGAAATTGAATTTCGATTACAGAATACTCAAGTGTTTACTAAGTATTAAGGAATCAAACATTTGGTGAGACCTACACAAATTTTGAAATCCAACTCTATGATAGTATTTGTATAGACTTTTCCTCCTTATTATACACTCATTTATTTCTAGAATTCTAAAATTGCGTTTCAAATTAAAAACAATTTGAGTTTGTGAGAACCCTTATTTAAAAAAAATAGCATATTATCTTTTGTTCATGTTTGCATGTGTGTGTGTCTATATATATATATATATATATATATATATATATATATTAAACCATAGTGGTATAGATATCTTTCGTTTCAGGCGTTGCATAAGATTAGGACACCTCCTGCAAACATTGTGATAAGCCTTAAACTTTCTTGTATCATGATGACACTTGCATACCAAGTGTCGAACCCTAATACATATATTAGCCATGCGCAATTCCATTAGTGTTCCACATGATTTATTTATCCCATTTTGGATAGTTTTAAAGTTAATATAGGGGATATTTATATTTTACTAAATGTTTACTTGGTCTGTAAATCTAGCAGCCGACTTTTCTATTATAAATAGAGACATGCCTTCTTTGTTTTCAAACATTGTCGTAGTAGTTGTGCAAAGTGTGTGTATGAGTAGTTTATGTAATGTGCCGTCACTACCAGAAAATAGGGCTTTTTTTACAAAGTTGGCCCCACGAAATAGTCAATTCGTACAACCTTATTGCTCTATCATATCATTTTACTTCGATCTAACGACCGAACATACACCCTTGTTGTTTTTTGACGATTGATCTTCTTCAACTCATTCGATCCAACAATCGAACTTTTAAAAACATATATATGTGAAAAATAAAAATAAATGTATGAATAGCTCTACCTATTAGGTAAAAGCAAATGAATTTAGAAATGGTAAGCGAAAAAAAAAAACAAAAAACAAATAAAAAAAGTGATAAGGGAGGTTGGACAAATAGGTTAAGTGAGAGCCCAACAGTGCCAGAGAAATGAAGTTATTGGGCAATGCCCACAGGCCCAAGAGTAACAGATGGTTCTCCATCCATTTGTTGTATCCATGAATCATCATATATAAATAGGAATGCCTTGCCTTACTATTGAAGGTAATTTCATGGACCAAAACACACGTAGAAACGGTATCTCAAACAAATCATTGTATGCAAGTAAAAACACATTATTTGTGGTTATAAGAGGCTCAAGGGAGTCTAGGTAAGAGTTCATCCTCCAATTGATCTTTCCAAGTTTTATGTGTTGTAAGATTACAAATTTTAAATTTTAATGTGAAAGCATTTCACATAAGCAAGCATGTCATCAAGAGTTCAAATCCAATCATTACCATTTTCTATGAGGATTGTAAAAGGGATTGATTGTTTACTTCGAAATAATCCGCATGCGATATTAACTTACAGAATTTTATAAATTTGTAACAAGGGATTGATTGTTTCCATCGAAAGCTCTTACATATTGTTCCTGGTTAACTTTTAGAGGTAAAATTCTCGATCTCCTAGGGATACAAATTTAGGGCAGTAACCTGAATTACAAGGTGAATAAAAACACATGTAAAACCTTGATACTGCCCCATATAATAATATCACATATTGGCCGGGTGAAATTGAGATCTCGTATCAGAAACAAGAACCCATTTGAAACGGCCCAAGAAATTTTCTACCGTGCTCCCGGTGTATTTTATATTTTCGAGTTTTTACTCGTTATAACATTTGTCAAAAGAAAAAATGACCGAAAAATAATGTATAAAACCTTCCTTCAACGCAAGAGGAGAATGCAAACATCTTCTCGCTCAAAGGCAGGCCTTACTTTTTGGGGTTTTTATATGCCCGCAACGGAACTCGAGCGCCACGACAATTAAGTTCGCTCGGATCTCTCATAGGCAATTTTAGACCTCTAATCCGATTCAATCGATCAAGCACAAACCCTAATCGGATTTAAGAACAAACTCAATAAAGGAAGCTAAATATTGTACGAGAAACGAGAGAGAGAGAGAGGAGTTGAAGGAGCATCAGTTTTAAAAAGCTCGAATTTTGGAAGCTTCATGGCTTTCGCCAATCAGTTTACATTTCCAAATGTTTCTCATCATTTGCTCTCACCAACACTTCAACGGAAAACATAAATACCAAAAATTCGAAAGAAAAAAAAAATACAATAAATGGGAGAAAAGGATTGCATTCTCTCACCATTGATTGCCGTTAGATGTGTTTGATGAGTTTACCGGCAACCAAATTCATCTAACGGCGGTGACAAACGATGAATTTGAGCAGCACATTGTGCACTCCCGAGCGGCCGCGGGAGGACGAAGACACTACATAAGCATCTCTAGAACGCATTATATAGAGGGAAGGAGGAGCCAAATCGAACCGCGAAACCCTAATTCCTTCGCCGACAACCACAACGACGCCGTTTCGTCTTGGTTATAATGATGAAAGGACGATAATGCCCCGTGTTGGGGGTAAAGGAGGAGATATAAGTTTGTGTTGGATCCGACGGCCCACATCGCTCAGACACTCGTTTATATTCGTAGCCTTATAAACCCTAAAATCTTCTCGGTCGCTCCCTCTCTCGCACTCCAGCTATTCAGGGGTTTCTTGCGGCTCTTTGGTTTTTTTTGGTTTGTTACGATCTGCATTGATCAACATGGTTAGAACCCAACGTTTAAATCTGTTGCTTTTCATATTTCATCAACCAATTGCTCTGATATGAATCGTTATTTTCATTAGGCTCACTGATTTATCCCCAGTTTTGCAAATCGCCTGTTTAAAGTGTAGATTATATTTGAATGCCACTGAATGGGTTATTTTTTTACGTGGGTCGTTCTGTTTTTGTTATATTAATTGGGAAATATATTGGATTTGTGAGAAAATGGATCGCTTGGTGGTAGATTTTGATGGCTGGTTGTAAACAGGTGCTTCAGAACGACATCGATTTGCTTCATCCGCCAGCTGAGCTCGAGAAGAGGAAGCACAAGCTCAAGAGGCTTGTGCAGACTCCCAACTCTTTTTTCATGGTAATTATTAGTAATTATTTGATTACGAAGGTTTTTCAACGTTTGCGTTTTCGTATAATTGTTAGGTTTTTGGGTGAATTGTTGATTTTGATTGTTTTTAATGTGGCAGGATGTTAAGTGCCAAGGATGCTTTAGCATGTAAGTAATGCCGCTCTGCTCATGTTGATGTTTTCCCGTTGACTTTGTGATGATTTTATATATGTTTTCTGTATATGATTTAAATTTGAATGAAAGTATAACAAAAGGAAAATCATTTGTGCAGAACCACCGTGTTCAGTCACTCACAAACAGTTGTGGTGTGCGGTAACTGCCAGACGGTGTTGTGCCAGCCTACTGGAGGACGCGCCAGGCTCACCGAAGGTTGCTCTTTCAGAAGAAAGGGAGACTGATGCTCTTGCTTTCATCGCATTTACATTTATTTGGGAATTGCAGAAGAGCTTTTTGGGGTTGAAATATGGGTTATCCTCGTTTTTCCCTTTGCCTTTTTAGTGTTTTGCATATGTAATTTGTTAGGGCAGCGGTCTGGACCTTACCATGGGAGTGTTATGTTATGAATGTTTAGTTAATTTTGGTGGTTAACATTATCTTTTGCACTTCAGTTGAAGCATTGTTTTAAGTGTTCATGTGTCTACCCTTTTAAGTTTCATTGACAGATTATCAGTGATCAGTTTCTCTGTCACGGAAATGTTATAGCTGCTACTTTCGTTATTTGAGATGCCAATTTGTTTTCAATGTATTCTGGGTGTTGATATTCAAATGATTCTCAACTTATTTGTTCTCGAATGTTGGGTTGTACCTTGTTTTATTTAGGAGGGACGAATACTGAATCGTTAATTCGGCTTATGCTTTGTTTTTCTATGTTATGTTTAGTGAACTTTTCTGTATTGCAATCTGGAATCGCACTTGCGTAGCGATAACCCTTTGGTATTATGAGAAAGTACTCTGATGCTTAGAATTGGATCATGTGTTGTAGTTGGGCGTATGAGAAATATTACTTATTCGACACTGAATCAAAGGGTGGCTGTTACAAACAACTCCTTTTATGATTTTAGGCATTTGACTAGTGGGGAATTTGTAGATTTCATCTTCTTTCTCTGCACAACGATCTCATTGGCTGCTTCGTACTTTGTGTTTTGTGCTGATTAAGGCTGTATTATCATTATCGTCTGTCCTTAAATGCTGCATTAGCGATCTTTGTTACTGGAGAAAGTATTGGTATAAACCTTGCAACCTTTGTGTTGGAATGTTTCTCTAATTGCATTGGATATGCATCGTGTTCTTGATGAATTCAGTATTCTGTAAGTGATTTGATGTGAACGGTTTTGTCTGCAGATTTTATTTTTTTGTTTGTAAACGCCAGAACATGTGCATGTTACTAATCGTTGCAACACAATCCCGTTGCCGGAATGCGTAACACCAGATTTATTAGGATATCATTGTATCCAAGAACGAAATGTCCTTCAATTCAACCGATCTCTTTGTTTCAATTTATGCAGAACGTACTGCCTAATTCTAATCTAAAAAATCTCGAGTGTACGGAGTTAATTGTTTCGCTAGACGAAACTCCCGCCGGCTTTTACCTTTTATGGTTGATGCTAAATCTCTCAATTAGTGTTTATTCATCACGATCTAACAGTGCTAGATTGTCGCAAAATGTTAATGGCACTTCGAAAAGATTATTTTAGTTATGGATGAAGTGCTTATTTGGTCATTGAACTATCATTTTAGTGAAAATTAGGTCTTGGAATTATTTTTTGGGTAGAATACATCTGTAAATTCATTAAAAATTGCTAACTTCATTCTTACTATTATATTTAAAACTATTTTATTCAATTTTTCGTCAACTTAAATCATTTGACATACTTCAAAGTATAATACCGTCATTTTTTCACTTATAAGCCCTTAACATTTCATATAGGTTACGAATTTAACATCTAATCTGTCACACACCGATCCCAACATATGTTCAAGATCGACACGTGACATCACCAAGTACTCGTATATCTAACATACCCCGCCTCCGGGATATGGACAAAGCACAACTCAAGATTCGGATTCCGTAGTAATTTTTTGTATACTTTATGGCTGCATCTAACCTCCTTGTTAGATTGCCTACGTACCCTAAATAGGGATCAAGTTATTCGTAGTTCACCATTTGTTAAGCTCTAAACTTTTCGTAAGACACTTTCTAGCAGAAAACATAGAGTACCACACTTCACATCAACCATAAGACAAACAAGAGTTTTCATCATGCTAGTCTCACACACACATGCTTTCCAACACCATTCAACAATCACATCAATCATAACACATACAATACACCAAGATGCAGGGTTAGAGCGACACAATTTGGCCGAAACCTACATCTCTGAAAATTGTGATTTCGACCACTCAACGAAATCCAACAACATTGAGTCCTGGACCACTCAACAGAACCAAAATTCCAAGCGAAATTCCGGATCACTCAATAAAATCCAAATTAGGATACGACTCCGGACCACTCAACGAAATCGCGGAATAGAAGGGATTCTAGACCTCTCAACGGAATCCTAGTGGACACGATTCCGGACCACTCAACGGAATTACGGAGTACAATGGATATCAGACCATTCAATGAAATCCAAGGCATGATACGATTCCGAACCAGTCAACAGAATCACGGAGCACGAGGGATTTCAGACCACTCAACAAAATCCAAAGGAGCAGGGAACCAGACCACTCAACAAAACCCAGTTCCGAATAACTCAATGGAACTGAGCAGAAGTCCAATGAACATAACAACGGCTCGAAGAAACAAGACATGAATCAAGTTACTCAATTCATAAAGGCTCAATGAAATGAAACAAGCACAAGTACTAAATTTAGAACAGATCAACGAAACGAGAAATGAAACAATATCGAAGCAACAAATCCCCATCACAATGGGTTAACGGTCCATTACTAGCCTTCACATTTCACAAACACTTCAACATGCATTTCAAATCACATTTCACAAACATTTCTAATACACAAGTCAAATCACATTTCATAATAATAGATCAATGGCTAAACATTAAAAATCACATTTTAATAGAAATTACATTTATCAAAACCAAGTCATATCCACAAAGGATACTAAATACGAAATCAGGGTAAGAACCATGTCACATATCTTAAAGTCACTTGCTAACCAATGTAGGCCCACTAGACTTCACTTAGTCTCTAGTAGTACTAATTTTAGTATTTAAAACAATTTGAGACATGTTGACCAAAAGTCACCTCTCAGTCAACAGTGGGGTCCACAACCCTACGTATTTCGATCTGGAATATCTACCAACAGATTACCGATCCGTAATTTCCCAAGAGTCTCATTAGTCTTCTAGAACAATTTCCTAAAATTTTGAAATGATCCAAAGTTCAGATCTTTTCCAATCGCTAAAATTAAGTGGCAGTCAACGTTTGGTTTTACAAACTTAAAATTCAATTCATTAAGATCCGTAAGTCGGATTCCCAATCTGTCAGTTTCCAATGTTCTCCAATATTACTTGCTATAACGCATTAAAGTTTGGTGACGATCCAACCGTCGGATCGTCGATGGTTATAATGATCAAGAGGAGGACCCTAATGAAACTATGTTCGAACGATGGGATTTCATCCATTGGATGTCACATATGGAATCAGGGTATCAAATTTAGCTTAGAAGGGTCAAGTGGGTGCTTGGGCCACGCGCCACCACATGTGGCAACTGACTGCCCCGACTCGCTAGAAAATTCACCTAACTCCAAAAATTACCAAATCTTGTAAGGGGGAGAACTTTCATACCTGAGTCGAAGTCTAATTCGACCAGGAAATACCTGAAATTGCCCTTGATCCATTAGAAACCCTAGAAATGGGTGTTTAGCAATTCGACCTCAAAACGAACTTTAACGCCTCAACCACTACTTGGGCCTTGTTCCCGGGGTCAAAAGGAGTATATTGGTGGTGGTTATCAATGGAGTTAACTTCACTGCCGTGGAACCATTGTACCCACCAGTGCGGTTCTTCATAAATTTGAGCCCAATTTCATCGACTTTGGGGTGGAATTGGTAAATGGAGGGTCGTTGAGTGTTTCCCAGGTGGTGTCTCGGCGTAATTCTCTGAAATTTGACCAGAGAAAGCATCAGATTCCATGGTTCCTGCCGGGTTAAGTCACAAAGGGAAACGGGTCGAGGAATTTCGTGCTTCTCCTCTCTCTCGCTTCCCCTCCTTTCTTTCTTTTCTAATTGGGCAGCATCCCCTCCTTTCTCTCATTTCTCTCTTCCTTTTCCAATTTCATCCACACACGTGGCACATCAGATTTGACGAGCCTTTTAGATTTATGGTCAAATGACCATTTTTTCCTCAACTTCGTTCATTTATAACACCAAATTACATTCCGTTTGCGCCCATGCATTTGTATTGAGATGTAGGGGTGGGTTCGGTTCAAAACGGTTCGGTTTTTTGCCAAAATCGAAACCAAACCGAAATTTCGGTTCGGTTCGGTTCGGTTCATTTTTTTTCGATTTTTTTTCGGTTCGGTTTTTTTCGGTTTCGGTTTTTTCCGGTTCGGTTTTGGTTTTTTTCGGTTTTTTATTTTTATTTTTAAATGATGTAAATGGAAGGAACCTACCTATCAACCTCCCAGTTCTCATATATCAGAGAATTGAGAGCCTCAAAATCCTGAATATATTCAAGTAATTCAACTACTTGTGATCAAGCAGAACGAATTCAAATTTTCAAAAGTTAAGCAAATACATAAACATATATTCTTCAAGGAAATGTACATCGCCAAGATTCAAAATTCAAAAACTTTAAAATTTACAAAATCATGAAATAACTCAACAAATTAAATGATCAATGCAAATCGAAAAAAAAAAAAGCAATTGGGTTCTTCTAAATACCATAATCGGACTTCAATAGCGCATGCCCAGTGCCCACATTCAAATTCATAGTCAAGTCCACAATAGATCTAGAAAATTCCAAAACATATTTAGAGAAAAATACAAACTTTTTCACCTTAAATTACACAAATTTCAAATGGGTAACCATACAATTAAAAACCTATGAACTGACAAATAAATAAAACCACAACCTTTGTTGCAGCGATATAGCCATGATCGTCGCAAGCTCTTTCAATTCCTCTTTTTGTCAGATCTCGAAAAGGGCAAGGGAAAATCATGGTTTGGAAGAAGGAATCCGCGAGGAGGACAGGAGAAGATTGGAGAGAGTGATTTGGAGGAAGAGAGGAAGGAGAGGGAGAGGGAGGAAGAGAGAGAGAGAAAGAGAGGAAGCAAAGGCAAAGAGGAAGCAGCGGACAGAACAGAGAGGTGTTTGAGATCTGAAATGAAATGGGAGTGAGACAGCTAGGGTTTGTAAAGTTAAGAAATTTTATAAAGCATTAAACATAAGAAACCTATAAATAAATTACTAGTACAATTATAACAACACAAAGCCTACAGTCAAGTTGGCTTGCAACAACCAACCCCAACCCGTAGGGAAAGGGTTCAAACCCCGACGGCAACATGTCTTTTTTAGTATTTATATATGAATTTTTTTTCGGTTCGGTTCAATTCGGTTCGGTTTGGTAGTTTCGGTTCGGTTTTTTTTTTCGGTTCGGTTTTTTTTTTCGGTTTGGTTTGATTTTCGGTTTTTTGAACCCACCCCTATTGAGATGTATTATTTGAATAAGTAAAGAAATCTGAAAAATCATGAAAGGATCAAATACATCCGCAAAGAAATCATGTTTAATACAATAGGGGCAATTTCGTCATTTTACTTATTGGAAAAAAATTAAACACCGCAAATACAAACGCGTCAAAACTAAGAATACGAAATACATAATTTTAAATAGTGATATCCGGGGACGGGATTTCACATAATTTATTTATGAAAATTACCAATCTACCATTCAATGTGTATCATATGCAAGTAACATGACTTAAATTGAATACAGTAGCTTCAAATCTAATATTAGGGATGTAGTTGACAGGTTTTTATAATTCAATGACTGATTTTTCTAAAAAAATAGTTTAAAAACCTAATTTTTACTTAAGTGACAATTCAGAAATTAACTTGGTAATTCACCATTTACTTATGGCCATAAATCCCAAAAGATCATTTTGCACTCTCTTTTTTAAAATAAAAAAATAAAAAAAAATTAAAGAATTACAATGACTTTCACATTTAGAGAGTGTCAACAATGGTCATCTAATTGAATTTGTCAAAAATAATTAGGAAGAGCGGGCTTGGGGCTTCAAGAACTTATTGGTGCAATGGTGGGTATGTTGAGGTCTGTGTCTTGGGTCTTTGAATTTTGACATGGTCGAGTGGTTGATGCCGCGAAGGTGACTAGCCTTCCCGCTGAAACGTAGTGCCCTCTTTCAAACTCTCAACGGAGAGTCCAGTTTCTTACAGGAAGCCAAAGTTCACAACTTTACATATTTCTTCGTTTTCGATCTCGTTGGCATGCTTAGATTGCTTTCCCAGAGAACGTTGCACTCTGGAAATCTCGCTTCTCACTCTAAAACCACCGCCCTGACAACCTTTTCACGATGCGGGTTCGCCGCCCAAGCCGCCCAACTGCCCCTACCAAACTTCACCACCCACCCAGAGCTTCCCAGCTCAGAGTTCGACTCTCACGCATACGGCGTATTGCTCCAGCACTGCATCCGAAACGGCGACGCCAGGTCCGCAATGGGTCTTCATTGCGAGATTCTGAAGAAAGGCGGCTGCTTGGACTTGTTTGCTGACAACATTCTTCTCAATATGTATGTGAAGGCGGGTATGCTAGTTGATGCCGCTAACCTGTTTGATGAAATGTCCAAGAGAAATGTTATTTCGTTCGTTACGTTGATCCAGGGGTTTTCGGATTACGGGTGTTTTGTTGATGCTGTAGAGTTGTTTAGTGGGCTGCATAGAGAAGGCCATGAGCTTAACCAATTTGTTTTTACTACGATTTTGAAGTTGCTTGTGAGGACGGGGTGGGCTGAGCTGGTTTGGACTGTTCATGCTTGTATTCATAAGCTTGCGCATGGGTCTAGTGCCTTCGTTGGGACTGCTCTCATTGATGCCTACTCTGTTTGCGGGTACGTTAATGTTGCTAGGGATGTTTTTGATGAGGTTGTTTGTAAAGATATGGTAGCTTGGACTGGGATGGTAGCATGTTATGCTGAGAATGGTTGTTCTGAAGAAGCACTCGAACTCTTCTCTAGAATGAGGGTGATTGGGTTCAGGCCTAATAATTATACTTTTACGGGTGCGCTTAAGGCTTGTGTGGGATTAGAGGCCTTAAATGGAGGGAAGAGTGTCCATGGGTGTGTAATAAAATCATGTTATGAAGGGGATCTGTATGTGGGTACGGCATTACTTGATTTGTACACCAAGTTTGGAGATATTGAGGAGGCTCGGCAAGTATTTCAAGAGATGCCCCAAAATGATGTTGTTCCTTGGAGCCTTATGGTTTCACGGTATGCTCAGAGTGACCGGTGTGAAGAGGCTCTGGACTTGTTTTGTCGGATGAGGCAAGCATTTGTTGTTCCAAACCAGTTTACATATGCTAGCACGCTGCAAGCTTGTGCAACTATGGAGCATTTAGATTTCGGGATGCAAATCCATTGCCATATAACCAAGGTTGGTATTGATTCAGATGTCTATGTTTCAAATGCCCTCATGGGTGTCTATGCTAAATGTGGAAAGATAGATGACTCTATGGACTTATTTGTGGAATCACCAAATAGAAATGATGTATCTTGGAACACAATGATTGTTGGGTACACCCAGTTAGGTGATGGAGAGAAGGCATTGATGTTGTTTTCAGGTATGATTAGATGCCAAGTCGAGGCAACAGAAGTGACGTACTCTAGTGCTCTCCGTGCTTCTTCTGGCCTAGCAGCGTTGGAATCAGGAGTTCAGATACATTCTGTAACAGTCAAAACCGTATATGACAAGGATACTGTAGTGGGTAATTCTTTAATAGACATGTATGCCAAATGTGGGAACATTAAAGATGCTCGCCTGGTGTTTGATAAGTTGAAGCAACGAGATGAGGTCTCATGGAATACCATGATCTCAGGGTATTCTATGCATGGCCTTGCCCTTGAGGCTCTAAAAGTCTTTGAAATGATGCAGGAAACAAATTGCAAACCAAACAAGTTAACTTTTGTTGGTGTCCTGTCAGCTTGCAGCAATGCAGGACTTCTAGATCAAGGACAAGCTTATTTTGATTCTATGGTACAAGACTATGATGTTGAACCATGCATAGAGCACTACACTTGTATGGTCTGGCTTTTAGGGCGATCAGGCCATCTTGATAAGGCTGTGAAGTTGATTAATGAAATCCCATTTGAACCTAGTATTATGGTGTGGCGTGCTTTGCTCGGAGCTTGTGTTATCCATAATGATGTCGAACTTGGAAGGATGGCTGCCAAGCATGTTCTTGAAATGGATCCTCAGGATGAGGCGACCCATGTGTTATTGTCAAACATATATGCCACCGCAAAGAGATGGGATAATGTAGCTTATGTTAGAAAAAATATGAAAAGGAAAGGAGTAAAGAAGGAACCTGGCTTAAGTTGGATTGAGAACCAGGGCACAGTTCATTATTTCACTGTGGGCGATACTTCACATCCTGATATGAAACTGATCAACGGCATGCTGGAATGGTTGAAATTGAGAACCTTGAAGGCAGGACATGTTCCCAATTGTAATGCCATTTTGCTTGATGTGGCGGAGGATGAAAAGGAGCGTCTCTTGTGGGTACACAGTGAAAGATTAGCTCTAGCATTTGGGCTGATTAGAGCACCATCTGGGAGCCCCATTCGTATCATTAAAAATCTTCGGATATGTATGGATTGCCATGCCACAGTGAAGTTAATATCAAAGATTGTGCAGCGAGATATTATTGTTAGAGATCTCAATCGATTCCATCACTTTCAGGACGGAGTTTGTTCTTGTGGTGATTACTGGTGATTGATCTGCTTTATTCAGATCTATGGTTCTTCGAGGGTTGAACTGAAGTGTCCTTGTCCTCAAGGGTTCACTCCCTTCCAGGTAATTCCATATCCGTGACCAAGTATGTGAAATTTACCAAGTTTTTGCTTTGCTTCACATCTTGTATGTTTTATCTGCTAATTTATTCCATTGCAGTTCTTAATGGCTAGAAATTGACTATTAAAACCTTCTGCTGATTCCATTACTTGTGCACATAGGTATCACCCACTTGTTTATTGTCTGTTTTTTCTTGATCTTCAAGTAATTCTAGACCAAGAAGAAAAAGTTGTGTCAAGTTTAGACCATTGGCTGTATCTTCAACATCTATCAATCCAAACGAATGCAGTACTCATTCATTAATCATTTCTCTTAAAACATTTGCAGCCTTTTAGTAGGGATTAACTTTCTAGTTTGGCCTTTGTGATAATCATCATAAAGAAGTTTACATTTCTTTTGCTGATTGGAAAGTTGCAGCATTTTCCTAATTAAAAGACTCGTACAATTGTCTAAATGTGAACTGCAACTCCCACTGAACTTGTTAATTGCTTTCTCATTGATACTCGGGAATTTTTTTTTCCTTTATCATTGTTCTTTTTTAACTCTAGAAACTTTCTTGTTCCTATTGTATTGTTTTTTTAGTTCCATTTTCTAGTTTCAGAACAATTAACTGAAATAAAATGTTCAATCTCACTATAATTTAGCCTACCATTTGATGTAATGATTTTGTCCATTACTAATCTGTAGTCATGAGATTACATTCATCTGCATGCGTTGACATTGTCAGTTTAAAGATGATTACAGAGTATATGAATTGCAGATCATCTTTTCCCTATCCATGTGGGGATCACACCAGTTTAAAGGAAAAGTGAACCTTGATCCTTTAAAATCTGAGTGCATGCACCCATGTGTATCTAGTATTTTACCAAATTATAGTTTATATACATATGGTTGTATATTTATGAGCTTAATCCATATTCAAATTTAATGGTATAACATTGGAGGGGTTATTATATTGTGGGCTTCCCTGTCATTTCAAGTAGATTGATGCACAAGCATAATAACATTGTGAACGCATTGACCTGATGCGAAAGAGTGCATTTTTCATTTATTTAGTTTTAATCTAAGCGTGGATAATCTTATGTTCATGGTGATATGCGGTATCCATCAAAATATCTTCTATATGTTGCGTGTCGTATCAAACTTCCTAGTCATTTGTGGAATTAGTCATCGTGTCACATTTTAAAATATTCTGTATTAGCACTTCAACTTTTGAATCGTCTAACATTGCGATTTTGAATCATGACTTTTTGACTTTTGATTCTCATCTTGTCGATAGCATTTTAGGTGGTAGTGGATTCGTAAATCTCATTATGAATTAGGTAAGCGTATCTGTAATTGCTACGTGGAAAGATAAACGGGAAAAAAGGCATATTTCCCTTTCTTCAAATCATCATAAACTGCAAGTGGTTTTTTAGGCTAGGGTGAAAGTCTAGCCTTTGGATCTTCACTTTAGAAAATCGTTTGTGACGGCATCACCAACTACTTAGTCTACTATTACTATGACCACTACAATAGTTGCATAACCATATCCAAGCCTGGGATAATATGAAATATCCTTCCATTTATTTGCTGCACAGATCTTAATTGCTCACTTTGTGGGACTCATCATCAGGGATATGACTAAATTAGCGGAACTTGGGGCTAGTGTGAGTTTAAACATATTAGGATATGACTATGCAAACAGAGCTTGGGGCGGCAACTGTGAGTATAAAACAGGAATGCACTGTATTATGAGAGCTACTGACTCATCAGGTGTATGATAAGAAATCAACTGATGAAGAAATATTTTGAGAATTGGTCTTGAGATCGTTTCTTTGTGCTTACAAACCTCAAACTATGTGTCAGTTTTTTTTCCCCCTTTTTTGCAGGAAATACAGTACATCTTAACCTGGAAACATATTGCATCTTAGCTGCAGTTTTTTTCAATTGCATGGATCACATTGTCAATTGTCTTTGTGCTTCCCCGGGAGAAAATTTATCTATAATTTTCTAGAACTATTTACATTTGATTTGAGAGATTTTAGCTCAGAGAAAGCAACAGTTCATCTTACTGAAAAACAATATAGTTTATTAGTAAGGCTTTGCTTCAAAAGAGAACTGACTATCCAACTACTTATTTCCCACTATCCCTAGAAGAATCTTGTCTTGTTCCAATTTCCCGGTCGGTTGAATTACTCTTTGACCGTTTTCATTTTTCCTCTGAGACCTTTTGTTATCTCTACCTTCAGATGGTGCACCAAAGGTTGGACATTGTTTCACTTTTTTGTCTACCACTTTGAAAGAGATTTAATGCCAAACATTCCTAAACGAATCAGTTGTGTGTGATTGCATACATGTCAGGTTGTCTTATAATATATGTTACTCGTGTGTGTTTATAGGGAACTTGGCAAAAGTAGGAGCTCTTGTCAATGGCTCAACTTGCTTTTGGCATCAGCGAGGACAAGCTAATGTCTAAGATTAATATTTTCCGAATTTTAATTTCTCTTAGACTCAATTTTGGACACTTTATGTCACCAAATCTATAAAATAACAGGGTACATAGCTATAAACTTGTATATTTTAATTTCGCGTCTATACTGTAGCAAAAGTTGGAGTTTTTAACTGGTCGTCCAATTTCTATAGCATCTCGCTGCAAGCAGAAACTGATTTTACATTCATCTTCTTTTCCAAATTATTTGTGTGGATAATTACTGTTTCCATCTTTTTACTTTATGCTTTCATTGTTCATGTTGCTGATGCTAACTATTATTGAATCTTGTTTTGTGCTCGACTTAGATGTATAACTAAAATTTATAGAAGACGTGGAGCTTGATATGTCGGCAGCAGTTTGTAAGCTAGCGCTACACAGTGTGTTCCATTGTCGAAGCAAGAGAATACAAGCGGCCTCTGTTTGACAGTGATACTTAAGACCACTCTGATTCTGAGAATGTAGGTGAGGAAGGTGACTTTAGAAGGCTAAAGAAACTCTCTTTTCAGAGATTGCTTACATCAATTTTTTGATCAGGTTAGAAAGTTGCTTTTGTCAAGCTTTTATATGCTTCCAAGTTCCAAGTCATACAAGGTTGTCAAAATCCTGTCTTGCCAATTATTCAGAACCATATTTTTTCCGTATGAGAATACTTGGATACAGTTTTACGAGCAGTTCAAGGTACAGATATATAAATCTTGAATGTGTGACTATTACTTGTACTGGTCTGAATTCAAACTTCTTGTACCCTCCTTAAATTCAGTTGTGATTATATGGCGCCTACGTTTCCTGCTCATGGTTACGTCGTGCTGCATCTTGTAGGAAAATCATGTTCTTCTCAGAGATTTGAATGTACGCTGTAACTTGTAAGTGGCATTTCTTAGTTTCCATTTTTTGGTGGTTAAGAGTGACTTTCCAAACAGAATATGAGAGGATGATGTAAATTGTCTTGAACTTCCATAATGTATATGTATGATTCATGAGAAAGCATTTGTTCACTGTTCCCCTTGTACAAAATTCCTTGGGCCATGTCTTAAGTTGTACGCGAGCCCATCTGATCAGTCATTGCTTTAAATTAACTAAACATTTGCAAAAGCAGAAGCTACAAGTAGAAAATGCACTACCACAAATTAATTAAAAATGAGACTATAATCCATTCAATCAAAATTGGCTTCTTAGTTAAATTGATGTCCGAGATTGGCATAACTCCTCACTTTGTTCCTTGACAATGAAAATCGATAGAAATGGTCCCTGAGTTGGTCTTACCGCAAATCATTTTGATCATTTTATGAAAAATTTGCAAATATCCTCGTTAAGTGGAGGAGTTTATTTGACAAAAAAACCCTTAAAAGGTGGTCACGTGATTGTTCATGTAACAATTTAATGAGGATATTGACATTTTTCACGAAATGACTAAAATGATTTAGGTTTGACAAACTCAAAAACCATTTCTATCGATTTTCATTGTCAATGACCAAACTGTGGAGCTATCTCAGAGATCATTTTAGCTAAAAATCCCTAAAAATAATTAACAAAAAAATTAAGAGGGAAAATTATGTCATACAAGGATGTATGTTATACATAAACATAAACTCTTTCAACCGTTATATGTTACAGTTTCACAGTATCTCCTAAGGTAAACTCTTTCAACCGTTATATGTTACAGTTTCACTGTATCTCCTAAGAGTATAGAATGATAACTATCGTGGGAGTTTACTGTTTACGTACCAAAATTCATTCACGAGGGGAGAAATTAAGGCACAGCCGCACAGGGTGTGTCTCGTGGATGAGAAACATGCAGCCGCAAGGGCCACAACGTTGGAAGTCTATGAAACCTACCAAACACAGAATCGTCGCGACGAAATTGGAACGCTCGCATCTCATCCGGTCCTGCTAAGGAAGAATATATTTTTCCTACGTTTGAAGTTTCAAAGCACTCGACCAATGAAACGACCCCACATAAAAAAGAAACAGATCAGAGAAACATCACAAGTCAAGCTTTAATCTTGACAACATTATATTTTAAAAATCATTTAACTAGATGTATATGAGTGACCGTAGTTGTGACCTTAATAACTCATCGACCGTCGTATTAGCTTCTCACTAAGTATGACTTTCAAGATTAGTGGGTCTTTACGGAATTGCTTGGATAAGAACTTCTAATCCTCCTTCGATATTTATTAAAGTTAACAAAACGCATTCGTATTGTTCAATGTAAAATATGTCAAAAAGCAATAATTTTTAGCCAGCGACACAAAAGTGTAACCAACGGTGAACGAACCTACTATAATATAAAATTGTATTATTTAAAATACATGACATGGTTGAAAATTCATTTTTAGCACACTTGTACTATTTGTGTAGGTGAATAATTGCGGACAAAATTGCTAGGTAAAGCCATAAGATCGACGAGAAATTTTTCAATGTACTGGGAATACGGTATGATACATCAAGTGTCATTAAATAAGTAGTTAAAGTTTTTTTTTTTTTTCTAGTATCAAACCATTTGTATTATGACATTTGGTATATCAGACCATATTTTTGACACACTGAAAAATCTCTCTAGATTGACATGCATAAATACACGCATATACATAATACATCATGGATGAAGTTTGGTGAATTAACATATAATATGTTGATGTGAAGAGTCACCTTTCCTACAAAACTAAATAAATAAAAGTTAATCTGCATAACATAATTAAACATCATAAACTTATAATTTACTTTTTCAAAAACTATAATCTAACGAGGAATTTGAACACGATGAGCTTGTCTTATTTGACACTTGACAATTGACATGTGCACTCATCACTTCTCTTCCACTTTGTTTGTTTGTACACGTACACCTAGCAAACTAGAGCTAGCCTAGGCTGGTGCCCACACCAACACTTTTTTCTTTTATTGTTCATGTACGTAATACAAAACCTTTTTGTTTTGAAACCTGCAAAACAAAATGTACGTTTACATGGTGAACAGAAGAAATATACAATTCAAATTTGTTCGACCCAAATCAACTGTAGCTAGAAAGTTAGGGTTCATAGCTGCGAGCTCAACCTCTTAGAAAGCAAAAAAAGGAAAAAGAAAAAAAAAGGGATTTATTATGTGATTAATCTATATATGTCTGAGGCATGCAGTTGACCATGTAGATGTATAAAAGTGGATGAATGATGATGAGGCATATGAGCCATCTTGTCAAGATCTTAGTAGTGGAATTACAAGACGATTGATCGATGTAAGAAAAGCCAAGAGAATATGACTCTCCTAAAAGTGAGATTCATTGCTTTTGTATAATATTAACATAAAAATAGATGTTAAATTGTGAGATACCAGAGATATCATACAAAATCTCATTTTTAGATAATCTCCTTAGCATTGGTAATTAGTGTTCTCTCTCTCTCGCTTTACTCTCTCCATTGTAGGTGCGGAGGTATTGAATCATCGATCACCAGGTAGCAAGAAGACTCACTTTCCCATTACAAACTACAAAGTAACTGTTTCAGTACTTTTCATCAATAATCAAACGTCCACGTGACCCAACCACGACAATGCAACCCATCCCCAAAAGAAATTTCATTGTTATGATAGCCGGTTGTAAAATAATACAGTAATTAAAGAACAATCAAACGGGGATTAGTTTAATGAAATATTTAACTAGCCAGGCCAAATGCGGATTAGTAAAAGAAGGTGGTGGTGATGATGGCGGTAATAGAAAAATGAGAGGAGAGAATACATGTTGAGGGTTTTCCAGGGGGCCCACAGGAGAGCCCCCCACGAAGTCCGGCTTTGCACGCGCAGTCAGGAGGTGGGGACCCAGGAACAGGCCCACGCCTCAGTCCATGCAAAAGGGAGAACCAAAAAATCAGAAAAGAGAGAGCGAGCGTGGAATTTTATGGCCCAGGCAGCCCTTGTCTTGTCGGGAATTTCGAAGGGCTATCGCTGTTGCCGTGAACCTGCACGCACCCCATACCATAACAAATAGAAAGCGCTCTCTCTCTCTCTACACATAGATAGAGGTATCATGCATGCGCATGCATGGCGTTGGCTGCCATTTGATTATGAATTATCATGCTTCTTCTTCTCCTCTCAGCTTTCTTGCCCTTCCAAGTTTATTAACCAATACAACCAAACCTAACCTACCTTACAAGTTACAAGATAGCTCAACTTTAACCCTAAACAACATATTTATATATATATATATATATATATATATAGAGACAGAGACAGAGATAGAGACAGAGACAGAGAGAAGTACTGTGCTATGCTGCCAAGGGAATCTACTCCACGCCTTGCTTCACATATGTACTCCTTACGAGTTACCAACCACTGGCCATTGATTTCCAACTTACTTTCTTTTCCATCTGAAATATCGATACATACCACCCAAAAACAATAAAAAGAATCCTAACAAAATTGCAAGGAATCACACACACACACACATATATATATATATATATATATATAACTTCTACCAATTGAAAAGGAGAGATTTTATTCAATAGCATTGTACTTTATATTCCAAGTATTGAAATATTAATATATATGATATATACTAATCTAAGGGACAATTTTTTGCTAAAAAGTCTGCAAGTTATTGTTCTTTCTTAATATATGATATATGCTTATGTAAAAATTGAAATAATTTTTTGGTATACTAGTATCCTTATCCTTTCTAATGTATTATTGTATGTTTAATATCAATGAACAAAGGGTATCTAAAACGAACAATAAAATATAAATTTTGATTACAAAATACATATTTTGAGTAAATAACTACAAGAAACAGAACTTTTGGAAAGAAAAAAAAAATTCGAAACACCTTGGAAAAATATGGATCATAAATATGGAATTATCGGAAAATCATTCCAGTTTTTTGAAAAATATTCGGATTTGAAATTTTCAGGTTTGGATTTTGAAGTTTTACTTTAGGAAGATAGAAGATGGAGAAGTCATGAAGAAACTTCTCTCTCTCAATCCTACCATTTTTATATAGATTAGGAGGGATAAATTTTCTTCAAAATTTATCCATTTTCTACTTTCATTTAGAAAAAAATACCAGATTTACATTCAACATTCAATTTAATGAATTGTCCAAACCAAGTCAATCCTAAACATCAAACGATATGGTGAGGGAGAAAATATGGGCCCTCTCTCTTAATGTTACATGAAAGCAACAAAGCAAGACTTAGTTCAGGTACATATACAAATATTTTTTATGATATTCCGGAGTATGAGATACTTGAATTTTTTAACTATTAATTTTTTGTTTAAAAATTTAAAATTTAAGGGTTAAAACATCCGAAGAAAATGCCTTGATGTTTTAAGTAAACCAGTAATTAGCATGCAAGTTGTTAACCGTATATAATAAAGTTGGAGCTATATATGCATGTAAATCATCATCATTGGAGCTATATTAATATTTGGTGGTGGTGGAATTGGAATGTGCAAGAATTGTTAAATTGTTTTGGTTTTTGGTAATTTTTTTGTCCACTGTTTGTATTTGGCGGATGTATTAATGAAATTCTGTTTCAATACTCTACGTTGTCTTCGCAAAAGATGAGCTGGCTAGCAGCCATGAAGGGTACCATCATCAAATATGAGTGAGAGAAAAGGAAAGCGAAAAAAGGTTTGATTGCCTTCCAAGGTCATCAATTGGCATGCAAAAGTGGTAAACAATTAAGAGTTCATAGTTTTTTAATATTACATGCAAAAGTGGCAAAAAGTTTAAATGTTCATAATTTTTAGATATAACATGCAAGAGTGACCATTCATATATATAGTACTTATACCTTAATTACCATACAAACGGTTATATTGCATGAACCCTACGTTTTAAGTTAGAATCTAAAGCAATCAATATAATTAAAATTCACACTACAACATTTACATTGTCGCAAAGTAATATGTTCTCAACCGGAAAATATAAATTTTTTGGGGTCGGTGTGCCATATCTAACTCTTGTGACTACTAGTGATATCAAAGATAATCATAAATTTAAAGTGGAATCCGTTGAATTACTTTTTTCTTTCTCATGGACAAAAAACTATACGGTCATACAAATTATTCTTCCTCATAAACAACCCCAAGATAAGTGTCAATATTGAGAAGAGAAGTGAAAACTTAAGATGGCAAATGTAATTTAGCTTTTTGCATACATTCTTATCTTGTTCTTTTATACCCATCTCTTCTGATAAAGTAGTTGTCCATTTTTATAAAAAAATAATTGGAGATGACCTAATAGTGGGGTAAATTTCTTGGATTTAGTTGAATAAAAATGTACATTTTGAAGGGAAAAGCATACTAAATTGTAATATAATCCGCTAACTAATTAACATGTTTTAAGAAGAGGTTAACAAGCTAGCTAACCTGACTCAGAACCATTTGGAAAGTTACAAAAAAAAAAAAAAAAAAAGGAAAAGGAAGGAAAACAAAAAACACAAAAGGTGATCTCCAAGTCAATTTGAGAGTAATTGCAAGTACCCTTTTGGTAGTAAAACTAATAATCGCACAGACGGAAGCAAAACAATGATAAAAGGGAAGAAAGTGGTAGGTTTGTAAAGAAAGCTTTATCTCTGAAAACCAGCCGGCCAAGAAAATGTATAAAAATCAAGGACTACGAAAAAGAGTTGGAAAATGATGAGGTTTGTAGTAATCATGGTGAGTGGGAAGCAGTGAAGAAGAAAAAAGGAATAGAAAAGAATGGAATATTTAGGGTTTGGTGACATGCAAAGAGCTGGCGCACTTCGTTGCTTCTGTCAATCTTTGGTTTATAATTACTTACTGCTAAGTACTCTGTTTTCATTCGTAATTTCCCATGCATATATGCTTTTGATCAAATCGCTAAGCGTGCCTGCTGTGCTCGCAGCTCTCATGTATGAAAAAACAAGACATCTGTTTCTTGAGCTACTCAACCTGCGGCCCCAGCAATTCATTACCGTCGAGAGATTTTTCAGTATGATTGGTATATAAGATAATACACCACGTGTCATTATGAAAATCATGGGATATGTATACTAAAAAGTTAATAACTTAAAAAATAAAATTTCTTACCACTTCTATTAAAACACGTAGTATACCACTTGTGTTCCCATCACAATTAAAAATTTCCTTTTCACTTAAATAGTACTACACCATATATACGTAGTACTGCCCCATCATTTTAAATTTAGCTCATAATTATTATCTTTAGGATTTAGGGTTTAAGCACGGTGAACACTTACATGTGAATCAAGAAATTTATGAAACCGAGTAAAATTCATTGGAGTTGATTAACTTCTTGATTAACAAGTGATTATGCATAGATTAGTCCATAAAGTGGGGAACGGATTATATTTATTCAAATTAATTAAAAGGGTGCGCCCCATTTACCAAAAAATGGGGTGGGCAGATAACGGTTTTTAAATATTCAAAGATATTAATGTTCTGTAGACGCGCGCGAGAAGCTTTTCTTGCACTTAAAGGGAACATGCAATGCAAAGTGGTAACCCAAAACGAAGGAATATATAGAAAGTTGGCCCCCTTTTCACTTTGAAGAAATGCGAAGGAAAATTTCTCAAAGTGAGATTTTTTATGAATTTTCTGATACTTTACAGTTAATTCTCGTGCAAACATTACGTTATGCAAAAAATATGAAGTAGCAGAAAATTTATAGAAAATTTCACTTTAAATGAATCTTCTTAACATTTCTCCACGATCACCCACACATGCCCCTATGTGAGAGAGATCGAGGCGCCTAAGCCAAGACAAAAGCTATCCAACAAGCCTACAAAAGGCATCTCTCCTTGATCGCTCACACATATACAATTTCATTTTTCTATTTTTATTTTCCACCAACAAAGTAGACAAACCCAAACCCTACGTTCCTTTTCTCTCTAAGAACAGTCCCTGTTACAAGATTGTAAAAGAAATAAAGCATGTCATATGCTATATTGTTCATTCCCTTCTTTGTGTGATGAGTTTTATGGGGAGAGAGAGAGATCACTCTACCTATTGTCACACTATGACCTAATATTAAAAGTTTGCCCAATACTTGGAGAACTGAATTGCCCACCAAGCAAGCAATACACGGAGGGAAGGACAGAAATTTGATCTACTGCTGCATAATTGTTTCATGAGAACCTTAGAGCAATATTCTTTGGACAATCAAGTTGGTTCTTACTTTACGTTTGATATCCTAATTACTTTACGTTTGACATCCTAATTAATCAACTCTTAACTTCTGACCCCCCCAAAAAAAATCAACTCTTAACTTGATTATTTGTACGGTCATCACCAGTCGGGAGTACTATTATACATGGTGTTATCTCCATCAATGAACGTGTATGAGGCAATGAATGATGGCTCGTATATATCGGGTGATACAGTACAGTACGAAAATCCAAACTAAAGTCTTCACTCCTCATGGTCAATGTTCTTTTTTGGGTAAGCTCCAATATACAGTTCATGGTATCAAAGTCAGGTTATCCTGTGTGTGAAGTTCAACAGTCACACATGCTCCATGGCACACCGTTTTGTTGTCCATATGTTAGACTTGAAAATTCACCACGTGCGAGAGAGCATGTTGAGAATGAATCTTACTGATGAAAGAAGAGACCTTGCATAGTCTTATAATTAAGTTTGGTTGCTCTTCGTATTGTCAATTTATTTTACGATAGATGATAAATTTCAATTTTTATTCCCATTAAGGTTGTTCACCAAACAATATGGAATCAAAATAAGAATCCTACTGATTCCATGTAGGAGAAAGGAATTCAGAATTCCATATCTTTACCCGTTAAATAATAAAAACTGTTTGTAGAAATTAAATATTTTATTTATTTTAGAAACAATGGCCTTCCATAGCATATTAAAAACATATATGTTGATTTTAAAAGTGGAATTCAACTCCAATAACCATTTGTCTTTGCACTCGAGATTTTGTGTTCGACAAACATTTCCCCCTCCCCCATTATAGAAAGTTAAAATAAAAAAAAATAGCTTATCTAGAAACCACGACAATCTCAAACTAGCCCTTAGTAAATAGCTTATACGGAATTTATATTAATCTTACTTCGATTTTATAAATATTTTTGTATGCACTTCAACATGATTCTAATTTTGACTCTTCCTTATTTCAAATTCTTCTTAATTCAATTTCCGTTTACAAATTAATAAACGACGAATTCTTCCTTCTCGTATTAGTTCCTCCAATTCCATTTAAAAAAAATAAATTATGCACGTCATAAATGCAGTTGAAGCTCTTGCCAAGCCCCAGCACCCCAAAAATAAAAGACATAACTTTGGCCCAATTGACTTGAGAGTTCAGATCATAGACTTAATCAATTATTTAATTATATATGATTAATGTATTGCAAGAAAAAAAGGTACATGGTTAGGAATGTGTTATACGCATACCTATTTTTACTTTTCACACAGTCTCTTAATTTATAACTATCAGATAAAATAAATTAAAAATAATTAAATAATAGAAATTAACAAAAAAATTTGAAAGAAGTAAAAAATGGTCCACACACCCCTATGGCTATGGCAGGCAGATGAGGAATCTGTTGACTAAACTAGACTGGGCTCTGAATTTAATTAGTAGAAGATATCATATATAGGATGGGAAGGGAGGACATCTCACATCAAATACATTCAAACCCAAAAGCAAAAACTAAAGGGACGTGACTCAGAGGAAGCAGTTTGTGCCGTGCTATAAAATACCTGACAAACCCCCATATACGCCATGCACTCTTTTCTCTCTCGGTTTCATCAAACTTGAATTATCCATTCCCTTGCCCTCACAATCACATGCATGCACAGATGGGCTGACATCCAGCACTCATTACACCACATGCACATGCAGACAGACACAACCAAACATATAGTTTAAACAATAACCCTAGCTAGTAAAATTATTGACCAATAAAAAGGAGAAAGAACCCTAAAGTATTTATTTTATAGAAAAACAAAGGAAAGAACAGAAAGAAAACCAATCATGCATGGGAGAATTAGGAGCATTCTGATGATGGCATTGATGATGCCATGATGACGAGATTAAAGCCTCCCAAGTTTTTTTCTTTCCTTCCCAATTTTTCAAGTAGAAACATCCAGAGCATCCAACGATTCCCAAACAATTAGTGGGGGATTGGGAAGGGGATTGAGAACGCAAATCAAAACCCACTTCTCGCAATGGGAACAAGCACATTAGAAAGCCATCATTATTTGGTCCCCAGGCCCTTAGTACGGTATTTAATCAAAACCAATGGACTCTAATGCATGAAATGATCACATCTCTCTCCGAAGTCAGAATTGCACAGCATCCCATGCATGATTATTACGTATTCCTCGTGCTTAATTTCTTTCATATTTCTCCACCCTTCGAAAGGCAAAAGCGATGTCTTTCAGATATTTTTCCAACTGTTTTGCCCAATAATGTCCTGGTTCTTTCAGTACTACAAGAAAGCTTGATGTACATTATGGATACTGTCTATGTGAAATGTATATATAATTAGTCAATATTATTGATTTCACATACAATTTGAGCTCATAATAACAAAATCTTTAGTCCAACCCAGTTGGGCAAAATTATGGATAACTCATATAAGTTGACCAACTACAAAAACAATAGATAACTGATCTGCTATAGATTAAATCAACACCTACACGTACTGAAGCAATTGATGAAATTTGTTGTAATTGTTAAAATTTGTTTGAAAGTACTTTTAAAATAATTAAAACTGCTTTTCGTTCATCAAAATTGTTAATTTTGGGTTTAAAAAGTAATTCGAAGGATATATAAAGATTATGATATTTTGGTATTTTTTTGTTTTAAGGTTGTCTTGTAGGATAAGGATTAGGGTTTCTTTCCTACTTTTTTTTATTAGAGTTTAAGATTGATGTCATGTTTGTTTCAGGATTAGTTCTTTGTAAATACACCTCTTGTTAACTTTGTAGGAAATAAGTAATGCACATTGTAGTCTTTTCGGGTTATGTAGCATTCTTGATAATTTTGGAGTGCTCTTTATTTTTCTATGGAATAAGATTCAAAGTTTGCAATTCCTAATTCGTCCTTTTCTCA
The DNA here is from genome assembly GCF_019419815.1 of Pyrus x bretschneideri. Classification (NCBI taxonomy): domain Eukaryota; kingdom Viridiplantae; phylum Streptophyta; class Magnoliopsida; order Rosales; family Rosaceae; genus Pyrus; species Pyrus x bretschneideri. The sequence continues at coordinate 5,350,558 of NW_025999798.1, forward strand.
TCTTTTGTTTTGTCTAACACTTTAATTTTCAGCAAGCACTTGCACTTACATTAAAAATTCTGTGTGCTTGTAATAGAAGTGCGTATATTGAAATTGCTCCTAAGCATAAATGCTTCTACGGATCTTAATGTTCAAATTAAGTAATAAACCAGAACATTAGGGGACCAAGGTTCGAATTGAAATTGCAGTCTTCTGCGAGGACTTCCATATATAGCAAGTTGAACAATATTCGAGCCAGCTTAGTGACGATGAAGGCTTATCTTAATTAGAGACCATAGCCATGGTTTTGCATGCTTTATTTTATTCCGGTTTAAGATTCTTTATAAATTTAACTCTCAAGATGTTTGTCCATATGTCATATAATCGATCGTCCAAGTTAATCAAAAAGGAGGAGGAGTCGGCGTGACGTAGGACCGTTGAGTGCACTGCTAGCTAGGCAATATCTTGCGGATGAATTTTGGGTAGAAAAATGTCTCTGTCAATGGCCTTTCAAGTTTCACCCTTGCTTTGCTTTCCATTCTTTTATTCGAAGCTTAAGTCATTCCATGCCCAAGCACTGTCACCAGCCAGGCATGCCATCTCACCACTGCTCCCCTTCCTTTTAAATAACCCCATAAATCAAAGCGCATCATCACACTAGCTACTTACTTGCCCTTCTCTCTCTCTCTCTCTCTCTCTCTCTCTCTCTCTCTCTCTCTCTCTCTCTACACTACTCTATATCTACCTATGTACATGCACGACAACAACTTTTTCACTTGTACAAGAGTTAAAAAGTATTCATATTATGTTTTTATATTATGTTTCTATATCATCTTAGATGGCATCTAATGTGGACAGCCAAATCATTTGAAAAATCTACAAAACCTAAGGAAATAAAGGAGAAAGACTCCTCATATATCACAATCATCATTTAATTAACTAGTTTTTTTTTTAATTATTAGTTTATTAAATAATGAATTAAATTTAAAAATATGATTAATTCAAATGATATGGCTGTCCACATCAAATGCCACTTAAGGTGGTATGAAAATGTGGTACAAAAATATAGTATGAATAACATTACTCAAGAGTAAATTGACAAAAGTTGAGGTTTTATCGTAAATTCAATTGAAAAGATGAGAAACAGTACAACTACAACATACTTGTAAATTCATGCAAAGTTATTTTTTTTTCCTGATGTGGCATTTATATTTTAGACACATACGCTTCCTCACATGTGTCGAATTTTCAGACCCGTCAAGTGCGGTGAATTTTCAAGCCTAGCACGTGAATAACACAAATTGGATGACGTCGAGCACTTGTATCCGTTAGGCTTTACACATGGTACATCTTGCTCTGATAACAGGAAGAAAGTTAAGATTTCATCTTAAAACCAATTAGTAAAATAAGAAATATCCAAACTTACTTATAAGTATATACAACATTTTTTCTTTCTTCAATATGAAATTAATACTGTCAACCTAAACAGCACAAAAGTATTATAAATTATGAAATTATAACAACATTGCATCGCCTTCGGAGAAACAGAGAAGGAAAATATCAAACAATTAAAATGAGCCACGAGGGTGTAACTCTTAGTTTCTTTAATGCACCGGAGATTTAGTACTTTAAATCTTATATTTGGTTTCAAATATGCGGCAAAACATTTTCGATGTATTGAAGACATAAAACTCGTATTGGAGTCCATAGTAAAACCCTTGTTAAGATTTGAATTTTGATTCCAACAATCCACAATGCCAATATCCAAATTTTGACTCTAATATTTTCTTCTCCATTGAAAGATTCAAATCTTAAAAATCAAACCACAACAATACAAATCTTGGCATTGAAGTAAAAAATCAAAAGCTCGGTGGCACCACCTTTTTAAGACTCAAATATAAGTCTTGCATTAATTAGACATGCTCTAGGCATCGAGCAAAGTTTTGAGGCAAATGTATCATTTGATTTGATTATGCATGTATCACTTAAAGATGGCCTAAAGATTTGTTTGATAAACATTTCATTTTTTTAGGTTTTAATTTTTTGTTAAAATATAGAGAAATACAAGGGAGAAAAGAGAGAAGAACAAAAGTGGATGAACTTAAGGGTCTGTTTGACAAATATTTCCGTTTTAATGTTTTGTTGTCAATTTTTTGAGAAAAAAGGATGTTTAAAATAAAAACTAAAATTAAAAACAAAATGATGATCAAACCACCTTAAATTACTCTGCCCACAATTACAATTACTTCATTTGAACTTTCTTTGTTCTTTTATTCATTGGTGGGGTCTTTGATTATTGGGTAGAATACAGTCTTCATGAAGATTGATATGCAAGGATTGGATGGGTATAGAGTAGTCTCATCAGCTATAGTACTAGTGCGCCATGAGCCATATCCATATATAATGATGAAAAATATATGTAGGCCGCTGGCGCTCAATTTTAATTTAAATCGCATGTTCCTTGCCATGCCACATATTTCCCTTCCAAGGGTTCAGAGAATTTGCTGATTGACGCGTCTTTGAAAAGTCCCCTATGTTTCGAAAACAACTGAAATATATAAAAGTGCTTCTTTGAGAGAGAGAGAGCATGTTTAATGGGCTGGAAAGAAAAATGGTCAGCTTTTCAGAAACGATCAGGCAGCCAAGCCAACAACCACCACCATATATGTGTCTAATTAAAATGTCAGTGTCTTGAAGTTTACCCAATTAGAACTGAGCATCCTGCAAATAGAATTTGGAAAACAAATTAACTAAACCTAATTAGATGAGTTGAGAGAGAGAGAGAGAGAGAGAGAGGGAGGGAATTACATTTGACAAATCAGTGGCCGTACAGGACAACCAGAGAGAGGGTGGGGAGCACATGCGTTTTGGACGGATTACATATTCTAAATTTTCGAAATTTTTTTCAATATGACACGTACACATAATACTTCACGTGTTATTATACAAATAATAAGATATGTGTGTTAAAAAGTTAATAGTTTAAAAATTAAAATTTTTACTATTTATATAAAAACACATAGTGTACCTTTCGTGTTCCGATAACAATAAAACATTTCTCCTAAATTTCCTAGTTCCTACAGTTAAAGCCCACGTCGCGGTGTTTCGATTCTTGGGTTGTGGGGAAGCAAAACACCATCATATATGCATGCCCAAGTCCCCAATGTAAATAATTACCTCTTACCTCTAAATATAAAACTCAGTCGATGTGCTCTTTGTGTATTAATATCTCAATTAGGCTTGTTCAGACACAGACAGGTAATGTCATTATGCCCTGCCACTCGCCTTCTTTTCTCAATTTCAGCCATTTACTTAATTAATTAAGCTTTCAAAAGTACGTACCCACCAAAACTGCATCCTAATGTTTGACTAGAACAAGCTGAGTTTGAGAAAATTTTATGTGTATCTAAAATATTTATTTTATTTGAGTTTTATAATATGAGTAAACAATAAGATTGATATGTGTTATTTATAGGAATAAAGTAAATATATGTATTATAATTGAATAAAATTATAAGGTAATGCTAAAAAAACAAAATTTGAAAACAAAATTTTGAAAATTAAAAGATATGGAAGTTAATGATTGATTGATTACTGAAATATTAATAAACGTGCTTATTAATAACACATCATTTAGTTTCCAAATTTTGTCTCTCTAATATTACTTTAAAACTATAACACCAAGTAATGATGTTCCGAATACATCAAAAGTCCCTCGAGTCTGAGCTGAGTCTTCGAGAGCTAGTAATGATGAATTAGTATAACATTTATTGGGATTACTCTTAAGTAATTGGAAATATAGACGATCGAGAAACAAAACTTTGCTCAACTAAATAACTGAATAAGGCCGGTGGTGTCGCTTTGTTAACATTCCCCAGGACATATTGATGATCGATCAGAATATTGTGATGATCGAGTTCGTGGATATTTTCAAAATAATGATTCTCAAAAGCATAATTGATATGTCTTATATATGATTATGATAGAGTACCAAATTGAAAAGCAAATATACAAGAGATGGGGCCTAATATATGCAGTAGTGATGGCTTTAGCACATAAATCCACTATTGCTATGTATGCTAGAAAGGGATCTTTTAGAGATATCTCAAAAGGAGAGAGCCGTTATGTCATTTTATCTTTGGAACATATGGCAATTCTTTGATGCACACACACCATTTGCAATTAGAGATGCACAAACATTAATTTAGCTTGTTACTTTTTACTTTTCCGATCGATAAAGTTACTTATACTTTACATATAATTATTATTATTATTATCATGGGTTCAATGGGGAGATCAAATCTTCTGCAACCAAAGTGAATGTAGTCTCTCTGTGGCTTCAATAAATGTCTGACACATTAAACTTATGACAATAAAATTTAGAAAAGTGAAGATAATGAATATGTGTCAGACACTTATTGGAGCCATAGAGAGGCCACACCTATTTTAAGTGCAGAAGATTTGATCTCTTCAATGGGTGTTATCTCCAATTTGTGACATAAAAAGTAGAAATACTATTGCAACTTTCATGATCAATGATAAATAATAACTTAAATATACAATAGTCAAGTCGCTTAGAACAATAATTTAATGATACTTCTCTCCAATTATAAGGTTTGATTTTTATGGATGACTAGTTCAATACTAATTTTCATATTCAGCAAAGAGTATGATTAACCTTAATCTCAATTTTACAGTCTCTTACTATAAATATAGGATAATGTTATCCACATGCTCATTTTTACTTCTCACAGATCCCTCTCAATTTTGAGCCGTCGAATTGAAGAAGATCAATGACTGAAAATTAATAAGGGTGTGTAGGAGGTGAAAATGAATGTGTGAATAACACTATCCTAAATATATCGTTGTACTACAAAACAATATATACAGTAGTTAATGTTGCAAAACTTAGCATAAGAATTAAGTATGTTACCTGTATTTGTACATACATGTTGCACACGAATCTAGATATTTGCTACACTATTAATTTATTAGAAAACAGGTGAATGTGTATTTTCTTAATAAAGTAAAAAAAAAAAAAAAAAAAAAAAAAGATAGGAACAGTTCGACCTCTTGCTCCTTCAGCATATATAGAATATACAGAAGAACAATATATACATATATAATATACCTGACTGACTACCATCTCCTCTCTCTTTTTTCTATTCCATCTCTCCCTCTCTCTCTCTCTCTCTCTCTCTCTCTCTCTCTCTCTCTGCGCAACTGTTTCATATGTCCACAAGGTTCCAAAGAAATAGAATTAATGGAAAGTGAGATTTGCAGGGTTTATTCTCTTCTAGGATGAAACAGCAGCAAACACAAACCCACATGGTCAGCTGCAGGACGTTCATGGGTGTCTCTCTCAAAATCAGTATTTCAAAACATTCCCATGGCACATAAACACCAGATTCAGGAATCATTTTCTTTATTACTAATATTCCATGGCTCAAGTCTTTGAGACCACCAAGCAATATTCCTGCAATCTCAAGAACAATCCAAACTTCTATTATTTGGGGTCGGTCAACAGTCCGAAATGACCATGGTTCCTCCTGCTGCTCATCATCAAGACATACCCAACCAACAACAACAACACAATCTCTACGGCGGTTATGGTGGTTGCGGTTCCAATTACACGGCGGAGATCAGCAATTTCGGTCTTATGAGTACTAGTCAAGTTGTAGAAGGTTATGAGTATAACAATTATTGCAATAATATTGTTATTGAATCTGATCATCATCATCATCATCATCATCATCATCATCATCATCAGCTAGCGGGAATTGATTCAATGGCCGAGGATGAGTCTAGAACTAACAGCGTAAACGAAGCAGGTTCGAGTTCTAAAGATGCTCCGGAAGATAACAAAACATGGCTCCAATTGACTATAGGCGGCGGCTCTAACAACCACCCACCTGCGACTACGGAACATCCAACCCTCAGAAGCTCACGAAGTAGTACTACTCCTTCCGGTCCCGGATTGGTTGAACTTGATCTTGATCTATTACCACCAGGCCATGATCAAGGTGGTTTTTCGTCATTACGGCAAGTGAGGTCCATGCCACATATGCCTCCAATGTTTCATGTTCCTCAACACGAAAATATTTTCCGTGCTCCTCCTTCGAATCCGTCTTTCAGGCCTCCGTTTAATTCGAGTAACGCTACGGCTTTATACTTCCAGCAACCGGGGCCGGGAATGAGTAGCTCCTCGTCGGGTTTATTTCCTCACCAGGATGTTAACTGGGCATTTAGGCCAGCAATCCCTCATAATAATATAGGGATGACGGCTTCTACTTCATCTTCTTCTGCTTCCTCTTTTATACAACTGGGTCCATCCTATTTTGCACGCCCATTCCACCATCCTCTTCATGAATTTAACGTCGCCGGACCGAGCTTAGATTTCAGAGTTGTTGATCCTCCGAGAAGGCCCCAATCTGGCATTTGGTTTACACTCCAAGCATCCCAAAATCAGTAAGTATTATTGCATAAAACTCCCCCTGAGTAGGTGTAACTTTCTTTGTTGGATTTATAAAACTCCCCCCTCCTGCAGACGTCGAGGTTTGTTAGAAAAAAAAGTTTACTAGTACTAGAACCCTTTTTGTTTCTTCGTTAAACAATTTGGAAAATATTGATGATGAAACTACATTTTCAATTAATCGGTTTGTCAATGCAGAGCAAAAGAACCATTCTTGCCCCAGATACCCAAAAGCTACTTAAGAATCAAGTAACATCTTCTATCTTTCCATCTCCTCCAGTTCTTTTTTCATTTTCTCAGCTTCAATTAATTGCTATTTTCCTTTTACTTAGTTCGATTTTTATTAATTTCTTGTGTGTGGAAAATTTAGGGATGGAAGAATGACAGTTCGGTTGATAAAGAAGTATCTGGTTAATAAGCTGAGATTGGATAGCGAATCAGAGGTATGTATATCATCATACACACTTCAATATAAATTGAATCGAAAAGTGTTAAATTATAGAAAATTATAGTTAATTTTTGTTAGTGCCTTGCAATATTCAAGTTGCTTACGAACTTAATTAACACCATGCAGAAGCAAATATGATGACAAACATTAATAAAGAACATACAGAAAACTGACCTTTTGTTTTTGTCAAGTAACTAGGTATAAGCACATGGTGTTAGAGACATGATAGAAACAGCAGAACTAAAATGGGGTTCTATAGTGCTATTTGTTTCTTTTGCTAATAGAACCATATTTAGGTAGTTAAGTAGATTTAGGTCTTCCCTTTTTTTTGTTCATAATCATCTATTTCTCTATTAAAGGGATAAACTAAAATGGGTCATCTGCTTGTGTGTAGTTAGTTACGGAGTGTTTAATTGGTGATGGAAATTAACATACTTACTGGCCAAGAGGTACTTTACCTACCACCGCTTTGCTCAAACCTCAAAATTAATGGTTCTATAAAGAGGTTTTCTCTTTCATAACTAAAAATAATGAAAGTAACATTTCATCGAAATGGCAATACTCCTGCATGGAAAGCAGAATAAAGCACAACAAATATTCAAAAAACATAGAGAAAAAAATGTAAATTATCAATACCAAAGATAGAAACACCACTATTAAGAAAGACAGTAACAAAGAAACAATGGATTGACAAAAAAGATGAGCAAACAATATATAGATGTAAGCCCTTCCTTGCACACTTCAAAACAACTCTTTCTTATCCACACACTAAATAAGACAGTGATTGAGCCTGCAGTGAAGTTGTTACGCTTAAACCCTATATGAGAAATGGTTTTTAGTTGTTACTTGAGAACTGGTTTAACAAGTCGCTGCAAATCAAAACCAGTGCTTTCCCCCATATTATAACTAATATATTTTCTTTTCTCTTTTTTTCTCTTTCTTTTTTTATATTATAACTAATATATACGTATACATACATATTGAGCATAGACATTCACTTGGAGTTTTTTCACTTCAAATAGATGGAATGAGTATCGGTGTCCTGAATTGATGTGTAAACTATTTTTTATATAATATTAAATATACTAAAATTTAATAAAAAAATCACAGTAATTTTTTGTGATTATCTATTACTGAAAGTCATAAAATAAGATGTGGTATTTGAACACTTTGAGCTTAAATCCAGACCCCCAAAACAATTGAGCCTATATATGCCAGTAGCCCTTCACTATTTGTTCCCTACTAACGACTCCCTCTATTTTGTCCGCATGCAAAAAGTATTAATGTTTTTGTTAAGTGAAACCATGACTGGCATTAAACAGGTATAGAAAAATTAGGTTTAACCGTAGTAGTATGCAGAAAGCATTATATAGGTGAATGATATGCAATGCAATGCACAGCATGAAATGATAATTTGTATATGATGTGCACATTATTGCGGCTCATAATTTTACACAACTCTTTTAACACACGTTTCATCATGAAGTACCAATATATGTTTCCTAATAATTATGCTGAAGTTAAAATTCCTTCTGTATCTTAAAAATATGCGTATGCAATTCATGTTAGAACGTACCAATATAAGCAGACTTAATTAAGCTTTGCACAAGTGAAGTCATGGCCTGACTACTAGCTAGGTTTCTTAAAATTATTGAATTTTTTATGCAGTGAGCAAAGTTTGATTTAGTTCATTGATCATGGATCGTAGGAAAAAAATCTTGACCCAAAAGAAAATTAATGATGAAATTTAGATTAACAGCTTAATGAGTAAGACATAATTGTAGACAAAATTAAATGAAACCTCAGTTGTATTCAATACTAAATGTTACGCGGAGGCCTAAATGATTCTAAAGCCATCTTATATATCTATTATTTAAAACTCGAGGCATAATTCATGAAAAAAAAATCGAGGCGTAATGCATATACATGTAGATATATATGTTTATGATATATTTAAATTTAAATTCCGTGCATGCAAGTTTAAGCTATAAGCGATTGTTTTAAGTTATAATTAATATCTAGTTGTCCCAATTGATCTAAGAAACATACGTCTCTTCTTATTAAAGAAAAGGTACATAAATAAATAAAAAATTATGATCCTTAGTTTAGCAAATTGTGTTTCTGAATATATATGGCTTAATGGGTCGTTGTATACAAATTTCTGCTAAATTATCTGTGGTTCTTCAGTAAGTATGTATATTCAAATTAAAACAGCTGTGTGGATCATCGAGTGCATCAATAAAAAGAAGTTGCCTGGAAGAAAAAAATTGGTTTGTAAGTAATATACGTCAACAAAATAAAAATAATTAAGAAAAACAAAATTATAAACTTATACAGGGATGCCAGTTTGCTTTTAGGTATAGAAGAGTATTGGAATGGAAAAATAAAATGTCGAAGGGCGTAGCAAAAATGGTTTTAAGTTATGACCCATGTACTGATCGTATATTAGGTACTTAAATTTAGGTTTTAAACCAACAATGTATGAATAATATAAGAATGATCTAAAAATTAGAGATTCATTAAAAAAAATTTATGCGGTCCAAGTTATTGAAATACATTATGTAGTAGGCCTAATAACACTCCCCGTTATTGTTTTTTAAATAAAATAAAGAGAGACTTTGGATCCTTGGCTATCAATGTTCTTTGACTGAATCTTGTTGATTTTCAGTTTTTGATCGAAATCCCTGACATTAATATGAATATGTATTTCTATGCAAGTAACTATATTTTTTAAACTAAAAAAAATGAAATTTGTAATTGTTTAAATTAATGTGATATTAAATCAAACCTATAATTTGTGCGATTAAAAGTATTAAAATATAAATTACACTCTACAGTATATTGTATATGCATAAACATGGGTACACTCATCAAAATTAACAAAAAAAATTATTGTACCAAAACATTGGTAAATTCTTCAAAAGCACACAAAAAAATAATAGTTATTAGGTCTAATAACATTAGTAAATTTCTTAGATTAAACTTGACATGGATACATTCTCCAATCAACGAGAAAGAATGTATCCATATAAGTTTAAAAATGGATTAGAAAAAATTGAATGGATTTTATATAAAAAAAAATGGGTGCATTTTGCATGTAGCAAATTAGTATATTTAAGAACGGGTAATCTTTTTATAAAAACTAATGGGGTTCAAACTTGTTCTAATTTTATTTTGGAAATTTTGGAAACTTTTTGAATTGAAAATTAATTAATAGTTTAATAAAGGTGTGAGTATTAAAACCCTAAATTAATTACTAATTTTATTTCAAAAAAATTATGTAACTGACCTATAAATTCATTATTACATTAATGCTAGGAACTTCGATCAAAATCTAAAAACTAATAAGGTCCCAGTCAATGAACATTAGTAACTAGGGACCAAATAATAATTTTTCCTAAAATAAATGTATATAATAGAAGAACTCGGTTCATTTCAAGGCGCATAAATTATTACATTAATTTAGAAGAATGAGGAGTTTCGAACTTGGGGCCCATAGGTAAAAACCCAACACCATATCCACCAGGATTATACTATATACATTTCAAAGGTACATTTATATACCATGTACAACTATAATTTCATAATATGTGTGAAGCAAGACAAAAAAAATGATATTACTTTCATATATATGACACCAGTTCTGCTCTCCTAAGATCCTCGTTTTACTTGTGAGGACCAAATGCATATTAACCATAAGATTATATCAGTTTAGATCCAAAGGCTTAAAATATTTGACAACTTAATAAAAAAAAAAAAAAAACAGAGTTTTGTTTTTGTCATGGTTCATGAATTTTAATAACGAAAACAAAACGAAATCAAAACTGAAGGAATATAAATTAATAACTAAAACCATGTAGTGGTGTAGTTGAATTTGTCTTCTCTTGACCTAAACTATATATCATCTGCATCTTTAAATAAAAAAAAAAAAACTATATATTATATGCGTATACGATCGATGTCCAGGTACCTTATTAAATTTTTTTAGTAATAATATATAGATAGGGATATATGTTTGAGCTGTATACTCTACATGCCAATTTTCTTATAAATAAGTTTTGCAATTTAAGTTGGATCGTTATTTTTTGGTTAAAATTCATAGACTCCACACGTTGAACAGTTTTAAGTTAAACGAAAATATAAAATAGTTGAAAGAATGATAAACCAACAACACGTGTATGTATCTTACTGGTCAATATTTTACGATGATTTGATACGTTACTTAATTATTTCTTTGTACAACATGCCCCCAAGTTAGGAGATAAGATGGAGACACTATCTTATAATAATAATAATAATAATCAATCCTCACAAAACAGCTAATCTGTGTGCAACAACCAACAATCAAATTTTGCAGATAGTGTTTTCATGCACCCATATATTTCCAAATTAATTCTATACCATATTAATAAAATATAGCATTATTTAGGATGTGTGACACACTAAACATTCTCTCTTTGCTTTTATATATTAATATAACTTAATTAGTTCTCGTACTTTGTTAAATGAAAGTCAATCATACACCATTGAATTGGCAATTTTTTTGTTCATTAGGATCCACCGTCCAGGGTGGTGTGAATCCGTTGCTGCATACTTTTCCTAGGGAGAAATTTAATTAAATTCCATGCAGTATCTAAAAGTCGAGAAATTTTTAATTGTGACAGGAATATAAGTGGTACACTACGTATTTTAATAGAAGTGGTGGAAATTTTTATTTTTGAAGTTATTAACTTTTTAGCACACATATTCCACTATTTGTATAGTGACACGTGATGTACCACCCCGTATACGGATCACCCTGAAAAATCTCTCCTAAAAGCCAACTCGTTCCCTTCACACCTGGCATGCAACTAAATACCCAATGATTAGGTTTATAATTGGAGGGTGTGAAAGATGAACTCCATTTCACTTATTACATAAAAATAAATTTCATGTATAAAAAATCTTTAAAAAAAAAAAAAATATAACCTCTAATGATTCTTGCGTAAACTTAGGTTTGTTCCTATGATACGATTCTCAGATGATCAAGATATGATCTTTTGTGTTCTTTGGTTAGGCATGCATCATATATATCTCTAATATATTTTGTTATGATTAGCCACAATCCATGAGAAGCATGATAAATTATTTTTTATGGACATGAATATATATCATCTAGTGCAATAATCAGAGGTGGGATTTTTTCCAACCTTTTCTTTTTTGTAATTCCTTCATTGACTTTAGGCTTTTGCAAACCAAACATCTTCGATCATCTTGGATTATCGTGGCCAGTTGACACTTATTACCATACGAAAAAGTGTCGATAATAACACATATTGGTCGGTCTAAATTATATCGTAGGGTTTCAAAAATCACACGTGGACCCTGTCATTCTCGAAACCCATTGCATGTTCTCTCTCTCTCTCTCTCTCTCTCTCTCTCTCTCTCTCTCTCTCTCTCTCTCTCTCTCTCTTGTTTTCCTTTCGTCACGCCTTCGTTTCTTTGAACTCATCTTTCATCTTTTCCATTCGAAAGCTAATATTGTAGGGCCTTCTAATTTGCATTCTTTTCCTAAATTTGCACTGTTTGTGATAAAAAAAGGTCCTCCAAAACCTTAAGTGCTGCACTTAGTTGCATGGAATTTAAAAGACACCCCATCATCATCATCGCCAAACCAAACTTGAATAGATAGACCCAAAGTATTAATTTATATATTAATAGTATAAGAGTTAATGAGTAAATCTGCAACTGAACAATTCCAATCAAGTTGTTCATATAAGAACAAAAATAAAATCACGAGAGACAGATAAGAACCATGAAGTTTAATGAATACTTTACAGTTTGTGAATGCGATGCATGCACACTAAAGAAATACAAGGATAATCCCTGTTAGCTAATATAAAAACGACACTTTAACAACTTGGTTTTGCCAGAATTTAAGCAGTGTATTAGAGATTATAATATTAAGTTAAAAAAACATCTATTTTATTATCCAAAGAAGAACATACGGTGGAAGCTACTTCATGAAGGAATATTGACCTTTCGTATTAGGGTTTTCAGAAGCAACGTGAAAGAGACGTGCATGAAGATGAAATTGGATTGGAAAGTTGGAATAGTTAGGCTTTGGGCCCTTTCGAAAATATAAAAAGATAGGTAGTGCCTGTTCGTCGCCGTGCTTTTTGGATCCATTACGTGATTTTTTGGATTTATTTTTAATCATTTATATTATATGATGCATCTTATTAGTATCATATTAAAGTCCAAAGCGTAATGATTTTGGCTTACCTGCAAAGTCTGAGTAGGTCCTGTAATCATTAAATCCGGGAAGTTTAAGATGGTAGGATGGCGGGCAGCTCCTCTCATACAGTTGATTTTCATGGCGGGCAACCCCTCATACTGCCCGTAATACTTTGGTTTTTCACATATAACTATTTTCCTTTATATTTTTTGGAATAGAAGATATATCAACGGGGACTGTGGGTGTGGGGTACGAAGAATCTGTTGGAGTAGAGATAAAAAGTTGAGAAAGATTTATGGGTAAAGCAGACGTTACAAAGATTTGTATTGGAGCATAGCATGGAATAGACGTAAGCTAGTGACAAAGCATGACTTGAACACTACATAATATTCAGTGATTTTGTCTTTTTTATTTCTAATACATAACTCATATAATTTTTGAACATAAAAAATAAATATAATTGCAGGTGAAATATACATAGTATGTTTAGTTTGTGTGACGTGATAAGATAAATCGATAAACAAATCTAAAATATTATACAATCGGTTACAATGTAGAGTCTTTTGTGTGTTGTGTGGCTGGGAAGTATTGCACCTAATTTCTAGGGTTTATTATATGCTCGATTAAAATCTGCATGGCTATCAATTACACTTAGCTAAAGAAAATTAGAAAAAAGCGAGTTGCACCATAATGTTGTCCTTGCATGCACAATATTTATGCACGTATGATATGATTGCAACTATGAACTTCACTTTTTCATGCACGTGAAATCCCATCGATACTAATAATTAGTTTTGTTTCTTCTTTACTTGTTTGTTTCTGTTAATTATCATTATTAATTCATGTAATTAGTTCTTCAATAATAAATTTACGTGTATATCGCAAGTGTGTGTACATGTATATATGTGGGTGTATATACATATATATGATTGGGATTGATATGAATGGTAGCAGGTAGAGATAACATGTAGAGGACAGGAGCTTCTACCTTTCTTGACGTTGCAGCACGTAAGAGACAACATCTGGAGTCTAAGGGACGCACTCACCTTGCTTCCAGAGTCCTCAACCACTGATCATGTCATGGTGTTGAACTATGCTAGGACCACGACGACGACAAAGACGACGACTACGACTACGACAACCGCTTGATTAAAGCTACTCCTCGATTGAGAGTTTTTCCCTATAATTTGAGCGATCGTTCGGGTCCCATGTTCTTGTATCATTGTTTATTTAATTATGCAAAACCCTTGGCCCTCTCCTCGTTTTGGCATTCTTTTACTCTTCTCCCCCTTAATTTATAATGGTTTTTTCTTTCACTTCTCACTTCTCACTTCTCTAATTGATGGAGAAAAGTACCCCAAAAGCAGTGTTTATTATATGGTTTTGGGGTTAATGACCTTAATTAATCCAAGTGTATCTCTAAGCTACGACGGGATTATTGATATTTATTCTCATTATTTATGTTAACTAGTACAAGATCCAGAGTGACTATTTTATTTTTATTTCTTAACAAACGATATTATCTATATTAAGAGGAAGATGGTGGGCTTAGTCTCATTATGAGTTAGAAATAATGTGATTTGAATTCGTCTTTGGCGAAAATCGAACCTAAGACCTCTTACTTATAAATGAAGATGAGTAACACTAGATCGTAATACTAAGTAACATTTATTATTTTGTTAAGAACCCATCTTATTTGAATCACATCCTAAACCACATGATGTAGCAGATGACATTTATATATCATGTCATTTAATATCCGAGTAATGTTATTCATACTATGTTTTTATACCACATTTTCATACCACTTTAGATGGCATTTGACGTGGACAGCCATATCATTTGAATTAATCAAATTTTTAAATTTAGTTCATTATTTAATAAACTAATAATTAAGAAAAACTAGTTAATTAAATGATGATTGTGATATACGAGAAGTCTTGCTTGTTCATTTCCTTGGGTTTTGCAAATTTTTCAAATAATGTAGTTGTCCACATAACATGTCATCTAAGATGATATATAAATATGGTATAAAAACATGGTATGAATATCATTACTCTTAATATAATTAAATGTATTTTCATCTTTTAATCTCCTCCTGCACTGCCGTCTTCTCCCCAGATCGTCGATCTACCTCTCTCTCTGGGAAAGTCAACCTCTAACAAGAATACCCATATAACCCAAATCTCATCACACAATCAATTCCCAGGGGAAACAATGAAAGTAAAAAAGTGCATTTTTCTCCCAGACTCAAGTGATGGTAACGCTCGAGAAATTTTTCAGAGTACCTTGTACATGAAACAGCTGGAGTACCCACCCAATAAAGTTACCACTCCACACGTTTTAGTAAAGTGACCTCCAATCCAGAGGAATGAGAACACCCACCACCACCTGGCTTTGGCTTGTCTGGCTGGTCGACAACCTTCACTCAAAGACCGACGTTATATTCTCTCTCCTTATGCAGATGCATGTATCGCGATCAATATATATATATATATATATGAATCTGAACAAATTCAAAACCCCAAAACCCGCATAAGTAAAATGGTCAGAAATTCCAAGAATTTTGTAAAGGAGAACAAAAATCCAAATGATGAAACGACAAGGACAAAACCCAATTTCTAGTTCTGGGCTCCGGGAGAGTAGCCAATTTCAATTATGATTAAAAGTAAGATGAATTAGGGGTTGCAGATGAAGAAGATGAAGTTTCAGAATAAATTTTAATAAAAACAAAGAATGAATTAATTTTCAACGAAAAGAGTAACCGAAAAAAAAATTTCTGTGTAAAAGCATATAGCCACGTGTCATATGCCTGTTGGTTAGGTATTCCACCTGTCATGCATGAGATGGAGTTCCCGGAACAAAGAAAAATTTCTCGTAATGCTTATCATCTTATTTATTTACGTATTATCATTGAACGAGTTTAAATTTTAAAATTTATGTATATCTTAACAAACAAAACAAATACTAAAACAATTTTAAGCTATTTTCAATCTCGATTTTTTGTAGAGAGTTTTAACAAAAAACCCGCGATACTATTTACTTTAATGAAAAATCATATTTTTACACTAAAAAGTTAAACCTGATACTATTCATTTTACCCTTTATTTTATCCTTATTATTAAAACTCAAAGTTTTCAAGCTTTTTTCATTAGTTTTCTTTTTTTTATATACATAATAGTTATAAACTCAAAGAATATGCATCTTTTACATTTTTCAATTTGGTTTATCTTTGGTTAATGATCAAACCAAACCATGGGAAATCAAGTAGTATGTGACGTAATCACCAATGCACTTGGACGTGGATTGCTTTGTTGGGCTTCAAGATCCAAGGCAAGCCCACAACATAGATGAATTTGAGGCTCCAATCCTTTTATGTTTTAGCTGGATTAATTCAGAATATGATGGCAGCATTTTCTCGTGAATCTGCTGCAAGTACATCTTCTGCAAAACTCTCAAAAAGGCAAGACTAACTGCCGCCGGTGTACCGGCACAAGGTATCCAACAAAGATGGTTGTGCATTACTAACCGAAAATTGAAGCCGACGAAAGAATGTTAGGACATTCACTGGATTTTCAACTTCGTGAACGCAGGCAATGACTTCTGCCCCGATTGCCAACAAAGTGAATGTGCTTGAGAACCGGCTTTGGACGTAAGGATTCATGGATATCGAAAGACCTGGGCATTGCTTGAAGTTGATGATGACCGATGATGACTTACGAAGAAATTGCCATGGCCTCGCTCAAAGCACACAGCCCAGATGAGTGCATACAGTTTTCCTCCTAAAGAAAGAAAGTTAGCTTGAGAATCATATGAGATCTAGACCGAAGCCGAACCTACGAATACTGAGAGTACGACAGAGCTACGTACGAAATGCTAAAGGAAAACAACGTGACAAGATTAACAAGGCCAAACCATACGAAATATGAGCATCCAGATCATATTATGGCACAATGAACTTTAAAAAAGGTCAAGTTTTATGAAACATTCCAGCAGAGACCAATTACAACTGTTGGGCCAAAGAGGAAAAACATCCTAAAACATATTACGGATTAGGAAAAGCTTTAGGGCAAAATCCAGTAGAAATAGTACAAGAATAACTGACAAGGCAAAATACGGTACACCAAATATTTTACCGCAAGTGCACCGTCTGTAGGTTAACAACACCACTGTTTCTGAAATACTCAAATTTCACCAGCTCCACAATCATTTAAAAGAAACAACTCCTACATCATCAATTATGCAGCCAAGGAACATACGATTTCTGTGTAGACTGCATGACCACCCAACTATCTATCAAAGGTTATTTGCACACATTAGCGTAGCTTGTAAAACTATGATTCTTTTGCTGTTGGTCCTAGACCATATACTCAAACACAACAAAAAACAAATTCACAATCAGTTGTTATGCTTGCCCTGTACTGGGGTCGAGTTAAGGTATCCGATTCAGTTCTTGCCAAAAGCAATACCACACACGGCATTACTTTTGAGTTTTCGGATCAAATCCACCGCAGCATCCTTTTTAACAAATGATAAATAACCCCTTTTAATGCTTAGAAACGAGTGAACCATCAATATTCATTTCTTATAACCCCTACCAAATGGTTCCTACCCTGTCCTCCCATCCCCCAAACTATATTGTATGAAGTATGTCATCACGCTAAGCATTGAAGCCAACACTATCGGTTACCAGTTTACAGACAGTAGTATGGAGAACAAAGCTTTCCTGACATAAACGAAGGAACCTCAAAAGAATACCAATATAACGACCCTATCATCCAAGCCAAGCAAGAATACAATCCTATCATCCGAGCTATGTATCATTTCAACCGACAACAACATAACTGCCACGCTAGTTGAATTCGCAACATGCTGCTAGAAACCTACGAACATACAATAAATGCAAGAAGCAAAGGGCATCACAAAAGGAAGGATGAAATGAACGCCGGTTCCAAATTACTCATTTAACATATACTTTATTTGAATCAAAATATGGTAGTGTTACATCAACAAACTACAAGTCGAAACTCTAGCTCAAAAACTAAAGAAAACTCCCATTGCGTTGATGGGAAAACAACAATTAAAGTACAAAAAGATGAACAAATAGCTAATGTTACAACACAAACTATGATTCTCATTGTTGTAATTATGTTATTGTAAGAACAAAAGGATTACACTATTCTACTAAACCAAAAAGAACAAGGAAAGCCAGACTCACGAGAACCCCTTCCGGAGCTTCTGGATGGCGGCGTACATTTTCCGCCGTGAACCGACGGCGTTGATACCCATATCCTTAAGATCCTCCAAAGTCAGCATCGGCAGCACCTCGTCGTCCACCTCGTGTATCTCGAACACCGGCGTGTACCGGCTCAGCCCCAATTCTATCAGCCACGACCTCACCCCACTCCAATTCGACTCCGGCATGTTATCCGCCTCAACGGCATCATTCTCCCTGCTCACCGACGCCCTAGCCCAATTTCCCGCCATCCTCCTCTGCCCATCCCACATATCCTCCCCCGCGTCGTCCCCCGAGTTCACTGGAGTGCTGCCCCTCACCGGACTATCCTGATCGGGATCCGCGCTGAACCACTCGCCACCCTCCTCTCTGCTATCGCCGTCGTCGAGCTTCGAATTGGAAGCCCAATTCGATCGGATCCTCTTGGTCCCCGTGGCTCGCTTCGCCTTGACTCTCCGGCTCCCGAACTCGAACCCTCCGTCGCCGTTTTGGTTCCTCTCATCGGGCGGCGTCATTTCGTTGGACTCGTTGCCGTTGACGAGGTTGGTGATTGACCGGGCCTTGACCGATTTGGAGTCCTTGGGGAGCCTCCAGCCGGGCCTGGCTCGTCGCATATGTGATTCAAATGAGCCAGTAGCGGCGGGCTGGTCGCCGATCTCGCCTAATCGGACGCTGGGGCGTCGCTGCCTTTTGGGGCCCAATTGGGGGCCGTGGTTCTCCGCGGCGTGTACGGCCGTTGTGGTTGCTATTGTCGTTGTGGCAGTTAAGGATGCTTCTGTATTTATCAGCTGTGTCGTTGTGGTGGTTGGAATTGTCGGGCCGGCGGTGATAGGAGCTTCCGGTGGCTGTAGCTCAGCTGCCATGAGAGTGAAGTGGGAAAAGGGTACAGAGAGTGCGCGTAGTATAAAGGATCCGCTAGTTCTAGATAAGCATCCTTGTCTCAATATCCACCGTTGGATCAGGATTATTGGTTGATAATCCAACGGCGGAGGTAAAGGCGATGGGATTTTCAAAATATTTGGGCCTGGAGCGCTCCGTTGCTTTGCCTTATGGACTCGTATGTAGAACCGTCCTTCTACTAAAATGGGTTGGAAATAGCTGACCTGTATAATAACATGGGATGCCCTTACATAACTTCTTGAGATATTTTACATACAATCGATTTTTTTTCTTGAATTTTACTCTTAGCCATTCCTATATTCGAACGAAGTATTTTTTAATTAAATCATGAATTACAAATGTCTAGAAAAGTTCTATTGTTATTTCTCCACGCAATCCACATTGATATAATAAAAGTTAGGGACCTACAACAATCACCGAATGTTCGAATTGCTTTTTTCTTACCACACCTCATATTCATTCTTCCCATAAAACCTTTCAATCTCATACCACTACCGTGAACCGGAAGCCTCAAAGCCACCACCACAAATTCCAGTCAACTTTGTTTCTACGGATGGAGGAGGAAAACTTTGAACTCACTACTTGTTCCAATGCTGGATAGACCGAAGGAAATATCACTAGATTAAGAGCTAATTAGTGGCCAATTTTGAACTTGAAGATCTAATACCAATTAAAATTTTGAACAAAACTTGTAGCCGAACGATCGCATAAACATTAACAAAGTAGGCAGTTGCAAACAATCACAAAGACAAGATATAGCATTGTTCAGCCAATCACACGTAAAAGAAGATGATCACAATTTTGAAATGGAAGTAGTTTCAATCAATCACACGTAAAAGTCATCCAGGTTGTATTCAAACAATTATGGCACCACCATGTTGCGCATCCAGAAGCACCAAATCTGAAACTGGAGGCACCGACGAAGGAGGAGTACTTGCCTCTCGCTCGAACATCCTGATTTGAGAATTCTCGTCGCACTTCATTATTCATACTCACAATTGAATCTACGGAAGCTTTGGTATCCAATCAACCTTGCTTGAGCACCAAATAACGTGTCTATAGATCCCAACAAGCTTTTCCCGGAATGAAATAGATCAAAATCGCAAAACGACATACCAAGAATAGTCAGTGCACTGGGATAGAAATTATACGTATTTTAAAAGAAAAAACTGGATTGCAAATATTGCAAATGTGAAACCCTAGACTGAAATACCTGGAGAGTCTTGGGCAGAAAGCTATATACGTTGCCGTGATTGGAGCATCGTGACCTCAGAACTAACAACAAATTGAGAAATTATTAGAGCTTATACATGTAAGCAAGAAACAAATAAAGTACTTTTACACCACAAAGAAGCTGATAACATAATTTGTATCAGTTGCAGCTTATGCTGCTGTGCAATATAAGAGAGATGTTCCTTTTAATTGCTTCTTTGTAGCTGCTCAAGGAACGGTAGTACAATACTACCAACAATTTCTCTATCGGGTATGCTTAGGTTACAGTTATTGAATAATCAGCGAAACATAATGAGTTGAAAATTAGAACAAGCAGTATATAACAAAGGGCAGGTCAGATCGTCAGAGTAGGAGCATGAACATGAAGTAGAAAAACAGTAAAAAACAGAGAACCAACAATGGAGAATAACAGTAAAAATTTAAAGAAGATTAAATAAATTTTAGAAAAAAAGGTAATATGAAGCTGCTGAAGTAAACAACACAAATGAAATCCGTTGCGGATCCTTGCTGTAATTTTACTTGTTTAATAAGAAAACAAAACACAAATGAAGTAACCTCGAGATTTTTAAATTCAAGAAGTACCTGTCCAACATGTCGGCAAATACAACGGAAGGCACGTGTTGGACTTTATCGAAATCCTCTCCTTCTACCTGAAGCCTGTTACGAAATGTCGTAGACATCCTTGCGAAGCTTAACTCCCTGAGCGTAGTAAGATACCTCAGCCCGTTTGGAATTTCGGTCAATCTGTAGCAAGCTTGTATGAACAATCGGCGGAGGCTCGGCATGGCTCCTCTTTCCACCTTCAAGTCCTTTAACTCATACATAGAAACAAGGGAAAGACATTCAAGATGACGAAAGCCTTCGTTGGAGAAAACCAGTGTGTCTGAAATTGAACTCTCAAAAGTTTCTTCCATTAGGCATAGGATTTTCAAATTTGGCAACTTCGCTAGTACCGCCATTTGGTTGTGGTTGAGATCACACCGGCACAGAGATAACTTAGTGAGGTTTGGAAAGTGCTGAAGGTCTCCAAGTAACTCTACTGTTCGACCAATCAATTGCAGCTTGTACACATGACGACAACTCAATACTATTTGTGTTACCTCCGTGCCACTGTCAGTTCCAAGTAAGTTGTGCACAAATAGAGATCGAATGCCATTGAGTGTGCTGCTTATACCTTTCAAGGTTTCCTTCAAATTTTTCAAGGGGCTTGCCAATTCTATGGCCAGTTTTCTGAGACCGGTTAACCCAGCAAGATCATTCAACTCACAACAGCGACTCGAAACATAATTTAAAGTCTGCAAATTGTGAAGAGTAGATAGGTGTAGTCTATTACCACGTGCGGTGTAAGACAAGGGTAAATACAAATGCCTCAGTTGCACCATCTTCCAAAATACATATGGTAACATATCCGAGTCATAATGAAAGCGAAGATCCAGAGTTTGCAAAAGTATCAAATTGCCCAGGGAAGATGGCAACCGTTTTATATGACTATCTCTTAGACTTAAGAATCTCAAGAGGACCATATTCCCAATTTCATTTGGAAAGTCTACTAATGCAGTCATACCTTCAACCTTCAAAACTCTGAGCAATTTGAAGTCCTTAAACAGTGATGATACTAGCTTTTTATTTTTTGGATGCCAATCTAATGGGCCAAAGTATAAAAGAGACCTGAGACGGGCATCTCTTTCATAACTTGATGGAACTAATTTATCAACATTTTCATCCAAGCAGATGGCAAGTCTTCGAACCTTACCCGCTGGTATTGCCTTGGCTATCGTCAGAGGAGGAGAAGAATACATAGTCTCACTTCTGTGCAATGATTTGACATTTTGGAGAAAGCCCTCCTCTTCTGACTTTATCAAACACAAGTCTCGCATAAGATCATGAAGACGACAAGACTTGATCTTTCTAACAGAACCCCGTTCCCCAATTTGAACCACACACCTGTCCACCAGTTCATTTAAGTAGTTGTATGCTATCTCCTCCATTGCTTCTACTAAACCTTGTCCTTGTTGTAGTGGCATAGATATAAAACCTTCTGCCATCCACAGTTGAGTCAATCTTTTCACTGGTATCTCAAAATCTTCTGGGAACATGCCTAAATACAAAAAGCATGATTTTAAGTGATAGGGTAAGTTATCATAACTCAATGCCAACACCCACATTGTACCCGTGCATTCTTGTTCATGGCCTTTGCCTCTTCTTATGTATGCATAAACATTGTTAAGCACTGTATCCCACTCTTCAATTGTATCCTTTCTAGCAAGGAGTCCTGCGAGCACAATGACAGCTAATGGCAAACCGGCACAATGTTGAAGCATCTTCTTTCCTATTTCTTTCATCTTTCCGAAAACTTCCGAGGCTGACAAATAATGAAACACCACATTAATTATTTGTCATATTAACAACTGCATTGTCTAATGGAGAGTTAAAGAAATGAATTTATCAAATACATACAGTATAAGTTAATGGTTTTACTAAACGGATGCTAGATATCTCACCTAATACACACACACACACACACACACACACACACACACACACACACACACACACACACACACACATATAGTTCTAGATAACTGAAAAAACAATATAATTTATCTTAGATACTATCTTTTTATCTATATACACCAGGGTAAATGGTGAATTACTCTAGTGGTTAGGATCTTCCTCTTAAACCTACTGCATCATGCATTCAAACCTTTTTCTCTTCCCTTAGTGTAGAATATCGAACATCAATTTGGTACAAAACGTAGTATTCCTACTAGGTTTACTCTCCCATATATCGTTTAGCAATGTAATTGAAATAACTAGATGTACTTATACATGTGAAATTGTTTTGAAATATCTACGTGCTAGAAATTGTTTGAAACCCATTTGTTTTCTTCATGTCCTCCTTGTTCGAATCTTTAGCATACACGGAGGTTCGAAAACGTATTTCTTTTTAATTTGTGTAAAATGGAATATGAAATCAATTGAAATAAGAAATTAAAGTAATCCAGGAGAATAGAATGGGGTGAGAAATTACTTATTTCTTCTCTTCCGAAGATTGCTATCTTCTCCAATAGTTCCCAACTTTCATCTTCGTTCAACGGCCGAGGTTCGTGGAGGATACCATTTCTATCTGCTGCATGCAAAGCTACTTCCTTGACTCGAGTTGTGAGTAATATTCTGCTTTCTGTTCTCTGATTTAGTGGAAATGCAGCTTTCAAAGACTCCCATGTCTCGATGCTCCAAATATCATCGATGACAACCAAACATCTACTTTCTTGCTGTAGAAGATAAATTTTCTTGGCTATTTCATCATCTGTCATTTTTGCAATTTCTTCTCTTTGCACGGTGGTAGCAGAAAGAAGTTTAATTAAAAGTTGTTCCCAAACATCTCTTACTTGACATTGTTGAGAGATACATACCCACACAAAGCTGCCAAAATGGCGTCTAACTTCATCATGATGATAAATCTGTTTTGCAAGAGTTGTCTTTCCTAGACCGCCCATGCCCCAGATAGAAACAACTTGGTGTCTGGGCTCTTTCTTCACCAACTGCATAACCAATTCTCGTACGTCAGCTTCTAAACCGACAACATCACGATCCATAATATGAGAATAGCTTCTTCTTAGTTTTTGCCGCCTCTCATACAAAGAAGTGGCTATTTCCATGATGTCATGATCTCGCAAGCTTGACCTGCAATTGGAAAGCTGGGTGGTAATTTTCTCAATTGCTGAGCCAATTTTGTGAAGATCAACTGCTTCCTTCAGCACACAAACAAACCTTTTCAGAACCTTCATAATACCTCCTTCCCTCTTCGAGGCCACTTGGAGGACAAAAATTTCTATGACATCCTCCAAATCATAAGCAGCATTTCTAATTTCCACGACCAGAATATGTACCGTTTTATCATCTCGTTGCCTTACATCTGCATCTTTCAGAAAACCCTGCACTAATTGTAGCTCAGTTCGTGCAGCCTCAACTTGATCGCTGACTCCATGCAAGAACTTCGCTTCTTGAAGGATTAAGTCTCCAAGCCTTTCAACCACAAAGGAAACCACTGCCTCAGCCATATCGATTGCGCGCACAAGGAAAACAACTTATAGACTTTTAGTTTCAAAGTATTTCTACTTCATAAAGAGTTCTGAATGAACAAGACAATATACGCACGTAGGCAAACAAGTAAATGGTTACAGGCAACCAAAACTTTACTCCTCGAAACCGTGTGTTTTCGAGGTTGTTTCTTCTTCAAACTTGTCCTAGGAGCCTCGGGGAGTTGGAAGGAAGCTCCCACAACCTTCAAAACGTCGTGACTCGGCCGGGATCACGTCGGAATGAACTTGTCCGAGTCGGACCTTCCGAGTTGACGAGTCAAAACTCGTCCGTTTCACGATCTGGTTGTATGGTTGGGTTCGTGGTGACGAGGGGAGTACGATGGTGGAGTTTTTAAACTCGATCCGTGAAGATTTGGTGAAGGTCCTTGTAGTTGCAGAGGTGAAGAAGCTCGGGTGAGGAGAGAGGGGGAAAAGATGGCAGATAGGGAAAGTGAGTTCTGATCGGTGGAAAAGGAAGAGAGGGTGAGTGAGGAGCAAAAAGTTGCAACAATGAGGGAAGCAAAATAAGAGCGTGGGAACCCAGGCAATACAATATACTATTCGTTCATGGGTAAAATTTGTCATTTAATTATTTTTTGCATCTTCATCATTTCCCTTCAATAGTTTAGGAAATATGTAATAAAATATTAGTATTATTTTTATTTATAAAATAATATAAAATAATTTTATTTGTAATTTTAGATAAAATTTTTAATCGTTCTCGTTGCGCCACGTGTCATTATCTAAAAAATTATAAAATAATACAAAATAATTTTATTTGTAATTTCGGATAAGATTTTTAATCGTTCTCGTTGCGCCACGTGTCATAAAATCCAAAAATACAATTATTGGCGATGGATTTCCAATAAAATTTTGAATCGTAGTCGTTGCGTTACGTGTCATTATTTGAAAATATAATTATTGGTAATGGATTTCCGATAAGATTATTAACCAGTCATGTCACGTCACATGTGTTTACAATATTTGATGATAGATTTCCATCAGATTTTTAACGAATGACGGCATGTCACTTGACATTATCTACAACCCAATCCTTTATGAATCCTCCATATAATCCACCATTCATCCTCACAAATCTCACACCAATTTTCTTAAGATCTCTATTATTATTCATAGTTTATGCTTCCTTCTTCACCAAAATCTCTATCATTATTCATAGTTTTTGCTTCACTTTTACAATGTCTTCTTCTTCAAGGATGATGTGGGAAATCGATCAACAAAGGGAAGAATTGTTTAACCAATTAGAAAGAATGTTCAATCTCCAGGTGGCCCAAAATGAGAAGGAATAATATAAAGAGCATAGAAGGAGAGATGACGAAGTAAGAATGGGCAGAGCCTCATATTCCCGTCGAGTCATCCAAGCTGTGGGTCAGATCTGCAAGCCCAGCCATTCCAAAAACCTTGATAGAAACAGGCAACGACGAGATACGGAACTCTTGGACGATTATTTTGTCCGTAATAGTGCATTCCCTAATACATACTTTAAACGTCGTTTTAGAATGGAACGACATTTGTTCAACAGAATCATGATTACCATTTACAACCATGATTCTTACTCTGTGCAAAAGAATGATATTTTTGGTGCTATGGGTCTCATTCCTCAGCAAAAAATTACTACTGCCTTGCGGGATGCTTGCATATGGAGTATCTGTAGATCAAGTGCATGAGATAACGAGGATGGGGAAATCAACCATTCTTGAGTCCCTGATGAGGTTTTGTAGAGTAATCAAATTTATCTACACCGCATAGTACCTCCGGAAACCTACTGATATGGACTTGCAAAGGCTTTTGAAGAAGGGTGAGATGCAAGGTTTTCCTAGGATGATTGAAAGCATCGATTGTGTGCATTGGACGTGGAAAAATTGTCCAAGTGCATGGCAAAGTGCTTATGGGGATAGAAAATGAGCAAAAAGTATCATTTTGGAGGCGGTGGCATATTTTGATACGTGGATCTGGCACACCTTTTTTAGGGTTTCGGGAGCTCAAAATGACCTCAACGTCTTTACCCAATCCCCAATGTTTAACGATGTCCTGCAAGGAAAGACACCAAAAGTCACATATTGCGTCAACAGACGTATGTACGATGAGCCATACTACCTAGCAAACGGCATTTACCCAAGGTGCTCAACATTTGTCAAAACAGTGCCACGTCCGCGAAGTGCAAAGGAAAAACACTTTGCAAGCTGTCAAGAGGGGTGCAAGAAGGATGTGGAGCGTTGTTTTGGTATCTTCTAAGCTCGCTGGGCGATCATTAAAGGTGCTGCCAGATTGTTTGATAGAAAGTCGCTTCAATCCATCATGATGACGTGCATCATTCTTCACAACATGATTGTAGAAGATGAGTACGATTATGATGTCGTTGATGAATATGAGTCAGACACGATGAACAATTCAAGAACACGTATATATTGTGCTCATGAAGCCATCGAAGAACCCGTGCAACATGAGCCATTAGAAAATGATGGATGTTACAATGAATTGATCATTCAACGATATACTGCACTTCAAAAGCCATATATGCACAATGCTTGGCAAATTGATTTGATAGAGCACTAGTAGGAATTGAAACAAGCTCAAGATACTTATGTTCATTTAGTGTGTTTGTTTTTTTTTTGGTGTGTTTATTTAATTTTTTTTGGTGTGTTTTTCTTAATTCATTTAGTGAGTTTTTTAGTATTTGGTTTGTTTATGTAATTTTATTTGGTGTGTTTAAATGTCTTTTGAATAAAGATTCTCTTAGTATAAATAAATTACCAAATTATGAAATTATGGTGTAAAGTAGATGATAATGAGAATATATTTATAGAAAAGTAAAAACAATTTTTTTTCGGATTTTTATTCATTTTTTACAATTTTTAAATTTTTTTATTCAACTAATTAATCTTTGCCGTTGGATTTAAAAAAAGAAATGAATTCCAACACTCCAGATTGTGCCACGTGGCACAATGGTAACATTTCTGAATTTTAAAACTATTTTTTTTATAAAGGAGAATAATATCAACTGTTGATCTCAGATCCAACGGTTGATATTAAATAAGATTTTTTTTTGTTTTTTAACCGTTGCAAATCTGACGGTCCACGTTTTCTTGTCGTTGAGATCCAACGGACCATGGGAAGCCACATGGCTTCCCAACGGTAACAATTTGAAACTGCATCGCGGGCCTCATTTGCTGAAAACATGTCGGGTGACGCACCTTTATGCTCAGGTGCAGTGCATGCGCTTGACAAATAAAAACAAAAAAAACGGGCTGACGTCAGCCTTGCGTCGATAGCCTTCGAGCTCCCGGGCTGGCAATTCGTGATGGGCCTAGTGCTCAGGCATGCCCTGTCCCTCCGGCTCCCACACGCTGAAGTCAATAGGCCGGGCTCTCGGGCCCTGTTTGCTGGCCTGTCCCTCGAGCTCCAGCCAATGCTGGAAGTGCTCTAATTGGTGGTGAAGTGTAGGGCACATGTCTGGTTTTAAAGAAGAGAAAGGATATGATTTTGTACAGATGAAATCACAAGAAATCTACTGTGCTTTATCAAAAACAATGTTTTTGACAATGAACAATTTAATGCACATTCGTAACGATAAGTACAATTTAATTACGATAATGAGAAAAATAAATTAAAAGCTAATAAACACATTCACGTCACTTTGCCCACCAGGACATAAATGTCAATTTACACATTTGGGGAGAAATTAAATATAAAATTAGGAACGGATCGTCACATTAACATAGAAATATGGATTGTTCAAAAAAAAAATAAAAAAATAAACAATTTAGATCTTTGACCGGGCCCAATTGTATCATCTGATGTGGCAAGTTATGAATACAACCAACATTCAATGAAATAAATTTATTAATTGACGTGGCATATAAAAATCACTTGTCACATCAAGTCACACACCAATTTAGTATTGCTATTTTTTTTCACTAAAAAACTACTTCACTTTGAAATTAAGCAAATAAAAAAAATATTTAGTAATAAAATATCCTAGTTTTAAAATCATGCTTTCATTAAAAACTAGAGATAGGCCGCTAATGAATATATACGCATTAGTTTGTACAAATGGCATTATTTACTTTTACACATGTATTTCCTCTGTTGAAAAAAAATAAAAAAATAAAAAAATAAATAAAAAACAAAGAAGAAAGAAAGAAAAAAAGTGACAATTGTCACCTATTGCTTCAACAACCATCGTTGCCACTGTTGTTATCACCACCACCCCACTATATCTATTTTTATCATTACACACATCTATATTGTTTTCCAATAAATTTTACTAAGTGTCTTTCCATTGTTATTCATACTCACATTATTTTTAAAAATAATATTTATTAAATAGTTGAATTATTTATTTTATGATTAATTATTCTTAAAGCATACAAGAATCAATCTCTTAAAAAAGCACAAAATCTTAAAGTGGCCCTAACAGGTTAATCCTCGAGTGTTCCAATGTATACGAACCTTTCTTTACGATCTCGTTCGACTAAACCTTAATGAAATTTAAACAAAAAAAAAAAAAAGGACCGATAACATTGAGTACATATAGAAGTGCTGATGGGGCGGGTTTGGGTCGAAGGTGAAAATACCATCTCTGTCCTGCCCCAATCACCTTGATAAAAAATTTCCCAAACCCTTTCGCATTCTCCATTTTTCTACTCTTCATGCACGACCCATTTGGGGCGAACCACGACGACCCGAACTAAGGGAAAAATTGTCATTTTAAGCTTTGCTAGCTCAAAGATCTAGGTTCCATGAACCTAGTCAAGATCCACATCAATTGACGTTACTTATCTGAGTAAACCATGTCACTCAAATAGGTGGTGTGGTTGCAGCTGTCAATCAGTAGTGAGACCCCTTAAACGTACATTAATCTCCACCTCAGACCTTCCTCCATCTTTTTGAAAGCAGGTCTTGCCCTTCATATGACCCACACAACTCAGAGCGGGAGAGAGAGTGAGAGTTTTCCAGAGAAAACAGTTTGCATGGGTGTATGCGTAGACGAGTTTAGAGCTGCAGCTAACGTTAATTCGACCAAAAGAAGTAGAAATGGCTGGTGTATGCGTAGACGAAAGCAGTACCAAATGAACCCTGAGGATGACCAGCTGGTTCAACAACCAGCTTCTCATGAATTGCCTGTCTCGATTGATCCTCCGCTGTCTCCACGTCAGGTAAGGTTGAGCAGTTTTTTCTAATACATATTAATTTATGGGTTTTTCTCAAAGAATTTTTTTTAGATATTAAAACTTCTCTGTCATCTTTCACATTTTTTTTTTCACTAAACATTATTGCCTTTTGCAAAAAAAAATTTAAACAATGACGTATTATATATAGTAAGGGGCTAAAAAAATAAATTGCTATCGATCCCTTTTCAAACTTTCAGTAAGGAGCTTTGATACGGTAATTGTTTTTCTATTTAGTCAATTTAAATGTCGTTGTTTTAATTTTTCTAAAATCGAAATGCTATATATATATATATATAATTTGAACAAAATCTATATATTGATTTCCACATTTATCCTTTTACTTGTTGGAGGTTTTCATTTTTGGCATGTTACTTATGCCTTTTTCTAAGTATAATATTAATTTTCTTGTTTTGAATATTTCTTAGAGAGAAGCAGAATTCCATTACCATATCCTAGAGGTAAAGGATGGAGGAGTATGGCTCCACTTACAATTGAACGACATGGATTATTTACGACTTGGACTCTCCGAGCTAGAAGGGATGCTATGCGACATTTAACATATCCAACAACGCACAACCGGTTGCCTCCAAGATTACCTTATGATCCTTTGCATGATTTTGGGGTCGACTTGTTTGTTGTACCGCGAGTTTTAGAGTATAATTATCAAACAACAGAGAATATTGCAGTCAACATTTGCGTTATGGATGCAATTCCTAGCACCAACAATCAAGAAGGTGTCCAAACCGAAGAGGATCTTCAAACAACTGTGCACGAGAACAACAATGTTGATGTGGCAGTGGCTCCAGTCGAAGAAGACCATCAAACTACGGTGAATGAGAAAAACAATGTTGGTATGGCCGTAATTATGGAAGATCATCAAGCAATGATGATAAATGCAAACAACAACGTTAGAGATAATGTAAATGTTGCAAATGAGATGATTTTTCCTAGTTTACATGATCATAGTGCATTTAAATTGTCTTCGCATCACCGTTGTGTGGAAGTGATATTTCTGGATCCTCTTATGAGTTTGGCTATCCAATTAACGATTTCTGGGACATTGGTATGGATCATATGGATTTTGACTTCATCACTTCTCGCTGTCCAAATGAAATTTTTATGCATGCAACTCCGTAACGAAGAGACAAGAGACTAGATGCACGTCGATAAGTGTATTTTTCTTAGGTATAATGATATTCTTCTATGTAGGAGTAATGTTACGTAAATCAATTTTTTTGACTAGATTTATAAACAATGTGATATGACACTAACAGAAAATAAGCACGTTAATTAATTGCAATTTATTATGGTTGGACCTTATTGTATTACAATTTAGGGTAATGCTAGGGAAACTAAATTTGTAGACTAATTTTTGTAAACTAAATGATGTAGAAATTGATAATTGAATTAATATTTAAGTGTTGATTAACATATTTATTTTTTACTGGCGACGCATCATTTAATTTACAATTTTAGTCTACCTAGTTTACTCTACAATTTATTGCATGTTCAAATCAAATGGTAATGATACCTTATTCTTTAGGGTGACGCTATCCACACACATCTTTGTACCTTTCACGTACTCTTCTTCAAGGTTGGTCTTGAGATTTTGGAGGTCCTAAGTGAGACTCAAACGGAGCCTCCAGCCGGGCCTGGCTCGTCGCATATGTGATTCAAATGAGCCAGTAGCGGCGGGCTGGTCGCCGATCTCGCCTAATCGGACGCTGGGGCGTCGCTGCCTTTTGGGGCCCAATCGGGGGCCGTGGTTCTCCGCGGCGTGTACGACCGTTGTGGTTGCTATTGCCGTTGTGGCAGTTAAGGATGCTTCTGTATTTATCAGCTGTGTCGTTGTGGTGGTTGGAATTGTCGGGCCGGCGGTGATTGGAGCTTCCGGTGGCTGTAGCTCAGCTGCCATGAGAGTGAAGTGGGAAAAGGGTACAGAGAGTGCGCGTAGGATAAGGGATCCGCTAGTTCTAGATAAGCATCCTTGTCTCAATGTCCACCGTTGGATCAGGATTATTGGTTGATAATCCAACGGCGGAGGTAAGGGCGATGGGATTTTCAAAATATTTGGGCCTGGAGCGCTCCGTTGCTTTGCCTTATGGACTCGTATGTAGAACCGTCCTTCTACTAAAATGGATTGGAAATAGCCGACCTGTATAATAATACGGGATGCCTTACATAACTTCTTGAGATATTTTATATACAATAGATTTTTTTTCTTGAATTTTATTCTTGGCCACTCCTATATTTGAACAAAGTATATCGTAGATATTGATACGAAGCTTAATTCCTTTGAGGGTAGTAAGATACCTCAGCCCGTTTGGAACTTCCGTCAATCTGTAGCAATATTTTATGAACAATCGGCGGAGGCTCGGCATGGCTCTCCTCTTTCCATCTTCAAGTCCTTTAACTCGTACATAGAAAAAAGGGAAAGACATTCAAGATGACGAAAGCCTTCGTTGGAGAATACCAGTGTGTCTGAAATTGAACTCTCAAAAGTTTCTTCCATTAGGCAAAGTTTTTTTAAATTTGGCAACTTCGCTAGTACTGCCATTTGGTTGTCGTTGAGATCACACCGGCACAAAGATAACTTAGTGAGGTTTGGAAATTGCTGAAGGTCTCCAGGTAACTCTACTGTTCGACCAATCAATTTCAGCTTGTATACATGATGAGTCTATATTATATTATATATTTTACCCTAATCTTAGTTATAATTTATTAGTTATTTTGGTAGAATTTTGATACTTTCTTATATATTTTCAATGTAAGACATTAGACTTCCTCTGAAGCAAAAATTGATCAAAAGGATGAATTTTCGAGTGATTCTAATTGGAGGATGTTTGTGAGTCTTTCAAGATGATTGTATCAAAATTCTAGATTTTTCTACCAAGCTGTTTGACCGTGGTGATGAAATTAAGACCCAGCGCGCAACTTTCCTAGATTGACATTTCTGGACGTTTTGGGTATTTTGGAGGTCAAGATGGCGTATTTTGAGGAAGATTCCTTCTGAGAATTGGTAGGGGACATCTTCAGCTTTAAAAAGAGACATTTTGGGACCAAATCCGAGTTTATTTGATCGGTCAAAAGTGTGATTTTCTGAGAACTCCGAATTCTAGTTCAAATAGAAAACCTTTTATTTTCTGTTTTATCATTTAATTATGTTTTCTAATTTTATTCTAAGACCTTTTCTAGGTAGGATTTTATTTTGTAGTAGTATAAATAAGACTTTTTAGCCATTAGATTAAAAGGGGGGAGAATGCAAAACTTTGGCTTTCAGTGAGCCTTGACGATTCAAGTTTATTTTCAAAGTGTTTTCTATCCATGTCCTTAATAATATTTTGTTTTATATTTGTTATTAACTAGTTTCGTTTGCTAAGGAAAGATCATGAGTCTTAGTAAGAATATGTAATTTCTTTTCAATTTGCTTATGATATTATGCATGCAAGTTTTGAATTATTAATCATTGTGCTTTAAACTATCTATTTATCTTGATGATTGGCCACCTCAAATTCATTCTTCCCATCAAACCTGTCAATCTCATACCACTACCGTGAACTTGAAGCCTCGAAGCCACCACCGCAAATTCCAGTCAACTTTGTTTTCTACGGATGGAGGAAAAACTTTGAACCGACTACTTGTTCCAATGCTGGAAAGACCGAATGAACCATCACTAGATTAAGAGCTAATTAGTAACCAATTTTGAACTTGAAGATCTGATACCAATTAAAAATTTGAACAAAATTTGTAACCGAAGATCGCATAAACATTAACAAAGTAGGCAGTTGCAAACAATCACAACGACAAGATTTAGCATTGTTCGGCCAAATTGTCCTTGACGATCGCAGATGGAGAAAGAAGATGATCACAATTTTGAAATTTAAATAGTCTCAATTAATCACACGTAAAGTCATCCAGCTTCCATTCAAATAATTTTGGCACCACCATGTTGGGCATCCAGAAGCACCAAATCTGAAACGGTAGGCGCCAATTAACCTTGCTTGAGTACCGAACTAAAGCGTCTATTTTTTCTTATTTTTCAGCCGTATATAGACCTCGCCAAGTTTTTTCCTGGAATGAATTAGATCAAAATTGCAAAACAACAATAGTCAGTACACTGGGATAGAAATCATACGTATTTTAAAAGAAAAAACTGGATTGCAAAATGAAAAACCCTACTGAAATACCTCGCGAGCCTTGGGCAGAAAGGTGTCGACGCCTTGATAGGATTTTCGCAATCTCAGAACTAATAACAAATTGAGAAAATATTAGAGCTTGTACAAGGAAGCAAGAAACAAATAAAGTATTTTTACACCACAAAGAAGCTAATAACATAATTTGTATCAGTTGCAGCTTGTGCTGCTGTGCAATATAAGAGATATATTCCTTTTAATTGCTTCTTTCTAGCTGCTCAACGAACGGTAGTACTATATTACCGACAATTTCCCTATATGGTATATGCTTAGGTTACAATTATTGAAAATTTAGCGAAACACAGTGAATCGAGAATTAGAACAAGCAGTATATAACAAAGGGCAGGTCAGACTGTCAGAGTAGGAGCATGAACATGAAGTAGAAAAACAGCAAAAAACAGAGAACCAACAATGGAGAATAACAGTAAAAGTTTAAAGAAGATCAATATAAATTCCAGAAGTAACCTCGAGATTTTCAAATTCAAGAAGTACCTGTCCCTCATGTCGGCAAATACAACGGAAGGCACGTGTTGGACTTTATCGAAATCCTCTCCTCCTACCTGAAGCCTGTTACGAAATGTCGTGGACATCGCTACGAAGCCTAACTCCCTGAGCGTAGTAAGATACCTCAGCCCGTTTGGAACTTCGGTCAATCTGTAGCAACCTTTTATGAACAATCGGCGGAGGCTCGGCATGGCTCCTCTTTCCACCTTCAAGTCCTTTAACTCATACATAAAACTAAGGGAAAGACATTCAAGATGACGAAAGCCTTCGTTGGAGAAAACCAGTGTGTCTGAAATTGAACTCTCAAAAGTTTCTTCCATTAGGCATAGGATTTTCAAATTTGGCAACTTCGCTAGTACCGCCATTTGGTTGTGGTTGAGATCACACCGGCGCAGAGATAACTTAGTGAGGTTTGGAAAGTGCTGAAGGTCTCCAGGTAACTCTACTGTTCGACCAATCAATTGCAGCTTGTACACATGACGACAACTCAATACTATTTGTGTTACCTCCGGGCCACTGTCAGTTCCAAGTAAGTTGTGCACAAATAGAGATCGAATGCCATTGAGTGTGCTGCTTATACCTTTCAAGGTTTCCTCCAAATTTTTCAAGGGGCTTGCCAATTCTATGACCAGTTTTCTGAGACTGGTTAACCCAGCAAGATCATTCAACTCACAACAGCGACTCGAAACATAATTTAAAGTCTGCAAATTGTGAAGAGTAGATAGGTGTAGTGTATTACCACGTGCGGTGTAATACAAGGGTAAATACAAATGCCTCAGTTGCACCATCTTCCAAAATACATTTGGTAACATATCCGGGTCATTATGAATGCGAAGATCCAGAGTTTGCAAAAGTATCAAATTGCCCAGGGAAGATGGCAACCGTTTTATATGACTATATCTTAGACTTAAGAATCTCAAGTGGACCATATTCCCAATTTCATTTGGCAAGTATACTAATGCAGTCATACCTTCAATCTTCAAAACTCTGAGCAATTTGAAGTCCTTAAACAGTGATGATACTAGCTTTTCATTTTTTGGATACCAATCTAATGGGCAAAAGTATAAAAGAGACCTGAGACGGTCATCTCTTTCATAACTTGATGGAACTAATTTATCAACATTTTCATCCAAGCAGATGGCAAGTCTTCGAACCTTACCCGTTGGTATTGCCTTGGCTATCATCAGAGAAGGAGGAGAATACATAGTCTCACTTCTGTGCAATGATCTGACATTTTGGAGAAAGCCCTCCTCTTCTGACTTTATCAAACACAAGTCTCGCATAAGATCATGAAGACGACAAGACTTGATCTTTCTAACAGAACCCCGTTCCCCAATTTGAACCACACACCTGTCCACCAGTTCATTTAAGTAGTTGTATGCTATCTCCTCCATCGTTTCTACTAAACCTTGTCCTTGTTGTAGTGGCATAGATATAAAACCTTCTGCCATCCACAGTTGAGTCAATCTTTTCACTGGTATCTCAAAATCTTCTGGGAAAATGCCTAAATACAAAAAGCATGATTTTAAGTGATAGGGTAAGTTATCATAACTCAATGACAACACCCACAATGTACCCATGCATTCTTGTTCATGGCCTTTGCCTCTTCTTATGTATGCATAAACATTGTTAAGCACTGTATCCCACTCTTCAATTGTATCCTTTCTAGCAAGGAGTCCTGCGAGCACAATGACAGCTAATGGCAAACCGGCACAATGTTGAAGCATCTTCTTTCCTATTTCTTTCATCTTTCCGAAAACTTCCGGGGCTGATAAATAATGAAACACCACATTAATTATTTGTCATATTGACAACTGCATTGTCTAATGGAGAGTTAAAGAAATGAATTTATCAAATACATAAAGTATAAGTTAATGGTTTTACTAAACGGATGCTAGATATCTCACCAAATACACACACACACACACATATAGTTCTAGATAACTGAAAAAACAATATAATTTATCTTAGATACTATCTTTTTATCTATATACACCAAGGTAAATGGTGAATTACTCTAGTGGTTAGGATCTTCCTCTTAAACCTACTGTGTCATGCATTCAAACCTTTTTCTCTTCCCTTAGTGTAGAATATCGAACATCAATTTGGTACAAAACGTAGTCTTCCTACTAGGTTTACTCTCCCATATATCGTTTAGCAATGTAATTGAAATAACTAGATGTACTTATACATGTGAAATTGTTTGAAACCCATTTGTTTTCTTCATGTCCTCCTTGTTCGAATCTTTAGCATACACGGAGGTTTGAAAACGTATTTCTTTTTAATTTGGGTCAAATGGAATATGAAATCAATTGAAATAAGAAATTAAAGTAATCCAGGAGAATAGAATGGGGTGAGAAATTACTTATTTCTTCTCTTCCGAAGATTGCTATCTTCTCCAATAGTTCCCAACTTTCATCTTCGTTCAACGGCCGAGGTTGGTGGAGGATACCATTTCTATCTGCTGCATGCAAAGCTACTTCCTTGACTCGAGTTGTGAGTAATATTCTGCTTTCTGTTCTCTGATTTAGTGGAAATGCAGCTTTCAAAGTCTCCCATGTCTCGATGCTCCAAATATCATCGATGACAACCAAACATCTACTTTCTTGCTGTAGAAGATAAATTCTCTTGGCTATTTCATAATCTGTCATTTTTGCAATTTCTTCTCTTTGCACGGTGGTAGCAGAAAGAAGTCTAATTAAAAGTTGTTCCCAAACATCTCTTACTTGACATTGTTGAGAGATACATACCCACACAAAGCTGCCAAAATGGCGTCTAACTTCATCATGACGATAAATCTGTTTTGCAAGAGTTGTCTTTCCTATACCGCCCATGCCCCATATAGAAACAACTTGGTGTCTGGGCTCTTTCTTCACCAACTGCATAACCAATTCTCGTACGTCAGCTTCCAAACCGACAACATCACGATCAATAATATGAGAATAGCTTCTTCTTAGTTGTTGCCGCCTCTCATACAAAGAAGTGGCTCCTCTAGGGTCCCTTATTTCCATGATGTTATGAGTTTGCAAGCTTGACCTGAAATTGGAAACCTGGGTGGTAATTTTCTCAATTTCTGAGCCAATTTTGTGAAGATCAACTCCTTCCTTCAGCACACAACCAAACCTTTTCAGAACCTTCATAATACCTCCTTCCCTCTTCGAGGCCACTTGGAGGACAAAAATTTCTATGACATCCTCCAAATCATAAGCAGCATTTCTAATTTTCGCGACCAGAATATGTACCGTTTCATCATCTCGTTGCCTTACATCTGCATCTTTCAGAAAACCCTGCACTAATTGTAGCTCAGTTCGTGCAGCCTCAACTTGATCGCTGACTCCAATCAAGAACTTCGCTTCTTGAATGATTAAGTCTCCAAGCCTTTCAACCACAAAGGAAACCACTGCCTCAGCCATATCGATCGCGCGCACAAGGAAAACAACTTATAGACTTTTAGTTTCAAAGTATTTCTATTTCATAAAGAGTTCTGAATGAACAAGCCAATATACGTAGGCAGACGAGTAACTGGTTACAGGCAACCAAAACTTCACTCCTCGAAACCGTGTGTTTTCGAGGTTGTTTCTTCTTCAAACTTGACCTAGGAGCCTCGGGGAGTTGTAAGGAAGCTCCTACAACCTTCAAAACGTCGTGACTCGGCCGGGATCACGTCGGAATAAACTTGTCCGAGTCGGACCTTCCGAGTTGACGAGTCAAAACTCGTCCGTTTCACGATCTGGTTGTATGGTTGGGTTCGTGGTGACGAGAGGAGTACGATGGTGGAGTTTTTAAACTCGATCTGTGAAGATTTGGTGAAGGTCGTTGTAGTTGCAGAGGTGGAGAAGCCCGGGTGAGGAGAGAGGGGGAAAAGAGGGCAGATAAGGAAAGTGAGTTCTGATTGGTGAAAAAGGAAGAGAGGGTGAGTGAGGAGTAAAAAGTTGCAATAATGAGGGAAGCAAAATAAGAGCGTGGGAACCCAGCCAATACACTATACTATTCGTTCATGGATAAAATTATTATACTACAATAGCTTTGGCAATATGCAATAAAATGTTAGTATTATTTTTATTTATAAAATAATACTAAATTATTTTATTTGTACTTTCAGATAAGATTTTTAATCGTTATCGTTGCACGTGTCATTATCTAAAAAGTTATAAAATAATACAAAATAATTTTATTTGTAATTTCAGATAAGATTTTTAATCGTTCTCGTTGCGCCACGTGTCATAAAATCCAAAAATACAATTATTGGTGATGGATTTCCAATAAGATTTTTAATTGTAGTCATTGCGTCACGTGTCATTATTTGAAAATATAATTATTGGTAATGGATTTCCGATAAGATTATTAACCAGTCACGTCACGTCACATGTCATAATCTGTTTACAATCTTTAAGGATAGATTTCCATCAGATTTTTAACGAATGACGCCATGTCACTTGACATTATCTACAACCTAATCTTTTATGAATCCTCCATATAATCCAACATTCATCCTCACAAATCTCACACCAATTTTCTTAAGATCTCTATTATTATTCATAGTTTATGCTTCCTTCTTCACCAAAATCTCTATCATTATTCATAGTTTTTGTTTCACTTTTACAATGTCTTCTTCTTCAAGGATGATGTGGGAAATCGATCAACAAAGGGAAGAATTGTTTAACCAATTAGAAGGAATGTTCAATCTCCAAGTGGCCCAAAATGAGAGGGAATAATATGAAGAGCATAGAAGGAGAGATGACGAAATAAGAATGGGCAGAGCCTCATATTCCCGTTGAGTCATCCAAGTTGTGGGTCAGATATGCAGGCCTAGCCATTTCAAAAACCTTGATAGAAACAGGCAACGACGAGGTACGGAACTTGGACGATTATTTTGTCCGTAATAGTGCATTCCTTGATACATACTTTAAACGTCGTTTTAGAATGGAACGACATTTTTTCAACAGAATCATGATTACTATTTACAACCATGATTCTTACTCTGTGCAAAAGAATGATGCTTTTGGTGCTATGGGTCTCATTCCTCAGCAAAAAATTACTGCTACCTTGCGGGATGCTTGCATATGAAGCATCTGTAGATCAAGTGCATGAGATAACGAGGATGGGGAAATCAACCATTCTTGAGTCCCTGATGAGGTTTTGTAGAGCAATCAAATTTATCTACACCGCATAGTACCTCCGGAAACCTACTGATATGGACTTGCAAAGGCTTTTGAAGAAGGGTGAGATGCAAGGTTTTCCTAGGATGATTGAAAGCATCGATTGTGTGCACTGGACGTGGAAAAATTGTCCAAATGCATAGCAAAGTGCTTATGGGGACAGAAAATGAGCAAAAAGTATCATTTTGGAGGCGGTGACATCTTTTGATACATGGATCTGGCACACCTTTTTCAGGGTTTCGGGAGCTCAAAATGACCTCAACGTCCTTACCCAATCCCCAATGTTTAACGATGTCCTGCAAGGAAAGACACCAAAAGTCACGTATTGCGTCAACGGACGTATGTACGACGAGCCATACTACCTAGCAGACGACATTTACCCAAGGTGCTCAACATTTGTCAAAACAGTGTCACGTCCGCGAAGTGCAAAGGAAAAACACTTTGCAAGCTGTCAAGAGGGGTGCAAGAAGGATGTGGAGCGTTGTTTTGGTATCTTCCAAGCTCGCTGGGCAATCATCAAAGGTGCTGCCAGATTGTTTGATAGAGAGTCGCTTCGATCCATCATGATGACGTGCATCATTCTTCACAACATGATTGTAGAAGATGAGTACGATTATGATGTCGTTGATGAATATGAGTCAGACACGATGAACAATTCAAGAACACGTATATATTGTGCTCATGAAGCCATCGAATAACCTGTGCAACATGAGCCATTAGAAAAGGATGGATGTTACAATGAATTGATCATTCAACGATATACTGCACTTCAAAAGCCATATATGCACAATGCTTGGCAAATTGATTTGATAGAGCACCAGTAGGAATTGAAACAAGCTCAAGATACTTACGTTCATTTAGTGTGTTTGTTTTTTTTTTTTTGATGTGTTTATTTAATTTTATTTGGTGTGTTTTTTTTAGTTCATTTAGTGAGTTTTTTGAGTATTTGGTTTGTTTATGTAATTTTATTTGGTGTGTTTAAATGTCTTTTGAATAAAGATTCTCTTCGTATAAATAAATTACCAAATTATGAAATTATGGTGTAAAGAAGATGATAATGAGAAAGTATTTATAGAAAAGTAAAAACAATTTTTTTTAAAAGAATTTTCAAATTTTTTTTTGGATTTTTATTCATTTTTTACAATTTTAAAATTTTTTTTATTCAACTAATTAATCTTTGCCGTTGGATTTAAAAAAAAAATGAATTCCAACACTCCAGATTGTGCCACGTGGCACAATGGTAACATTTTTGAATTTTAAAACTATTTTTTTTTTATTTATAAAGGAGAATAATATAAACCGTTGATCTCAGATCCAACGGTTGATATTAAATAAGATTTTTTTATTTTTTTTAACCGTTGCAAATCTGACAATCCACGTTTTCTTGTCGTTGAGATCCAACGGTAACAATTTGAAACTGCACCGCGGGCCCCATTTGCTGAAAACATGTTGGGTGACGCACCCTTACGCGCGGGTGCAGTGCACGCACTTGACAAATAAAAACAAAAAAAACGGGTTGACGTCAGCCTTGCGTCAGATAGCCTTCGAGCTCACGAGCTGGCAATTCGTGATGGGCCTAGTGCTCAGGCATGCCCTGTCCCTCCGGCTCCCACACGCTGAAGTCAATAGGCCGGGCTCTCGGGCCCTGTTTGCTGGCCTGTCCCCCAAGCTCCAGCTAACGCTGGAAGTGCTCTAATTGGTGGTGAAGTGTAGGGCACATGTCTGGTTTTAAAGAAGAGAAAGGATAGGATTTTGTACAGATGAAATCACAAGAAATCTACTGTGCTTTATCAAAAACAATGTTTTTGACAATGAACAATTTAATGCACATTCGTAATGATAAGTACAATTTAATTACGATAATGAGAAAAATAAATTAAAAGCTAATAAAAACATTCACGTCACTTTGCCCACCAGGACATAAATGTCAATTTACACATTTGGGGAGAAATTAAATATAAAATTAGGAACGGATCGTCACATTAACATAGAAATATGGATTGTTCAAAAAAATAAAAAAATAAACAGTTTAGATCTTTGACCGGGCCCAATTGTATCATCTGATGTGGCAAGCTATGAATACAACCAACATTCAATGAAATAAATTTATTAATTGACATAGCATATAAAAATCACTTGTCACCAATTTAGTATTGCTATTTTTTTCACCAAAAAACTACTTCACTTTGAAATTAAGCAAATAAAAAAAATATTTAGTAATAAAATATCCTAGTTTTAAAATCATGCTTTCATTAAAAACTAGAGCTAGGGCGCTAATGAATATATACGTTCATTAGTTTGTACAAATGGCATTATTTACTTTTACACATGTATTTCCTCTGTTGAAAAAAATAAAAAAATAAAAAAAAACAAAGAAGAAAGAAAGAAAAAAAGTGACAACTGTCACCTATTACTTCAACAACCATCGTTGCCACTATTGTTATCACCACCACCCCACTATGTCTATTTTTATCATTACACACAACTATATTGTTTTCCAATAAATTTTACTGAGCGTCTTTCCATTGTTATTCATACTCACATTATTTTTAAAAATAATATTTATTAAATAGTTGAATTATTTATTTTATGATTAATTATTCTTAAAGCATACAAGAATCAATCTCTTAAAAAAGCACAAAATCTTAAAGTGGCCCTAACAGGTTAATCCTCGAGTGTTCCAATGTATACGAACCTTTCTTGACGATCTCGTTCGACTAAACCTTAATGAAATTTAAACAAAAAAAAAAAAAAAAAAAAAAAGGACCGATAACATTGAGTACATATAGAAGTGCTGATGGGGCGGGTTTGGGTCGAAGGTGAAAATACAATCTCTGTCCTGCCCCAATCACCTTGATAAAAAATTTCCCAAACCCTTTCGCATTCTCCATTTTTCTACTCTTCATGCACGACCCATTTGGGGCGAACCACGACGACCCGAACTAAGGGAAAAATTGTCATTTTAAGCTTTGCTAGCTCAAAGATCTAGGTTCCATGAACCTAGTCAAGATCCACATCAATTGACGTTACTTATCTGAGTAGACCGTGTCACTCAAATAGGTGGTGTGATTGCAGCTGTCAATCAGTAGTGAGACCCCTTAAACGTACATTAATCTCCACCTCAGACCTTCCTCCATCTTTTTGAAAGCAGGTCTTGCCCTTCACATGACCCACACAACTCAGAGCGGGAGAGAGAGTGAGAGTTTTCCAGAGAAAACAGTTTGCATGGGTGTATGCGTAGACGAGTTTAGAGCTGCAGCTAACGTTAATTCGACCAAAAGAAGTAGAAATGGCTGGCGTATGCGTAGACGAAAGCAGTACCAAATGAACCCTGAGGATGACCAGCTGGTTCAACAACCAGCTTCTCACAAATCGCCTGTCTCGATTGATCCTCCGCTGTCTCCACGTCAGGTAAGGTCGAGCAGTTTTTTCTAATACATATTAATTTGTGGGTTTTTCTCAAAGAATTTTTTTTAGATATTAAAACTTCTCTGTCATCTTTCACATTTTTTTTTCACTAAACATTAATGCCTTTTGCAAAAAAAAATTTAAACAATGACGTATTATATATAGTAAGGGGCTAAAAAAAAAACTGCTATCGATCCCTTTTCAAACTTTCAGTAAGGATGTGACAACCCGTTCCAAATTTTACGTTTTTATTTTATTTTAAAAGCGTGAATTTACGAAATTGCCCTAGAGGCAAGGACTTTGACTTCTGTTGACCATCGTCTAGAGAGACGTATGACTTATTCTTTTAACATATTCTCGTAATACTCGTGGATGTGAACGCATAGGCGAAAGCCGTTTGTGAGTCCGGATTATAACGGTATAGTTACAGACGTTTGAAATTGGTTATTCAAGGTTTAGCGTTAATTAAATTAAATCCCCAATCAGAAATTGGTTATTTAAGGTGAAGCCCAATCAGAAAAAGGAAAGAAAGAAAAAAAAAAAAAATCCCAGCTTTTCCCGTGGGTTTTCCCACTCGCGACCACCCATTTTCCAAGGCCGATTCCGGCCAACTCCGGTGGAGTTTTTCGATGCCACCACCACCATCTTGAAGCTCTCATTCCCCTCTACAAAACCCACCCAAGAACCACCTTGATTAACCATGGGATGTGGAGGTTTGAGGCCACGAAAGTTGACGAAAATCAATGGTGCTCCGGCCACCCTTTTCGATTTTCCGGCAAATCGGCAAAGCAATGGCCGATGCCACCACTTGGGCTTTGTAGCCCATCGTCCCAGGAGCAAAACCCAACCAACCTTGACCCCGTTGGACCACCGTAGACGACGAATCGACGTCGGGAAGTTTTAGGCACCCGCTGGCTTCGTGGGAAAAATTGACCATCTTCTGTCCACTTTTGGACTTTGTGGCAGGTATGAAAGTTGCTCCACTCACTGAGATCTTCATTTCTGTGAAGTTTGAGAATTTTTTGAAATAGTTGGATTTTCCGGCGAGTCGAGGCGGCCGACCGCCACCCACGGCGGCGCGTGGCCAGTGGGCCGCCAATGCTATTTTTAGGCTATGTCGAATGTCTTGAATTCAGTTTTGTTATTTGAATGACATAG
Organism: Pyrus x bretschneideri; assembly: GCF_019419815.1. Classification (NCBI taxonomy): domain Eukaryota; kingdom Viridiplantae; phylum Streptophyta; class Magnoliopsida; order Rosales; family Rosaceae; genus Pyrus; species Pyrus x bretschneideri. Next base: position 5,394,745 of record NW_025999798.1, read on the forward strand.
GTTGATCGTTGGAACCTAAATTCGTTACGATACATTGCTTGATGAAAATGTGAATCGACGATCCGACCGTTGTATCGTCACCAAACTTGGGTACATTATAATACGTAATATTTAAAGATCATAGGAATTTATGGATCGGGAATCCGATGTACGGATTTTCCCGAATTGGATTTGTAAGTTAGTAAAATAAATGTTCACGGCCACTTGTTTTAGGCAATTGGCGGAGATCTGACCGTTGGATCGTAATGAAATTTTAATATGTTATTCTAGAAACATATTGTGGATCGTTGGAAGTTGCGGATTGGAAATCTGATATGTGGATCTTCCGGGTCAGGTTATACAGGGTTGTAAACCCTATCGTCGATCTTTGATCGACGGTTGACTTGTGGTCAATGGGTCTCAAACTATTTTAGAATGTCGTTGAGGTTGTGTTTTATGTGAATTACATATTCTACGGATAAGAGTTCTGAGATATGATTTGATAATTGGTCACAGGGACCAATCATTCAAGACGCCTCGATGCGTGCGCTAGAGAATCATAGCGTGGACTCCAGGTGAGTGCATCTTTTCCTTTTTATCGTACATATTATTGAGAGTTCTATCGACACCTTTAAATTGATTAGGCATATTACTTTCATATATAATTATTGTGAATGCTTGAAGTACTATGTGAACTACGAATGGCTTGATCTCTGTTTAGGGTACGTAGGCAGTCTAACGAGACATTAGATGCAGCCATAAAATATTTGAGACAAAAGCCTTGCTTGGGAAATTGAGTAATGCGAAGGAAATTGGTTAAGGCAAGTTTTAGTTTTATGAATTAGTTAGCTAAATTAGTGTTAATTGGGTTGTCATGAATAATTATCCTTGAAAAGAAGTAGTTGGGGAGTAGGGCGTTATTGATTGTACACTTCACACTATATTGTTTATAATTGAAAATGCTACGACATGGTTGAGGAGTAGATTGCATCATGATATATCCATATGTATATTACTTGCATATAATTATTGGGAATGCTTCCAAGTGCAAAGGTGAACTCAGGACACCGAGGTAAGTTCAGGTGAGTTTATGGTACTAGTTGAATCGATTGCGTTATAGCATGACTACAGTTATGAGTTAGACAACTTCGATACGATCGTACTGGTTGCCATGAGTTGCACATGTTATATTGAGATGCATTGAGAGCTCATAAACCTGCACCTCGGTGTTAGTGCTCCTGCCCATGGCTAGGGCACAGTCCTTCACGTGATGTTCACCTCCCGCACCTTACGCTCACCTTGGATCCAAGGTAGGTGCACAGTCCTGTCGTACAGACCACTTTAGGTGGTTCCGACTCGTAGGTGACCTGTGATTATTCGCCCAGTCTTCACATGATCGTAGCACTTGAGCGTATTTATTTACACCCAGTCCTGTCATACAGACCACTTTAGGTGGTTCCGACTCGTGTGCAGGTATACTTATTGAGCTATTGGCTAGCCAGGATTGACGAGATATGGATAAGTCGTACAGGTCACTATAGGTGACTCCGACTTATATGCTAGCCAGGATTGATGAGATATGGATAAGTCGTACAGGTCACTATAGGTGACTCAGACTTATATGCTAGCCAGGATTGACGAGATATGGATAAGTCGTACAGGTCACTATAAGTGACTCCGACTTATATGCTAGCCATGATTGATGAGATATGGATAAGTTGTACATGTCATTTTAGCTGACTCTGACTGATATATCACTTTGTATTGATTTAGTTCATTTGGCCTACTTATTAATGTATGGTGGATGTGATGGCAAACCGTGGTTTTGGTCATTTCCGAGTATGGTTTGGATATATGTATATATGTTGTACTGTCTTATGGAAAACGATACGGGTTTTACATTTAAGGGCATTACTTTTTGAGAGGTAGTAACTTTGGGAAGCTTGGTTTTATTGCTTACTCACACCTTCTGTTTGGTGCCCTCCAGGTTTTAGCTGCTGAGTTTGTATCGACAAGAATCTATGGCGAATCTTAGTATTGATGGATATTTTTGAGGGTATGATTCTTACCCACATTACTGCACCTTACTTATGCTCTGACATCGCGTGTGAAATGGGTTCGCTCCCACTCGTAGCGCACTCTGGTACTTAGACACTTTTAGATTCAAATTTATTCACTTTTTATGGACTATCACATTTTATGGCTTCGTCACCTTCCAGGTGTCGGCCACCACAGCTCGATTCAGGGTCCAAGTGGACTTTCTGGGTCGGGGTGTGTCAAAGGAGCTTTGATACCGTAATTGTTTTTCTATTTAGTCAATTTAAATGTCGTTGTTTTAATTTTTCTAAAATCGAAATGCTATATATATATAATTTGAACAAAATCTATATATTGATTTCCACATTTATCCTTTTACTTGTTGGAGGTTTTCATTTTTGGCATGTTATTTATGCCTTTTTCTAAGTATAATATTAATTTTCTTGTTTTGAATATTTCTTAGAGAGAAGCAGAATTCCATTACCATATCCTAGAGGTAAAGGATGGAGGAGTATGGCTCCACTTACAATTGAACGACATGGATTATTTACGACTTGGACTCTCCGAGCTAGAAGGGATGCTATGCGACATTTAACATATCCAACAACGCACAACCGGTTGCCTCCAAGATTACCTTATGATCCTTTGCATGATTTTGGGGTCGACTTGTTTGTTGTACCGCGAGTTTTAGAGTATAATTATCAAACAACAGAGAACATTGCAGTCAACATTTGCGTTATGGATGCAAGTCCTAGCACCAACAATCAAGAAGGTGTCCAAACCGAAGAGGATCTTCAAACAACTGTGCACGAGAACAACAATGTTGATGTGGCAGTGGCTCCAGTCGAAGAAGATCATCAAACTACGGTGAATGAGAAAAACAATGTTGGTATGGCCGTAATTATGGAAGATCATCAAGCAATGATGATAAATGCAAACAACAACGTTAGAGATAACGTAAATGTTGCAAATGAGATGATTTTTCCTAGTTTACATGATCATAGTGCATTTAAATTGTCTTCGCATCACCGTTGTGTGGAAGTGATATTTCTGGATCCTCTTATGAGTTTGGCTATCCAATTAACGATTTCTGGGACATTGGTATGGATCATATGGATTTTGACTTCATCACTTCTCGCTGTCCAAATGAAATTTTTATGCATGCAACTCCGTAACGAAGAGACAAGAGACTAGATGCACGTCGATAAGTGTATTTTTCTTAGGTATAATGATATTCTTCTATGTAGGAGTAATGTTACGTAAATCAACTTTTTTGACTAAATTTATAAACAATGTGATATGACACTAACAGAAAATAAGCACGTTAATTAATTGCAGTTTATTATGGTTGGACCTTATTGTATTACAATTTAGGGTAATGCTAGGGAAACTAAATGTGTAGACTAATTTTTGTAAACTAAATGATGTGGAAATTGATAATTGGATTAATATTTAAGTGTTGATTAACATATTTATTTCTTACTGGTGACGCATCATTTAATTTACAATTTTAGCCTACCTAGTTTACTCTACAATTTATTGCATGTTCAAATCAAATGGTAATGATACCTTATTCTTTAGGGTGACGCTATCCACACACATATTTGTACCTTTCACATACTCTTCTTCAAGGTTGGTCTTGAGATTTTGGAGGTCCTAAGTGAGACTCAAACGGAGGCCCTTACATGGTTTAAAGTTTTGGTTGCTATATTTCCTTTTATATTTTTTTATTGTATGTAAATAGATATAATGCCAAAATAAATAAATAAATAAATAACAACAAAGCAAAATGAAGCATAATGTGGTGGTCATGTACCTATCTGTGTTCTCTACATTTTTGGTTCAAATCTCCTTACCTTTTAAATACAAAAGTATGGTGTGATGGCTATGTACCTATCATATCACCATACAAATACAAATACCATGATCAGAACCATTCATGTTCTTATTATCATCTAGATTTTATTTTGAGAAAAATTTATGTGCTAAACTAATAACTGGTTATGATATTAGTAGCATCTTATAATGAACCTTTTTTATTGCATTTTTCCTCACGCCCTAAAGTGACGATGATATTTTCCCTGACACACCCCGACCGAGATCAGGGAGTGCTGGCCGTCACATGGAGGTGACGTAACCATGTGCACAGTGCGGAAGCTAATAAAATAGTAATACAAATAGTACGAACAACAAAAAAACTAGCATACATAAGGTGATAGAAATAAGTGCTAGCGTAAGTGAGACATAAGTTCAGAGCAATAAGCCTAAAGCAGTCCAAAAGAAAAATGATGCGACAACAGTACACCCGAAGGTGACCCTACGCTGGTGATCTTCTGTCAGAAATGCCGGGAAAGCCCTCTGGGAAACCACCGAACCTGCTAGACAACTAGAACCTGGAGGGGCGCAAAACAAAAGTGTGAGTGGGCAAAACAAAGCTTTTCAAAAACCATTTCATAAACAAGATTCTAACCCTTCGCCGTAAAACCTGTATACTTCCCAGAAAATAACCATATGTACATATATATAGATATACCAAATATGCTCAAGAATATGCCATGTCGGAACCTCATAATGAAATGCAAGTGCTCAGGTATAAATCATATCAATAACATATAATCTGGCAGCCGGAGTCACCTAACATGACCTGTACGGCTGAATCTAGAGCTCAAATCTCAATCTTAATAACTAAACCTGCCCACGAGTCGGAACCACCTAAAGTGGTCTGTACGACAGGCCTTGGTGTAATACATATAAACGCTCTAGTGCTACGATCACGTGAAGGCTGTGCGAATAATCGTGGGTCACCTACGAGTCGGAACCACCTAATGTGGTCTGTACGACAGGACTGTGCACCTAACTTGGATCCAAGCTGAGCGTGTGGTGCGGGAGGTGAACATCACGTGAAGGACTGTGCCCTACTCTGGGCGGGAGCACTAACACCGGGGGTGCAGGTTATGAGCTCTCTAAGCATCTCGAATCGCTACTGAATATAAACATGAATAACACTTACCTGGCACTTACCTGTGCGTCTGCAGCACCCAATATGCATATGAATATATATACAACTAATAATGCACGTAATGATGCATAAACAATGATAATATAGTGCATGGCATGAAACAAATAACCCTTTCAATCAATTTTTGGGAAAATAAATGTATATAGGTATATACGGAAAACCAAAAGCCCACTCACTGGTATGTAGAAGGGTCGTAGCCCCCCTGCCTCGAGTGACCACGCTCGTCCTCGGGATAGGTATCACCTATATGCGAAACAACTACAAAAACGTTAATTTTAAAGCACATAACCAACCTTTTGTAACAACTTCTCATACAATGCTCAAATGGGGCAAATGAATATACCAACGTGCTCTACTCAACCTCAGGAACATCCCCAATTTTTTAAAAAAAATTTCCACCGCCCCACGCGCCCCCACGCGCAGGCACGTGCCTGGCACGCTGACGGCGTCAATTGACGCCGTAGGGAATATTCTGTCAGTTTTAACAGATTCCGTCAACGGTGTCAGGAATATTCCGTCAGACTTGACGGAATATTCCGTCGTCTTCTCCGGTGAGCCTCCGGCGCCGGAAAATCGGGAATTTTTCAAACGTTGATATCTTCTTCGTTTTTCATCCAAATTTCACAAAATTGGTACCAAAATGAAGCTTGGAACTAGAGGAACACAATTATACTACTTTCAAGGGTTAAAAACCACGAAATCTCACCTCAAAATTCAACCCAACTCCGGCCAACTTCGAAACTAGTGATCCCGACGTCCAAATCCTTCAAACGAACCACCCTGAGCCTCCTAGAGACCTTAACAAGCTACCTACAAGCTTGAAATTCCCTAAAACGTAAGAAATCACGTGTGCATGAACAGTACTCGAAATCGGACATCGTGGATTCAACGTGAAAACGATGATGTTCTTACCTGAAAATGGTACGGTTAGACTCCTACAAGCCTCACGAGTTCGAATATGGTCTTGGTTCCCTCGATCTGTGGAAGTTTAATGGGTTTTGGGTGTGTGTCCGTACGTATATGGTGAATGGGGTGGGAGAAGGGACTCGGGACAGATGTAGGGAAATAGAAGGAAAGGTTAGGGGTGTGTGGGAAGGTGTGCGTGGCTCCAAACATGCCAACCAAACTCACAACAACAATTAAACGTAAAGAAATCGAACTAGGGACAATTTCGTCTTTTCACACGTACGTTGTAATATTTCTGGGACGGGCTGTCACATTCCCCCTCTCTCGTTGATTTTTGTCAGGTTAGTTAAAATTTCAAGATTCATGTCTTAAACAATTAAACCAAATTAATCTAACAGTAGATGTAGTAGTACTATAATTTTCTTTTTGATATGGATGACTAAATAGTTTTCAAATGGAATGAAAAATAGATGACTTTTAAATGGTGGCCAAAAGAATAAATGATTCTGGTTATGACATGTATTTTATTAAATGATATCATATAAGAAAGGGGGGGCCCTTTTAAAAATTATATTGGACTTTTAAGAATTTTAATTTATTATGATATTCCTAACTACAAATTTATTAGCAAAAGTTATCTTTTATAATGAACGAAATTAAACTATAAATATTTTAAAATATAAATAAAAAAAAAACAGTGTAGCTCAAAAAGGCCCCAAATAGTTACCCCACACATGACCAAAGGCCAATATGAATGAAACATGGTTGAAAAATAAAATAAAAAATAACAAATACAAGAAAGTTGGCAGTCGAACCCGTGCACGGCCACATGAAAAGTACTAGCACTTTTCAACTATGCTAGGAAAACGTATCTTATATATAGTTAGGGGTGGACAAATGAGTCAATGACCAGTGGGTCGAGGCAGGTATTTGCGGTTCGGGGTGGGTCAGGGTGAGGTGGTGGTATTTACGGGCGAGGCCGGGTCCAAATCTTTAGAATTACGGGGTCCTGAACTAATCCGTTGCTAAAATGGAATGATCAACAATCATTAATCAAATCTCACTTAGATTGGACTTGTTTCTCCAAGTGACCTAGTCCCTTCTTCCTCTCCCAGACTCCTACTTGGCTCATATTTTCCCACTCATCTCCTCGATGACATCACCAAACTTAGACCATCATCATTGATTCACCAAAACATCCTTTAGTCAGCAAACCCCGTCTTCCTAACCCTCCTTAATCAGCCATTTCAGTTCCCAACTCGAAATCCTCTTCGACTCCTCTCATTCTCCTTCTCTCCCAAGTCCTAAGTCCTAGAAATTGACAATATCGTAGATCCACCACCTCTCAACACCTGCAAGTCGAGAAACCATTAAATCCGACGAACTAAAAAGAAGAAAGTGTGAATGAGTCGAAGATTTGGAAAAGGTGGAAACTTGTCATCGAATCATTAAGTGATGGCGTTGGGACCAATTAAAGTTGCAAATAGAGAGATGACTGAAGTTGCAGACAGAGAGATGATTGAAGTTGAAGACATCGGCAGTGGCAGAGGCCTAGGTGATGCAATAATTAGGAAATGGTGATTTCTTCATTTTTTCATTTGGGAAAAGGGAAGAGGAGAGAATGGAGATTGTAATACCCTGAAAATTTAAATATATGAATATGTGGAGGAAATCGAAAATAAATTGATTTATGGTTATGAAAATTTAATTGAGAAATTTTAAAATTTTGTTTCCGGAAATTATTATAATTTACGTCGTAAAATGTATCAATAAGTGAAAAAGACGAACATGGCCTGATTTGGCTTAATGTAGTTATATGAGGACTAAATAATCCCCATATATTTTATTGTATTTCTTGATGTATTTGGATAGTACTCGTTGATACGAACGCATGGGCGCAAATGGAATGTAAATTGGAGTTATAGCAAAAAAGTTATAAACGAATAAAGATATGGACTAAATGGTCATTTAATTATTAATCTGGAAGGCTCCAAATTTGTTGGAGCTTTGATCAGGAGCCACGTGTGTGGCTGTGATGGGAAGAAAAAAAGAGAAATGAGAGAAGGGAGAGGGGACGAACGAATCAGAATGGGGGATAGGAAAGAAAGTGACCAATCAAGGAGAAAATAAAGGAGAGGGAAATGAGAGAAAGGGGAGGCACAGGATCCTCGACCCGCACCCTTTGCGACCCGACCCGACCCGGTTGGAAACAATGGTTTTCGAGGGTTCCTCCGGCCAAATTCTCGCAATTTAAGCCGAGTCATCACTTGGGAAGTACCCCACCACCCTTCCTTTACCATTTCCACCCCAAATCCGAAGAGATTGGGCTCGAAATCATGAGGAATCGCACTGGTGGATGCGACAGACCACGCTAGCAAATTGGCCAATTCTGGATGCAAACATGTCGATCTTCTTCACCATTAGACTCCCTTTGAGCCCTGGAACAAAGCCCAATCAGTTCGAAGGGCGGTGGAACACCGAGGAAGGAAAATCGAAGCACCCCGTTTCTAGGGTTTCCGGTGGGTTTGAGTGAAATTGGGGCTTTTCCCGGTAGAATTGAACTTCGGCCCATGTATGAAAGTTATTCCTCTCATTTAGCTCTACTTGCCTGTAAAATTTGGTGAATTTTAGTGTTGGTCAGAATTTGGGATTTCTGTTCACTAGAAACCGCCACCTGCGGCGGCGCGTGGCCAGTGAATCGATACTGCCTTTTTATGCAAATTTTGATATTCTAATAGAATTGATGGGTTCAATTATTAACACTAATGTTGGATATTTCGGTTATTTGAATATTTCCGAAAATGGTTTAAAAAGGATTTGTGAACTACGAAAGGCTTGATTTCGTTCAAGGATACGTAGGCAGTCTAACAGGAGTTAGATGTAGCCTTAAAATAATCGAGATTAATCTTTATTGAATATTAGAAGAAGAAAAAGGATTGGGTGTTTAGTTTAAAGGTTAACCTTATGTTTTTGGTAAATAAATTTAGCTATAGATTTTGTGAGAAATTAAGAATTTATTAAATAAATTGTGATTAATGGTAGTAAGTAAACAAGAGTTTATTTTTGGCCTATCACTAAATGTAATTCTGAAATAAAAATTTTCGGGTCGGGGCGTTACAGAGTTGATGTGAAGATGAGAAAGAAAAAAACATTGGTAGTATGCCCAAAACTGGAAGAAAAAAAAAAGAAGTAATGGAAGTAATGGAACCCATGGACCCATTTGGAATTAGCCCATTTCAAACGGGTCAGATTAGGTTCGGTTCTCAAACTTAAAATCTATCTACCCAGCCTGGCCTGTTACATTTTAAAACAGATAGATCTGGTTCCTCCAAATTTGGGCCTGGCCCAGCCCAGCCCGTGCGCAGCCCTATATAGAGTATTAAGATGGTTTTTAGAATTCGGTAGACCCATAAAAAAAAAAAAAAAAAAAAGGGTCGTCTTCTTCCCTCGCTTGACATAAGGTGATGAGTGCCAAGAAAGTGGTGCATAAAAATCACGTTTCCACAGGATTTCTCTGGAATTTGGAAACCACCTTGCCTGGTTTGCACCATTAATTGTATTGATATCGTGTCCTCCTAATTAGAACTGGAACAACACCTATTCCCCACTTTATTTTCTTCCCAACTTTTTCCTCCCATCTGTCAAAACAATTTTCTCACCCCTCCAACAAAACCCTATCCTCAACTCTCTCTCCGTTTCTCTATAGCATCATCTAGTACTGCCCTTTTGATTATATCCCAGGAACTTCATCACACGTAATTATATGTACATAAAATGATGAAACAAAATCCAAAAAACAAACAAACAAAAAAGAAGAAACTAAATAATTAAATGCAAACGGCAGCTTGCTAGCTCAGAGAGCTGGATTCCATGAACCATATCAACAAACGTTACTTACATATAATAATCTTATTAAGAGAGAGATTGATTAAAGTGAAATGAGAGTGGTGACGAAAAGATCCCGACTTCATCTGAGTAAATGGTGTCACTCAAATAGTTGGTGTGGTTGACGGGCGTCAGTGAGCGAGACCTCCAGGCGTACACTGATCCGCGAATTCCTAGAAACTGACAATTCCAGCGAAGAGTCTAACACCTTCCTCCCTCTCTTTATAGCGCCCAGGCCTTGCCTTCATATGACCATACAGCTTAGAGAGTGAGAGTTTTAGAGAGAAAGCAGTTTAGTGTGGGGAGGCGTTACTAACTTATTAGTTCATATCATTCTTTGAAAATTTATTAAAAACCAAAAATGGCCGGTGTTCACGAGAAAAACAATGTTGCAGCATCTGCTGCCGAAGATAATCTGGCCGGAAGCAGTAGAAGTAGCGGGCCTCTACGTAGCGAGAACTCGTACCGACGGAACCCTAGGGATGAGCCACTGGTTCACGAACCAGCTGCTCGCCAACCCCCTGTCTTGACTTGTCCCCCTCCGACTCCAGATCCCCGTGTAAGCTAATTACTTGCCTTGTGATGTCCTTGTAGCTTTTTCACCGTACATATTGATATTTGGGTTCTCTCAAGAAATGCTTTTTCTTACATAGCTGACTTTATGTTTCTCATGACTGATATATACATGTCATGCCTTGATCTGATATGAATTACCTAACCTCTTAATCTTCAGTTTCTCATATACGAATCACTGAGTTCCTTTTCTTTTCTGATCTGAAATTACACATGAACTCCTGTAGTGATGAATAAGAAAATTTCTAATAATTGAAATATAATGTAAATTTGTAATACTTTCACAAACATTTGCGCTTACAAAAGCACGACATCTACATATTTCAATTTAGGTAATAGCGTCGATTTCAGAGTACTTTCGCGCCTAAATCTTTCAAAGTGTTATGTCGCGTGTCAATTATAAAAAAGGTAAGTAGGCATAATAGCGATTATTTAAGAAACGTTTGGCGCATATATGACTTTTAAATGTTCATTTTGTGTCGTGTGTCAATTTTATAAAAGATAAATTTGATAGTAGCGTTGACCTTAGATCAATTTGGTGAGTATATTGTTTTCAAAGTGTTTGTAACAGTTTTGTTTTGTGTATCGTCAATTGTATGATATATAGTTAAGTTAGATAACAGCATTGATTTTGGCCTGATTTGTTGGTTCATATATCTCGTAGTGTCCGAAAATTGTTTTGTATCACGTGCCAATTATATGATAAGTTGCAAATCGATGATATAACCTAACTTACTGTATCATATAATTGGCACGTGAAACAAAATAATTTGCAAATATCTTGAAAATAAAACACAGGCCAAACCGGTACAAAATCTACGATATTACCTAACTTACCTCATCATATAATTGACACACGGCATAAACAATTTTTAAACGCTGTAAAATTATATACAAGCCAAATCGGTCTAAAATCAATGGTATTACTTAACTTGCCTTATATTTCATACAATTGATGGCACGTGGCACAATACAATTTACTAGCTCTTAAAAAAAAAAAACGCTAAATCAGTCTAAAATCAACGGTATTACCTAACTGAGTTGAAGTATACATATTTATATGCACACTTATTTAAATGAGTTGGAAGTGTAATTTTGCTTATTATTTCTCTACATTCACAAATGATTACTTATTGGTAGATCCTTCTGCATTATTTTCAGCTATTCAATCCACAACAGATGAGGTTTTTGTTCCAGAAAAAATTACAGAATAGCGACGTCAAGGCGAATGGTCGCATTGTAGTACCCAAGGTTAGAACAAAATAAAGTACATATGCTCAGAACCATGTAGTTCTGATATCATACGTATATAATAGCAATGTGATTCTGCTTGAGTTGTATCATGACCATATATGTATTGCTTCAGCGAGAAGCCGAAAGCCATTTCCCTGTCCTCGCATCAAAGGAAAGAGGACTGTGGCTGCACTTGGACGATATGGATTATATGCAAGTTTGGACTGTCAGGTTCAGGTTAATATCAAGCCAACTCCCTATTTAACCTTCTTTTTTCTTTTTCTTTTTTGCTTTAATTAAATTCTAAAATGTTATCGAATCTTTTTGCAGGTTTTGGCCCAACGAAAGGAGCAGGATGTATATACTTGATCATACAAGTGAGCCTAAGCTCTAACTCAACTACACAATTCATCATATCATCACGTCCTCAGACCACGCTTTTTTCTTAACAGAGCTGATTTTCACGCACCACTTTTAGCATTTCACCCACCTCTCCTTAGCATAGTTATGATGGCTAGATTTGTTTTGAGGATATTCTGATCATTATAGTTTTTTCAGGGAGCTTCATTCAGGCGCATGGCTTGGGCGCCGGGGATACGATAACATTGTTTAAAGATGATCGTCTTGGATCCTACGTGAGTGATTCATGTACATTTTTATAATATGTACAACCACACATCAAGGTAATTCATTGACTTAATGCTTGTTGGTTTAACACTTTTGCAGCTTATCCGAGCTAGAAGGGATGCTATGCGACTTTTAGCTCATCCTACGACGCACAACCCCGTTCAGTTACCCCAAAGATTACCTTGTGACCCGTTGCAGGATTTTGGGGTCAACTTATTTGTTGTACCGCGAGTTTTGGAGTATAATCATCAAACAATAGAGAACATTGCGGTCAACATTGGGGTTATGGATGCGAGTCCTAGCACCAACAATCAAGTCAATGTCCAAGCTGAAGAGGATCAGCGCACGACTGTGCACGAGCACAACAACGTTGAGGTGGCAGTGGCTCCAGTTGTAGAAGATCATCAAACTACAGTGAATGAGAACAATGATGTTGGTACAGCCGTAGTTACGGAGGATCATCAAACAATGATGATAAATGTGAACAATTACGTTAGTGATAACGTAAATGTTGCAAACGAGATGGTTTTTCCTAGTTTGGATGACCATAGTTCATTTAAATTGCCGTCACTATCACCGTTATTTGGCAGTGATACTTCTAGATCCTCATATGAGCTTGGCAATCCAATAGATGACTTCTGGGACGTTGGTATGGGTCAAATGGACTTTGACTTCAACTTCTCGTCACCCAAATAAAACTTTCATGCTTGCAATGACATAACGAAAAGAGACGAGAGACTTGATGTAAGTCGATAAGTGTATCTATCTCGTCATTTTGTTTTAGGACAGATGTATTTATGAGACGATGTATTCTTTGCTGATTTTTTGTTATGACGTATCTGTGGAACTATATCCTACCAACTTATGTTTACATCTATAAAATGTTTGTACAGGAATAAGTCAACAAGCCCGTCTAGCTCAGTTGGTAGAGCGCAAGGCTCTTAACCTTGTGGTCGTGGGTTCGAGCCCCACGGTGGGCGCCAAGATATTTTTAGCATTATTTTTTGCTTCTTAAACAATGGGCCAAAATTACAAAAATACATAGCATTGTGGGGGCTTCGGTAGTTGGGTCACTTTGAACTATGTGGCCTCCCTCCTCATGTGAGAATTTTTTTTACCATTTACAAAAAACGGGAAAATTGCAGAGCTTCTTCTTGAACCAGTCACCATCCAATTACCAAATCTGCTGGCAATAAATTGGACGGTGTATCAGCCAAAGGAAATCTGCTGGCAACAAATCATATACTATTGGAAACTCGTTCGGTTCTTTTTGAGAAGAAGAAACTTGAGATTGATGGTTGGTAACTAAAGCTGTGTTTCTTCAGCGCTTCGCTGCACTAAGTGCGAATAGTTGTAGCTTGCGTGCTTGGAGTAATAATGTGCTAGTCCGGTGCTTAAAATACCACTCTGAAGAAGTATTTCAATGTACTAGTCGGACGATATGAAAGTGCATTTGGAGCTCTTCACTGAAGAAAGTCGAGGTGATAGACTATACGATGAAATTCGAGGGAAGACAACATTCTCTCCGATGCAATACAGCAGGATAGTGATACTCCTCTCATTGATTTCTACCAGAATGGGCGGAGGACACTGCCAAGTTAAACTTAACGCAGTTACTTTACAGCTCCTACATATTTCACGAAGTTTGTGCTTTTAACCACAAATAGTAAACTAATCGAGTCTGTTTCCCATCTCGCTATTTTCTTTCTTTTCCCAGATTGCCTGCAATTAAAAGCATTCAAGAAATGACGTAAGAAATATATAGAGGACCTTTTTCTTATTTGGTTTTCTAATCAATGGAACTGGGCATTTAAGAGGTTAAGAGGGTGCAGGAGTTGACTAATCCAGCATCCTCAAAGTAATTTTCTGTTCCTGATCAAGTTAAGTGTCACTACCTGATGGATTAAGCTGGCTTTCTGTTCCTCTGTGAGTAATATGGAAGCGGAAGTCGGTGTAACGTCTACCAGAGACCCGAACTGGGTAGGGCTAGGCTCTAGCACAGACGAAAATTGAGGTTCCAAGCAACATAGTCTCTGAGGTATCATTATGTATATGATGTAGGAATTAGGACAGTTCAGAAGATTCAAAATGTAGTTTAACAACATAATGATTAATGATATATATTCTCCCATCTTAGTACCTCTGAAGCAGATGGATTTGCACTTTGGTTCAGCTCGCAGAAGTACAGCATGAGATCCACCGAAGCAAGCTGAGCTGTGAGGCACTGCGCAAATTAACAGGACCTAAACTGTCTTACTGATCATATATATATACCAGGTTTTTTCTTTTAATTCAAGCAATATTCTAATTAATCGAATGGAAAATACGGGAGATTAAGCAACCTTCTTCTAGCTCTAGCTTTTTCAATTAAAGGTGGATAAAATAGTAATGTACTTATTACCTCGACTTGATTCTGCAGTAACTGGACGTATTTGATGATCTCGTCCAATATCCGAGCCTTGCCAGTTATCTATAATTGTCATGCATATAAAATGAAAGATTTTAACTCTCAACTACTAATTTTCTCTGAGAAAATCGGGTAAAAAATAACGCAAAACTTGAATATAAGGCGGTACCTGATCACAACCAGGAACAAGAGACTGCAAAAGTTTCATACTCATACTAATTTTCTCTCTTCTTGCCTGGAAAATCAAATTTGAAATTTACATCCATTTCAAGTTATTTTGTAAAAAATATAGGAGAGTCGAGCCTCTGCCTAGCCAGGTTAACTAGACTAGAACATCGCTCCGGCAATTTAGATTAGATTAGAATATCGCTCGAAGTCAAAACAAAACAGGAAGAACTTGTAAATAAAATACCCTTTCAGCAAGGCTGTGACTATTAGTTGCTTGACCCCTTCTTGCTTTCACACGAACCCCATCTCTTTGGAATTGGACCGCTTTATCTGCAGCAGCAACTTTGCTCTGTTTATTTGCTCTGTTTTTGTTCATCTGTTTGGTGAGCTTCTCTTCTTCCTAACCAAGATTAACCACCAAAAATTAATTAAGTGTTAATTGCATCATTTCGCACAAGAAAATAAAACCCAATTCCCATATCACCACCCCAACCATTCTAATTGTGAACAAGACCCTGACCCAACGACGAATCTTCTGCTGCTTAAGGAAGAAAAAAATCCCGAACGACCCAAAAAACAAAACCCAATTCCCAAGCTTTCAAGAAAATGAAAACCCTACTCCCCAAATGCAACGTGAAATGCTACCTGCGAAACCATTTTCTTCCTCTGTTTTCTCCACTAGGGTTTTTGAGTCATGAGCACCACGACATGTATGTTTCAAGTATTTCAACTTTCAATGCATGGAGCACCGAAAGGGACTAATCCAATATCCCCCATGAGCCAGCTTTCGAGCATCGAGAAGCTCATCAATTAATAAGGTTTCATGGATATGGACACGCAGGGGAATCTCCTGGGGTTTTTCTCCCATCTGAGTTAGTATAATTGGAGAGAAACGGGCGGTGAAAGGGATCGGTTGCTTTGTTTCCCGAAATGGGGTAGACAGTTTCTTGGCTCTTGGGGCACGAAATACGAGCGGAGAGAGCTATCTGGGTGGGGGAGGTATTGGGGAAAAAGGCCAAAGGCTGCAAAATTATGAGTAGCTTGGGTGTTGAATTGTAAAGTTCGATGGGTCTGGTTCTTCAGGGTACATGTGACAGATACGTTGGCTGATGAGACTGCGAGGGAGAGTGGGCCTTTTGTTTGAGAATCAGACTCAGAGGAAAGCACCACATCATGTAAAGTTTTATTCTTTTATGTATCAACGCATGCATGTAATTGTTTCAAATTTAAAAGTTTGTGATGTTTCGCTTAGGACATGGATTTTGCTATTTCTCTTCGGTTGTTAATGAGAGGTTTTGTATTTAAATATTATGAAAGCGAATTCGATACTAATATATTCTGAAAGAGAATTCGTCCTCTAATTGTATCCGTTCATCGTATATCGTATGGTCAAAAAATCTTGTAGATTCTTTTTATTCAAAATTGAAGACAAACAGTACCTGACGAAAATTGATTGCACGACGAACGATACATGATCACGATTGAAGGATCCTGAGAATCCTCACAAAGAGGATCCGAAGAGGATCCTCGTAAATATATTCTCTCATATATGATTGTAAATATATCGTCTGTGTCAAAAAAAAAAAATTAAATAAGAAAAAAGTCTTTTATGTTAGCAGTATTTTCATATGTACCTTTTCTATTTTTCTTTTCGTTTACTAATGCAATCTTGCAACGTTTTAATAATTAAACCTTATCTTTTCTCTGTAATTCAAACTCAACCAACCCAGTAATAATCGGTCCAATTAGGAGAGATTAAATAAAGTCTCAGCTGGAGCCCCATTTGTTCATTTCATCATAACTATGAGCTCAAACATCTCTCTTCTCCATCTACTACGGGCTTGAATTCTCTGCTTCCATTTCTGTCCTCTTCCGTCTTCTCATTTTAATTTAGAGCATTTAAAACAAATCTGACCGTTTGAAATTTTACCGCATAATTAAAGAGTCTCATTAAATATGCGGCACAATTCCAAACCATCAGATTTATTTTGAACAATCTGGATTAAAAAGAGAGGGCAGGCGGGAACAAAAATGAGAAGGGAGATAATTCTTCTCCATCTACTACATTGGTTTTCTTCGGTCTGAACACTGAAGTGGTTGTGTGTGCTTTGTGGGAGTGTACCGTGTTCAAGTGTTGGCTGTGTTGTCCTCAAAGTGGTAGTGATGTGGTTGGAGCCGGCGAGTGTAATGTACAACGACACCCAGCTACCACTAGAGGAAGCAATGCGTACTTGTCAAATGACATTCCCACGTGCATTTTCCTAAGAATTCCTAACTCACATAAGATTTCGAGTTATTTATTCTTACAACTAATTAGAAGTGTTTCAAATTTGAATTTTCTTCAATCGGTAAAAAAAAATCAAATTTTCTTCAATAGTTCAGACTTCTCAATAATATGAAAATGAACAATCATGATTCAATTGAGAAAATATTGTTTTTGCTTGCTTGTTAGTCTTATGGATATGCTATTAACAAAGATTATACGAAGTTGGTATACTTTTGTCTTCCATGTTGCCTTTGAAATTCAAGTTGTTCGACTTTTGAGTTGGCAATGTATCATAAGGCTTTCTGACATAGATATATTTGCACCCACAATAGTTGGCTAGACTAAGGGTTGGTTTGGTATTACTGTGTTTTGAAAAAAAACTATTTCTGCTGTACTATGAGAATAAACTCATATTTGTTGCTTGACGTTTTTAGCTTTTTTTCACCAAAACTGTAAAAATAAGCTGTTTTTAAGTGTTCACCAAACACCTTTTTGAGTTCATCTTTTTTTTATACCCACTTTTTACAAAAGTACATTGGTACTAAACCAGTACCAATTGTGTTCAATACTATAAATAGTTAATCACATTTGCTGCAAAATAAAATCCTGGAAACTGTTGGTGCCGAAAAAGCAAAACACCAAAAACAATGGAAAAAACCGACTACTTAATGTACACAAAGATCACTAATAGCAAGAAAATACGAATCACAAACAGCAACAACAAGATATTGAAAAATGAGAAGCCAAAAAAAAAGATAAACAAAAAAAAATTGAAAGCTATATGGCGAGATGGGCGACGGCGAGATGAACACCGACGACAATATGGGTGAGGAATTGAGGACGGCGAGGTGTGAGAGACGACGGCAGTATCATGTAGAGTAAGGGTTTTGAGTTTGAAATACGGATGTGCGACGTCGTAGGAGTGTATTTGGGTTAAGTGTAAAACTTGTAATAGAACTTGGTTCGATTAAGTTTGGTTTTCAAATTATTGAAACTTATGATGTAAAACTTATGTTGAACTACTAAAATGTATATTAAGCTCATTAACATAGAGTTTAACTAATTACAAGTTTTGAAAATTCATCGTGATCAATCATTTTCATTAAAAAAAAACGAAAGTCAAAATGTTCGAAATAACTTTAAAATCTTCAAAATAAGCTTGAAAAGGGACCGGAATGAAAAGTTGAAATGTCTGAAATAACCTTGCAAATGATTTATTTTAGATAGAAAACTTAATGCAAATAAGATCAGATGAACAATTAATGATTTTTGAAACTTAATACGACCAAACGCTTAAAATTTTAATTTATACGATAAATTAAAAAAACGAATACAAGTTTATATGATATTTTAAAAGTTTACTCTTAATTTTGTTACACCAATTTTAATAATTTTTTATGACTTGATGTGAGGGCAAAAAAGGCGAAAAAGAAAATGGAATAGTCTTTGGGCGGCGATCTATCCAAGCCTCCAGGTGACAACCCTCAACTAGTCAAATGAGGAAAGGGGTCCTCTCCGGATTCCTTCCTCTTAATTTATTAAGTTTGAAAATTCAGATCGTTGAAATTTAATTTAACAATTACAAATTCCGAACTATTTTAAAAACTATAATAATTTTAATTGTTAAATCAAATTTCAACTATTCAGATTTCTAGATTTAATGAATTAAAAAGAAGGGATCCGGAAAAGGATCCCCTTCCTTCAAATGAAACCTCGACTTTTTTAGAACAGGTCCGAGTCAAATAGCAATGATTCGAAGCACTTCTTTATTTTATACACTATTTCGGAAACCCAAGGACTCAATCGTATGGATAAAACTCCCACCGAGACTAAATTACCAATTTATTCCTAATGGAGCAAATTTGCTTTTGTCATTTAAATCCCTCACCAGGATCACCTAGCTTTTTACGACCAAAAAGAAAAAAAGGATCACCTAGCTTTTCCGGATTGATGACGTGGACGGTCCAGATTTAAACTCATTGCGTGTACTAGATTCCCTCGTCCTTATAAACTCTCTCCCCTTCTTCTCCCCAGGTCTTTACTCTCTCATCGTCCTTTTCTCATATTTTTCCGTAATTTTATTTTCCTCTCCCGATCCGAAAGCGTAAATAATCCCAAAGATCGGGATCTCAAAACTCCGCCAAACAGATCTGAAAACCCAGAAATTTCTACGAAAGATTCAAATTCTTTTCATTTTTTGAATCCCATCGTAATTTACGGCGTTAAATTTCCACATCTCTGGAAAAAAAAAATATAAAAAGAGGAAAAATTAAACCCTAAAAGTCAATTTTGTGTAAGCGAAAGAGATTATGTAATTAGTCTTTGGAAATTGTTTTGGTGGTGTTAAAATTTGGATAATTTTTTAGCGATTTATGGTCGCTGGTGGATTTGGGTGGAACAATTTCAAAGAAATCGGGGAAATTCTAGGGGGTGGTGTGATGGGGAAAGATGAAGAAAGTGCGAAAGTGGTTGAAGATGTAGAAGAAGGTGAAATTTCGGATTCGACTTCGGTGGAGGAGATCAGTGAGGAAGATTTTGTCAAGCAGGAGAAGCAGCAGGAAGTTAAGGTGGTGGTTCCGCCGCCGCCGCCGCCCAAGGATCAGTCTAAATCCAACGGCGGAGATGATGCTAGGGTTTGGACGATGCGCGATATCTACAACTACCCGGGATTTCGGGGGTACAGGTCCGGCTTGGTTAACCTCGCTTGGGCTCAGGCCGTACAGAATAAGCCGCTCAATCAGCTTCTGCAGGTGAATGACCCCGACGAGAAATTGAAGCGATCGTCGTCGTCGCCGTCGGTGATTTCGTCCGAAAGGAGCAACGCGAAGGAAGTGGATGGAGTGGTGATTGTTGATAGTGGTGATGAAATGGATGCTGAGAAGGAGGAAGGGGAGTTGGAGGAAGGCGAGATTGATCTGGATTCGGAGCCTGCCGATGGCGAAAACACGGCGACAGCTGAGGAGGCTAGAGATGGTGTTTTGGTTTGTGATGATATGGATGTTGATAATTCCGAGACTGGTTTGAAGATGCGAGTGAGCTCGATTCGGGAGGCTTTGGAAAGTGTTACTGTAAATGAAGCAGAGAAGTAAGTGAATGATTGCTGTCGAAATCGGATTGATTGGTGAATTGTGGGAGTGAAATGATGATTGCCCAGTTTGAGTAATTTGCTCTGTAGCTGTTAGACAATGTTTTCTTACAGTTTGGTTTATGTTTTGTAGATCATTTGGGGATGTTTGCCTCCAGTTACTCAACACTTTGGAGATCTTGCGTGGAGTGCTTTCGGAAACTAATGTTTCCACAAAGGAAGCTCTTGTTCAACTGTCCTTCACTGCAGTACAAGCTATCAGCTCCGTAAGCCACCTAAGGATTGCTCACATTGATGTTGTTCTGTCCAGATATTTCCAGATTCTGGTTATTGAAGTTGTAGAGGTTTAATTGCTGTTTGTTGCAGGTGTTCTGCTCAATGAGACCTGACCAAAAGGAACAAAACAAAGATATTATATCAAGGTTCTTATGAGTCCGATCCTCCTTTTTTTCGTTATTAGAGTTTCTAATCCCGTCGATAGTGTAGTTATTTCCTTTGTTTTGTTTTTGGTAACAGGGTACTCTCTTCTGTGAAGAATGATCCTCCTCTTCTTGCCTCTGAGCAGATAAAAGAGGTGCACTTTTCACTGTCCTAAGTGTAATCAGTTTAGGATACTTAGTTGATGTTATAAAGTATTGACACGGTTTCTAATTTCTTCCAGATAGGGGTCATGATATCCTCTCTGGATTCCCCTGATGTTTTCCTCCAAACTAGAGCAGGCATTACAGATAATGAGATACAGGTTATTGGTGGGGTTAATAATACGAATTCTGAAGCTGTAAATGCCGGTTCGTCAGCTAATTTTGCTTCAGACACTGTTGTGTCTGGGGTTTATAGCAATCCATTTATGTTTTCCAAAGTACCAAAACCAGGAGTGTCTATTTTGAAGGGTAGGAGGGTCGTGCTTCCCCTGTTGGACACTCACAAGGATCATGATGCAGATAGCCTTCCTTCTCCAACACGAGAGTCCCCATCATGTTTTCCTGTTCAGAACACATTGGTTGTTACTGATAGGATGGTAAAACCACGGCCTGATACCTCTAGGGTGACACCAAATGCTGGAGGTTCTGGATTGCATCCTTATGATACTGATGCTATTAAAGCTGTATCCACTTATCAACAAATTAATCGGACTTCTTTTTTCATGAGTGAAAGACTTCCAAGTCCAACCCCATCAGAAGACGGTGATAATGGGGATGATGATACTGTTGGAGAGGTTTCTAGTTCTTCTGCTAGTAATTTAAGATCTTCAGTTCCTCCTATTTTGGGACAGCAAGTTGTTTCTCCCTCCCCTATTCCTGTGGTTAGCTCCAGCATGCAAGAGCGATTTACAGGTAAAAGTGCTGCCCCTGGAAGTTCTGGATCTAATATTACCATAAAAGCTCCAACTAGGAATAGAGATCCTAGGCTTCGGTTTTCCAATTCTGATATGGGTGCCTTGAATCCCAACCCACAGCCCTTGACAGTGCATAATGCACCTAAAGTAGATTCAGTTATAACGTTAAGCTCCAGAAAGCAAAAACCCCTTGAGGATTCTAAATTTGATGGTCCTGCATTAAAGAGGCAAAGGAACACATTGGATAACTCAGGTTTTGTTAAAGATCCAAAAACTGCTTCTGGAAGTGGTGGCTGGTTGGAGGACATTGGTGGTGTTGGACCTCATTTAATTAGCAAGAATCAGACAGTGGAGAACACAGTGTCTGATCCCAGACAGGTGGTTAATGATGTAAGTAGTTGTAGTACTGCAGATGGAAACTCCAATGGCGCAAACAGTTCAAATGAGCATTTGTCGGTGACGGATTTAAGCACGGCTTCCCTGCCTGCATTAGTTAAAGACATTGCTGTGAATTCTGCAATATTTAAAGATATTGCTGTGAATCCAACCATGCTGTTAAACATACTTAAGCTGGGACAGCAGCAAAGGTTAGCTGCAGAAGCCCAGCAGAAGTCTGCTGATCCTGAAAAAAGCATGACAAATCCTATAAGCTCAAGTTCAATACTAAGATCAAATGCATCAGTGGATATTCCTTCAAAGACCACAGCCATGTTGCAGACACTAGCAGGAACACTTCCCGTGAGTTCACAAAAAGCTCCAACGGTTAGTGCTTGTGTACTTATATCCTTTTCCTAACTGTTGTTTTAGAATGGGCTAAAGCATGTGTTTTTGGCATTTTCTTCCTATTCTGTATGATTGCCCCGATATATTTTAGTTTTCCTAATTATTGATTTAGTTTAATTTTTATCTTCTCTTTTTTAATATTCTGTTTTTAGCGGATGGGTTGTTGGATAACCTTTTGTACTATTTAGATCCATAAGTCATGTTACGAGTTATAAAAACTCTTGGCGCTGCAAATTTTGCAGGATGAGTCAGGGAAAGTCCGCATGAAACCCCGTGACCCTCGCCGTGTTCTCCATGGTAATGCACTTCAAAAGAGTGGGAGTCTGGGACAAGAGCAGTTCAGAAATATTGTAACCCCACTGTCAAGCAGCCAGGGGAATAAGGATAATCTTAATGGCCAAAAGCACGATGGTCAGGTGGATATGAAGCTAGTCACTTCTCAATCAGTAGAGGCCCCTGACATTGCTCGCCAATTCACAAAGAATCTGAAAAATATTGCTGATATCATTTCTGTTTCTAATGGATCAACGAGTCCAACATTAGCTTCTCAGAGTGTTTCTTCCCAACCAGTTCCAATCAAGACTGAGAGAATAGATCCAAAGACTGAGGAGCAGGGTACTGGAAGTATTTCTGCTTCTGAAGCAGCTGCAGCAGGTCCCCCTCATTCTGCCCCCATGTGGGGAGATGTTGAACATCTGTTTGAAGGATATGATGACCAGCAAAAAGCTGCTATCCAGAGAGAGAGAGCAAGGAGGATAGAAGAACAGAAGAAAATGTTTGCAGCACGCAAGCTTTGCCTTGTCTTGGATCTAGATCACACACTTCTTAATTCAGCTAAGGTAGGATTTGGTCCTTGTGACCAGTGATTATAAGGGACCGTTTCCTCTGTAAATTTGTTCTAACTTATATTATCCTTTTCAGTTTATTGAAGTAGACCCAGTGCATGACGAGATTTTGAGAAAGAAAGAGGAACAGGATCGTGAAAAACCACAGCGACATCTCTTTCGATTCCATCACATGGGAATGTGGACCAAATTACGGCCTGGGGTTTGGAATTTTTTGGAGAGGGTAATTTTGTATATAAAATTTATTTTGGCATAAATTCTCATTTTATGGTTTATTTGAAAGTGGAGAATTCATTGCATTGCCTCTTTGGACATCAGGCTAGTCAACTTTTTGAGTTGCATCTTTACACAATGGGGAACAAGCTATATGCAACGGAAATGGCAAAGGTGTTAGATCCAACAGGGGTACTTTTTGCTGGACGAGTTATTTCTAGAGGCGACGATGGAGATCCCGATGATGGTGATGCTCCGAAGAGTAAGGATTTGGAAGGAGTTTTGGGTATGGAATCAGCTGTTGTGATTATAGATGATTCTGTGAGGGTCTGGCCGCATAACAAAATGAACTTGATAGTTGTGGAACGGTAACCGTGCTTCAATTTAAGATATAATAATCCTTACTGTCTCTGTACTTTGATGGGCTTGCTTGCCTTGTTACCTAATGCTTATTTATAAATGCTTTTGCAGGTATACGTACTTTCCTTGTAGCAGACGACAATTTGGGCTTTTAGGTCCTTCTCTGCTGGAGATTGACCATGACGAGAGACAAGAAGATGGGACTTTGGCATCCTCATTGTCGGTGAGGATGCCGCTCAACTGTCTGAGATTGCAGATAATTTTACATGTTTCTGTTTGATTATCTGTTCATTCGCTTCTGTGGTTCATTGAGAGTAATCAGTTATCTGTTGTTTTGTATCTATAGGTTATTGAGAAGATGCATCAGATCTTTTTCTCCCATCCCTCCCTAGATGAAGCAGATGTTAGAAATATTCTAGCCTCTGAGCAGCGGAAGATTTTGAACGGTTGTCGTATACTATTTAGCAGGGTATTTCCAGTTGGTGAGGTCAATCCTCACCTACATCCGCTGTGGCAGACAGCTGAACAGTTTGGTGCTGTGTGTACCAACTATATAGATGACCAGGTCACCCATGTAGTTGCCAATTCCCTCGGGACTGACAAGGTATTGTTTCTCCCATAATCTATGCCATGAGAACGAATTACTAAGACTTGATATCATTTAGAAATATGATTTTCGGGCTTTCCCACCTACTCTTGATTACCTGAAAAAGGAAGAAAGAAACAAAGAGAGAGAACAACCCAAAACTCCGATGCCTCTGCCAGAAAAGCCTTGAAAAAACCGAAAAAAATTTACTTTTAGAATTCTTACTTCAGTGTTTTTCTCAGCTTTCCTTTCTGCTAGGTTCTCTTGCGTTGAGGCATGACATTAATTGTTTGAGCAGGTGAATTGGGCTATTTCTTCGGGGAAATTTGTTGTCCATCCTGGCTGGTGAGAAATTATATCTTGTTTGTTCATTTGTTTTCTCTGTCTATGTTAATTTCTTTGGATTTTGAATTCGACATGGTTTTCCCTCTCCTAATTAACCAGGGTGGAAGCATCAGCTTTGCTTTACCGGAGGGCAAATGAGCAGGATTTTGCCATTAAACCATAAACAATCAGCACCCTAACCCTTCCGATAACTAAAACTGATTAACGTAGGATCAAGAGTCGCATTGGAGTCGGGATGGAAACCTTAGATGATGCTGGAACCAGCTAAGCCCTAGGCCTGACACTGGTTGGCGTCGTTTTGATTCATGTTTTCCACCCAATAATTGGCAGTTGCACTTAAATTGCCCAAGGTTTTGCTTTCATGGTCGGTATCATTGTGAGAAGAGGAATGAGGTGGTAAACTCTGGTCGAGCTTTGGTGGCTCTGTTTGGGCTCGATGGTTCTGGTTGGGCACATTTTGTTCCCGATCAAATAAAAGATTGGTTGCCAGACATGGTCGCTTCGGGACGAGGATTGTAAATGCAAGTTTTCTAGAGCCAAAACGCAAAATAAGAGATTGAAACCTAGTGATGGAGCAAATTGGCTGCACTAGGAGGTAAATTTCGGTGAAGGATGATGAGCGTATGAAGGGAAAGGTGGCGGTGGGGGTTGTCGGGGATACAAAACTGTATATATGGGGTACGAAAGACCAAGTCTGGCAAGGGAGAAATTGGTCATCCAAAGCTTGAGGCAAGCATTTGGATATTGGTACGGTGGGAAAAATGGCTGGGCTGGTTGTGATGGTGCCTGATTATACTTAATCCTTGTCCCTAATCAGCTAACTCATGATTTAGCTATTGCATTCACCTCCTAATTAAAATTGGTTTTCCAAGAAAGAAAACATCGACAACAAGCGAATTAACGGATTTTCATGCACACGAAGTATGTTATACAAGATTTTTCTGCCTGAATCACCTTTTATATTGTTTTAACTTTTACCATATAGTTCGATACCAAATCCCGTTCTTTGTATCTTTCTTCTCACGTGACATACACGCTAATGGTATTGAACCCTTAACATATGGATTCTGGTAAACCTAAGGAGGACAACTACCATCTGTATTCTACGGGCAGGAACGTCCGCTAATTCAGAAATCTTTTTAGTCGAGGGATTGCTGGTGCATTAAAGTTTATGAGGCTATTTCGAGTGGTTGTTAAGAATTCAATGAGATTACATTTTTTTAGCACTTCTGCATAGTTATATAGGTAATGTGGACGTGAGCTTTCTTATTTAGCAAACGCGATGGTTGCCTATACTTTACAGCAACATTATTTGATACAAAAGCAATGGTCCAAATCTATATTTTTTTTCACAAGTGGTTATATTTTTCAAACTACTTCAACTTGTAAAAAGAGGTTGAATTGCAAGTGGTAAATTGACCTAGTAATTATGGTCTTCATATTTAACTTACTATGTTCCGGGTTTGAACCTTCCTCCTCTTCTTAATTTTTAACACAATACTTCTAATAAATGAAAAAAAAATTGCGGGGATTGGGGAGAGGGTCGAGTATGCGTGCAAAAGACGGATGCATTGTTCGTATCATTTGGCTTAACTCACTTTTTATGAAGGATGTTTCTTGAGGTAAAGTCTCTTTGTTGGCTTGATCTTTTTTTTTTTTTTTTTTAGTACATCGATATTTTTACATTAGAGAAATGGAGAATTCAGTTAAACTACACAATGGGTAGCCTAATTTAGTATCAAATTCGCCATCTACGAAATTTGAATCTAAGACCTTTCACTTTTAAGCGAAAAAGAATATCATCAAATCGTAGTACTGAATAATAATTAAATATAATAAATTTTCAGTGACTATTTAAGGGATTCATATTTAAATCGATAGATTGACTTCCCAAATTAACTAGACTTCTTGAGACTCCTTCAATTTCGGTCAATTTCACATTAATCATCCCAAATTAATTTACACATTATCGAATTTGATATTTAAAAAAAAAAAATATATATATATATATATATATATAAAATATTATATACATTAAATAAGAACCTTTGATTCAATAATTATTTTGAAACTGCGGTTTTGATTCTATCACATTCAACCTAATACTGTAATTTCCTTTTTTGAACAAAAAATATTTATTTACTCTAACGAAAGGGGTGATCTTTGCTTCATAATGATCTATTAATAATGTGGTTCAAATTACATTTTGACGAGATTAGAATAAAAAACCTCTCACTTACCAGTGAGAAAGAATACATTAGAACATAGTTAAAATATAAGATTTTTTTTTTTTTTTAAATGCATGGCGAATATTTTAAAGGTCACAAAATCATATAATTTCAAACTTAACTTAATTAAGAGTTAAGACGCGTCACATTCTCGAAAATATTTTATTTTAAAGCCCTTAAAATCTGGAGGATATTGACAAAGCGTGTATAAGAGGGAGGAGGGTTTCTGGCTTCATAGCTTCAATCAACAGTGCCAGCATATAGCGGTGGAGAAGACGATGGGTTCAATTTCAGAAGAGATGGTGAAGAAGCTGGAAGACCAGGCTGCCTCCTTTTCATGGTGGTGGGACAGCCATAATCGTCCCAATCAATCTCAGTGGCTTGAAGCTACTCTCTCAGGTTTAGTAATACTACTACTTCATGTCATCTTCCTGATCTGCGGTTTTGAGTATATGACCACCCAGTTAATAGAAAATCAGCTTTTGCGTGGTATATCACCATACTATTGCATCTTACTCCTTTCATTGCTGGATTAGGGTTTAGGGTTAAGGGTTTAGAGAGTGTGGTTATTGGCATTCTAAAATTCTCGTCGTGCACTCCCTTTAATCTAGAAATTAATAGAGAAAAAGTGCATGATAACTATTTTAGACTGCTAACAAGATTTCCTAATTTCTCACACGCCTCATAATACCAGTATTCTTCACTATTTTGGCACAAGAAATTTTATTTGAATCTAGGTTTTGTATCTTTTGGTACTCTTTCTCAGCACAAAAATTTTTCACAATTTAAATCCCTAAATATATATATATATGGATTCAGATCCGGACTAATATTATTTTTGGGGATATCAAGAAAATATGAAAAGAAAAGTAGTACATGAGTTGAATTATTCACTTCCAACCAAGGACTGATTTTTTAACCAAAGATGTGATATTATTGTTGTAGAGTTGAACCAGAAGACCAACCTAATGCTAAATATAATAGAAGAAGATGGAGATTCATTTGCAAAGAGGTCTGAGATGTTATTCAAAAGAAAACCTAAGCTCATAAACATGTTAGAGGACTTTTACAAGTCGTACCGTTCGCTCGCCGAGAAGTATGATCAGCTTAGATCTGAACTGATTCAAGCCTCTCATCTGAGATCATTTTCTTCATTAAACTCCTTGAAAGTCCAAACCATCCAGAAATGTGAAAAAGAAATTTCAACTTACTTGAAAGCCAAGTCTTTGAAGGCACAGGTTGAGACAGACCAAGAATCCATCGAAGAACATATGGAAAAAGAGAATATTGATCAGGGTGTAGAATCTGATGGTAATGTTTGTGGAAAAGATAAATGTTGGATGAAAAGATCTCGGAACTCATTGACGAAAATATGCAGCAGCGGGCTGAGTTGATAAGGAGGAACAAGGAGAAGAGTGAAACAATTGAGCGGCTTTTGTCCCAGGTGAATAGGCTAACGGATGAGAACATAAATTTGTGGAGTCATCTGGGAAGCCATAAGGATGCTACTGATCATACAATTACAAGGCAAAACAAGCCTCAGTTTTCAAGGTCTAAATCCAAGGGGCCATCTTTCCTTGGTAGGCTAACTGGATGCACTGGAACTTGATCTTAATTAGCTACTTTTCAACTTAATAAAGTAGCGTTTTAAGTTTTCAAATGTATCTATTTATATGTTTTCATAATACATATGAATATTTCGAGTAAATTATGACAATTGTTTTGATTTTGGCACCTTATAAAGAATTTGTTAATATTTTGATTTAGAGGGCTCGAATGTTTACTTGTTTCATGTGGTGTACTTTTTCACACCAGTTATAACATGTGGTAGTGTATACTGCTAAATACTAATAAATATGAGTGTCGGTTTGATAAGACTTTTTCCACCCTGGCCAGAAACCCTAAATTTTAATATGGTAGTATGGTAGCTTGGAGTCGAAGTTTACTTGGAGTAGTTTAGTGGAACTTACCTTTTCAATATTGGAAAAGGTCTCAAGTTCGAATTTTTCCTCCCCGTCCTAAAAAGGCTAAGATATTTCAGATTCGCTAAGGTATGAAGTTTAGTTACCCGAAAAAGAGTTATAGACCCAAATAGGCTTAAGTCATCCCGTACCTGCTGAGATCCAAAGGATCCTAGTTCTAGAAGGGTTATTGGATCTCTCTTTATATAAAGGCCTCATGGCCCCTCCTCAAAGGGTCAATTAATTCTAAGCATTCGAGCTCTCTTATACACTTTGTCTCAAAATACTTGATTGATTTAATTAGGGTTTAAGGGCTTTGGAGGACAATCTCGAGAGGTCATCCCGCTGCTGAGACCATGGACCGTAAGGCTCTTAAGGCATGGTTTGAGATAGACCAAGAATTCCATGAAGTATCTGATGCTAATGTTGGTGACACAGAAAATTTGTGGAACGAAAAGATGTTGGAGCTCATCGACGAAACTATGCAGAACCAGGCTGCGTTGATCAAGAAAAACACGGATAAGAGAAACAATTGAGCGGCTTTCGTCCGAGGTACATAGGCTAAGGAATGAGAGTAGAATTTTGCAGAGTCATCTGGCAAGCCGTAACGCCGATCATGCAAGATCTGATATGTTGTCAAGATCCAAGTCCATGGGGGCATCGATCCTTGGAAGGTTCATTGGATGAACTACTGGTTACTGATCTTGATTAGCCGGTTTTTCAACTTAACTAAGTAGCGTTTAAGAAAATTTCAAATGTATTAATGTATCTGTTAACTTATCATTATACACATGAAGTTGTTAACGAATTGGTTTTAGAGATCAAAATAATTTACTTGTTTTTGTTCGGGGTGAATTTTAACCCTAGCAAAGTTGTTCATGGTTAGAAAATCTCACCATCCAAACAAAACAAAAAAAAATGCCAGTTTTCCACCAAACTCATGTTTTAGTGCACCCACCTCTATTAATTTTTTCAAATTTTGGTCAAAATGTAATTTTTTACCTCAAGTGAGCCTATTTTTCAAGTTTATGGCTTAGGGTAAAAATTCAGTGAACTAAAATTAGCGTGTTAAGAACATACTTTGATATACAAAGTATTTAACCACTTATGTTATAACACTTGGTATATTAAACCATATTTCTGACACATTAAAAAATCTCTTCTCAAATGAGCAGCATATGATTTGTTTTGATAGAATTTTTAACAAAGGTAAAGTGGAATTAAGATAAGACATTGATGTCTTTAATTTTTTTTATTAGAGCTTAAATTACGTTTCCACCTTCAATTTACCCTTACAGAGTACACGAGTACACGTGACGTAATGCAACGTCTGACTAACGTATAGTAGATTTTACAGACAGCGGTCTCCAATCCAAAGACCCAAATACCTCTCACCCCACCGCACCCTCTTCAGTCTTCAGCTGAAAAAGGCTCCGACCTTGGAGCCTTGGTGTCCACTCCATCCCTACCTCCCGCACGACGATCTAGGCCTCCCATTGCCTCTAACGAACTGACTGACTAACTACCGCTCCATGGACCGGAGGCGAACCGACAGCCCTGTCTACGCCCGCCAGTGGACGAGCGAGTCCACCGCCACTGTCGGCGGAGCTACATCTCCGGCAATGTCGCCGGTTCGTGGCCACCACGCGCGGTCCTCCTCCACCAGCGGAGTTTCCAACATCAAACGCACTCAGAACTTTGCCGCCAAGGCCGCGGCCCAGCGCCTCGCTCAGGTCATGGCCTCTCAGACCGCCGACGACGACGACGACGAAGATGATGATCTAGGATTCCGGTACAGTGCTCCCCCACCGCTCTCTCTTTCCAGGAATGCTAACAGTCCCGGTGCTAAGCCTGCGGCTCCGTCTTTGAGGGCCACTACTAGATCGCCTTCGCCCGCGGTAAATCTCTGAGCTTTCCCAATTGTGAAATTTTATTGAGATTTTGGAATTTGAAATTTGCCGGTTGTGAGTACTGAGTGCTTGAATGAATTCGTCGAAATGCAATCAGACCGTGCTTGAATTTGAGCGGAAGGGAACTGAACGTGGATTTAGTTGCTCGTTGTATTTGAATTCTGGTTGTACGTTGCTCTGTGTAGTCTAATATACTATGAATTTTGTGAAATTCTGCCGTCTTCTGGTTGAAAAAGGCTGCCTTTTGTGGGGATTTAGACCAGTGAGTGGAAAGTTTGATTGACTGTGAGTGAGTTGACCGGAAACTAAGACGTCTAGATTTGTTCATACACAGCTTAGATTAGTAGAAATTTACTTTTTTGTATTTAGCAAGGAATGTGTGTGTGTGTGTCTATGAATGGTATTGTGAATGGATGGGGAGGTTCAGGCTTCAATGCAGATGGCTAATTGAATGTTTGGATGTTTTAATTAGTTAGCTCGGACCTCTTTAGACGAAACTCCACAGGTTCGCTCAACATCAACAGGAAGGCCAGCAATGTCTCTTCGTGCGGCACCTCCATTGGTACCACCCAATAGAACACCGAGGACAGCAACTTCCATGCCACCACTGGACCCTCCCATCACTAATAGCAAAAAAGAGAATCGGTAAAAAAATCTTCTCTCTGATGTCATTTATATAGTTGAACTCTGTGTTTCAGAGGTTTAGGAATACAGTAAAGGGATAATTTTTTTGAATTCTGTCAATGTCTTGCTCATATCATAGTTTACCTTGGTTTTGACTATCATTCTCTTTCGGGATTTCAAATGTATACATACTATGTAAGGAATCCGATTAATATCTTGCTAACAATGTCATTTTTATGGTTGATATAACCCTAAACAAGGACGGAAAACTGAACTTCCTATGGGCTTTTGCGATTGGGGGATCATTACACGTGAACAAGCTGACTAAAAAATTAATACTTTATGTGTATATGCCAATCTTTGCAACTTATTTCTTACTTTAATTAGATTTCTGTGTTCGCTTCTATGCCTGTGGGACAGTCAATTTGGTTGAATAATACAACAAGTGAAGCTAATGGATGTGCACAAATTGCAGATTCTTATCAGAAATAGGAAATTACAAATCAAAAGATCCAGGAGATCAACGTGATGCTTCTGCACTCCGTGATGAAGTATGCCAATGAATTGCATCTATTTCAGTTTATTTGCCCCTAACATCTGAATATGTGCCATTTTTATACTACTTTAGATAAATATGGTATTATTTTCTATTTCCTATCGGTATTTATTTACTGTTTAAAATGCAGCTTGAAATGCTACAAGAAGAGAATGAGAATATTCTTGATAAGGTGCCATAAGTCATCCTTTCCATTTCTTAAATAAGTAATTAGTTGAATCGACCTTATCTCTGACTGATTCCACTGTGAAATTTATCTTACAGCTTAGACATGAAGAAGAGAAATGCGATGAGACAGAGGCTAGAATTAGAGAACTTGAAAAACAGGTAAGTTCTATAATACAATAATCAGCTGCATAATGTCTGAGAGTGTGCTTTTATTAAATACAAAGTTGGCTATATGTTTGTGAGTCTTCAGGTTGCTGCATTTGGAGAAGGCATGTCTTTGGATGCTAAATTCTTGAGCAGGTGTACTAAAGTTCACATAACCTTCACGCCTGCCTTTTTCATTCTCATTTTCCTTTAATGACATTTTTTCTCGTTGCTCTGCAGAAAGGAAGCTGCCTTGCGGCAAAAAGAGGTAATTAGGAAACTTGAATGTTTTATGTTTGCCCCACCTAAGTACAAGTCAAACCTACTTAAATTTGTTCATAGGTGACTCTCGGTTGAAATTTTTTGTTTTTATCTAACTTTAATCTGGAGTTTGCTAAACCAGAATTCACATGAATTGGTTTTAGAGAAAACAAAACAAATAAAGCTAAAGAGGTTTTTTATTGTTATAGGTTGCACTAAAAGATGCAAAACAATCAAAAGATGGGGCCGAAAAGGAGGTTGCATCCCTTCAGTCTGAAGTTGAGGTAAGCATGCTACCATCAGGTCATTGTCAGTCTGCCAAAAAGAGTTTCTAAATTCAAGTCTGAAGCATAACAAAATTTTAAATATATAGATTCAATATACAAATATATAACTTTAGGAAACAGTACTCGGGAAAGTGCTTTAATTAGTATTTTGAGAGTATGATTTATTCTACATTGGATCTTTGAGGAATTTTCTATTGCTACTACTGGAACATCTTTTAATTTTTGTCTTTAACTTAATTGCTTGGATCAGAAAGCAAAAGAAGCGAGTGCAGTTGTTATGAGACAACTCCATGGAGCTGAATCTGAAGTGAAATCTCTACGGTCAATGACACAAAGAATGATATTGACTCAGGAAGAAATGGTATGCATACACATAGTATAAGCACTTGATGGAGCATATTAGTAGCCGTCTGGGGACTGATTATTTAGTGTATCCATATTTCAGGAAGAAGTAGTCCTCAAGAGGTGTTGGCTTGCACGCAATTGGGGTTTAGCTGCAAAGCTTGGTATTCTACATGATATGCTATGTCGTAATTTCTAGCATTTAGCTAGGAACTCATTATACATTTATATGTTTTTATTTTCTTTTTACGTTAATTCTGACAATTAATTACCCATTGATATCTGCTTTTGTTTGCATTTTATGTTATAGAAAATAAACTAAATTTGGTAATGAAAATGAAAACTTGTACAAGATAATAAAAAGAGGGCAATCTCTTAAGTAGTCAGAGCTGTTACCAGCATAATAGGATTTCATGATGCCCACCCTTCATATGACTCAATTTTACTCAATCTCTGTTGTGCCTTGTAGGTATATGTGCAGATATTGCAGTTGCTAAGTACGAATACTGGTCATCATTAGCTCCTCTCCCATTTGAGGTCGTCATTTCTGCAGGACAAAGGGCTAAGGAGGAACTTTGGGAAAAAGCTAGTAATCATCACTGCAGAGTTTTTTGTTTAGTATATATTTTTGTATTGTTCGGTTCCGTGACAACAGTAGTTCATTGTAGTTATGGCATGCTCTAATTCGTCTTACATTGAACAGGTAATGGTGGTCTTGAGAAGAGAAACAAACTGTTGCAAGACTTGGATGATCTTACCGGAGAAGGAAACATTGAGAGTATGCTTGCAGTTGAAATGGGGTTGAAGGAGCTTGCTTCCTTGAAGGTGCACTTCTGATGCATTGCCTGTCTTATTTTGTTCTCATACTGTTTTTTTTGTTTTTCTGTTATTCTCCGACTCAGACTCACCATGCTAGATTAACGTTGGTCTCTTTTTACAGTCTGTATTAGTTTGCTTCAGTGTTTTTCTTTCGGTAATCTGTTGTTTTTTCTTTTTCTCACTAATATATGATGTTTTGTTCAACGAAGGTTGAGGATGAAATTGTGCTTGCATTGGCTCAACAACGGCGTCCAAACTCTGTTCGATTATCATTCTCGGGTATGCATTGTGTTTTTATATCATGTTGGCTTGGCTGGTTGGCTTTTCTTCTGTTATTTGTTATCATCTAAAGTTCCTACTGTCTTTTGACACATACGGGTATTTTCAGATATCAAATCACCTGCTGATCCAAAGTTTACGGAGGCTATTGGTATGCATTTTATATTTTTTTATACATCAGGTCTTTTGGGTGATCCATAGTTTGCCATATTTGAAAATAAACAAATAAAATTTAGTACTGTTACTAACTTAATGGTTTCTTGCAGAATTGAGTCCCGAGGAGTCAGAGGATGTTCTTTTTAAGGAGGTCTGAAATTTCCATTCTTTTTACGTATTTGTGTCCCATTCATACAAAATCGTTCTTTCCATATACGCATTTACGTAATTACATGTACACTTCAATTGCTGAAATTCTATTTAACTGATGCTATTTTGACCTACCTTTGTGGCTAATATTCAACGTAATAATATGGTTTCTATCCATAGAAATATACCAGCTTGTTAATCAACTGCCACATCCATTTGATTTATAACAACTCAATAAAAAAAGTTGAGGTAATTACTTGTCATAATCTTCAAACTTATTAGTCATTTCATTTTTGGTCTAATAAACATACTTGTCTATGCGTTTCTTTGTTACAAATCATTTTTCACAAGGACATGATCTTAATTATTGTTAATGTAATGATATTAAGCATATTCAACTGTCACAGGCATGGCTTACTTATTTTTGGAGAAGAGCCAAAGTTCTTGGAATAGAGGAGGACATTGCCAAAGAAAGAGTTCAGTTTTGGATTAACCGCAGTGGGCATGCACCGTCTTCACATGATGCTGTCGATGGTAAGTTTTATTTATTTTTTCCTCAAAATTTTACGTTTCACTCAGTCCTTGCACACAAAACTATTGCATTCTTTTTGAGATTCGGTATTACAGCGTTATGGGGTTTTGTTTATACCCGTGTTTTTGATCAGTTGAGGAAGGGTTGATGGAACTCAGGAAGTTGGGAATTGAGAGCCGGCTGTGGGAAGAATCCCGCAAGGCAATTGATCAAGACTCTTCCGTGTCTGTTGCACAGAAATCTGCTCCACGGTGAAAAACCTGTGCTTGAAACTCTGGAAGTAAAGATCTGTTTGATGTATAAGCTATTGCAAGCGATTTTACGTTTACTTCTTTTATTCGTGTTAACTGGTTTTGTTGTAGCAATTTTCATCTGAGCTTCTGCTTGATACACATGAGAAGTGAGTTCCTCCCTTGTAATGCCTCTATATACATAGTCACGAATCACGATCAAAGAGTTCCTTTTTTTGTACAAATCGAAATTTTAGTACGTCATTTACGTTTCTTTTAAAGGAAAACTAATGAAAATGACTTGAAATCTTTGAGTTTTAACGATAAGGACAAAATAAAAGATAAAATGAATAGTATCATGATTGATTTTTTAGTGTAAAAATGTGGTTTTTCGTTAAAGCGAACAGTACCAAAAGTTTTTTATTAAAATTTTCTTCTTTTAATTCCACCCAATTAAGTTCCTACTCTGAATTCTGAACGCATAGGAGCTGATCGGAGTATCACCATCTACTGTTGTTGGTTTTTCTACCTTGCGGCATTCAGTTATCCACCAACCATTTTCATGCCAATATATGGTAGGCATAACAATGACTCCTGTCGTCCGTTCCGATGCTTCTGTGTATGTTTGTGTATGTGGTTTTGAAGAATACGGAAAAGTCCACTCTTATCTTTCAACGGCTCTTTCTGCTGACTATGGATATCTTTTTCCCACAACCACCGAAAATTTTTAGGTGTACCGGGTACACCAAATTTTTTTGGTGTACCCTCACTCATTAGAATTTTTTTGGTGTACAAAAAGTGAGGGTGCACCAAATTTTTTTGGTGCACCCTCACCATTATGAGTGAGGGTACACCAAATTTTTTTGGTGTGCCGGGTACACCGAAAAATCCCTCCACAACCACCCCTTCTCAGAATTATGAGATGAAACCTGGACCAAGTAATAATGGTAATATGTACGAATGGCCAAGTGCTGCAGTGTCCTTCATTTTGTACAACAAAGTTTGAATCTCTCGTCTTGCAATTTAAAAATAATTTATTGTAATTATTCTATTATTTGTCAAAATAATGTTTGTGAATAGTGAAATGTGCAAACAACTTATATCGACAATTATGTAATCGAAGTCGATAATATGGCAATACGTTTGTTGATATTAAGTGGTTAAACGTGTCACGTGATTAGGCAATCTGGACTAAAATTTTTTAGCTTTATGAATCATATTTTCCACACAAGACCTGCAGTGCTTGTAGTGAAATACTTGTTTACATGATTGATGATTCACTTCATTTATGGGTCATGAGAAAGAATAACATTAGGAAAATGGTTTTGTCCTCTCGCAGATGGAACGTTGTAAAATGGCCGTTGAAGGATAAGAAATATTCCTAATCTCTCTCTCACTCACTGGACTGTCTGTCACGCGGTCCATGGCACTTAGCACGCTCTGCAAGTTTTACTGAAGCCGCTGGCCACTGTAACTAAAATATTGCAAGTGCCCACCGGGGGGGTCATAACATAAGCTTACCACAAGAGTATGGGCAACTGATCAACCAACTGGGACCAAATTAACAAAGGGGAGAGAGAGAGAGAGAGAGAGAGAGAGATGTGTACAATTTGTTTTGTATTGTGGAGGATTGGATGGCACTTAGGAGGATAGGCAGCATGTGCACTTGAATATGATAGTAAGTAGTGCCCCCCATTGGGGCCATGGCCTTCTTGGTGGACTCCCCAGTCCCACCCCCCACCCCAGTAAAAAGAAAAGAGAAAAAAAACAAAGCATTCTTTTGGTGAAAAGGTGCGCATACATACGAAAGAAAGTAAGAGTAAAGACACTGGAATTCTAAAGGTAATTTTGACCCAATTCCCCTTCCCCATCGGTTTTTCCCCTTCCCATTTTGTGCAATGGGTCCCTTCTTTGCTAATTTAGGATTATTATAAACCCTAATCTATGAACCCTACACACATTGCACACACAACCCTACATGTTTTACATCATTTAGAATCTTCCTCTTTTATAATTAAAGTTTATGGTGATTAATTATATTTGCATATCTGTGATTTAGAGTATGTAACAATGCATTGCCTTACAAAAATTAGCAAAGAAACAACCCTAAAATTACAAATTGATCTACCCTGGGCCTATCAATCTGTCAAACTATTAAGTCGATACTTTTTTGAGCATTTAATCAACTTAATATTAACTTACATGGACGATAAATTAATGTCACATGAGTTAATGTTCATCACGTTATATCTATAAAGTTAATGCTTTCTCTGGAAAGGTTCTTATTTTCTTGCTCATAAAGATTTCTATTGGTCTACATATTATCTTTGATGTCCGTACAAGGAAAAAAATGGTCCATATATAATTTATGGAATTTGTTTTGTTAGCCGGAGTTTTATATGAGGTCGTGTTTTTGCTTGTTTGAATTAAAAGTTTAACCGATAAACATGTTCATAGCAAATATTGAAATGCATGGAAAGTTTTGAAAAATGGAACCGATAGTTTATTTGACCACAATCCTTGTATTTTGTACAAAAAAGTGTTGAGCTATAATTTGCTTATCTGAATCTTTTTTCTTATCATCCGGTTGCTTAAATGGTTCATATTGTTACTGTAGATATGCAAGTTTCGTTTCTTCAAATATCATATCATTGACTGGGTTTAGAAAAAGCATCATTAAATAATATGATCACAATTGTCATTAATCCAAAACGAGAAGGATAAAGTGTAAACTCACCTTCAAATTTAAAGATTAGCCTACAAATGGACGTATCTATCATGGTTTTCCTCATAATTATTACACTGAAATCATTATACTGGATTAGATTATGCTTGGTTAAGAGGCTTGGAGTTGGAACTCTCATACTTTTCTCTCCACAATTGCATTGGAAGGTAGTTGAGCTTGAGATGGGACCGCAAGAAAAGAAAAGGCAAACGTGGTGGGTGGGGGGAGGAGGTTTCCAAGATGAAAATGTAGAGACATGCTGTGGGCGGGCGGCAAGGCAGTGGCTTTTGGTAGGGTTTGCCTTTTGTGTCTACAAAACGAGTGATCTAGGGTTTGTAAAAAAAAAAATTTAAGAGTAATATTAGAGGGACCAAATTTGAAGACTAAATTTACAAATTAAATGATGTGTCACTAATAATAATAAGCACATTTATCAACGTGTAAATAATAAATCAATCATCAACTTCCATATTCTTTAATTTTTAAAAATTTATCTATAAATTTAGTCTTCACATTATTCAAAAATTAAATGTCACATTACATAGCATGTTTTGCCTGCAGGCGTATTCAACCGCAAATATTTTCTCCAACGTGCTCGAGTGAAAATCATTGCCTCTTGACCCCATCATCACCACACAAACACTCATGAGAGAGAGAGAGAGAGAGAGAGAGAGAGAGAGAGAGAGAGATTTTCAACGCATCGATCTTCTTTTTTTTTTTTTTTTTTCCTTCTAGTTTTCACCTGTGTCAATAATTCATCCATTTTGTCAAGTTAAAAGCTGGTCTGACTTTTACAAATTTAACTAATTTTTCTTTAGGGTTTCACAATTAACCGAAACTTCGAATGGGTTTAAATAAATAAAAAGAAATGGAGTAAAGAGGCCAAAATCTCAATCCATTGTCATTCACTTATCCACGCACAGAAAACCAATTCAAATGTGAAAACCAACATTTATGGGTTCTAAAATGTGTGTCTAGGCCAAATATTGTGAGTATTAACTAAATAAATTACAATATGTAAACTGATTCAACTTTTAACTTTTATGATAAAATCTAACACCTATTGATTGTACAAATAAAAGGTTGAGTTATTGGATACAAGATCCTTGTAATAGGCTTAAGTTTAGGACAATATGTTGATAAAAAAACAATATCAGTATAATAAATAGTGGGTTACTTGCTAGATAAGAAATTCTCGTAATAGGCTTTAGGAATTCTCTACTTGTATACATGTATTGCTGAGACAAACTAACTACCAACGACTTGTATACATCTACAAACTACCTTTTCTAAGTATTAGAATCATGTAAATTGAAACTTTGAAGGGTTTTAAATAAGAAACGAAAAAACTCAATCCACTGTCATTTACTTGTCCATACACAGAAACCCTAATCGAATATGAAACCAAAATTTATGGGTTCTAACCATGCGTGTCTAGACTCTAGGCCAATACAAGAAACAAAAAATAGACAATATCGACTCAGAAAGTTGGCCAGCTTTTCCACCTGTAAACAACTAAAATATAATCAAAAGAAAGAAACCCATTAAGGTAAACCTTTGCTTCCATTTGAAGACTCACAGAATGCTCATTGCTCATTGCTCATGGCTCCACTTCCATTCTTAGGCACATTTCCCAACCAAAGTTGAGCACAGGCACTTTTCATTGAAACCCTGTTTTCTTTTTCTTCAAAAGTGACCTAAATATTGCAGAGATGCTAGCTGCTGCAACAGCCAACAAGTAAGTATATTTTGTTTGGCCACGATAAAAACAAAAATTTTCATGCGGATTAACTAGGGTTTAATTTGTGCGGAAAAATAAAACGGATAATAAGTTGGACCAGTTTCCAAGTTGTCACGAGCAAAGATTGAGACCTTACCTTAAGGCGAGCTCGATGGCTGAGAAGAAGCAAACAAGACATATAACGGAATATGTTTTGTTGTTTTGTCCTACTTCACACGGAACCATCTACCGTGGAAAAAAGGAGGTTAGCCAGCTGCGGCTGAGTGCTGTACAGCCCACGTGCAAATACAATCTTATATCATTTATTAGGATAACTAAATAAGTTATTGCTGAAAGATTGAATGTTGTACTAAGATTAGTCGTTCATATGTTTGTACGTTTTTAGAGAATTGATCAAATGTAGATTGGATTACGTTAAAAATCTTCAATATGGACCAATATAGATTGAAATATGATTAACGTTAAAATCATCAATGCACAATGGCTTTTTTTGTTTTTTTTTTTAATCGTAGCCCATGAATCAAGATGCGATAAGTCTTTACTATTGGCATTGACCTCCTAAATCATCACTCATTTCAACCCTCACTATTTCTTAGAAGTTTAGTTGTAGTGCATTTCCGTGGAGACATAATTATTAATTACACTCTGGTTGGTTGTCACCTTCAACTCTTGAGTGATGCCATGCTTATGGCTCCTTTTCATTTCCATATAGAAAAGATTTATTTAATTCAATTTTGGATTCACTGCAATTTCCATTACAAGGTTTAAGAGTTATTTGCAAAATGAGCTATGAGATTTAATTTTTGCATTTTAAATCACGTGATTTCTGAATTACATTAATTTAATTTTTTTGTCAATTTCATCGACTAAATAGTAAGTCACATTTCACATTGACAGTCAGTTTTATAAAATAATTAAACGAATAAAAAAAGTAAATTACTAAATATTGAAATTGACGGATGACGCGGTGCATCAGTCGGACCAAAGACTTTCTTTTGTGAGTTGTGACCCCAAAATGACCAATTCGGTGAATTCACACCAGGGGTCTCCTCCTCACATGATCACACACATCTCTGTTTCAGGCCCAAGTCTTTGAAAGGACAACAGTTCAAACAATAATAATTACAAAAACAAGATATATCCCCTTTCTTTTAGGGCTAGTTTGATATTTTTGTATTTTAAAAAAAAAATTGTTTTTGCTGTACTAGAGAATAAACAGTTGTGAAATAAAGCAGCAGAGTATTAAGTAAATTTTTTTGTAAAAATGTTTTTGAAAAAAAAAAAGCAATATTATAGTATTTGGTAAACTTTTATGTAAAACAGATGTGAAAAAAAATCAATTTTTCAAAGCTAGATTTTGCAGCTTCTTGTTTTTGGCTTTTTTTCACCCAAAACTATGAAAAAAATGTTTACTAAATACAAAAACAGCTCCCAATTTTTTTTTATACCAATTTTTTTCAGAATGTACCAAATCAGGCCTTCATCTTTATATAGAGCCCCCACTCCGGCCAACATTGCAGCCCCAGCTGACCTCCGTTCACTCTCTCTTTCCTTCCTTCTCTCTGGGCTCTTTGCTCTCTCCTCCCACTCAACCCATGATTTCCCTACCATGGAACACCATTGTACTCACTCTAATTCTCTTCCACATAACTTCTTCCTCCGTTGAAGCAGAAGCTTCTCCTTCTCTGCTCGACAGAATTACCGGGTTGCCGGGTCAGCCCCCCGTCGGGTTCCAGCAGTATTCTGGTTATGTGACCGTTGATGCGAAAAAACAGAGAGCTCTGTTTTACTATTTTGCTGAAGCAGAAATAGATCCAGCTTCCAAGCCTCTTGTCCTCTGGCTCAATGGAGGTCCCCATTTCTTACCCACCATTAAATTTTCCATCTTTTTACTTTTTACCACCTGGGTTTTTAAAACAATGAGGTTTTACTTCTGGGTTTTTTATGGGTTGTGATTTTTCCAGGTCCTGGTTGTTCTTCCCTTGGAGTCGGAGCATTCTCTGAGAACGGACCGTTTAGGCCTAAAGGAGAAGTCTTGGTTCGAAATGAACATAGCTGGAATAGAGGTGAGATTTTTTTTTTATCAATGCGGTGTTTCGAAACAATCCAACGGTGCAGATTGCTAACATGCTTACTGATTTGCAGAAGCAAACATGCTGTACCTGGAGACACCAATTGGAGTGGGGTTCTCTTACTCAACGGATACTTCTTCCTATGAGGCTGTAGCCGATCACATCACAGGCATGACTCACCAATTTCAAATTTGGTTTTCTATTTTTCCGTCAAAAAATTAAAACTAAAATCGAAGTGGTTATAAGACGGGTCCTAAATCTTTATCTACATTCCGTCTTCCAAATTTCTTCCAAATTTTCTCAGCAAGCAGAAAATCTTGCTAAGCAAGGAAAAAAGAGAAAAGAAAAATCTTCTGCACCCAACATTCAAGTCAACTTGTCTTCCTATCATCTTCCTTTGTTCATTTCCCAAAGACGAAGAAAGTATTCTTCTAATTTCAAAAGATCCACATGAAATCTTTTAATTTCCTTTTTACACCAAATATTCAAAAGAATATTTCATGCTGGGGTTTGCACTAATTTCATTTTTTTTTTAATTTCGAAAAATTCACTTTACAGATATGCCATGTGTGATGGTGTTTTGTAATCATCCTTGTGGTTGACAAAAAGTTCTCCTTTACAGGCTATGTGTGATTTCTGAATTTTGTCCTTGTTATCTACAGCCAGGGACAATCTTCTGTTCTTGCAAAAGTGGTTTGAAAAATTCCCGCAATACAGAAATAGAAGCTTGTATATTACTGGAGAAAGCTATGCTGGTATATCATCTTGTCACTTTTGATTATTTCTCGATGTTGATTGATTCGATCCTAATGTTGAAAATATTTTCGACTTCAAACGAAATACCCCAATAAGAAATGGAGGAACTGATTTTATTTATTTATTTGTAGGTCACTTTGTTCCTCAGCTAGCAGAACTCATGCTCCAGTTCAAGGAACATCACTTCAATTTGAAAGGAATTGCTGTGAGTAATAAAATCTCGAAGTTACCAGCTTTCGCCGTCTAGATTTTGGTCTAAATTTTTCGTTTTCATTGCAGTTGGGTAATCCAGTCCTAGAATATGCAACTGACTTCAATTCAAGAGCTGAGTTCTTCTGGTCTCATGGATTGATATCGGATTCAACTTACAAAATGTTCAGTTCCGTTTGCAACTACTCGCGGTTTGTGAGTGAATATTACAGAGGCTCAGTTTCACCTATTTGTTCGAGGGTGATGAGCCAAGTGAGCAGAGAAACCAGTAAATTTGTTGACAAGTATGATGTCACCCTTGATGTTTGTATATCATCTGTGTTTTCCCAATCCAAAGCCCTCCTTCCTCAGGTGAATACCCTCTATTGCTCCATTGTAGCGTGAAATTTTGGTTTGGTTTCACGAAGTTCGTGTCCATCTTCTAATTAATTGAACTTGTTCGTTTTGGCAGCAAGTTG
The DNA here is from genome assembly GCF_019419815.1 of Pyrus x bretschneideri. Classification (NCBI taxonomy): domain Eukaryota; kingdom Viridiplantae; phylum Streptophyta; class Magnoliopsida; order Rosales; family Rosaceae; genus Pyrus; species Pyrus x bretschneideri. The sequence goes on from NW_025999798.1 coordinate 5,438,007, forward strand.
CTGATTCAATAGATGTATGTGTTGAGGATGAAGTAGTTAATTATCTGAACAGGCCAGACGTGCAGAAGGCGCTTCATGCTCGTCTTGTTGGAGTTCGACAGTGGGCAGTTTGCAGCAAGTAATTCTCTTCTGAAGATGTACATTTAAAAAAATTTGAATGCGCCTCAAAGTAGTGCTCATGTCAACAGTTTTGCTTATGAAAATATCTTGTGTGTTATGGCAGCATACTGGATTATCAGGTGCTGGATGTGGAGATACCAACGATCACAATCGTAGGCAAACTTATCAAAGCAGGAATACCGGTCTTAGTTTACAGGTAGAAGAATTTTAGACAGCATCAAACCATTGTGTTTCATCTTAAATGTTATTGCAGTGGACTAAATTTTCAAGTTTTAAACTTTCAGCGGCGACCAAGATTCTGTTATCCCGTTAACTGGAAGTCGAACATTAGTTCATGGACTTGCAGAGCAGTTAAGACTAAACACCACTGTGCCTTATAGAGTCTGGTTTGAAGGACAACAGGTGAATTTACTACAAGATTACTAAAATCTAAGAATTTTTGGTTGCTTCTGTCATAAATTGTAACGCGATGAATGCATGTTTCATGTTTTTATCACCTGCAGGTTGGTGGATGGACTCAAGTTTACGGTAATATTCTTTCTTTTGCCACCGTTAGAGGAGCATCACACGAAGCGCCATTCTCGCAGCCTGAGAGATCACTCGTGCTGTTCAAGTCGTTTTTGAAGGGCCGGCCTCTGCCAGAAGTGTTCTGATCTACTGATAAGTTACATTGTCGCCGGATTGAGATTATAAGAAGTTTGGTTGCAAAGGTTTAATCATCTGAGCATGAAAAAAATTGCATTTGTTTGTTATTTGTAACAGGTTACATGGGTTTGTCCATGCTGTGGAAAGTAGAAGAATTTTGTAAACATCTCAAGGAAAAACAGGAAAGAAAGAAGGTGCTTTTGTAAAATCCCAAGTTTCCATTTTATTTATTTTATTTTTTATAATAGTTTCAAACAATTGATCTGTTTGATATTAAAAATATAAATTACAGCACTCCAAAAGATTAGTTGGAATATTATGTAACTCAACACAAGAACACAAGATCAAGAGGTTGCTAAAGAGTTCCTGCAGTTGGAAACTACAACTGGAGCTTCAACCTGCATTTTCATACAACTGAACTCCAATGCCAATACAGGCTTTGATAACATCACAGCTTCACAGAGGTTCTTGCCGTTATCCACGAGTTCTTCAGTTGCGTGGTTCTTTGTATTGCTAGTATGGATTTCTGATGATTGTCTTGTCTTGGTCTTTGGCATCGGAGATGGTCCTGATACTTTTGCTGGATGCACTGCTCGTACCCTATCAAAAATCGATCAGGTAGCAAACTAATAATTAACACTTGAGTTAGGTAGAAAACGATGGAAGCATGCGAGTTTTAACATTTATGAAGCTTGATGAACATAAAAAAGCAACTGAAACAAAAAGAAAACCTGCACTCAATCCGGCAAGAGTACTTGAGAAGGTTGGGATAATATTCTGTGCCGCCGCTACAATTTCACAACAGAAGGAAGTATATAAGGGAAAAAGATACACTCTAATAGCATAGATAATAATGTGCACAACACACAAAGGGAGAAACTTACCTAAAACTTGGAAGTGACAATTTGATCGCCGGCCCCCTCCACCCAGCACTGGATTCAGGCACTGCCATCGTCCAACTCGCAATTAGAATATCGATGGTTGAATCACGCCAAAGGATGAAACCACAGAAGAAAAACATCAAACGTATACTAGTGAGATGAGATATTTGGATTAACCAACTTACCGAAAGTGGTAAGGTTGAAATTAAAGGAATCTTTAACCGATGAAGCCTTGATTTCGGTCACTTGAACTTCCATACATTCTTTTGGATCACAGAAAGCAGCACTGCTACCAATTACATTAAGAAATCCAATGTTTTTCCTCTTTGGTTGCCTTGAAACTGCTGTAATCCTCTGTTTTGTACAGAAATAAATTTCGTTAGCCGTAGTCCACCTTAGGGAGGAAGAGTTCACCATATGCAAGCTGCAAAAAAATGCTTATAATTCAAATGAAAATCACACCTTCGAAAACCTCGCAACTTGACTTGGAAGCCCTACTTCCTGCAAGAGGGGACTGCAACCAACATAAGAACTACATACAAAAAATAAGAAACCTTGACAAGCTCTGCGGCAGAGTGCCTTATGCAGCCTCACACCTTTCGTCCATGGTCACAAGCTTCATCACTATTCACAAGCACCTTAGCTGCCCAGCTGTTTGACAAAAAAACAAGTAAAAATGCTTATGATTTAGGGTTTAGAGTCTAGAACAAGTCTCTCCTAAAGATTACATGCTCTTCGGCTTATTACGAAGAAAGAAAGGGTTGAGGAAACATACGCGCAAGATGTTGGAGGGCTCCAAACAAGTCCAGCAATCACAACGAGCTGAGAGGGAGAACATAAACAGTCTTGTTAGTGAGTGGTTGAAGAAACTTCAGAAGAATTCCTATCTATATTTTGCTAAAGCAAACATGGATTACTCTTGCGATAAACAAAAGTAGTGAACAAAAACTTGTTCATTAGCTTTCTGTGTCGAGGCCCGAAAAAGTATGACTTTGTAAGGTGATGATTATGCAGAAGATATGAACCTCATCAAACATTCCAACTGGACTGTCATCATAGTTGGCAAGAAAGAAGCCACCAAGAGTGTACCTGTAAAGTGTAATCAAACACATATTTGGTGATCGGATTCTTTGACCATCCCGAATCATATCAACCTTATTCTTCTTTATCGCTCAATCATTTAAGGCTTTTTATCAAAGCTGGTCTCAAGATTGGTATAACTCCTCACTTTGGTCCCAACAATAAAAATCGATAAAAGTGGTCCTTGAGTTTGTCCACTGTAATCACAAAAAATCTGTCAATATCCTTGTTAAATTGTCACACGAAACCAACCCTCCACTTAACAATGATATTGTCAGTTGTTTCATAGAATGACCAAAATGACTTAGGGTCAACAAACTCAGGGACAACTTCTATCGATTTTCATTTGCATGGACCAAAGTGAGGAGATGTATTCATTTGAGGACCATTTTGCTTAAAAAGCCATCATTTAAACAACAATTAATAGTACATTTACCCAAATGCTTCAACTAGTCTGAACTCTTTCGGGATGCATGCTCGAACAGTTGTTGCTTTGACAAGGTGGAGCTGATACAACGCGCTGATCAGAAAAACCGGGCAATCAGCAGAGTCATTTGTCATGATTGAGAACAGAGAGCCAAAAAAACTGAAGTTTTTGGACACTTACCTGCCTCTGAATATCCATGGAGGCTTTCCATAGGAACATTTTGTTTCTCCAACATCCATGAACTTGAATGACTTCAAGAAAGTGCTTTTACCAGAAGCAAATTTGAAGATGCCAAAATCAAGTCATTCAAGCTGTGTCCAGGAAGTCCCTAAACAAAAAGTACATCATTTATCAGAAGCAAAGTCCCTAATCAACTCATGGTGGTGGTGCCACCCCCATGCAATTTCAAATTACAATGATCACTTGCCCTGTTTTGTTAAATACTAGCAAACTCAATCTTGAATTGTAGAAAGAACTTCCATGCACCTGGCATGCCATCGTATTCTGAGTCAATCACAAATTGAAGCGAGAAAAAGTCACGGCAATGCATGATTGGCCGCCACCGTGACATCTCAGGTGTCGGTAAGTTTCTCTCGAACTGTAAGGGTGGCGGACACTAAATAATTACTTGATGTTTGATACTTACTAGGAACAATTGTGAGATTGGATATCAGGCATCGTCAAAAGAGAGATGATTTCCGCACGCCCGTTCTCTCCTTGTGCACAATATTCAATACATTAATACATGCATTGTTAAGATCAAGAGCACAGCTAAGTTGGAAAAAAAAGGAACACAAACAAGCAAAGCTCACCTCAACGAAACGAAACCAACCAAGGAAAGCTGCACACAATAAAACTCAGCTCCTAAAGTTAACTGCCCGAGAAAAGAAAGAGAGGTAGAAACCCAGAAGAAAAAATGATGAGAGAGAGAGAGAGAGAGAGAGAGAGAGAGAGAGAGAATTCAAGGAGGTGAGAGAAGCAAAACCAAAACGGATAGAAAGACAGGGATTGGCTGGCTGTGCTGAGACGTAAATAGCCGTAGTAGGACTCTAGGAATGGGAGAGGAGTGGATGTGGATAGGACTAGGAGTACTTTATACAAACCCACCACAGGTTTTATTTGGCGCCAACTGAAAATAAATAACAAATACCCTCCCATTTACCAATACCAATAACATGGGCAATACCAGTACCAATACCATCAACGTTCAGCGACATGGAACCTGCAACTTGCCAATACCAAAACTGATGAGATGATACAATCATATAGATATAGAAGGAGCTTTGGAGGTGGGTTTTGTTTTTTCCACTAATTAATCCTTTAGACTGGTCTCTAAGCAGATACCCTGGATCCCAATATCACTATATATTTATTCTTAGTCTCAAAGTATCATTTTTATTTTCTTTTATTTATTAAGCTAGATCGTATCCAGCAAACTTTAACTCGTATTCTAAAGCATCTCCGAGAGAGAGAGATGATGTAAAACAATCAAAACTATGGTCTTTTTAAATTTGAAGAGTCATTGTCATCCGTTAAATAATTAAAAATAATTATAAAATTCAAGGATGGACTCATGAGCAAGGAGAAAAGGGAGAGAGGAGGTTGGTTTAGAAAATGGGAAAAGGATCCTCTACGGATCCTTTTCCTAGAAATCCCTTGATCTCATCCGTTCATCGTATATCATGCGGTCAATTTTCGTTAGGTGCTATTCATATTTAATTTTAAATTTTAAATTTTGAAATAATTTCTGACCGCACGATATACAATGAATAGATGAGATCACAGGATCCCTAGAAAAAGATCGGGCGAGAATCCTTTCCCTAGAAAATGAGCATGTTGAGTTTAAATTGTTAATAATAAAATATTCAAGTTTGTTAAAATAGAGTGTGTTGGTGGGGATTTTAAACTGAATAGTTAAAATAATTTTTTCGAAACTGTTTACTTTGTAGTTTAACAAAAATTTAAAATTTCTCTTGAAAATGTTTTAATACTTTGGCAGGTTAAACTCCTCTAAACATAAAAGAACAAACTGTTTTCTATAATCTTGATAAGAGTAGCCAATAACATGTCAATGGTAAAATGCTTAGACATTTTAACAATTTTAACAAAGGATAATATTGAGGAAACAAAATTGATAAACTAAATAATGTATCACAAATAAAAATAAGCACATTTACCAGTTCTTATCAACTATCCTTGACTTCGACAGTTAAAAAACGTCAAAAATGACTTTCCGTCAAGAAATGGCTTTCTAGACGGCTTTTACCGTCAAGTAAAGGCTTTTCTTCTTATATTATTTCAACGAATAATGGATATCATACAAACAAAAACTTCTGTTGAATTCTTTTAGATTTTTTAAACTTTTAAAAAAATAGGAGAATAAGTAGAAAAGAATAGCTTTTATGCCTTGTTAATTTTTGTATTTTAATATTCTTTAATTCATTCGATTCGATATAATAAATAAAAAAAATGTGTAAAAGATAAAAATAGATATGTAAATAACATTAATAATGACGGTGATTTTGAACCACTAAAAAGGCCAGAAAAATGTTGAGATTCTCATTCAAAGACGTGTCAACGAACTGAACACACACACACACACACACACACACAAAGGAAAGAAAAGCGGGTGAGTTCGGAGTCGCACTAACTACCTATATGGCTATATCAGTGTTCCTCTGTACTATTGGGCATCAATTGAGAAGGTGGGTAGTGCTTCCGTCTTGATGCAGCAATCTTCAAGAGACACGTGCTTCACGTGTGCACTAACATGCAAAAGTAACACATACGACGGCTGAATCTGTTTTTTTTTTTAAATCGTATTTGTTCATTTCACATTATATGATATGTACACTAACTTGTAAGTGTATCACATATTAAAATTGCATCTGTTTTTTTTTTTTTTTAATTGCAATCGTTCATTTCACATTGTATTGAATACAACATATAATATCAGCATAATATTGTAGATCAAATCGTGAACATAATGATGTTTATTAAAATTTCTATCATACATCAATGACGTGTTCAACATGAATTTCAATAGAAGTGCAAAAGTATCAATTTGATAGGGCAAAACTAAAGCGGGAACAACCCACAAAAACAACTTAAAAACGTGCATCACCAACACGTATCTAAGTCTATACATCCAAAAGTTTAAATTAAAATCTAAGATCAAAACAAAACTACCATCACAAATCACATCATGAATCATTTGCTTTTGTATCAAATTTTAAGTGAATGCACCCCATTAGACGCACGAATGTATGACAAGATATGTGGCCTGCCCGAAACCGGGGGAATGACTTACCTATACGATGATGCTGCTGTTTAACTTTCTCACTTGATCATGTTCTTTAACTTGATATGTCGTTATAGTGACATTCCAGATGTAGTTACGTTTTTCTCGGATATCAACTAGTAACCATGAGGTTGCTCTTTCAAACCATCCAAAATGTGTCATGCCCAAATCTACATTTGAAATTTTCTTAGGTTACCAATAATCTCTGCAAGAACACTCCCCAAACTTGAAGTGATGGAATCTGTTGGAATCTCTCACAACAATTGCACGCCCCGTTACCACAGAAACATGTTTTGCAAACTCATGGCAATCTTTGCACGCCCTGATGTTCTTAAAAACCACAATAGGAGCATCACCTGGTATGGAAATAAGCCCAAATGCTATAGCAAGTCTCTCACTGTGGTCAAGAAGCTGTTCTTTCCTTTCAGGAAAACCGCTCAATACGTCGTCCTCGGTAAGAAGCGAATCTTCAGCATCCCTGAAAGAAATGCTCAGCTCCTTCAGTTTCGTGTATATCTGTTCTATCTGAGGATGGTGTTGATCACCCACTATAAACCGATGCTTTTCACCCTTGACGGTTATCCAGCTGCATCCGATTTCTTTCCTCAAGTTCCTTTCAGCCATCATTCTTCTATAAACTGCAGCTTCTTCCCACTTCCCGGATGATGCATACAAATTAAACATGATAATGTAACTAGCAGTGTCCTCCGGGTCCAATTGGAGGAGGTTCTCAGCTGCTAACTTTCCGAGCTCAAGATTTCGATGTATCCAGCATCCACCCAATAAACTTTTCCAGCTCATTGCATCGGGTTCAAACGGCGTGCTCTTTATCAGATCAAGTGCCTCTTGTAGTTGCCCAGCACGGGAGTATATGTCAATCATACAATCGTAATGATCAATGTTTGGTTCTACATGATACACACTACTCATTGATTCCAAAAACTGTTTTCCGTCAGTCACCAAACCTGAATGGCTGCAAGCAGTTAAAACTGCTATAAATGTAACTGAGTTTGGCTTAACGCCGGAATCCTGCATTCTATTGAAAAGCGTAAGAGCTTCGGAGGCATTGCCGTGATAAGCATAACCACATATTATTGCAGTCCAGGCCACAGTATCAGGTTTATCTATTGATTCAAATGCTCGATAGGCACAGTCCAATCTGCCACATTTTGAGTACATTGTAATCAATGCACTTGCTCCATGTAAGAATGCAATGAGCCCTCTTTTTATTGCATCAGCATGAACTTGAGTCCCCAAATTTATATCTGCGATTGCAGAACAGGCTTGAAAAATGCTTGTATATACAAACGAATTTAAGGTAACACCTTTAGTAATTAAAGATTGAAAAATCTTTACACACTCCTCAAATTTCTCACTCTGGCAATAGCCAGAGATTATAGCACTCCATGAAACATCATTTGGTTCATGTATCCTTTCGAATGCTCTGCAAGCAGACTCAAATTTTGCACATTTGACATAGAAGTCCACTAGAGGAGTTCCTACAGAAACATCAGAATCCAACCCAAGTTTAACACTGTAGCCATGAATTTGCCTTCCCATATTCAAGTCCTGCAAACCAGCACATGCCTTGAGAACTATCGAAAACACAAAATCATCCACCTCTACACTTTTCCTAACCATCTCAGCAAACAATTCCAAAATCTCCTCCGGTTTCTCATCTTCAGTATAGCCTACCATCAATCCAGTCCAAACCACAGCATTCCTTTCTTCCATCCTATCGAAAACAAGCCTAGCACCCTCTAACCACCCACACTTCACATACATGTTTGCAATCGCCGTTTCAACCGAAACATTACTACTCATTTCACTTCTTATCACATAAGAATGTATCTGTTTCCCAAGCTCCAAAAGCGAATCCTCCGTCAAGGAACTTAAAACGCTTGTAAAAATTGATGCATTCGGTCTAATCCCAGTCTCCAGCATTTTTGAAAACATCGAAATAGCTCTTTTCAGAATACCCTTCTGCGCATATGCCGATATAATTATAACCCAAGAAACCAAATTCCTCTCAAGCATCTCATCAAACACCTTCTGTGCATCCGATAAACTTCCGCATTCGCAATACATCTGCAGAGCGTCGTTCTCAAGAAACTCAGGTGGGTTCTTCACTGTCCTCCTTAACCATCTGTGCACAGATTTTCCATCTAACAACGAACCCTTTAATCCACACATTTCAAATAAACATTTATACGATTGAGGACTCACGGATACACCGGCTTCGTTCATCTGCTCGAGAAATTGGCGCGCTTCTCTGAGCTTCCCTTGCTTGGAGAGAGAAACCAAGTGCACATTTTCGACCTGGCTCAGTTCTGTTTGGCGGGTTTCGATCGACGGACATGTGGATTTAAGAGACACCCACGATGGAATTTGAGCAAAGTTGGAAGCTTTTGCGAACGGAGTCTGATCGGGATGCTGTAAAGCGCGGGAATGCAGCAGAGAACATTGGACAGCGAAGGAAGACGACATTCGAATTTAAGCTTTTGATTCCCAAAAATCTTTACTTTACAGTTTACGCGCATGGGATTTCGCAGGAAAAGAAGAAAAAAAAAACCGTTGAAAAATGCCAGAAAAATTTTAATTTCTATAAAAAAGTCGGCAGAAAACCATTTCCGAAATAAAATAAGAAGTTTAATGAAAAGCTCATATACTGCTTATTTTAACGAAAATTTATATTTTTATATTAAAAAGTTAATTTTGATATTATTTATTTATCCTTTATTTTATCTTTATCATTAAAACTCAAAGTTCGTAAGTCTCTTCATTAGTTTTTCTATCACTCCTGCTTTTTGTTTGGTTGAGGAGAAAATTCTGGAAAACGAATGAAAATCCAGCAAAATCGAAATTCTTATATTATGTTGGGATGAAGAAATTTAAGATTATTAAGGAATTTTAAAATGATAAAATTTTATTTCCTAAAATTTGTAAATTTTCTTGTTTGGTTAATTTAAAAGAACAATGAAATTTTAATACGAAATTTGTTATTTTTAAACTCTCACCATAAAAGTTTAGAAATGATACATATTTACGTTGAATTTAAACTTGGGAATTGGAGGCCTCAACTTTCAAATTTTTTCCAAGTAAAAATTCTAAATTTCTATGTTTATGAATTTAAATAAAAAAAATTAGTGCTTGTCAATTTATAAATTTTAACTTTTGTTAAAATTCCGAGTTATTTCCCACCTGCAAAGATTGTGTAAAAGTTTGATAATTCGTCCAACAACTTGCAAGCAGAAATGGAGGCTTCCTTGCATTTCCGCGGGGTAGAATCCCCTGCCACTCGCGAAGTCCAAGACTCTCGCACTTGCCGCTGCCGTCCTCCCCAGCTGCGCCGTCGTGATCGTTCTACGCTGCTGTCGAAAATGCATGCAGAAGCAGTAGGCCGAGAGCGAAGAGCGAGAAGAAAAGAATCGAAGCTATGCGTGGAGAAGAAGGGGAAGAGAATGCGACAGAGAGCCGCGGCTCCGATGCGGTGCCGTTTACGTGCGTGATGAAGTTAGGAGGATCGTAACTGGCGTCTGCGGAGAGGACGAAAGAGGTTGCTCAGCTCGTTGTCTGTTTTCCCGATGAAAATCCTGTCGTTGTGCACTTGTGCTCCATGGGGAAGACCACTAATAACCTCTTACTTGTAATGCACTTTTCATAATTGTGTAATTAGTTTCTTTAATTGTCTGATTTAAATGGTTAAGAATGATGAGATTGAATGGCTGTGATTTGTGTATAATGTATGCATTTAGGCTGGGGAGAAGGCCGCCAGCTGCGGGGTTTCAAATACATCAGAAATCGAAGAATTGAGCTTTATAAAACAACGGCATCTCCGGTTAGCTCATAGCGCCAATAAGCAGGAAAACAGCTTTAAGACATTTCCAGTAGCCCTTAGCCAAGGAGAAAATCTCAAATTCCTCACATTTGTAGGTTTGGTGACGATTCTCGGGACCTTAGTCATTCGTCCGACAGTCAGCCAACGAAATAAGTTTTTCCATTCCCTTCCTCTATATTAGGCGGCAAAGGCAAATCCACATACTTTCTAATTGAAGGGTTTAACGGGGCAGCGCCTGTGGCCGTGCTATTCATGTACGTGCCGTACTCAGGACCAAGGCATGTAAGCCCGTTACAAGTTTCGACCATTTTCAAATCCCCAAGGGGATTACTTCATCCAAAATTGGTGGCTTCAGAAGCTCGGTACATTACTCAGCATAATACGATGTGTGATGTATATATTCACCTTCTTCACTCTCCTGTAGTAGAAAGAGCTGACGACCATCGTTTCTGTTGCGGTGGTCGGATTCAATTAATAAGAAGCGGACCAGATGAGTATCAATGAAGGGACAACTTTTGACCAGAGTGCTCCACGTACGACTTGCACACTCTTCTACATTTGAGTAAAGATTTGACGGGCAACCTCAGCAAGATTTCTGCTATGATTTCTTCAGCAAGGTAGTCGATTGACATTGCCTTTTTAGTTTTTACTTGATCAATTTTCCAAGCCTTTTTCTGTTGGAAGGCGAAGAGAGAAATTATGACAATTTACAAGCTTTCTTGATCGTGGTCAAAAGTGCATCTTTGTAGCTATAGTGAAGACTCAAAGACTACTTGAAGAAGAAGTGTATGTGGAACAACTTGTTCCCTGGTATAAAGAGAAGGAGAAATATTGTTTAAAGATGGCACTGTATAGCCTAAATCACACACGTGTTTTCCTTGTACGACCACGAGCTTGGAATTCTTGCGTTACAAGTTACAACTATCTTCAATAAAATGGCTTTATGTGCAGTAGTGAGACTAAGCATTCCTAATAGTAGGGGACAACGCTCCACTGCCTCAGGGATTACTCGATGTGCTACTTCGATCAAGACCAACCGCAGCCTATTAGGTGAGCCTATTCAAGTTTCGAGATGCAAATGATTGGATTGGGGTGAAAGAAGATGATATGATCGATCAATTGGTATTTATTATTTTCCTCTTAGGTGAGCCAATTCAAACAAAGCCTATTACCATGAAAAGCTGTGTTTCTTTAATTTGCTCCCTTTTACTTTCACTTGCAACCATGATATGATCTATCAACCAGAATTTATTCTCAGTAAAGACGCAACACTTTTGTGCATGATATGTTCATTTCATTCAGCATAACACGTTTTGCACTAAATCTAAACAAAAATGTCAATAAACTGACGTGGATATGCAAACAACAGATGATTCATCATCACACATTTTTTTAGTAAACCAACAAAACGCATTCAGGGCATGAAATAAAGAAAATAATCTCAATTTTATGTATAACGGAGAGGTAAGGAATCAAATAGCTTAGGAATGGAAAAAAAGTATTCAAGCATTCCAAATGTAAGTTGGGAAGGAAAATTTTGCAACATATTGTTCTTTGCCTGCTGATACTTTAGAAAGTACAGATCCATGGAGCTAGCCAATTGATTAGTAGGAAACAACGTTGGGCTGGCCAAGTAAGATAAGACTGTCTACAAAAGGATTCATTGATGAGTAGCCATCTAGAGCAGTTGCGGCATCTTTAGTTCCGGTCTTGAAATCCACCACTATGGCCCGCCTATGGCCATCCACCAATTTTGTCATCACCAGTTCATCACAGTTATTGAAACCAAGAACGCTAGGACGATATCCTTCGAAGAGTACACTATGGTTACCATATTTTTTCATGACCCACAAATGAAGCCTATAGACAAAATATTCTCCTCCGTCATCAATCTGAAACATCTGAACCAAGGCAAGAGAATCTCCATATCTTAAAACATAAGATGGGCAACCTGTTTTTCCAAAATCTTCAGGCATCGCGATCTCATGGAATAATTCAGTGCCGAAATCAAATGACACAATGAGACGTTCCTTGGAATCTTTGTCACGGGGTAGAATCCAATGCATAGCATCATTAAAAAATGCGTCTTTCGAATTACTCAAGAGCCACGAGCACAAATAAGTAGGAAAAACAGCAGTTGCAGCAGCACTTAGACTTGTCCAACATCCCTTGGCCAAGGAGTAAACCTTAACCCCCAACAAAGATTTCCTTACGGTAACAATTCTCAAGACCTTGTAGTCATTGGTCAGAGAATCATAGCCAAAGAAATAGGTATGTGTACCCGTAAAGTTGCCCTTCTTAATATTAGGGCTAGGCAAAATCACATACTTTCTGACTGAAGGGTTCCAAATTATTGTGGGGGCATCTTCGTCCCGAAGGCCTTCGTTGTCAGCAAGGCATATAAGCCCGTTACAAGTTCCGACCATTGACAAATAACTAAAACAACGTTTAATTACATCCGGAGTTGGTGGTTTGATGAGCACGGTGTAACCAGATGAAGAGCTAAAGATATTCCCATAGTACGAGTGAAAACTATTAACATAGTGCCCTCCATTCTTCTTCAGTAAGAGGAGTTGGCGCGGACCATCGTTGTTGTTTTCGTGTTCAGATTGTATTAATAAGGTGCGCGCCTGAGATAAGTGTCAATGAAGGTGCAACTTTTGATCAGAGAGTTCCATGACTTCCACACTCTTCTAACTTTGATTATAAAAATTTGAAGGGCAGCCTCATCAAGATATCTGCTACGATTTCTTCAGGAAAGCAGTCGACTGACATTGCTTTTTTACTTGGACATTTCAAGTCTACGTTCCGATCCATTGTTTACAAGAGATTCCGCCGTGAAAAGGAGTTGGTGATTAAGGGGGAAAATTTTGGCAATTTATAGGTTAGGGCAGGTGAAGTTATGGGGCTTTCGTGAATAACAGGGAAAAGAGCTGGGTGGGTGACTCTATTTTCGCTATTTTTGGGAAGGAATTTATCTCTCCTAAACTTAAGCTAAAACCAGAAATTATCCCTCCTAAATGCTAAATCCTGAGCAAATCTCTAATACCCGGTATCATATTAACCAACCAATCAATATTATATTATGAAATTAATCGTTAAATTTGAATCTATTGCCTACTCTCATTCAATCTCTTGCCGACACTGTGGAGAATCGGAATTGAGAAAAGGGAGGGGGGGGGGGGGGGGGCGCGCGGTGTGACAGGTCTGCCCTTGATATTCTTCAAACACCAGGGTAGGCACATGCTGGCAGACATCCGAAGATGACGAAGTCATATTAGGATACATGATAACCAAAAACAATTAACCGACATAAATAAAACTTGTAAATTTAATTATAATGAATATGCAATTGTGGAACGTGTTCAGCATACAATTAATCTGAGACACTAAAAAGAAATAATATTAAATTGAATGAACAAGGGATGGGTCTTACACCGAGAGGACTCGAGGATGCCGATGTGGGAATGCCTTGACGCCAGGATTGTACGACTCGATTCTAAGTCCTGAGGGGGCGCAAAACAAAACATGAGTGGACCAAGTTGATATATAAGTAATATTGAAACAGTTATTCATCAATGTACTAACCCCAAAGTTTATGAAAACTCAATAGTATAATATGTAATAGGTTTTTCCGAAACCCCTAGCATGCCATAAAACTTTATAAAACATATATTATATATAGTGTGCTTAATAGTAGTAGCACAAAGGTGTGTGTGTGTGTAAATCTTCATTCACCCGAAGGCCCCTACATCACCCGACCGAAGTCATAAATAGATATCATTCGTCTGTAGGCCTCTACATCACCTGACCGAAGCCATATATAGATATAATTCGCCCGTAGGTAGTATCATTCAACCGTAGGCAGTATCATTCGCCCGTAGGCAGGACATTCGCCCATAAGCAAATCGTATGAGTAACCTCTAAATAAGCACATAAAAACATGAATATAATATTTCTAATATATATATGCCAAACAGAGCTCAGTAACTAAGACGTCATATCGTAAAACCACATTCATAAGTATGTATATAATCATCAATCATATATACCACAAAGAACGTAAAGTCGACAAAGCATGATAATTCATAAAGTGTGAAACCAATTTACTCATAAACGTTTCATAAAACGTATCCCTAAAATCATGCTTTTCATGTATGCATTTTTAATAGTAAAATCATGCATTTTTTGCGCGTCCTTAGGAATTAGGATTGAGACACATGATCCTGGCGTCAGGACACAATGGCATAAGTATCCTCGAGTCTTCTTAGTGTAGGTATCATTCCCTTGTTCGTATCTTTTTATAGTAATTCTTCCATATTACTCTTAGTTAGTTGTATGCTCTAAATACATTCCTGTTGTAGTATAATCGTTCTAATTGCATATATTTTAGTTATATCCGTGTTCTAAAATGGCTTCGTCACCCTCGGGTGTCGGCCAGCACGTACCTACCCTGGTATGTGGGGATATCAAGGTTGGGGCGTGTCAAGTAATAAAGCGGACGAAAATGGGTTGGGGCTCGCCTTCAATAATTGAGAGCAGACTTTGGAGCTCATGTGAATGAAGAACATATTTGATGAATCTAAGGACTTGAGCATGACAAGTGCACAGAAGCTGCTCGCTAGGATCCCTTCGAAATTATTAGTGGCGCATTTAGAAGTTAAGCAAGCTTTGTTTCATTCAGTTTAACACATTTGGCATTTAATTCTAAAACAGATAGGTGATATGCAAACAACAGACGATTCAACGTAATACATTGCAAATCTTGGATAATGCATTACTGCACTACGAAAACAATTATGTATATATGAAATTCAATACGAGCATATCTCATTTAAGTTGGAAGAAGAAAACATAGAAATTAATCACGAACTTTTTGTTAGATATTGTTATTCTATCTTACTAAACTCCAGAAACTGTTTCTGTAATTGTCTAATAAGAAGCAATAAGTTTTCCAAATAGATATGCATTAGGCTATATATCCCAGTAACTAGTAGGAAAGTGCATTAGGATGGTTAAGTAAGACAAGGCTCTCTACAAAAGGATCCATTGATGACGAGTAGCAACGTTCTTGACGAGTTGCAGTTTCTTTAGCCATATCCACCACTACCGCGGTTTGCTGCCTATTGCAATCGAACATTGTGATCACCAGCTCATCACGGCTTTTGAAACATAGAGGCCTAGGACGATCAGTCCCTTGCAAGCCTACACTATCTAATTTTATCCACGATTTCACGTCACCATATTCTTTCATGACCCACAAATGAAGCTGATGGACAAAATGTCTTTCGTTGTCGAGGAATGTGGACTCAATCTCAATCAAGGCAAGGGACTCCCCACGTCTTAAAACATAGCAGTTGGAACCTTTTTTTCGTAAAGCTTCAGGCATCGTGATCTTGTGAAATAATTCAGTGCCCAAATCAAAGGACACAATTAGATATTCATCAAGGTTTCTGTCACGGGGTAGAATCCAATGCAGAGCACCATTCACAAACACATTTTCGAAAACATGCACAGCCATAAAATAAGCAGGAAAACTAGACCTAGGGCTTTTCCAATAGCCCTTGGCCAAGGAGTAAACCTCAATCTTAACGTGTCTAGAGATGCTCACAATTCTCAAGACCTTATAGTCATTGGTCCGACAATCATAGCCAAAGAAGTAATTCTGTTCAGGCAAATTCTCCGTCCTGGTGGAAGAGATGTTAATAGAAGGCCTAGGCAAAATCACATACTTTCTAGCTGAAGGGTTCCAAATAATGGGGGTGGGATCGGTGGCATGAGCGTACCCGCAAGAAGCAACCAATATGAGCCCGTTACAAGTTCCAACCATTCGCAAAACCTCATACCGACGATTTATGTCATCCAAAGTTGGTGGTTTGAGAAGCTCGGTGAACTTAGCGCTACCAAATCCAGGGTTAGGGTTATCTTTATAATAGGACAACGTCGAAGAGTAATACTTACCCCCAATCTGCTTTAGTAGAAAGAGCTGACGACCGTCGTTTTTGGTGTAGTGGTCGGATTGGATTAATAAGGAGCGGCTGAGATAATTGTCAGCGAAGGTGGAACTTTTGATCAGAGAGTTCCAAAACGTGCACACTCTTGTAAATTTGATTACAGATTTGACAGGCAGCCTCGGCAAGATTTCGGCTAAGATTTCTTCAGGAAAGTGATCAACTGACGTTGCTTTTTTACTTCGACTTCCCAAGTCTACGTTCCGATTCATTGTTTACAAGAGATGCCGCGGTGAAAGAGTTGGTGATTAAAGGAGAAAATTTTGGCAATTTATAGGATAGGGCAGGTAAAGTTACAGGGCCTTCGTGAATAACAAGGAATTGGGCTGGGGTGGTGACTCCATTGTCGTTATTTTTTAGAAGGAATTTATCACTCTTAAACTCTAGCAAAACTCAGGAATTCTCTCTCCTAAACCCTAAACTCTAAATTTTTGTAGAGATTAATTAGAAGGGATAAATTTTCTCCTATATCAATTCGAGATAACACCAACACATAAATATATAAATGAGATAATTACAAACATAATCCCTTAATTATCTACATATTATTTCCTCTTCTTTTAGAAGGAACAAGAAACTTAGCCCGCGCGATGCTGCGGGTCTAAAACAATGTTAAACATATAAAACATATTAAAATATATTTACTTCTATATCAAAACATATTTACATCTTTATGATACATGTTTGTACAATATATTACAACACTCTAAGGCTCATGTATTTAGTTCTAGTGATTCATACTTCCTCAGCAAATCAACCATTTGTTCTTTACCAATGTCCAAGGCCTGTTATGGAGAAGGCAAAATGGAGTTATATATGTCAATGGGGCTACCAACACGTAACATAAATTTAGTTACGATAGTATATTAAATTTAAAAGCTAGAAATTAGAATATAGCTAAATCATGTAGAAAGTCGTAACAATAATAATAATAATTTAGACGACACACATGAAACTGGAGTGGCCTTAATGCATTTATATCGAATTCAAAATAGAAGAAAATTCAATTAGGTTGGAATGGAAAATTTTAAGCTTCTAACATAATAAATTCGTCGGCACATATTGCTCATTTGATATGTGGTATGATAAAACTCTAAAACTTATCGAAGTTTACACAATCATACTTGGCACTCGTCAGTTTTCACCTTTACAAATGCAGAGCAGCACTACATTCCAAAGTTAATTTCAATAGGAAATACTACTCTCCAATGATTTTTCCAATCAAAGGAAAAGAAGTCTCCAATGATTAGGTGATGTGACTCAATCAACAAAGTCAAGCAGAGATCGCCACCTAACTATTCCAAAGCTAAAATTTCAAGTGGAAATCTATATAATGATTTGATGAGATGACTCAAATGTGAGAACCAAGCAGAGAGCACCGAAAAATAAACCTCAGTAATCGAGCAACAAAATCACAAACCAAGGGATGCAGCTATTAGGATGTACTCGGTTATCTTTTAAGAATACATAACCTACTACCTAAAGCCTATAATGTTACATCACCAACAGTCATAGATAAGAACCAAAATCAGCACCATAATCCAAAACACATGATTTTATCAAGCAAAGAGAGGGAAACATTTTCACCATAACAAAATCAAAGGCCAACAACCAATCAAAATAACACCACACAAACACCAAAAGTTGCACAAATTCCACACAAAAATGTAAACTTGTACGGAAATTACTACGACTTGAACAAAATTCAAGCTACCCATCAACAACTAACAGAAATACCAATATTTCCAACAACGAAAAAAAAAAAAAAAAAACCGCAAATCAAAAATCCAACATCTTGTATAGAAAGATAGCAACTTTACCTACCTGAAGAACAATAATTGAAATTTCAGCACTTGGATTTGTTGGGTGGTAGCAGTGGAATTTACTCGGTATTCGACTGTTCATTCTCAGCTTTTCATGTTGTTGTTCAGTCCTCTTTATCTTAATAAAGTTTATTTCCTGAAAAAAAAAAAAAAAAAAAATTTAGTAATGGATTAAAACTAACATGTAATATAGAACTTCTGTGCTTTACTTTCTTATTGGTCCAAGGCTCGAGAAAAGTATTTCATGAGCTGCCAAAAAAAAAGTCAAGAAAATGAATATAGTTGTTCTATATCATCCTATTGAAACCATTAAAATAGTTTTTACATTATGTGAAGCAAATTATATGAAAGTAAAATTCAATTGAAATGTCAAT
Source organism: Pyrus x bretschneideri (assembly GCF_019419815.1). NCBI lineage: Eukaryota > Viridiplantae > Streptophyta > Magnoliopsida > Rosales > Rosaceae > Pyrus > Pyrus x bretschneideri. The sequence continues at coordinate 5,456,507 of NW_025999798.1, forward strand.
TAACGGATGATCTAAATTGTTCATATATTAAATCATCATATAAGCGGAGGACCTTTTTACCACAACTTGATCCACACTGTTAGCAACTGAAACAGTTTGATTCTTTATAAACAAAAGGAAAAGGAAAAGAGAAAGACAATCAGCATTTGAAATCAAACGATCAGATTGAGATACAAAAACTTAATACGTGCTTACCCCCTCCTCTTGACTTTCAACTCCCCCTGCATATTTAAAAAAAAAATACAGATTAAATTAAATAAAAACAATTCAATAAAACTAATCACAAATTTCATTTGAGTAATCATCAAAATCGAGAGTGTATATAGGTGAATTATGGACAATTTACTATGGCTCAGTCAAGTAAGGACCAATTGTAAAAAGTAACATGAAGTCAAAGTGTAATGAAAAAAAAAAAAGAAGAGGAAATAAAGATGGTAATATTATCACAAAAACAGCAGCAAGAGACCTTAATTAATTAAGGTGGCTTATTTTAGTGAGCAAAGAATAGCTAACAATTAACAAAGCATGGATTTATTTGAGAAAAAAACACAGGATGAAATAACATTCTCTTTTCAAAAGAATATAAAAATACTACCAGGGATTCAAAAATATTAGTTAACGCAAACAAACAGCAACAAAAGCCATTAGACATAAGGTAAAGTTCCAAAAACTTGATCCAAGAAAAAGAAGTAATAAAGTGGATAAGAATGGCAAAGCATGAAAATTGAACACCATGAATTACTGACACGATTAAATTTTCTATCTTCAACTCTGCGACTAATTTGATATAGCACAACAATTAACCGTTTGAAAGAATTGTGTAAAACATTATTGATTTTCTGAATTTAGTAGACATACAATATCTCTTTGCTTCAGTAGTTGAAAAGAGAAATGGAGAAAGCATGAATGTGTATATAAAAAGTTGAACCTTATGGGAGACGAAGAAATAACTTTACGGCTAGCAAACTATTAGAAATCCTATTTTCAAACTCACTTACAATATCAACAATGCCAGCATTTGCCTACTCTCTCCCTTTGCGTTAGGATGTATAAGTTTGTCTTAAATAAAACCCTATAAGAAAGGGAAAGTCGAAGAAAGTTTAGGGAAGTTAAAATGAAAGCTACAATATGCACAAAACATAACTATTAGTAATAATAACCAATGTAATCAAACATAAATAAAATGGTATGCTACAGTTTTATCCTTTTTCATACAATTCTGAGGTTTGAGTCTTATGAAATGGCAAGTTTGATACAAATTATTAATGATGGAATGGATAGTTTTATTCTCTTTCATAAAAGTCACATTCAAAACTAAAATTCAATGCCAAAAACCAATACCACCATGATTCAAAGAACCTCAATCTACTATCTTTAACAATTGAAACTATATTGCATGATGTTAAATCTTTAGTCTTAATTTGAAGATTGAAAATAAAATACTTTGAAGCTACATTGATTAGTACTAAGCTTAGCCTCAAATATTCTAATGGCTCCTTTTTATAAAGAGATTATCATCAAAGCATTGCTGCACAACACCCAAATCATCAAATGTGAGACAAAATAAATTCTAATGTTTAAAAGGAATTCCACAAAATAAATAATGTCTTTATCAAATCTTTAATTCATTACAGCAAAACCCAAAAATCTAGAAAGTTTTAATAACCTTACATGACCACTCATGAGCAAGGTCAAGGCAGCAAAACCCAACAAACCCAAAATATTCAAATAAATCCCACACAAAAAAATCCATTTGAAAAAACCTACAAACAAAATAATTCACTACTTTTTCATACGAATTTGAACAGAGCTATAAAACATACCAATTTGAAGCGAGAAACCTCGGTGAAAATAGTCGAGGAAGCCATGTCGATCTCAAGAAGCAGAGAAAATTAGGGATTTTTTCCTAGCTCCAAATCATCCTTGGACGCCGTTACTCTTTTCAAACAAAAAACAACCAAATTGGGGATTTTTTCAGTAAAGAAAAAAGAGAAAATTAAAAGAATGATCCTTTAATGTACACATGCATTAAAGATGTATTGCTCCGATAAAGATAATGAAGAAGATTGATCCTTTAATGTTAAGCTTACTGCATGTGGAAGATCTCCTTAAGAATTCTGCCACCAACTTTAACCATATAAGAAAATATGGTTGGACAGAGTTTCATAGGAAAAATAAGTCAGGAAAGTGAATTTGTAAGGAGCTCAAAGACATTCGATTTGGTCATTTACATACAGCAATAGCAAAAAATACAAAAAACTATACCATCTCGCTTTGATCATCTCCTGCAGGTTCTGAAAGACCACTTGGTTCGCTAGGTGGCCAGGCACAATGAGAATCTGGAACTGGTGGAGGGCATGGAACGATCTTCTTCCCTTTCCCTGCTGCAGACAAACATCAAAACCCACAACCAAGTTCACTAAAAATGCACAGAAAAAATACAACTACCAAACTCACAAATTTAATCGAAGTACTCTACAAAATCTAGAAGAAAAAAAATACTAAATCTCAGATAAAAATATCAAAAAAACCCATAAATTTAATGACGGATCCTCCAAAAATCTGAAATTTAGACGAAATTTTTTACAAAAGCATGAAAAATTATTAACATTCAATTATATTAAATCACAATGGGGAATTAATTTGGTTTGTTTTAATTAGAGTATGAAAAATTTACTAAAATTCAATTGTGCAAATTTACACTTCTAAACACATAATATTCAAATAAGGAAAAATTTGAATAAAAAGGTACTGACATTTCAACGCCCATAGCTTGGATAAAATGGAATTCTCAGAAATTCATGGAAAATCCTTAATGAAATACTTCCAAAAGACGAAAAGCATATAATTTTAAACAGACAAAAAGTACGAAAAGTGCCTTAACAAATCGATAAAGCTGGATGATCACAGCATCTTCTCTTTCCTTTATCCTCATACTCTCTACCCGCGTTCATGCCTGTACAATGCTCAAACACAACCTAAATTAATTCAAAGGAAATATGCACAACCCCAGCGAAATTAATGAATTCAAATAATTATTCGCTTCCTCTGCACAACTCAAATTAATTCGAAGCTTTTTCATACCTCAGGGAAGAGCACCGTCTCTCAATTTGGGTTGTGCAGATTGGTAAAAGTGATTGGGGAGGAATAGCAGAAGAGTCTACTGTCTCTCAAGCTCTTCCCTCTGAAGAACGGTAAGAGAAACTCACATTTACCATTCCACCTATTCCCATTAAAAAAATTAAAATTAAAATTTTGAAGAAAAAACTCAACAGAAAATCACTAATTTGTTCAATAAATTTGGAATCCTTTGTTATTTTGCTGAAGAAAAAAATGTGGAAACTTTACCTGAGGAACTGAAAGAAGTTGTGATGAGAGCAAGGCAGATGGTGCTGGAGAAACTATGGAGGGAAAAAAATCAGAACCGATAGGATTGAATAAATCAGTCGGAAAACTCAGGATGTGATCAACCTGTCGTTGCTGAGTTGTATCCACACAAAAACCAAACAAATTAATCCCAAAACCCGAACATTCCAAATCCCAAATCCCAATCTCAAAAACAAACAATCATACAAAAAAATCGTCAATTAGATTCGATAGCATACCATTTCCTCAAGATCGGTTGGAGACCAGAAAACCATACATTTTTTGGGCTTGAAATTACATTCGAACCGACACCAGATGCATTGGTTTTCAACGATAAGGTGGAAGCAAAAGCAGAGAAAGAGGAGATGAGTAAAGTGACACGCGTCCCGCTCAACACGCGTCACTATGCTAAGCATGCCAGGTGATAGAATCATTACTGTAGAAAGAAGTCTTGTGAAGAGCCACTTGTGTTTCTGAGGCAGGAGTCGAGAGACATCTATTGGACGCAGAGGGCCAAAACCGTCATTTTACTGTGTAAAAGACCAAAAAAGCAAGATTTGAAGAGCAACTGAAGGGTAAAATTGGAAGAACACTGGCGAATGAACAGTAAAAAGGACACAAAGGGAATTAATTGAAAAGTTAGGCGTTTAGTATATATATAATTTGATGGACTATTTTTCTCACAGGCGTGTCAATAAACTGACATGGATATGCAAATAACAAATATTCAACATTACACTTTTTTTTTTAGTAAACCAACAAAATGAATTGAGAGCGCATAGTGAAGATGTAAGGAATCAGATAGCTTAGGCATGGGAAAAAGTATTCGAGCATGCCAAATGTAAGTTGGGAAGAAAATCATAAAAATTAGAAAATAAAAGGAGAAAGGAAAATTTTGTAACCCATTGTTCTTTGCATGAGAGCGAGTTTTTGCATAGCAGAAAGGTAGCACCTTCGTGACCGAAAGTTTGAGCCGTGCGAACAGTCTCTTTACAAAGCAAGGGTAAAGCTGCATACGATATACGTCCCCCGACTCTCATAAAGGGAGGAGCTTTATTGGCTTGGGATCGGCCTTTATTATTCTTTGCCTGCTGATACTTTAGAAAGTAGGGCTCCATGCTGTTAGCCAATTGATTAGTAGGAAACAACATTGGACTGGCTAAGTAAGATGAGACTCTCTACGAAAGGATTCATTGATGGGTAGCCATCTAGAGCAGTTGCAGCCATTTCTTTTTCAGTCTTGAAATCCACCACTATGGCCCCCCAATCTTCATTCAACAATAGCTATTCAAACCAAGAGGGATAGGACAGTATCTTTTGAAGAGTACACTATTGTGTTATCTAGTTTAGTCCACGATTTCACTGCACCATATTCTTTCATGACCCATAAATAAAGCCTAAAGACAAAATATTCTCTGTTGTCAATCTGAAACAAGGCAACAGACTCTCTCCATATCTTAAAACGCAACATGGGCAACCTGTTGTTCCAAAATCTTCAGGCATCTCGATCTCGTGGAATAATTCAGTGCTGAAATCAAACGACACCATGAGATGTTGGGGATCTCTGTCACGGGGTAGAATCCAATGCATAGCATCAATAAAAAAATTAATCAAGAACGACGCGCACAAATAAGCAGGAAAAACAGAAGTTGCAGCAGCACTAAGACATGTCCAACGTCTCTTGGCCAAGGAGTAAACCTCGACCCCTAACAAAGAATTCCTCACAGTAACAATTCTCAAGACCTCGTAGTCATTGGTCTGAGAATCATAGCCAAAAATATAGGTTTGTGCACCCTCAAAATTGTTCTTAATATTAGGACTAGGCAAAATCACATACTTTCTGACTGAAGGGTACCAAATTATTGTGGGGGCATCTTCGTCCTGAAAGCCTGCTTTTGTCCTGAAAGTCTTAGTTGTCAGCAACGCATATAAGCCCATTACGAGTCCCGACCATTGACAAATAACTAAAATAACGTTTTATTTCATCCAGAATTGGTGGTTTGATAAGCTCGGTGTAACCAGATGCATGGCTATGTAAGACGAAGTCAAAAGGAAGTTTCATCCAGCGTGCTTTGAGGAGTTTAGCTCGAATACCATGAAGAGAGTTGAGGTTCCACCATAAAACCAATTGGCAATATGGGGAGGAGCTCAACTACTTATAACCACATGCAAGGTCTGTCCTCTCATCAATGTGATTCATTCTCAACAGGCTAAAGATATTCCCATTGTACGAGTAAAAACTATTAACATACTGCGGTCCATTCTTCTTTAGTAGAAGGAGCTGGCGTCGACCATCCTTGTTGTTTTTGTGTTTGGATTGTGTTAATAAGCGTCTGAGATAGGCGTCAATGAAGGTGCGACTTTTGATCAGAGAATTCCACGACTTGCACACTCTTGTAAATTTGACTATAGATTTGACGGGCAGCCTCATCAAGATATCTGCTTGTTGGAATCTTATTTGGACTCTACAAATCATGATAAGGAATTGTCACATTATAATTATAATCAGTTAGAGTTAATTATTAGGTTAACTTCCTTTAAAGTAGAACCGTAAGGCAAACATGTTGAAGTGATGGAAAGCCCCACGTCTATAAGGATTGAGTAGTGCTGTCAGTTACCAACTGCTGTCCATAATAGGTGGAAGGCAGTTTGGATCAGCATCTATATATGGAATGGTCCCTGCTCAAGAGGAAATGATTCTATACAGAAACTAGCCCTATTCTAGTGAGAGCATAAGGCCCCATTGAGTAGAAGATACTTCCTTATTCACGGTTCCATGGCTTTATCAGGCATGCCCATCCAAGTCTACCTAATGAAGCTGCCCAGCGTTGTTTCTTGAGTTCTGAACTTGTCCCTCAATGTGATGGTGCTTGATCATTGTGTCAATGTCCATAACGTCAAGGCATACCTACCCAAAGGTGAGAGTAGTTATTTCTTTCTTTCTAACAAATGCATTCGGTTGAATTCATAGCCAAGTTTTTCTTCAGATAAATGTATGTATATTGTAATTTAGGGTTCTTGCTAATTGTAAAGTTCCAACACTGCTACGATTTCGTCAGGAAAGTGGTCAACTGATATTGCTTTTTTACTTGGAGTTCTCAAGTCTACGTTACGATCCATTGTTTACAAGGGATGCGGTGGTGAAAGAGAGTTGTTGATAAGGGAGGAATTGGCAATTATTATAGGTTAGAGCGGGTAAAGTTATAGGACCTTCGTGAATAACAGGGAACAGGGCTGGGTGGTGACTCTATTTTCGCTATTTTTTGGATGGAATTTATCCCCCCTAAACTCTAGCTAAACCCAGGAAAATACCCTCTAAACCCAAACTCTAATGCCGATTTGGTATCCTACTAAATATATATGGTGAGATAATAACACATAATATATGTATATATATGTGTATGTGTGTGTGTGTGATGAAATAATTACAAACATAATTCCTTAATTATCAACATATTATCTTCCTCTTCTTTCTTATCTCAGATCATGGACTATTTTTGTCACATGCATTCCATGTTCTTCAGACCAATCAAGTAAGTGTAGTCAAACTCATATTCGAGAGGATTTTAAAAGACTTTAAAATCCTAGTGTAGTCAATTAAAATATTTTAAAAGATTTTAGAATCCATTCAAATCTGGGTGTAGTCAATTAAAATATTTTAAAAGATTTTAAAATCCATCCAAATCTATGTTACAGAAATGAACCCCATCTCATTGAAAGACTACACAAATCTAGAATAAAGAATTCTAGAACATTCACTAAAGTTGGTTAGCTAGATTATCCAAGTTAAGGTAGTCCTTTGTAGAAAGGACTAGAAGGTTGTTTCGTAAGTTGGTGGATGAGTCTAGAAGAATGATGAGGTTTCCACCAACATGCAAGATTAGTGTAGATAATTCTACCATAGGAAGTTAGTGGAATTATCTAGATATCTCTAGCATGATGTTTCCATGCTTCTCCAAGGTTCCATCCATGCCTATAAAAGGAGAAGGCATCCGCACCATTTGTATCAACCAACCAACCAACCAATCAAGAAGGAAGTAAGAATCAAGAAGAGAGTAAGCAAGGCAACCAAGTGAAAGTGAGAAGAGTAGTCTTGTGAGGAGTGTGAGTGGTCTAGAGTGTGTCTCTAGAAAGAGTGAGTGTCATAGTTTCTAAAGAGTGTCCTTGAGATTTTGTGTTGTAATATTTTGTGAGGTTAATACAAGTAATTTGTTTACTTGTTTTGTCTCTCCAACACTTGTGTTAGAGTTGTGTACTTTAATTTTTTTTTCCTCAACAATCTAAGTGTATTAAAAAAATTAAGATTTTGAAGGATTTCAATAAGTTGTGGATTTTGTGAGATTTGAGAGCAAGAAGTATATATAACCAAGACTAAAAAGAATACAACCTCACCCCCTAGGATTTCAAATCATTTTCCATCTGGGCAGTCCTCAAAGCTCTACTAACCTCAGCCACACACAGGTAACCACCATATATGTTGGTGGAATCTCATCCCATAGGATTTCCAATCCTTTTCCATCTGGGCAGTCCTCAAATCTCTACCAACCCCAATCACACACAGGTACTATAACATCCCACATCGACCAATGGAAAGGGGGTGATGTGCCTTATATGTACATGCTTCCCCAAGTTGGGCTATATTTGGAAAATTAGACTCATAATAAGTACATGGCTCTCTACGAGGCGGCATGGTTCTGACATAAGAGATCAAAACGATTAGAATACTCACAAAATATGCAGGACTGCTGAAACTAGGCTCTGATACCATTTTTCTATCACATCACAGGCTCGACTCCGTCGTAGCACGATATTGTCCGCTTTGGGCCTTGACCACGCCATCACGGTTTTGTTTTCTGGGAACTCACATGATAACTTCCCGGTGGGTCACCCATTTTGGGATTGCTCTCGTGCAAACTCGCTTAACTTCAAAATTTATACGGAATCCGAAGCCAGTGAGCTCCCAAAATGCTTCATGCTAATTAGAGGTGGGTATGTACATATAAGGCATAGAGGACCCACTTCCCTGGACGATGTGGGATCTCACAATCCACCCCCTTAAGGGCCCGATGTCCTTGTCAGCATACTTTCGGCCTCGTCGGCACACTTCCAGCCAGGGATTGGCTCTGATACCATTATGTCACATCCCAGTCTCGACTCCGCCGTAGCACGATATTGTCCACTTTGGGCCCCAGCCATGCCCTCACGGTTTTGTTTCTAGGAACTCACACGAGAACTTCCCGATGGGTTACCCATCTTGGGATTGCTCTCGCCCGAACTCACTTAACTTCGAAGTTCCGATGGAACCCGAAGCCAGTGAGTTCCTATAAGGCCTCATGCTATATGGAGGGAAGCATATACATATAAGGCACATCACCCCCTCTCCGTTGGTCGATGTGGGATGTTATAATGTTACCCAGGGGAGTGGATCCTATATACCTTATATGTACATACCCACCTCCAATTAGCACAAGGCCTTTTGGGAGCTCACTGGCTTCGGATTCCGTATGAACTCCAAAGTTAAGTAAGTTCGCGCGAGAGCAATCCCAGGATGGGTGACTCACTGGGAAGTTCCCGTGTGAGTTCTCAGAAACAAAACCATGAGGGCGTGGTCGAGACCCAAAACAGACAATATCATGCTACGGCGAAGTCGAGCCTGGGATGTGATAGGTACCACAACGTACGTCTGTGGACCTGTGGCAAAAGGGCAGTTGGTGGTGATGGTTGTTGGTGGTGTAGTGTTCAAAAGCTCACCAAAGTTATGTTGATCTATCAATTGAGAAAGAGATGGAGTCGTGGTTATGTGAAAGGGGACCCGAAAAAGAAGGAGATAAAGTGGTTATCGAGTAAAGTAAGGCAAGGGGATAAAGTGGCTTTTAGAGTAGGGACTTGTCTAGGCTAGTACCAGAATGTGGATCTGGAAATGAGTCGGCCTCATCAAATATCACTAGTACAAAAAAAAAAAAAAAAAAAAAAAAAGTTATCAGTGTCACCAAACTTTAATTTAATTATCATAGTTCAACCGCTCCCAAATTTTAACTTATTCACGAAAGTCCTAACCTCATATCTTTATGAAAGATTGTTCATCATGTGTTTCTGATAAAAATAAAAAAAATAAAAAAAAATAAAAATCTTTTCTTTTTTTTTTTTTTTTGGTACCTAGATTGTAAGAACATTTTCATTAATTTTGAATATCATTCCCGCACCACCCAAAACAGGATGTCTAATTACTCTTCAAGCCCATCTTTGGAAACAAAGAATCTGTAGCAAATCTCTGCCGTGGTTCTCGTGTTTCCATTGGACAAACTAAGATGGGCACATTATACGCTAGGCCCGTAAAAAAACGAATTAGGCCTGCGTTTTGTGATTTGAAGCAAGTATAAAATTTTCATCAGACGGCTGACAACGTAAAGCTTCAGCAGCTCAACCATGGTGCAGAGATTTTTCTCAGTTCGGCAAATGGACCTCCAACAAGACCATCACTCCCACCCTGTTGTGCTTCTGTCCGGCCCTCCTTCCTGGTATTACTCACAATTCCAACTCTCTGTCTCTCTATCTCACTCTCTCTCTCTCTGATTGCTTTCTGGGGTATCTTTTTTTTGCAGCGGAAAGACCTCCTTATTATTCCAGTTTGCATTCAACTCCGCAATGGAGGCCGCCCACGATTGCAAAAATGATCAAGTAGTTTTCATCTGCAACCGACGCAGATTAGAGGCCAAACCCCCTTATCTTTCCCAGGTAGCTTTCCACTTCCTATGTTACCTGTATTTTTTAATCTGAAAACTGAAAAGCATTATATTTTGGGCCACTCCCCGCCCTTTGGTTTTGGGGTGAAAGTGAAACCTCAACCTACGTAATTAATAATTGCGTTAAAACTGCTCAGGGCGTTGATTCATCCTCTCAAGCATTTCAACGAATACAAATGAAGTAAGTCAAGAGACCCTTTAGAGAATGAACAATGGTGATGCAAACAATGGGATTTTTGAGAGAAGAAGTGTTTTGTGTAGGTATGTGGACGATGAGGAAGGAATTAAGAAGTATTTTGCTGCATTTCATCTGCACGATACATTTCCGGTCGCAGTTGTCATCGATGATTTTGGAGCTTTCTTTGATGAAAGGTGCTTCCTTTCTTCTTTGTTCATGGACTTTCAACTTTTTACAAAGATTAATTCTTTTGTGCTTGCAATTGATTTGAAGGAGCTGCCAAGAAAGATATGGAAACCCACGAGGAAGAGACTTGGCAATGGTTCGGACACTGGCTTTGTGTCACAATGCCATGATCCATGCCAAGTGAGTGACTATGTGATTTCAGTTGGCGACTTTATTCTCTCTGTTAGTAACATTTTGATACGGTTTGATTTTTTATGGTAGTGAAACAAGGCCTTGCAAGCTTGTGTTATCAGATACACACCGCGGAGACTCCCCGCGGTTGCTCTTCATCTACAAAAGATGGGTTTCGACCATTTTTACAATTCAAGGTTGGTTTAGTTTAGCAGAAGGGGTGGTTATACATTATAAATTTATGTAGAACATATTGCCTATTATAAGCAGGGTTTTTCTTTTTTCTTTTGGTATGTTGAAGGCGATGGCTCAGGATCGTTCATTGTAAAAGACTATAGCAATTCAGGGGGAAGAAGAGTGACTGCTAAGTACTCGGTGGCTCTCCAGAATCTTTTGCTAGAGGAGATCACTGAAGCAAGTGAATCGTAGATGTATCGAAATAGGCTCAAAATTGGTCCAGGATCCATTACTTTCGATCCGTGCATTATGTCAGAGTTAATATCTGCTTCACCTTCATTAGTTTTGCTCAGTGTAAGTTCTGTAAAAATCCTTTGGGCTCTGTGATGTGCATTCTCTGAAACACTATTTGATCAGTATTTCGATTTTCAAGTTTCCAGAAGCAAATTAGGTACGTCTCTTGTTAGTTCAAATATATGGAGAACATACTGATTCATCAACTTATACGGTTTCGGAGAGTTGTAATTGTTTGTAACTAGAATCTTCCCACTGGGTTTATTACAGTTTCATGTACATAATTATTCACAGAATATTACAGTGAGCAGTAAAAACTGAAAAGAGACGAGAAAATATCCCATGGAGGGGCTTAGTTTACCCCTTTCTGATACTCTGGCTCACAAAATTCTCCTCCCAGATCATCACAAGCCTCCCCAGGAAAGACCCTGCAGCAATCATCAAGACAATTAATCAGTTAATCATAACACGAAAACTAGAGATCTTAAAGCATTTGAAGATGAGTTGTACGAAAATCGATCGATCTTACGTCTTGGGACTGTCATACTCTAGATAATCTCTATCCAGCTGCTCAGAACTAGTCCTGGCTGTGCTGCTCCTGCCCTCTTCCGGTTTGAGCTTCACTTCGGGATACATTTCAGCATCACAAGCTTCTCCTCCGACTGTTTCACAAGCCTCTGCTGGAAAAACACTGCACATTCCACAGTCAAGGATTGAAACAATCAATCGGAAGATTAAGTCCAAGATGGATTAAAAAAAAAAAACGAATTGACTTACGAAGTGATGGAGCTGTAATCGACAGATGAAGGGTCGTCTGTCACGTTGGTTGCCCTGAGGGGAGGGCACCTTGAGGGTTGTAGTGGCCTCGGAAGGGAGCTGCATGGCAAGGCCAGGGACTTGGTGGTTGCAAAAGCAAGAGATGACACTGATGAAATTGGTGAGAGATGTAGAGTGGCCTGCATTTTGATGGCTTGTAATTTGGAAGTTGGTTTTAATTTGCTGAGTCTAAAGAGGGGCAAAGTTTCAACCAAACTATATAGCATCAGCTTTGGGACATGACTTGGATGGATATTGGATAAGGCGGGCATATAGATATTTTGAGACAAGAAATTTATTGGTGAACCATAAAACGTTGAGAGACACCCATGAACTTTGGACTTTTCTCTCTCCTATTCTCCATATCTTCCCCTTTGTTTTTTAGATTAATTTATGCACTTTTCTTCTCCTTCTTTGCACGCCATGCTTATTTTTGTCACTTTATACTTCTCTAATTTATTCAATTCAAAGACAAAAACTATGCAGGAAACGAAACAAGTGTGAAATCGTCTTCCTTTTTTTTAGACGTTTATATAGAATGCACAAAAGGAAGGTACCGCCTTAAAGTTGACAAAACGCTCCATGGGCTTGGATATTCGTGGATACCCAACCTAATGGTGTGGTGAAGGACAACAAACAGGCATGGGTGGGTTTGGGGATGGGAATTCACGTTTGAAATAATGGTTGTGGATTCAGTTATGGGGAATAAATTCACCAACGAAGTCGGGGGATGAAGGTGGCTAACCACCAGCTGCATCCCAAGTCAAAAGGATGACTCAGTTTGGCTAACTACCGAACAGATGCATTGGGCTATCCAAGTAACTAGTACAATCACTTTGTTGCACATTCTTCTTCTCTTGCTAATACTCGACAAGGCGATTGTCGTTTCAATGTCTATCAAAGCAAGAGATTCCCCATATTTGAAAATCACACAGTTCAAAATTCTTTTCCTCAAAGCTTCGGGCATCATTTTCTTGCCAAATAATTCAGTGTATTTTTCAAGTTCAACGTGCCCTCTTACACGTATGGAACCACCACACATGCATGCAATCAAATCGACATCATTCAAATGCAGATGTAAGCTAAGACAGTTAAGATGGTAATTCAGGCAAGGGAAGGTAAATTTGGCCTTAGTCAATCAACCCGCTCTTATTGCATGTCAAGATTTCAAAGGTATGCGGCCCACTACTAATCACATCAATATTATCCTCAATTTGCATTTTATCACCTACTATCACAACAAGCATTGCGATTTTATATCAAAAGACTTCAATAATGTAACTAGCTAGTAGTGGCTTTGTCAAGTTTCTTTATGTCAAATCTAGTATTCTTTTTCTAGATTTTTATGTTTATTCCTGTAATATAATTTTGTCCCCAAATTTATATATATAAATACACACACACACACACATATATATATATATTCTTTTGTATGTATTCATGTATTCATGTATTCATTGCACTTTAAGGTGTAACCGTGTAACACTAAATATGCATGTGTTTATTTCATTCACATTAACACGTTTTTGAATTGTAAAACAGATGTATCAGTAAACTGGCATGAATATGCATTGCCAAAAACTTAGAAGTGAGAAAAAGAGAAGAGGCATGAGGCAGTTAAATAGCAAACACCTAGGAGGATTTTGGGTAGTGAAATAATACCGCATAATTAATGGAGGATTTAATTTAACTACTACAAAGGATAAAAGTTCCCAGAAATCTAACAAGCTTAGCAATTAATTTCAAATAAAATTTGAAGGAAGAAGAACACATAAATAGTGTAAGTGCTAAAATCCATAAGTCACACCTATTGCTGTTGTATTTTGCTTGCTCCTTAATTAGTAGGAAACTGCATTAACGTGGTCAAGTAAGACCAGACTTTCTACAAACGGAAGGCACTTTAACTGGTAGCTGTCGCCAAAAATTGCGATGTCATTAGCTTCGTCGGTCTTCAAATCCACCACTGCAATGGTTCCCAGCTTAGTAGAGTCAACAAACACCAGTTCATCCTGACTTTTAAAACCAAGAAGCATCCAACCCTCCCTTTCAAAATTTGGCATATAATACTTTTGCAGTTTTACACTAACATTGAATTCAGTCCACGACTCCGCCACACCATACTTTTTCATGACCTACCCTTGAAGCCTACACATTCCCGCGTCGTTAGTATGTTCAATCTCATTATCAGTCAAGGCAAGAGACTCTCCGTATTTCAAAAAGACACAGGTATTCGAACCTCTTTTTCTCAAACCTTCAGGTATCATAATCTCGCCAAATAATTCAGTGTTCAAATCAAAAGACACAATATTGATATGTTCTTGCCCATTTTTGCCACGGAGTTGAACCCAATGCAGAGTACCATTCACCAAAACACTTTTGGAAAGCTTCCCATAAGCAGGAAGAGCTGCCGCACTAAGGGTTTTCCAATAGCGCCAGGCCAAAGAGTAAACCTTAACTGCAAATCGGGTGTGCCTGCAAAAATTATTCACAATTCTCAATACCTTATAGTCATTAGTCCGAGAATCATAGCCAAAGTAATGAGTTTCTTTATCCCCTACGGTAGCAGTGGTCCTTGTAAGAATATAGAGAATGCTTAGGATTGAGACACTCGTCATAAGGATGTATGAACTAAGATAGTTAGAGATCTTATTCTCTATATATACCTCAATGTAATAGCTTAGTAAGTAAGAAAATATAATATACAACAGATTTCATTCTCTCTCTACAAACTTCTCTTCTTCGATCTCTCTCTCTCTCTCTCTCTCTCTCTCTTAATACTTGAAACCCTAGCTTCTTCTCTCTACGTTAACATGGTATCAAGAGCCATTGATGCTCACACTGCTTCTTTCGATCTTCTGGCTGCTTCCGCTCATCTTCTTCGTCTTTGACACTATCTGGTTCTCGACAGATTCTGGTATTTTGCTCGTCATCTGTGATTTCTAGGGTTTTTGCAAATCTTGATTTTTTGCTCCAGATTGTGTGCACGCAAGGTGTTTATCAGTTGGTTTTTAGCATCTGCAACTATGGTGACTGCATTGCAACTGCAGATTTTACAATCTCCGATCACTAGTCTTATTTCTACTATTTCCACATATGTGAATGTTAAACTTGATGATTCTAATTACTTGAATTGGCAATTTCAAATGCAATTGTTGCTTGAGGGACATGGTATCATGGGGTTTTTTGATGGATCGCATGTTTGTCCACCTCGATAT
Source organism: Pyrus x bretschneideri (assembly GCF_019419815.1). Taxonomy (NCBI): domain Eukaryota; kingdom Viridiplantae; phylum Streptophyta; class Magnoliopsida; order Rosales; family Rosaceae; genus Pyrus; species Pyrus x bretschneideri. Next base: position 5,471,653 of record NW_025999798.1, read on the forward strand.
GTCATTTGTTATGAAAATTCTACTGCTTCTGGTCTTGATGCTGCAAATTCTTTGACTCAGTCTGAGACTGAAGATTATGTTGTTTGGAAAATGCATGATCGTGCCCTAATGCAGCTGATCACTACTACTCTATCACCAGTTGCGATTTCATGTGCGATTGGTAGCACCAGTGCTTGTGATTTGTGGAATCGATTGAAAGAATAGCTTTCAGCTGTGTCTCGGACAAGTATTTTTCAGCTTAAATCTAATCTTCAAACTATTCGAAAAGGATCTAACTCGGTGTCTCAATATCTACAGTGTATCAAAGAAGCTAGGGACTATTTTTCTGCTGCTGGGGTTACATTTGCTGATGAAGATATTGTTATTCTTACCCTTAATGGTCTTCCTCCTGAGTATAATACTTTTCACAGTGTGATACGGGGTCGTGAGAATGTTATTTCTCTCAAGGAATTTCAGGTGCAATTGCTTGCTGAAGAACTGATTGTTGATAGCACGGTGTCCTCTCGATTCATGACTGCCATGATTGCTAATAATTCTAGCCCTAAATTCTCTACTGGTCAATCTCAATCTGGAAGTTTCATAACTCATCCGTCTGCTCATAATAATGGTTATTCTGGAATTTCTGGTGGTTTTCGATCTTTTAATAACAACAGGAAGGGCAAAGGGAAGTTTAATCAAGGATATAGGTATCTAATCCTAATCCTAGACCGCAGTTTTCTAATCAGTTCTCTAATCCGAACCCTGGTTTTTCTCGAGTTCTTGGTTCGCATCCACCTCGGTACTTTAGTCAAAATACACATCCATAGGTTCCTTGTCAGTTGTGCAACACATTTGGTCATACTGCTTCATTTTGTAACTCAAAACCAATGGACAAACAGGGTTGCCACATCTGTGGTAAAGCAAATCATACTACCTGGTATTGCTTCTTCAATGATAAGGGTCCAAATTTTGGTGGTCCTCACCACTCTCAATCGACTACCAATGCATATGCTCCTTCCACACCAATATATCCTCCTCAATCTCATATGCAAGCAATGCATACAATTACTTCTCAACCTTCTTCAGGCTCTACTTCTCATCAACAACCCCAACTCTGGATCACTAACTCGGGAGCTACAAATCATATGACTGTCGATCTCAGCAATCTGTCTTTGGCTTCCCTTTATCCTACCAATGAGACTGTGCAAACTGCGAATGGTGAAGGTCTGCACATATCTCATATTGGTAGTTCCATTATTCGCACACCTTTGCATTCTATTAAACTTAATTCAGTTCTCTATGTACCTCAACTTTCCAACAACTTGTTATCCGTACATCGGATTTGCCTCGATTACAATTGTTGGTTAATATTTTATGCTTATTTTTTCTAGATTCAGGACAAAGTCACGGGGAGGATATTATACAAAGGGAAGTGCAGTAATAGACTCTATCATATACCTTCAGTCGTCAGTCATCCCTCTCTTCCCACTCGCAGCTCTTCTCACACTATTACCTTTCTTGGTCAACGTGTTAGCTCTCATCTTTGGCATAGTAGGTTAGGGCACCCTTCTAATACCATTGCCAAAATAATGTTGCACAAGTCTTCCATTGTTTGTACACAAGATGTTATTCCTTTATTGTGTCATGGTTGTTTAGCAGGCAAACTCACTAAGCTACCATTTCAGTCTAGTGCTCATAAGTCTGATGTTCCTTTTGAAATTGTACACAGTGACCTTTGGAGTCCTTCTCCTTGTACCTCCATTGATGGATATCGATACTATGTGACATTTATTGATGAGTACACTTGATATTGTTGGCTATTTCCTCTTGTGAATAAATCCGACTTCTTTGACACTTTTGTTACTTTTCATTCATTTGTGCAAACTCAGTTTTGTATGTATTAAAACTTTACAAACTGATGGTGGTGGAGAGTATATCAGTGCTAAGCTTCAAATTTTCCTTCACATCAAAGGTATTTCACATCATAAATCTTGCCCACATACCCCAAAACAGAATGGACTGGCTGAGCGTAAACATCGCCACATTATTGAAACAATTATCACTTTATTGCAATATGCACAGTTACCCTCTTAGTTCTGGTCTTTTGCTTGTCAAGCAGATGTGCACCTTATCAACCGTATGCCTACTCCAACCTTGCACAATTGTTCACCCTTTGAACGTCTATTTGGAGTCCCTCCTCTTTTAAGTCATCTTCGAGTGTTTGGTTGCTCTTGTTTTCCATTGTTGCGACCCTACAACAACATTAAGTTACAACCTAAAACCATTGAATGTATCTTTCTTGGATATACCTCGAAGTACAAAGGTTTTATCTGTTTTGATGTCTTAAAGGGTAGAACTTATATATCCAGACATGTTGTCTTTTATGAGTTTTAATTTCCCTATCCTTATTTAACTCAGGTACTTCAATCTAAGTTTGTTCAGTTGCCTATTTCTCAGCCCTTTATTCCATTCCTTGTCCCTACTATGGATAACATGCTTGTCCAACCTCTCTCATCATTTCACTCACAGTCCCAATGACAATCACAGTCTCCCATATCTAGTGTTCCCCCATCAGTTTCATCATTAGTTTCACCAGCAATTTCATCATCAGTTCCCTTGTCTCCTGGAACATCACCTGCTTCTGTTTCATCTCAGTCCAATACTGTACCTGCCAGCTCTTCACCTTCACTCCCTGTGGATCTTGATTTTAGTCCTGGTCTACTTCAAGTGGTCCTGCCTATCGCTCCACTTAATCTGCATCCCATGCAAACTAGAAGTAAAAATGGTATAATCAAGAAGAAAGTGTTTCTTAGCAAGGTACATGATTCTAGTGGTGTTGATCTCACTCAAGTGGAGCCTGCCACTTACAAGTCTGCATTAAAAGTTCCTGTTTGGCTGAACGCTATGAAAGAAGAGCTTGGTGCATTGCATCATCAACAAACTTGGAGTTTAGTTCCTTTACCATCCCATAAAAATCTGGTTGGTTGCAAATGGGTGTTTAAACTCAAGAAGAATTTAGATGGCTCTATTGATCACCATAAGGCTCGCCTGGTTGCAAAGGGGTTTAATCAAGAACCTGGTTTGGATTATGGGGAGACATTTAGTCTAGTGGTTAAGCCAACTACTGTGCGCTTAGTTCTAGCTTTGGCAACTCATTTTCATTGGTCTCTTCAACAGTTAGACGTTAAGAATGCTTTTCTGCATGGAGTGTTAAATGAAGAGGTTTATATGGCTCAACCACCTGGTTTTGAAGATGCTTCTCATCCTGACTTTGTTTGTAAGTTGCATAAGTCTTTATACGATTTGAAACAGGCTCCCCGAGCTTAGAATGAGAGATTCACCAGCTTTCTTCCTTCCCTTGGATTCCAGTCTACTTATTCAGACTTTTCTTTATTTGTCAAGACTGTTGAGAGTGATATTGTCATCCTTTTATTATATGTGGATGATATTATTAACTCTGGTAGTTCTTCTATCATTATTCAGCAAGTCATTCACTCTCTTACTACTGAGTTTGACATCAAGGACTTGGGCGAGCTTCATTACTTTATGGGGATTCAAATCACTAAGACTGCTCAGGGTTTATTCCTATTGCAAACAAAATATATATAGGACCTATTAGCGAAAGTTGAGATTGTGGAGTGTAAAGCTTGTGACACATCATGTCTTCCTTACAACCGACTACTTAAGGATGATGGTACTCCTTATAACAATCCAACTGCATACAGGAGCATAGTTGGTGCGTTGCAACATTTACTCGTCCCGATATTGCATTATTAGTTCATCAAGTGTGCCAATTCATGCAGTCTCCTATGGTGTCTCATTTCACCGCCGTTAAGCATATCTTGCGCTATCTCAAGGGTACATTATCAGTTGGCATTTCGTATAATAGGGGTGACTTATCATTAAAGGCTTTTAGTGACGCAGACTGGGCCGGTGACCCTAATGATCGCAGTTCAACAACTGGTATGGTGGTGTTTTTAGGCAACAATCCTATATCGTGGTTCCCTAAGAAACAACACACAGTCTCTCGTTTTTCCATAAAAGCTAAGTATCGAGCTATGTCATCCACCGCTGCTGAGCTCGATTGAATCCAACAATTACTGCAGTTCATGCATGTTATACCTGCTCATGCTCCTGTGCTTTTCTGTGATAACCTTTCTGCTATTGCTTTGTCCTTCAATCCTGTTCAGCATCAACGGACGAAGCATATTGAAATTGACGTTCACTTTGTGAGAGAACAGGTTTGCTAGGAAGACACTGCTTGTTCAGTTTGTTTCCTCCTGCGAACAATTTGCCGATATACTAACAAAAGGTCTCGTGCTCCTTTATTTCGATCTCATTGGTTCAACCTCATGCTTGGTGTTCTTTCCCATGAGTTTGCGGGGGGATGTAAGAATATAGAGAATGGTTAGGATTGAGACACTTGTCATAAGGATGTATGTCTTAGTTAGTTAGTTAGTTAGTTAGTTAGTTAGTTAGAGATCTTATTCTCTATATATACCTCAATGTAATAGCTTAGTAAGTAAGAAAATATAATATACAACAGATTTCATTCTCTCTCTACAAACTTCTCTTCTTCGATCTCTCTCTCTTTCTTAATACTTGAAACCCTAGCTTCTTCTCTCTATGTTAACAGTCCTAGGCCAAGGCAAAACCACATACTTTCTAACTGAAGGGTTCAAAATTATTGTGTGGCCACCAGGGTACCAAGAAAGGCATGTAAGCCCATTGCAACTTCCGACCATTTGCGCAGGAGCTCCGAGTTTCATAACTAGTGGTGCATTAAGCACAATGTACTGAACTGCTGGTTTAGGGTTAGGGTTAGGGTTATCCCCAAAATACAAAGAGTAGAAGGCATGGCCCCAGTTTATGAGAAGGAGCTGATCAAAACCATCGTTTTGGTTTTTGTGGTTAGACTGGATTAGTGATGAACGGCTGAGATGGATCGCAATAAAGGCAGAGCTTTTGACCATAGAGCGCCATGACTTGCAGACGGCGCAGCATATGATTAAATATTGAAAACTTTAACGAAAAGCTTCAGTACTGTTTATTTTAACGAAAAACCAAATTTTTACACTAAAATGTCAATCCTGCTACTATTCACTTTATCCTTTATTCCGTCCTTATCGTTAAAACTCAAAATTTTCAAATTATTTTCATTAGTTTTCTTTTAAATATTTTGAGGGTAGTCTTAGGAGGATTTCTCTTAAGATCTCTACAGGAAAGTAGTTGTTGCAGTAGTACTCGACTGACATTGCTTTTTTGCTACGATTTCCCAAGTCCCCATGTTTCTCTTCTAGCTCACAATTACTGGGTGGTTTGGGAGCTTTTCCGGAATCCATGTTTCCGATTTGCTGGCAGCGTTGGTGATTGTGGTTAGTGAGAGATAGATGACAATCTATAGGTAAGGGGTAGTTGATTATATTAATACTAAAAATAAAAGCAAAGCCTAAGAATATTGTTCTTAAAAATATCGACATATGCAGGCCAAGGCCCAAGAAGCTCCCAATGCATTTCATTTGGTTCATTAAAAGCCTTCTTGGTATCCAACTAAAAAAAATTATCAATTTCAAAAAAATATATTAAAACCATTTCTTAAGAACAATTTTGTATAAGACCCAAAAATTTATTTGATATGAAATTTAAAATTTATTGATAAATCTTAGCAATTAAAGAAATAAGAAAGGAAGAGAGAAGAGAGAAGATCGAAAGGAAGAGAGGAGAGAAAATCGAAAAAAAGAGAGAGAAGATCGAAAGGAAGAGAGAAGAGAGAAAATCGAAAAAAAGAGAGAAAGGAGGGAGAACTGGGAGGGAGAACGGAGAGAGAGAGTGGAAGTGAGAGAGACACGGAAAGCTGAGGGAAATGATTGGAAGAGAGAGAGACAAAGGAAGAGGAGATAAGAGAGAGAAAAATCATAACATATTGGAAGAGAGAGAGAGAGAGAGAGAGAGAGAGAGAGACAAAGGAAGAGGGGATAGGAGAGAGAAAAATAATAACATATTGGAAGAGAGGAGAGAAGGAAATGATCAATGAGTGAGAGGAGAAAAGAAAATGAGAGAAAATATAGGAGAGAAAATGGAGAGAGAAATGAGGTTAAAAATTACTGTTTTTTGTTTTTCATAAATAAGCTATTTTTCAAGTTGATTGAATTCACTTTTTAAAATATTTTGACCAAATAAGAATTATTGACTTAAGACTTAAAACTATTTTTACGTTTAAAAAAAAAATTAATTCAAATTGCATACCAAACAAACCCTTAATTTTACAGTTATATTATGTCTAGTTATTCCAAATACATTAAAAAGCCAACAAGCAACCCTCAACCACCGTTGTGGAGAGGAGTGTTACATTACACCACGGCGTGTTTGAATCATGCCAGCTCTCTAATCTAACAAATCTATCGTTTGACAAAAAAAAAAAAAAAAAAAAAAAAAAAAAGAAGGTAAGTAGACCACCAAATTCCAATACATGGGACTACGACATCGACATTGGAATTATACGAGTCGCTGGCAATCTCAGATGGGTGAAGAGGTAGAACGATCTTTCCCGTGATTTTGAAAACAGCCAGCAAAGCCCTACAATCATTGGGAGGTGAAAAACAAAAATAATTGATATGTGCCCCCACATTGTTAATCTCCTCACTTTTACTCCAAAAGTTCGATACTTCCTTGACTTCCAGCTTCTTCGCCACAGTGAATATCCACAGATTTAAACAGTGAAAGTATACAATTCTAAGAGAAATGTGCAGATTGCAGAAGCAAATCTTTCTGAAGTCTAAGTTCCCCAAAATCTACAGAAATAGGAGCTTCAACATAAAATACTTACATCTGATCAAAAACTGTTCAGTTGGGTTAGCATGTGAACAAGTTCATCGCTTGAGGGTCTCTCTGCGGGCAGATCGGATAGGCATACAACTGCGATTCGCACTGCCATCAACATCTCATCATCTTCCTCCCCTTCTTCCCCTATTATACTCTTATCTAATGCTTCCCGTGCCTCGCCTGCTTGCTGCAAGTGCCGCAACCAGCGCCCTAAACTTCCACCACTAGCTGCTTCCCCAAAGAAGGGATCGGTTGGATCTCTTCCGGTTAACAAAACGCCCAATATCATCCCAAAGCTGAAAATGTCGCTCTTATCCGTGTACCTGGTGAAATTGAATATGTAGTCTTTAGCAAAAGAGCATATATGTTTTCGAAGGAAAAAAATGAAAAAAAGCTCCTGTTCTAGTTGTTCTTTCCATTCACCTATTCACAGCCAAAGCTTTCTTCCTAAAGGGAGTTTCTCTTTTCGTTTTCAATACTACAAAGCTAATAATTCAGTACAAACAACGCAACTGTTACATACAAAACCCCACAGCTTAAATTCTAAGGCAAACATCAATAAACCATTAATATAGCCTTGAATCTTAACTAACAAGCATTTCACTGTTAACTATCAATAAACCATCACGAGGTAATTTCGGAGTTCTATGCCTTGTCAAAGAGGGATGATTATCAGAATCCCAAGTCATTGAGTAGAAGAGTATTGGGAGGGAGCATTTTTCCCTCCAGCGCAGGGAAACAAAAAGCGCGAAAAACTGGAGACAGATTGCAATGCCAACCACAACAGTCACGCATCCCAGTATTAGGGGGATGTCCATGGCCTTGTGCAGGAGAGAAAGCCATTTGACAGGGCAGAAGCTAAATGGCTAATACAAAATAAAAGCTGGCAAACCTAATTCAATCCTGCCCGAAACTACAAACGTGTGCCAACATTTTGGGATGTGGAATACCAAACTCCTGATAAGTATTCTAAAAGCAAAGGAAATTAGTAGGAGCAATGGGGAAATATCATAAAACACAATTACCATTTCCGCATATACACATACACCTACATAGCTCCGTCAATAGAATTGCATAGTAGTTGTATAACACGAAACATTTACGAATTTCGAATATCATCCAAGATTGATATGTGTACCTGCCATTCTGGAAACACTCTGGAGCACTGTAGCCAGATGTTGCTCCATTCAAATAAGGCGCAAGCTTGGCCAACCCGTAATCTCCCAACCTCGGCTCAAACTCCGAATCCAACATAACATTTGTAGGCTTTAAATTGCAATGCATAATCTGAGGAACATACGAATGCAGATACTGAAGCCCCTTAATTACCCCGACAGCAATCCGAAGCCGAACTTCCCAACTAAGCTGCAGCTGGGTTTCTCTAACTCTATTCATAGCATCCTCCAAGCTCCCATTAGGCATAAAATCATAAACCAAAGAGAACCTATCGTGTTCGCGAACATAAGCCCGCAGGCTCATCAAATGCCTGTGTCTCAGGCCAGCAAGCACTTCAAGCTCCTGCTGTATCCGCCGCTTCGCCGCCTTGCTCTGAGCCTCCGGCGAGCCACACTCTGAAAAGGGTCCGAGCTGCTTGACTGCAATAATCAGCCCAGTGTCCAGAACAGTCCTGCAGTACTTCCCATTGGGGCTAGAACCCAGCAACCGGTTTTCACTAGCTAGTGCTAATTGGAGCGTTTTGGGGTCGATCTTCGGGGAGAATATGACGGGCCCTTTGAGAATTGGGGTTCTGCTGATGTAGCGGACAAAGCACCGGACTAAGAGTGCAGTGAGGAGGGCACAAATTAGTCCGGTCAGGACTCCCAACACGATGCTCAGAATGATTCTTTGGAGCTCGTTCTTCGAGTGGGGATGCTTCGCCGGTGACGGAGGCTCGGTTTCTTGGGACTGCACAGCCCCTTGCCGGCAGCAGAAAATCAATAGCAAAAGGAGAAGCCTTGGGATTGGATTGTTCATTTCCGAGGTGCTTCTTCTTCTTCTTCTTCTATCCATTCCAATAGAAATCCAAAAAAAATCCCAGCAAAAATCAACTGAAACCCAGTAAAACCCAGATGAAAATTAGCAAAACCAACATCAAAGCTGCAATCTTTCTTCAGAATCCAACCAAAAATACTCAAAGCAACAGCTGCTTTGGCATCAAAAGCTCAAATTTTTGTTCTATTTTTCTCAGGGCTTCAGCCACCGTGCAACATGGAGGCGCAGAAAATGCAACGCCGCCGAGAAACGCTTGCAGCTCTGCGGGAAAGTGAGAAAACCCCATCAAGGAGAAAGCTTCAAGGAGTCATGAAGGAGGGGAGAGAGATAGAGAGGGAGAATATCAGATAAAATTCGAATTTTTTTATGGGAAAATCTTCAGAGAAAAGACGCAACGAATCGTTTCGTCACCGATTCGCATATTTTTTTTCTCTTCAAATCAAAACACTCTTTGTTTTTTTTTACTCTTTTAAGTTTAAACCCACTACTGAAACTACTGAGTTGAAATGTTTGCAAAAAATGGCGACCGAAAGAACAAAAAAAAAAAAAAACAAGTCCCAAAGCTTGAATTTCACACAGAAAGCGAGTCCCTTTCTCTTCACAAACTGAAACTACCCAACTGCACAAAATCGCTCTCTGGGTTTTGGGAGGAGAGAGAGAGACACTTTCTGTGGCTGTTTGCTTTTTTTTTCTTTCTCTCTCTCATGCTGCGGAGGACAAAACTGGGCTTCCCGCCTTTCGAACCCCCGTAAGCGGTGGGGTCCACGGAGACACGTTGGCACTGTGTCGCTATCACGAGTGGCCCGAAAGCTAAACATCGAACTGCGTGAGACAAGGCCAGGAAAACGCTGAACACGTCTCCGCCGCTGGTTGGTGAGGGGAGGAGATTCTGGCCGTCTACAGGGAACCAACAGCGGGAATTTATTCCGATTAGAATAATACTAAAGCGACAATCTATTACCGTAGTGTGCCGCTGTTTGTCTTCGTGTAATGCTAGGAAGTGATTCTATACCTCCAGTTCAGTTTTTTTTTTTTTTTAGTCATTAAATTGAATAATCAAATAAAATCAACAGACGAATTAAACATTTCGTGCGGATAAAGATTTACATGATAAGGAATTTCGCTACCTTAGGACCATTATGGTTACGGTTGTTCCCCAAAGCTTCGATCGCCACCTCACCTATTATCAGGTCACCAACTTCCATGACCTTCCAACACTAGACAAGCATTGGTCCCCAAAATACAGTTTTCTGTAATAGATGAGTGGTCAAAAGAGGGCATGTGATATCACTTCTCGTAATAAAATGATGCATACAAAAATCTCTTCACATAGTACTGTTTTTTAGATCGAAAATTCAATTACTGTAAACTCGGTTCATATAAATTATTTTTAATATATCATATTTATAAGAAATTCGAAAATTCTAAAATAACAGTATGTCTCAAATAAATCATGTGTCGTCCTATATTTTACTTTTTAACCAAACGTCTCGTAATTAATTAGTTTGAAACATCTCATGACACGAGTGTCTCCATCTCATAGGAGTCTCTTTCGGGGATTACAGATTAAACGAACGGTGATCAGTAAAGTGATTATCTTTTTTGCCTTTTGGGTTTGTTATTGAAACAATAATTAATAATTTGTGTGGGAATGAAAGCTGAAGGGAACAATCTTTGTTTTATGGTTGGCTCGGTTTTCGCTTTCCAGTGTCTGTGTTGTAGACCATGATAGGGTCTGTCTCGGGACCGGTGAAAGGCCAACACGCGTGCACCTGTGGGCCTCTTCCTTTTCAGGCCCAACATGAGCGTCAAGGGCTTTTCTTTTTCGCATCCAATTTCAGAAATAAAAATAAACAAATAATATAAAAATAAAAATAAACCTTTTTTTAATGGGAATTATGCTTCCTTATCATGTTTTGTGTCATAAACCAACAGAGTATTCCACTATTATTACTCATGAGTCATGGCAGTTGAGTTATGAGTTAGCACCATCAGTCACTGGATAAAGTATCCACTAGACCGACCAGCTTGTCATGGGAACAACTTTTAGAACAACGAGGATATCGTTACTTTGATGTTATTTATCGATGCGTGAGTCTTTCATTGTATCGTTAGTATAAAACACACGGTAGTGTATTTGTACTTTCGTAGACGGAAGTTCTCATCGTTGCTCATACCACTATGGGCTCGTGTGAACTGCAATCCTACGTAGATAGAGTGGAATGATACTCATAAAGTCTGACTCATTTCTTTGTGAGAGCGTCTAACAATTGCATTTGGTCAGACTGTCATATCCAAAATTGCAAGAAAAGTTATAATTTTATTCGTTATGGTTTGCGTAGAGTTTTGTTATAGCTTTCGTATTTTGAATTGTCGCGGTTTTTACATATCTAGGTTACTAATTGTTGCAATTCAAAAAAATCATAATTAGCTAACGGGTAACATATGCGAGTAAACATAACATAAGGGGCCTATTTGAGTCTAATCATTTACTTGTTATGTCAAAATGTGAGATAAACAGAACTAAACTGGACATGATGAGTTATGAATCTACAATAAAGTAAACTATTTAACTTATTCTTACATATAAATTATAAGTCATGTCGTACGTGTCCTACCAATCTCATCCTAGGACGCGATCTCTTCCCACCTGCCAAACGAACCCATAGGGCTTATGGTTTAGTTGCTACAATTGTTGGAGGGAGACCCCATGCAAGGCTGTCTGGTACGTGATGGGGTTGGGTTGGCCTACTTGCTACATTTGACTCTCCAAGAGCTAGCGTAACATCATCATCCCTGACCTTCAGAAAATGTCAGTGCCACCGCAACACATTTGACACTTCAATTCACAAACTTTGTATTTTACGCTGACATGGATAAAATTTGGTGATCCAAAAATCTGTATATTTGATTGCCTTGTCTCTTGAGCAAATTATATTTACATTTACTGGTCCCGTCCACGACAGTGACATACACGATTGAAGGACGGAAAACGGACAGTTTTCACTCACGGAAAAGGCATTAGAATTCATAAGCCAATCAATTGAATGTGCTCAAAACTCCATATTCTCGGTGGCAAGTGCTGCTTGGTGGTTTTGTCCAAATGTGAAAAATGCTTGAAAATGCTCTCGAAAGCTAGGGGTGTAGGATCTTAGCTCGTCTGATTATGCACTAGCGGAACCTACGCTGCACAATATGAAGAATAGATGCAATCAAGTAGCTAAGTCTAGTTAAACGCGAGTGGTACAAATTTTATGCAAGATCAGTTGAAAAGAATATTCTAAATTATTCTGATTTACGAGAGAACAATTTCAAACTCACGTGCAAGGTTTCAATTACACTCGGTGCAAAGTGTAACATTCCAATTACACTGTCCAAATCAACTAGCTTAATTCTTACCTGCTATTTGTAATCAACTCTTTAACACAATTGAAAGACGAATAAGAAGAAATATAGCATAATTTTTTTTTCTATTACCTTCATATTTTCTATTGCGGCTTTGGAAACCCTAAACGTAGAACAACATAAGGTCGAAGTTTCGAGCTTCATAGAGTTACAGCCACCAAAAGCTTTCACTAAAAGAAATGATGTACAAATACACAATGGCCTACACTAAATCCTCACAAGAACACATTACAGAGCCCTTGGCTGAAAGCTACCGCATGCTTTCGGCTTAGACCACCGGAGCCATTTTAGATTACAACACCGGCTGACATTTTTCAACAATGCACCCCATCGGTATCCTCCAACTCTCAAAACCACAAAACACTTGCTGATATTTCGTTCAAAGGATAACAATCTCTCAAATTTACTGACTATAATTATACAAATGTGATACCTTTGTTTCTTTTGATAATGATCATCCCAGCACTCATGAAGTTGGCCTCGGATAGTTTCATTACTTATACGACAGTTTCACCCATTGGAGTCTGATAACATAGCAAGGACTTCACTATCATCGAAGTTCGACTCCACTGCTAGTTCGAGGGGGGTTTTTCCTTCCCCATTTAATGCCCGTGGATCAGCTCCCCTGCAGATGCAATATAACCCTTTCAGTTGCAAATCACACAAAAAGGCAGAAACACAGCATTTTAAAGAAACTGAGAGTTTGTTCAATATGCACAGATTAGGCAAATGTAATAAATGGGTTTTAAAAACCGCAAATCCAACCATGAGATAAATTATCACCTTGTAAGAAGCAATTTTGCGAATGTGCTTTTGCCTCTGAGAATACAACGGTCGAGTGGTGTTTGACCTCTTGAATCAGTCACATTTATATTCACTCCATACTGTAAGAGGAGTTCAAGCATACCAATGTCTGCGGTTTCACAAGCCAGGTGAAGCAGAGTGCACCCATCTAGATCCTCCACCTGCTGGCCTTCACTTGTACCACTCAAGTTTGAAGAGCTAGGAGACGACTTGTCCAATGAATCCCCAGCTAAGCAGCTCGAGCTTTGGTCATGGCTAGTCTGCTCATGCATCAGCATTACTTTGGCAAGGGTTAATGAAGAGTTACAAGCAGCTTGCTCATACACCGCATTCAAATCTGGCTCAGAATTAACAATGTGACGATATACAGCTTTCTTGTCATTAGCGCGAACACCCTCCCAAATCTGTTGTGCTACCAAATGAGTATATTGTGCATCTTTTGATTTCCGGACAAAAAGCTTTTCTGCGTACTGCAATTAACAAAAGAATACACATTAACTTCCACATTTCTGAAGCAGTCTGTAGATTTTCAACTAGTAGCAAGTACAGTCAGGAGATCAGTTCACTATATAATACAAGATTTTCAAGAATGCTCATGTATCATAAGTTGACAAAAGTTAGTCCAGAAATCATTAGTCTTTCAAAAACTAAGATGAATTCAAGCAAGGCTTATCCATGTCATACAGGAACAGTAATGTTATGCCTTTATACACTCTCTACAGCCGTTCTTGCAAGATCCCTAAGCCATGATCACTAAAAAGCAGTAAAAGAGAGGACAACAAGTATCCCAACGAGCCAAAAAAGGTTCAGTCTCAAACTAAAGTCTAGACAAAATTGTTTTTTGTCTTTAGTATTACAAAATGTGTTTTTCAGATTGGCTGATGTTCTGAAACAATTGCTTCCCTATCAACTTAGCATTTAATACTATAATCTTAGCAATTAGATCATAAATTGAAATACTTTCAAGTTATCCAACTAGTAACTGAGAGCCACGAAAGGACATACCTTTGCATGAATGAATTTCTCCTTTACAGGTATAGAATCACTCTGACCAGGTTTGCTGATAAAAACTAGTTGTTTTTTATCGGACTTGTATGACCTTCACCAGAAGAATACAAGTGAATACTCACAACAGTCCAGTAGAGAAGAAACATATACAATACTCGAAAGAGTTGTAACAGAGAATCCCTACCCTGTGGATATAAGATCAACCTGAAAGGCACTTCTTGATTGCAAAAGTTCCTCCCAGACAGAGTTGGCAAAGGCATTACCCAAAGACTGAAACAAATTTATAACGGAAGGCTCCCACACTTTGACATCCAGTGTAAGAGACCTTACCTGCAGTAAGACACCAAGAAGAAAATTTGCAGAAATTCAGTAACTGGTACATATCCAATTTTTTATAGGATAAGTACATTATAAACAAAAATAATTACTAGGAAGAAGTTACTGTCCATATATAAATATACAAACCAAAACAAAATTTGGTAATTTCCAGCATATTAACTACTTTACCAAGTTATCATTTGTATAATTCTTGGTTCTCCTGTAATTGCACTCACAATTCATTGCCAAAGAAAAGAAAATCTTGGAAAAAGATTTAACATACCATTGGCAGTTTACGCATCTCAAAAACTTTCTTATTGCCATTTAGAAAAGTAAACCACATACTAGTAGGAATCATATGAGTAAGGTTCTTTAGACTCCTACTCAATAAATATTTGAGATTGTACGTGTAAAAAGGTAGAGGAATTAAGAACATGAAAAAAATAATAGTTATCCCTGCACAACACTTGTTAAACAGTGCATGGCTCACAGATATAACATGTAAAAAGGCCAAGTGAGAAAAAATTGTTATTAACCTTTGAGATATGTACACCTAGATTACGATGAACACCAGAGCACTCAATGCAAACGAGAACACCAAGATTTAATGATGCCCAATCTGGCTCTGGGGCACCACAATCAGCACACTTATCATTCCCACATACTCGTCGTAGCATATCAATCGTCTTTTCGGTTTTTAACAAAGATCTTTGGTGTTGTGAGCTTCGCAACGGGCGCTCAGAATTTTTAGAAGTAAGGCTCCTCTCAGATACAAGTTCTTCAACTCCAGTGTGATCAAAATCAGAACTCTCAAATGAACTACTCTCACTGGCAGAACGACGATGACTTCCCATGGGACTAGCAGGCAAAAACTGAAATATAATTGAACCAAACCCATCAATGATACTATGAAAATCAATGGCCACATAATCATGTAAAACTTCAAAACAATTACCCTCTCAGGAGCTTGAGAGCTAAGTAATGAAGCAATAACCCCTGTTATCTTTTCAATCCAATCCATTTGATCAAGTGCACTCTCTGCCTGCACTGACAAGCATAAATCAATATCATTGCAGGAACCATTAGATAAAAATAACCATAAAAGACTCGCCATGTTGGCAAGTTGAAAAACCAGATAAATACATAGCAAGCCTAAGCTCACAAGGGCCAGCTACACTGAATCGAACCTGCAAAGTATAATTCTTTGTTGGTGAAATGATTCTGAAACAAAACCTCAGATCTGACTGGTCAGCATCAACTTTGATAGTTGATGTAAGCAGATTCACTGTGTGATGAGCAACAGATTTCTCATCATGCACTCCACCATGATAATGAGAAGAAAGCCACCGACTCAGCAGTCCAGAACCAAGCTCAGAACTATTCCTCTGACCAGAAAGTTGACTACCAGAACCCTAAAATTTGTAGACAAAAAAAAACAACAAAATTTGATATTAATATAATAACCCAGGACAAACTTCTAGCCTCCTGCGTCCAGACTCCAAACTTCTTTCTTGGAAAGAGTACTTACGGATGGTTTGCTGCATTGTTTCCGATAGTAATAGAGCATTCCTCGGCTATCAAGTACAAAAAACCTTCTCTTCCAGTCACCTCTCAAGTTTGAGGAACGTTTTGAGAGGTAACCTTGCCTAATGGTTTGAACCTGATTATTGCTACTGTTAAACTTGTCTATAGTACTAAACGTAGAGATGAAATAAAAACAATTGCACCATGAAAATGCATAAAGAAGTTGAGCATAGGTCACATCAATAAATTAAAGGCAAAATATGAAGCTTCATCAAACCTTTCCCTTTGCAGCAGACTGCATAACAGCCTCTATCATTTTATGAGAACTTCTACCAATGGCTTGTATCCCATCTCCATTAGGAGATCCATTAGAACCATTAGAAGACCACCTACTCTCTCGATCAACCTGTCGTTGGTAATCTTGCATCCTTTCATGAAGAGCAGCCTGTTCATAGTTGGATCTTTCTCTTGATTGTTGAGCATATGTCAAGACCTAGGAAATAACAAGAGGTCCAATTTAAAATGATTCTTACTACAAACATATGAAAAAAGTCCAGAACATGTAACAAACCTGATTAATATATGGCTCCATTTGATGCAACAACTCATAACCCTACACATGACAACAGTTTAAGGTCGGCATGCTAATGATAAAGCAAGCAAAACATAGAGCAAGCCTGACTTTCAGTCTACCTGTTTGAAGTAACGAAGATGTGCATCCATTGTTCCACTGACCGCTTCCAGAAATTCAAACCTCTTTTTCGCTTCAACATTAGAAAGAGCAGTCACCTGCGAATTTAAAGGTCCAAATCATAAATCCAAGGCCTCAATGGCGTGAACTCATTGATTTCTGGAAGAACAAGACTGAGAAAGTTACCAGACTAAAACGAGCATGCTCAAATGTAGTTCTTGCATTATGAAGTTCCTGCGGTATCTCTTATAGCGTATTAGAACGTAAAGAATGGATAGTTTCCAATAATATAGATAAGAGCCCAGGTTTATAAAATAAAATGAAAACAAGAAATTAGCACCACAAATTACCTCCTCAAGAAGGGTAACCACGTCACTCTTTGTGCCTTTTCTCAAAGAGAGAAATTTCTCACGAGCCTGTAAATAGTATCAAAGTATCAAACCAAGTGTCCAAAACCAAAACTATTTCAAATTGTTTTGATAATCTCAATATAGCTGGAAGATCTATCAAATTAATTAAGGAAATGAAGCACACACCTGGTCATAAATAAGGCTAGCCTTGTCAAAACGTTTCCGTGCTTCCTGCACAAGGACAGTACTCAATTGGACGCTAATGATATTGAAAATAAACTAAGTGATAACCTAAATTATCTAACGAACAAATCTTTCACAATACCTTGACTTCATGCAAATCAATATTCACAAATTGTAAGAGTCTGTCATTTAGCATAAGCTCAACCTGTAGGGGGAAGGGAAAAACAGGTTAAACAAGATAACAACTCTACATTATCCATAATAAAGAATAAACTAATCATCCAACAGGCAACAAACACAGAGAACTTGAAAATGAAGAGCATGAAAGACATTTGATATATGTAAGGACTAGAGAAGCTAATGCACCAAAAACTTCTTGTGACTGCATAAGCCGCAGCGTATTACAGTTAGCCATGACATGTACAAAGTTGAGTTCCTTTTGTTCAAGTAAAACTACTTTCTAACGCAAGAGTTAAAAAATGGAAATAACATCAAGCTTCAAAAGGAATCCATCGCAAGCCAAAATTATGGGGAAACCCTTTCAAGTTTCAACTAATAACTATATTTCTCAACTAGTATATTGAATTGTAAAATCATAATGAAGTCAATTAGCTTCCAGCAATAGATTTGACATGTAGATTACAAACAAAACAAAGTTATTACCTGGGATCGAAGAACTTCCTTGTACGTCCCAATTTCTCTCAATGCGATAGTAAATTTAGTCATAACAGGACCTGGTGAAGAAAACATGAGTTCAACTATTGATTTGAAAATCATCAATGCGCGATTTGGTACTCTTTATGCTGACAATTTGGCATACCTCCAAAAGCCACACTAATTGGATCATTATGCCCCCCACCAAAAGTTTCTAGGGCGCTAGCAAAGGCAATGTCCCCATCATATGCTTCCCCAAGCCCTTCCCTGCAAGCAAAACAAAAAAAGAAAAGGCCTTTAAGTAATTCCCTGACAAAACTTCACAGCCAAGTCTAGTGCGGGTTGATTTCCATCCAGAAAAAAGGCAAGGAAGGAAGATCCAGAACCACTTCATCACATTTATATTAGTCTCGAAGTTCAAATGCTCTCCATATTTGAGAGCTATAAAAGTGCAAACAGCAAAAGATACTAAGTGGCCAAGTTTGTTACGGTGACAAATTTACATTTTACATTATCAGAAATGTAAATGAATTTGCAAATGCAAAAGCTAAAATGCGTCCAGAAAGTAGGCATACGTGTATTTTCGGCATCCTTTGTAAAATCTCAAACTTCTCTCCCTCAACGTTTCCGCATTTTCCTCCATGGATAGTATCTGCACCAACAAAACTAACATAAGTTACTACATACCCCCGCCAAGCTTATGACTAGAAATTATGTCACAACTATGAACAGCATCTGTGATATTTGTTAGTGAAAGTTCAATGCCCATGAATAATGGATATAACCAGAAAGCAATGACAGGAATCCTTGCATTCAGAAGTTGACCATGACAGTATTATTTCATCACATACATCACAAAGAAAATATAATAAGAAGGGGAACGGTGAGCTATTTAACATTCGCTACACTTGTTACTAGGAGAGACTGAGTAATCTAAAGCCCGAGCAGAGCATTAGCAGATTTAACATGCATCTTTGCAACGTTAGTATCTTCGGTCCTAAGCAGAGAACACAACTGCAATATAACTTTCTGTTTTTCTATGGAATCCGAAATGATTGAAAGTTAGAGACAAACAGTACTACGGAAACAAAAATAAAAGCAATTAGCAATCGGAAGATAATAAATCTATCCATAACAAAGTTGGGTCTGCCTTGGAACTCAGAAATCACCACCCACCAACTCCCCAAATGAGATTCAAGTTCTAAACTTTCTTTTTACTTCCGGATTTTCTCAGCAGCCAATCACGGCATTTGGAAGAAAGAACAAAAAGCTCTCACAAAAACCATGCAACCAAACAACCCAGAAACAGAAACAGAGCGAGAGAGAGAGAGAGAGAGGAACCTGCTTGCGGAACATAGGAGAGTCATCGAGCTTAGTGAAATGCATTTTTGAGAGCTTTGATTTCCCTTCCAACTCTTTCTTCAAAAATATCAATCAGTACAACAACAACTCCTCTGCTTCATCTTCTCCGGCGGGTCCAAGCAGTCAATCTCGCCCACCAAGATCTTTGCACATTTTAGATTCAGGTCCAATAAAACCCCAGAATTAAGGAAAAACCCAAGTCCAAATCACAATCTATATCTGCCAAATCAGCTCCAGCTTGCATAAATTTAGACACTCTGAGGAGCTACACACCTCCACCAAACCAAAAACCCTCTTTTATTTTTAGTTTCCTATTTTTCACTATTTTAAAGTCTTCAAAACCCTAGAAGTAGTAGCAGTACGGCCCAAAAGATGAGAGAGAGAGGGGGAGAGAAGGAACCCTACGAAGAAAGAAAGACGCAAGAAAACATTATCGCACGAAGGTTTGAGTGTTTGTTAAGCTTAAGCCGCACATAGATGCACACCTATAATTACAGAATATGGGAGTCTTGGGAATTGAGAGCGAGTGTTTTTGTGTTGTTTGGATTGCGATTAGGCCATTTTTCAGTGAAAAATGATGAGGGGACTCTCTTTAAATATGATTCTTTGTGAATTTTTCGATCATTTATATTTTTAGCATAATATTTATAATATTAACATATAAATTATTTCAAAAAACTGACAGAAAATTCATACTGAGTTTTATTTTTGCAAAAGTCTCCTTAGTATTAACCTGAAAACGTCGAAGGGGACTGCTACAAAAACTTGACACTACTACAGGCTGGTTTGGCATTGTTATGCTTGGAAAAAAAACTGCTCATGCTATGATATGAGAATAAGTTTATTGTTGCTACTTTACGTTTTCAGCTTTTTTCATCCAAAATTATGAAAATAAGGTATATTTAAGTGTTTACCAAATATTTTTTTAATTCAGTTTTTTTTTATACCTATTTTTTATAAAAACATCTTAGTACCAAACCCTTCTATTTGCGCTCTCTCTCTTCTCTTTTAATAATTGGGACAAGGAAAAATATTCAAAATTCTTTCTCTTTCTTTCACTTTCTTTTTTCATCTTTGCTTTATTCCGGAATTTGACTTTCTTGCTACTTGTTGAAGGCTGAAGTTTCCGGGATTTGACTTACTTGTTACTTGTTGAATGATGAACTTTGTTGATGCATAAAATTAGAGAGATTTTAGAACTATGTAAATGTCAAGTTTGTGATCTTCATAAGGTTGTTGTGGTCACCTAATGAGGATAGGAAAACAAACAGAAGATGTATGAGGTTCATTTTAAGTTGGGCTACGTCTAAGAGGATAGAGTAGTTCTCAATAATAGTGAAGAGTTTACACAATACATAGGTTCAAGCATAATCAACTAGTGAGTTCTAATGACGAGTTTATGTACAATAATGGCATTAGGAACTAATTGTAGGAGAAATGTCTACTTTTATTGTCAAGGAGAGTCTCCAGCTTCCATCTGCAGTCGATGTGGACTCTAGGAGTTTTATTTTGACGTTGAAACGTGTCGCATTGTGATTGCCTCATGGTTGGAAAGAAACTGTTGTATTTTGGCAGGGGTGCCTTAACACGAATCTTTCAAGTAGGTCCTTGAAAATATGAAGTTAACCGGTACTCGACAGTTTCAAAATTGGTGAAGTATGATACAAATAAACATAGTAAAGTGTGAAAAACACATTTAATTGACATGGACTCGATCTCAACAAAAAAACTACAATTTAAGTAGAATTAAATTAGAATAGTTCGGGATGTGTTACATCTTCAAAAATCTTGTGTCGAACCTATGTAGAATGAATCGTTCCTTGTAAATGACAGTGTAATGCATTACTCTTCAACAAGATTAAGATAACGAGTGATTTTTTCTTTATATAAATTACAATATGATCATACATTTAAAGACCCATTAAAAGTATAAAGATGATGGGATCTAGCTGAACTGATTATTTTACGATTACTATTGTTGAACTCTTAAAATCGAATATCAACAATTCATCCATCGGTATTAACGGTCTACTAAAAATTGATTATTTCAGGGATTCAAATCTAATTTTTCAAATATTTTGGCAAATTTTACATAAAAATTGTGAGCGGCAGCTCATTGAGACTACGTCGTTTGGGCAATTAGTCCTCTTCGAGGTGAAACCAGGGAGCCTGCCGAGTTTCTGTCAGTTCACTTTACAGGGTACGAGAAACGAGGACAACAGGTCGCACCAACGCACCTCCACGGCGCGTGGATTGAATCCGACGAGAAACGAGGACGACTGGATCGCGAGTCGTTGGATGGTTGGATCCGACAGCTACAACGAATCCGGTTGTTGAAACGCTCCAAGCGGCCAGTTGAGAAGCGTGGGAGTGAAAGAGATGCTTCTGTCACTCACGGAATGGCCACTTCATCAAGGTGGGACCCGGCGTAAATTTCCCTCCACATCCAAGCCCAGCAGACAACTCTGGAGTTTCGAACCGCAGAGGAAACCCATCAACATTTAAAAGGAAGGGATGTCATATCCATAAATTCTTTTTTATTTTTTTCATATTTTTTTAGTTTTCGATCGTCAGATTTGTTGAATTGAAAAAAATCAACGAATATAAATTAACAAGGGATATGTAATAAGTAAAAAGGATGTGTGGATCCCCTAAAAGAAAATGGATCATGTCCAGATCTCTTTCACCAAATCATCCTCATTAACTAATTCGGACTCTTAACATTTGATCAAACGGCTACAAACAGGAGTTCACTTTAAAAGTTATAATAACTTTAGTCACTTGATCAAATTTTAAGAATCCGAATTGTTTAATGGGGATAACTTGATAAAAAGGATCCGGAGAAGATCCCTTTCCCATTAAAATTGCAATAAGAGTGCAATTTACCAATAATAAATTAAAACACAAAGAAATCACTCATTTTCTCAGATCTGAAAATGAGGGGTGGGGGAAATGGGAAATTGATCAACTGGGCCATGGAACATAGATTAGCGTGGTATTTTAAACAAGTGACGTGTGATAAATGATGGATTATCTTGATAATTAGGATCTTTTTCTTTAGTGTGTTGCTTTCAAGATCCAAACCTGGATTGTCGTGGTGACAATCGGCAAGTAATGTCGTTTCTACTAAAAACATAAACAAGTGGCAATCGTTTTGTTGAATGGTGATACTGTTGGTACTAAAACTTGACTACATGTGAGAATATCTTCTGGCGAGTTGCATTTTTCTTTTAGTCTGTTATTGGCCATAGTTTCGCATACAACGTCATAGTACAAGCAACAATATAATAGTCTTAGCTAAAAAAAAAAAATTCTCAAATCTGACTCAGACGAAGAAAAACATGTACTTGTAATATATATAGACGAAGAAAAACATGTACTTGTAATATATATAGAAAGAAAAACATGTACTTGCAATATATACTTAATTGAGATCAAACCTAAAAAAACACAAGGCGAGATTTTTCCTTTTATTTATTATTCCAGTAATGAAAGGTTAATTAGTTTGTAATACCTTTTAAGAAAACAAAAATCTTTGTTCGTCATCAATTAAAATGGGAGTCTCACATTGGAATTACAAAGTGTAATATTGTTTGGGCCCAAAATAATATGGTTGGGCCGAGCAGCAAGACGTACTCGGCCCAAGGTAATGACAAATGTTATGGGCCGAATAATAAAACCCGGGCCAGCTGACAGGGTCGGCCGAATCCTATCCTAAGAAGTCCAGATGAGTAGAAAAGGTCGAGGAAGTCCTGGTGCGACCAGGATTCTTGATCAGCAAGAAATAAAGCCTCAAAAGGAGGAAAATTCAGAATCCCAGAAGGGGTAGGATTGTTCGAGCTAGAGTTAAAATGGGACAAGGACTCCCAATCCAAATCCGAATGGGTTTCAGGGAACGAGGTGCTATAAATACAAGAAATTACGCAATAGAAAGGATCTTCAATATCAGCATACAATTGCCCTGCGCAAAAAACCTCTCAAACACCTTGAGATTTTTTTCCTTTTCTTTTTCTGCCGACACACCTTCAGTTTGGATAAACAACACTGTGGAAGCACCCGGCTAGCATCTTCAGTTTGGATAAACAACACTGCTGCCGCAGAATCAGCCGACCGATGAGCACCTTCAGTTTGGATAAACAGCACTGCGTCAAGGTCGACCGATTATCTATCTAAGTCTCGGCCGAGAAGGGTTTTCGAACTCTTGTTGGTAGAGGTCATCCTACTAAGCCTTTTGGCATAGTTGGGTGTTACGAATTGCATTGCTCGGCGCAGTGGACGCCGAGTGAGTTTATGATTGGATACTCGCAAGTAAGTTTCAGGGTTTGGCATTCCGACGGCCGAACTACGTTTACTATCAAGACATATATCACATTCGAGTACCTGTGCCCGTATAGTTTGGTCTCGATTCGGCGTGCTTATACTCTTACGAATATAATCACAGTGACCGAATCAGGCTTCGACGATTTGTGAACTCCGTAGAATTAGTAGCCTTGTCTTCAGGCTATAGAATCCAGAGACCGAGAGCGTTCCTTCCTCGGTCGCAATCGCAAGATACAGAAGTCAACAGCGCGCTCAACGCGACCACATCAAATTTTACTCCTCGGCCGAGCTCGGCCGACGAGTTGGCACGCCCCGCATTCGACCGAAGGACGTAGTTAGCTCATTAGTTACTCGGCCTGCGCGCCACGTAGGTTTTGTAATTTTTAGAGTCAACAAATATGAATTTCTTATTTGTGTTCACACGTGACATTATGCACAATGGATTCTGAAGGAATATCCGAATATGGTTCAATTTTTTTTCAGGGTAATTCTTCCTTTATCAGTTAGCATAGTTTTTTCCTTGGATGCTCCGGCAAAAAATTGGGTGTAAAGATTAATCATAATTAGACAATAATTGTCACCTATTAGACTTGGGTACAAGGAAATTTTCTTAAATTACGTTTAACCGATCAAGTAGCGTTACTAATATACATATTATATAGTATAATTATAGACGACTAACAAACAAATACATGTTATAAAATAAAGATATTAACAACACTAAGTGACAATGTACACATTAGGCTCGAAAACTGTTCAAGTTTGCATCGGGTTCGGTTCATGTTTGGCTCGTTGAAGCTCAACTCATGAAAGAATCAAGTCAAGCGTAGTTTGGCTCGATTGAAAAGTAAACCAAGCTTGAGTATTGGTATGTTCGGTTGGTAAAGCTTGTGAGTAGTTTGAATTTTTTACGAGATAGCTCGAGATAGGCTTGAGCTCAGTTCGGTAGTTCAAACTTAAACAAACCAAGCTTCAGTACAATGATATTCGATTCAACTCTTCTAGTTTACACAGAATCAAGATGTTTCTCGATAATTACACTGTAGCCATACTAGATTAGCTAAGCAGCCGTGAAAATTGTCCCAATGTGGAGAAGGAAGCACTTGCCGAAGATGGTGAAGTATTTTGCTTTTTCCACGGCGGTGGATGCTATTTTCTTCGTAAAAAGGAGGAAAGGAAACTAGTAAAGTAAAGAATGTGACTATTTGTACGTCCTATATCTTGCTCACCTTTTGACCATTTGCATTTTTATTACAAAATTAATTTTATAGGAACCTAGAGCCTTCACTTTCTGGATAAAATTATCGTCCTCTCCAAGGAGGCAGATTCTCTTACCCCACTTCTTGTTCTCTTTTGTTTTGTGTGGTCACAGTTAAGCCACATCAATATTTTATATTGTTTTTTTATAGAAATAATAAGATAAAAATAAATATTAATATAAAATGTTAACATGATTTAACCGTGACCATACAAATAAAAAGACACGGAAAATAGAAGGGTAGAAAATTTGCCTCCCTCTCCGAAGGAGCTCTGCAGCTCCTAGTACGACTTTATCATCTAGCATTGCAAAGATTCCAAATAATATTGTTCCCTCTGCAGTTTGATTAATTTACCAATTAACTGGGTGAATAATTGTTAAATAAATTTACCACTTTGTACGGGTCGGACACAAACACTTGAAATTTAACGAAACCATGTGCAGTATGACACAAGCAAGCAAGCTAGGGTAGGGGAATCTTTAATTCGTACGATGATAGTTGCATACACAGGCATAAAGTTGCCGATGAGGAACAAGAGTCCTAGACTTGCAGGCATGTACTGGACTGATCATTGATCAAATTATACAAACAAAATGTGGAGAGTGCATCACATGTCGGAAAAATAGGAAATTTTTCAGGTATTTATAAAGAGTTTGGTTATTTTTTATATTATCAATTGATTTTATTGTGGATGTTCAATTTCTTTCGTCATTGTATCAAAGTATGT
The DNA here is from genome assembly GCF_019419815.1 of Pyrus x bretschneideri. Classification (NCBI taxonomy): domain Eukaryota; kingdom Viridiplantae; phylum Streptophyta; class Magnoliopsida; order Rosales; family Rosaceae; genus Pyrus; species Pyrus x bretschneideri. The sequence continues at coordinate 5,497,051 of NW_025999798.1, forward strand.
TATCCTTTTTATGAAGTCTAATAGTTACACGTGCATTACTATATCTGTTCTTAAAATTTATCATTACATGTTGATGCAACATGATATTGGACTAACTCCAATATAGTTGTAGACACGTAGTATATTAATCAATGAAATAAGCTTACCCAATTTAAGTTGTCTATCATTCAATCCAGTTTTCCCATTTTCACTATTTATGTTTTATACAAACAACATTTGACAGGAAAAATTCGACCGAAATGCTATGGATATAGGAATAAACTCTTAACCAGTTGAATTGCAAGTTTCTTAATCTTTGGTCATGAGTTGTATGCAAAATTGGCATCGATTTATAGCAAAATTTGCTCGGAGAACAAAGGAATACACACACACACACACACATGTTGCAATGATCGATAAACTATGTTGTTTTGGTTGGGACTTTGGAACAAAAGATTTTTCAATGTGTCCAGAATATAGAGGTACACCGTATATGATTATATAAGTGGAGAAATTTTTTGTTCTTATCTCTTCACTTGCAATTGTACAATGACATGTGGCATATCACCTCGTGTTCCAAATAACTTAAAAATCTCTCAAGGATGATACATAATTTAAATCAAAACACGTGTGATGCATTATGTGACAACCAAGATCGCCAAGGAACTTACACTGAAAAAGGCAAGGGATCGATGCATCATCATAAGTTGGAATAAGAAACAAAAGAAAGGAGAAGGAAGGAGAAAAATAAGGAAAAGAAAAAGGAAAGGGTTTAGCTAAAGCACCGACAGATTAGGACATGCCATATGAACGAAGAACTAAAGTGAAACATTGTGTTGCTTTTCTTCTCTTGTATATGAAAAGAATATGATCAACAAGTTGCTTTCAATCCTTAAACTATTAATCCCCGCTTAATCAGCCTGTAATATTTCGATTTGCTGCTGCCTCTATCTCGTTGCATATCTTTTTTGAGATGATGATATTTTGATTACTGGCTCATTTAGAAAGTATTTTTAAAATGCTAAAAGCGTTTTTTGTGAAAAATGATTTTATAATCAGTCCTTAGTAAAAATTCAAATGAATTTTGAAAAAGTACTTAAATGTTTCATGCAAGAAATACCAGTTATGTGTTTTTTGTACGAAGGAAGCACTTCAAAATCTTTTACAGCCCAAAAATATTTTCTCTAAAAATAATTTTAATCATTTTAAAAGTACACCTCCAAACAAACCCTAAATATATTTTTGGTTTTACCTACCTTAAACAAGTTACAAAACACCAATTACCAAATGAATGTTTCTTGTTATTGAAGGATCAGTTAGTATGTTAAAACCAACTAGTTCTTAGTGGTACTTCTCTAAATAAAGTAAACATGTCTAGTTGTCACAAAATTACTAAAATGCTCTATGCGAGATGAATGTGGTATCGATAATGTCTAACGTCTATATCGATAACAATATTGAAACGTTACACCATTAAAATGTTATCTACCGATATTATCAATGGTTTAACGACCCCATATCAATCCGTCATTTAGTAAAAGAAAATGATTGTAATTCAACATCCATTTAGCTAATGGTATAAAAAGAAAAATACATTTTTTGTCTAAAACGAAGTGGTGTGGCTTCAACGCTACAAGTGTTTTAACCGTAAGATTTTATGTTTACAAATATTTTGATTCTCTATTCTTAGTCTCGTTTATTTCCGTATCATTCAATACTTCGCAACATAGAAGAAATTTCCTTAAAGAAGAAGAAGAAATGGGCAAATGAACTTTGTTTGAGCCCCTTTAATATTGACCCTAGTCGCTATCGGCTCCTAAAGAATCCCAAAACTTGTCTTTCATGGACAATAGATAGAGCAAGAGCTAGGCCCATCTGAAGTCTATTTCATATCTCAGCAAGGAAATAACGACGGCCCACATTTTTGTTCTGAGGCGATTTGAGAGGCCGAACCAATGCAGTCTTATTGTCGTTATTCAATTTTCCCACATGAGTCTCTTTGCATAACTCCAAAACCAAAACCCTATTACGGTTTGGTAAAGGTGTTGGAGGTCGTATTCTCTCCTCCCACATTTCTTAAGAGTTTCCAAATTTTGTCAACATTTGTGCACCAAAAAGTTCCCCCTAAACCAATAATTGTGCATAAAATAATCACATTTTACATGATTTGTGTAAAATTAATGTGCATGATATGCCGGTTTCTAACTTTTATTGAGTTGACATTCTTGTTGCTAGTTGACACGTTCCTTTCCGAGCATTGTTTTGCTCATTCATTGTAAGGTATTTTGGTGTTCCAAAAATTTGAGTTTGATGCTTATAAATCTGGTAGGATGGAAAATTTGAACTAATAGGAGTGAGTGCTATTATTTTCTTTTTTGTCAAACGATATATTAGATTAGCTACTGACGGGTTCAAGCCCGTGCCGTCATGTAAGAGCTCAACTCCTTTCCACCACTGTGGTAAATGACCACTTGCGAGTGAGTACTATTGTTGAGTGTTACATACAAATCTTCCTATAGAAAAATGGGCCCAAGAGAAAATAGAAAATAAATGTACTATGATAAGGTACCAAAATTATTAAAAATGAATGCATCAATGCCGCTACAATAATGTTATAGTAATCAAACTCAAACATTGTTTAAATAAATAAATCTATTAGAATTATAAGTTTTGTATCTTCCTTACTCCTAGTTAAATTTGGACTTTGAATTTCTTGGGCCTAATAGGTTATGAGTTTTGGGCTGCAGTGGAACGAGGCCCAGTCTACCTTTCCCATTTTCCTTCAATGTTTGGGAATTCCACGCCAATTAGGATTCGGACTGCAATAATCTGCAACCTATAAAATGTCCCTCCCTGCCCGTATACCTTAGCAATTCGCAGAGACCAGACCATTCAGCTCTTCTCTCTTCCCATGCAAGCAAACATGAAGGACGTAGGCGATAGTTTTATCCTTCTTCAACTAAACCAATAATTCAGCTCTTCTCTCTTCCCATGTAATAATCATCTTGCAACTTTTATCCTTCTTCAACTTCATGCATGCAAAGGACGTAGGCGAATCACGTACCGGCAAACCGGCACGTTCGGCTATAACCTTCTCCGACGAGGACTTAATACGACCCATCGAAGTCCCCCACAACGACGAACTTGTCGTCCAGATGTTGGTGGCAAACACCAGAGTGGATAAGATACTGATCGACACCGGCGCTTCAGTCAACATTATTTTCCTTTCCGTTCTAAAGCGGATGGGGCTCAGCGAGAGAGACATTGTTCAATGCCGCCGAGCAAACAATATCGTGGCCGCGTTCGGGGCAAATGCCACACCTCTGGGGATCATAACTCTCCCGGTCACTGCTGGGATTGCGCCCAAATCCAGCACTGTGATGGCGGATTTTTCCGTGCTGGATGATTCTTTTTGTTTAGGTTACAACATCATATTTGGAATTCCGGGGTTAAACGCCCTAAGGGCAGTACCGTCAACTTACCACCTCCTCCTCCGCTTCCCAACGGAAGCCGGAATAGGGCAAGTCAGAGGGGATCAGCTGCAAGCTAGAGAGTACTATAAGCCCCGGCGCCAGCTGGAGCAAGTGAGGAGGCAGGAGACTCAGAACGATGCACGGGCGTCTGTAACTCTTTTAGGTTTGATTATTTTACTGTCAATTTTGCTGCGGTTTTGAAGAAAGTTGCAACAGGGACTCCTATCTCCAAGGAACCAACAATTTTCTAACGACTATTTGGTCTAGTAATGTATGGTTTTCCACTTATATGTGTTGACTCACCCAAATTGTATGAACGAGACTAGATAAATTTTTTATTAAACACTCATTTTCTTCAAAAATTCATTAATTGTACAGTAACTGTGTATCCAATTCCCTTCTTTCAAGATCCATAAGATGTGTGAATTTTTTTCTGGTTATATTGCCAACAACAATTGGAAAGCTGCTAATATTCAAAGAATAATACTTGCATCCCTCACTTAGGAGAACAACTTACATGACATGTGTTCATCGCTATAGTGATGTTTCATAGCAATGAAATAAAGACATATGAACAAAAACTTTCACATGCTTTCAATTCATTGACATGCGACACCGCCGTGTGGGTCAATTCGTGCCATGTAACTTCTTCTCCTCATTCGGAGATGAGCTGATTCCGTTTTGACATGGACCAATCCTCTCTTGCCACATGTTCACGCTCAAACTCCTAAACCATGTGTCGAGAGATGATTGATCTATATGAAATAGGAGAATGAGTTCATCTCTCCAAGGGGTGAGATTGTCCTATGTTCTTGGAATATGGGTCGACCGCTTGTATTGTAACACGTGGTGCACCGATCCGTATTTCAAATGCACAGAAAAATCTCTCCTCTAGATGAGGGATACAAGTATGTTCAACTTCTTAGTTCATTTAAAATGTTCACATATCGATGGCAAATACTGTGCACAACTCTGTAACATATAAAAACACAAAAAGCCCGGTAGGAAATAAATCGAAGGAACAAGGCCTATGGGCTGTTTTGACAAATTTTAAATGTACCAGAACCGGTAAGAAATATATGAATAAAATTTAGAGAATTTTAACGAAAAATTTTTAGTACTAATCATTTTAACAAAAAATCAAATTTTTACATTAAAAATCAATCTTGGTATTATTCATTTTACCCCTTATTTTATCTTTACGTTAAAACTTAAAATTTTCAAATCATTTTTATTATTTTTTCTTAAATTTATTCCCTCATGCGGGTCTTTACTTTATCCTGCATGTATCAAAACGCCCTATATGTGCGGCCTCGTTCTGTCGGATTTCTATCATGAACCGGAGCCCTACACACGGCTGGCCTGTGCCAAAGTTTAGGGCTTCCTCGCGTTGTGAGTCATTTATAAAGCACACTAATGGTAGTGTCCCGTCACACTGTAGGCTGCCGCTTGTCAGAGGAACCCTGAGAGCCAAATTTTCCTCCATTCTTCAAAACAGCAGTCTTGACGAAGGGTGTGAAAAAAGCCTTCGACTTTCCTTCGACTTTATTGTAATTTTTCTCATGATAAATATTTAACTGCAACCATGGTTATGAAACTTTGCTCCTATTAATTAGTTTTATGTGTGTGTATATAAAATATTTGTGTTTTCTCATGGAAGAATGCATATATTTCACTTCTTTCGAATGACGTATATATTAAGATCGAGATAGAGTTTAATTGCTATATTAATCAATATAATTCATGCAACTAAATCATGAAATGAATTAGAAAAACCTGAAAATTGTGAGAGGCAAATGTTAAACATTTTGTCCTTAAGCCAAGTTTACACCTCACTATGGTGCTCATGATTGATTAGCTATTGTCTCTCTCTTAGGATACAACGATCATATTCTTGTAATAGTAGCACCAAATCACAAGGCTTCAGTGAACCATAATTTTGTTGAATACTCTCTCAGGTGGACTCAACGAGACATTCTAATATTTAGTGCACTCTATGTATGATTATGTAAATATGAAAGTCTATTGGGAAAACATGTGACTATTAATGAAGAGTCAAAACTGTAACTCTTCATTTGAATTTCATGTTTAGAGAGACGCATCTTTCCATCAAAATACACCACTACTAATTTTCATTCAATTAATAAATCTAATTTTATAAGAACCCCAATAATAAATATCAACATATATCACGCCTCTTATTGTGATTCAATCATGGCTCTGTCCCTGGAGGGAGAGGTTAGACGTCTTTTATCGTTGTCAAAAGAAATACCTGATTCATGGCTCTGTCATTAATTTGATTTATTTCTATTTGATTAAGTTTTTCTTTTCCTCTAGACATATGGTTTCTTTTTTTGTTTAATCTTCGGTGTTTTTCATTCAAGAAGCATGTGATCATGTCGAACTCTAAGCGTTCTGGAGAAAGAGATGGCATATCCTTTTCCGATGAGGATCTAAAGGGACTTGAAGTCCCCCACAACGATCCACTCGTTGTTTCCATGACGGTGGCAAACACTAAACTGGACAAGATCTTTGTCACCAGTGGCTTTAAGCTCAATCTTCTCTACATTTCCACTCTGGAGCAGAAGTTGGGACTCACCCGGAACCTGTCTAAACAAGCTTATGCGGGCAACTATGGCGAAAAGCTCGAACCTATTGGGACAATCACCCTCCCTATCACAGCTGGTGACAGCCCCAGAGACCGCACGGTCATGGTTGAATTTATGGTGATGGACAATCTTTATGCGTACGACATCTTTGGATGCGGAGGGTTGGCTGCGCTGCAAGCGTTAGCTTCAACATATCATCAAGTCATGCGCTTCCCTACTAAAGCCGGACTTGGATAGTGCAAAGGAGACCAGAAGAAAGCTAGAGAGTGTGAGAAAGCTCTCCTGGAACTGCTGCCGCGCAGGGCCTAGAACCGCTCAAACCAAGTGAAGGCTAGCTAGTCACTCTAAGGTTGCTTGGGTAGAAAGAAACTAGCTAGCTTCTTTTGAAAGACAGTTCGAAATTTGGATCTTCTGTTATGTGCTCAGCTTTGTTTAGTGGATGTTATGGTATTCTGTGAACCCCTAAACTAGTTTTCTGTGCTGGCCTTCTGTGCCACATGATGTTCTGTGAACCCTAATTTAGTGTCTATATGGCATGATGCGATCCATGCATTTAACCTCATTTTCTTTGAATCGCTTTGGTATAGCCACCCTCAACATCGATGGATGGAGTAATGCTTCATCTTCAATTCTTCATCATCATGAAGCATTTCTACTGCCCATACTCGTTTCCTAGAGCAAATGTGCTCCCCTATTTTGCCTAACTAGCGTCATTTTTTTCTAAATGTATTATGGTTTCAAGTTTGAACTAATTACTATCTGATTTAACAAAAATAAAAAGGATATGATGATCGAAAATGACATAAATTAGTTGTTCCATAAAAAATAACATGTGAGTACGAGTACGCGATAGTTTCATTTGGCTTTTTGTGTATGTTTTCACATTTGAACTTTTGAATTGTTAGGAATGGATTTTGAAATTTTCAAAAAGATATGTAACGAAATTGGAAAAGAGAATTTCATTATGCAATTTTTTATATTGAAAATAGAATATTGATTTCAATCTAATCCAAAAATTAGACCTTCTCATAGAAAGTAATTTTATGAATGGTTTTACCGTCACCGTAATGTTTCGATCCAATAATGAGTTGAACGCTATGCAACGTGGCAATGAAACCTGCTCGATGTATCAACTATCCTAGTGGGACCCACTAACTGTTCGTGTATCAATTTTAAACCTTCGGCCCATTAGATGGACTAGATGTCCCATATATCTGGCCCAAACCAAAACAGATTAGGAAACTTGAAAAAAAAAAAAGAAAATCACAAGGCGGTGCTTTGCCTATTTGATATCGGTAACTCTGGCTTTTGCATAAAAGCCTCCCGAATCAGTGAAATTCTTACACAGCAGCACACACGCAATCGAATCCTTAGACAACAATCGATGGGCGACAGCTTCAGAGTTCGCGCGGACAAGGTTTTTGGATCGATCCCTTCGTCGACCTCGTCGTTCCCGAAAGTACAGCAATCCTCGCCCTGGTCCGTTACCGGCGACGCGGTGGAGCGCAGAGAATGGAAGCGGGGCAAGGACGCCGGTACCTCATCCAACAGAGACCAAACGCCGTGCTCGTCGTCGTTTCTGGAGGACGAATGGGGGATCAAAGCATCGATCGGCAAGGACCCCACTCTGGATTTCGAGGTAAATATTTTTATTTTCCAGATAATTCGTTAGAAATTAAGCTAGAAGAAGAAGAAGTAATTGTCACACATTTACACGCATTGTTCATGTGAATTGATAACCCCAATTGAATTCATAGGAATTTTAGTACTTATTGTGTTCTAATTAGAATTATAAGCTGAAATTTTAGTACTTTTTTTGACTGATTTGAAGAAGAATTAATGTTTGCTTACAAATACTCGATCTTGGTCCCAATTGGCACAATAAGTCGAAATTTTAGTACTTTTTCGGCTAATTGATTCAAGAAACTATCCAATTTATGTTCTTTAGTTGTAAAGTTAACTTGTTGCTGTTGGTTATAGTAAAGACTGAATCGTTGATATTAATTATTATGGTCATCTAATTTGTTTCCCATTGGGTGCAGGAAGAGGAAGATGAATATGACAAAGTGGCGGCGGGAACAGAAGGCGTTAGCGAGCGTTTGTACATGGATGAGATTGCCAATCATGGGCCCTTTTTAAATTCTCAAAATGTGCTTCATGGTAGCAGCAAAGATCCGCGTGCCAATTTCCTGGCTGCTAAACTTCGGCTGAAAGAAGATGATGCTGAAGCTCGAAAGTCAAATTCTACCCTGGCTACTGCTTTACCAGTCAAGAAACAGACTGTAGAATCACCTGAAGACGGTGGCCGGCCAAAGTCTATATTGAAAAGGAAAGGCCATACCTCAGATACGAAGGTGCAGAAACGTGTCAGGTTTGATCCTGCTTTTGTAGCTCATAGTCATTCTAAAGAAGCAGAAGTTCAGTCTGATGTGAATGGAATGGTTTCAGGTCCAAGCCCTTTCTCTATGAAAGCAAAAAGTAAGCGCCCAAAATACCGTGGGGTACCTGATTATTTGGTGAATCCTTCAAAGTATACATGTTATAGCTTCGATACAACAGCCAAAGTCGATGAAGTTGCCAACGCCCAGGCTTGTACAGAGTACCTTACTCCGGATGAGAGTTCAAATTCAGAGTCAAGGTCAGAGACAGAGGATTCTTCACCTAAACTTCCCGTGTCTGTGACCTTTAGTTCGAAGAAGAAGAGAGGAGATGACAATGCAGTTAATGATAGCAACAGAATGAAGCTAGACAAGGAAGATGACAAAACGGAGTCCTTAAAACGAGCAGGCATCCCCGTTGGCATTGCAGCCGTTGAAGTCCAAAGTGATGTTAATGCGGTTGAGGAAGAAGGTTCGCAACCAAGCGCACCAGTTGCAAGTGCTTGTGTACAGAAATCTGGTCGGAAGTATCGGAAAAAAACAGTATCCGATGAGTCTGATTCTTGATGTGCTGGATTTTTCGTCCTCTCATACTTGAAACCACGCAATCATGTAGCCTCACGACTTAAGCTTCGCGGAATGATGGGTTATCCGACTGGTGTTATGAATGTGTAAGAATTTGGTTCGTTTGATGTTTTTTCATTTTTTTTTTTTCAAATATAAATGTCACTGCGTTGGTGTCTGTTGCTTCGTCACTGATTTCAGTTCAAATCAAACCTTACATCCAAATTCTGTAAGATTTTTTTCGTGTGCTGTTTGCATATGCAGGTGATGTGCATATTGGTATGAAGTGGAAGAAATTTGGATGGAAAATTCATCTCGTATTGAGATTGGTAACGGGCGGAATATAACCACAAGGCATTATTGAGAGTTTATTCCTTTGATAGGAAAATATCATAAGAGCTGGACATTTATATGAAAGAAAAACATTAAACCTTAAAACATTGTGCTAACTCCTTTGAAATTTCTAAACCCTTGTGTGTATGGACCCTATGAAATATAAATGGGGAAAAAATGCCACAAAGTGACACACCAAAAATAAAAATAGGAGAAAATTAAAAGAAAATGTAGAATGACAGGTGTAAATGCTCTACTGGACGCCGCCATCCCACCATATAAATTTTTCCACCATTTTCTCAGCCTCCGCTAACATCTATGGGGGTTTCTTGAAGAGGACTTCTCTCTCTATATACACTGATTTCTGCGCTACAATTTCTCGGCGATTCGCATGAATGCATCTGCAAGCTTGTTAAGAACAGCAACCACGTTATCGGAATGCTCTTTCCTCTGCTCCCGGTCGAGTTGAGAATGGGAATTCTGAGCGTGGAGGTAGTCAGCCAGCACTTTGCTATTCCTTTCCATGACATCAACCAACTGATTCTGCAGATCGGATGCTTCCTCCTCTCCTTCCGTTGCAAAACGCTTCCGCTTCCGGTCTTGAGAGGTAGATCCAAACTCTGGGATTGAAGCTGGGTGTTTTGGGTCTGCTGCACCTGTAGACAATAGAAATCAGTGACCACGTATAAAGAGTTACTGCCTACAAATCGTCCAACTCAAACATTAGGCAAAAAAATTGATCTTGCTTAAACTTTGATCCGTTCCCGTTTAAAAATGCATTAACCCTTAAGTTCGGCAGACATATTTACCAATGTTAATTAAACTAAGTCCTTGTTCAACCAATCGTCTCAACTAAATTCAAAGGGGGCGATAAACTGTATCCCTGGCACAATAAACTAACAGGTTCTTGATGGTAAGCTTAAACGAGAACATATACAACAGAAAGTAAAAGAAAAGCTACAAAGCAGACGGGGACAGAATAACTATGCATTTCACATTTTCACCCTTCAAGTTTGAAGAATCTTGTCGAGCATGTTCACCACACAAACAAGAAATTGTGATGGGCCAAGTTGACACAGCAAATCGGCAAAACATCAAATCGGCAGTACATGTACATTACATCTCGGATTTAATCCATAGAGGATGTTTAAGCAGTCATTCACAACGGTAAATAAGGAGAAGCTGGACAAGGCTAGAAAGGAGATGAATCCTACTCGGACAAAAGCTAACGAAATTTCTTAAGTAGTTTTCAGTCAGATGAGAAGATTCTTTCATTTTCAACCTGGACATGTTCATGAAATTAACTCCCGACACGAATTTTTGTTTGCAGCTCAAGTATTAGTTTCTTTTTCACGGTAACAAAGAGTAGTACAAGAAAGGGTTGAGGCAAACAGAATTACCTTGTCCTTGATGTCCTTGTGGCATTGGTTTGTACACCTTCTCTGTTAGCAATAACACACCAACAAAACAAGATTTGAAATATCAGTAACGCTGTCTGCCTAATACCCCAAGTAATTCTCAATAGCCAAAAACATTCATAAAAAGACAATCTCTTTGAATTTTTTTCACCCCACCCCACCCCACCACGAACTGTATCTAACTTTTAAGCATATCAGACATAATGGTCATGCTTCACCACTAAAATATCCATTTTTTTTCTTCAACCCAAGATATAAAGAGGCAGTGAATAAATCTAGAAAACAAAAACTGTTTCTTGATTCGTCCTTGATATCAATCTAACGGCTAGAAAACACGAGACGGGTGAATGGAAGAAAGAGAGAGTTCGAAAATGCAACAAAAACCCAAAGACATTAATCAAAACCCAACAAAAACGCAGCCAAAGGTACCAAATTTTGAAGCTTCCACCCCAAAAATCAAATCTTTTTATCCAAAAAGAGTCAAATTATATTTGAATATACCTGATATTGGCAAGGGAGCTGAAATCACCGGATCCTCCTTGAACCGGACTTCCTTTTCGGGGCTCCGACCGGACTCGTCATCCAAAAATAACCCGTCCTCAGTCGGTCTCTGTATGCTATCGAACAAGTTCTCAGCCTCCTCCGCCATCCCCTCCTCCTTCAACTCCTCGGACTCCACCCGGTTCGGACCCGGTAACGCCAGCGTAGTCGGAGTACCTGGAACCGCCTCCATTATATCGTAAACCTCCTTATCGAAAAACCCCGGCAGCTTCCTCTCTCTCCTTAGGTCGTTCCTCATCACCCAAAAGGACTCCGTTTCGTCCTTCCTCTGCGCCTCCCACTCCCTGATCTTCTTGAAGTCCCCCGCCAAATTGCTCCACCGCTTCCTGCACTGGACCGGCTCCCGGTTCACCCCGTGCTTCTTGCAGTAGTTCGACACCGCCGCCCATTTGGGCTCTGACTGACCCGACCCGAAGTCCGACCTCGGAGTCCGGCCCCCGCCCCGGCTCTCCGCGTACCGCTTACCGTTTATCAGCACGAGAATCTCCTGCCGCGTCCAGCGTGGCAGCCTCGGCGCCTTGCTGGAGTCGTCACCGGACGTGGGTTGGCGGGCGTCAGCGCCGTTAGCGTCGCCGTCAACGGGGCTCAGGACCACCTGCTGCTCCAAGGCCATGACCATAAATAACAAAAACGGATGAAAAATAAGAGAGAATATTTGAAACGCACGTGACTTGATGGCGCTTTACTTTGAAAGTAAACGGCGTTTTTCGGAGGCGAAAGGTCCCCCCCTAAACGGCGTTTAGAAGAGAGGAGAGGGGTGTTAAGCTTGCTCTTATCTCTCTCTACCTAAAACAATTAGGGGAGGAGAGGAGAGAGAGAGAGGGGGTTTGAGGGCTTTTTGGGTGGGTTATTATGGAGAGTGGCGGGGTTTATTTCTATAATTCTCTATTAATTAATGAAATTTTCATTGTCAACTAAAAGAGGGTGAAATAACTATTTAGTCTTCTATCACAAAAAAAAACGACGGGCAATAATGTAATTTCATAGATCCAAATTTTATTGTTTTTATTGAAGCCCTCACCTACAGGTGATGTTAAAATAGCTCCAATATTAAAAAAGAAACCTCCCACCCCCCCCCCCATGTTCTCTCTCTCTATCTTTCTCATTTTCTAAAAAAATGTGTTCATACACACAAAGTGTGTATGCAAATGCTAGTTATCTGATTATCTCGGTGTTTTTACTGCTTAATTATACAGATTAATTTGACCCTTAATCCCTTATTAAGGTTGTTTTTGGCTATAATTACCAATAAATGGGGATATGTTTTTTTTTCTTTAGTTTGTTACCATAACAAGGGTTAATTAACTTTTAATTCCCTGTCTTGGAATCTCTAAGGGCACTCTAGGCATTAGAACCACTCTAATAATCTAATCTAATCTAATCTCATTTGCATTAGGTCATTTTCCTTTGTGTATAATATGGTATGAAACGCGTTTTGGGGCCACCTTTTATCCTTTTTAGTTTTGTTTTATTGCCCTTTTTTTTTTTTTGTTTAATTTGTCCAAGTATTGAATATTTTTAGATATGTTTCTTAAACTTTTGGTCAAAGTTTTTAATATAAAACAAAAATCATGGGAATTTCATCTGGAGGAGGTTGAATATAAAGGCATGATAAACGCATATATTTTTTCTCTTACCACATATTTTGCTTAATTTTATTTGTTGTTTTTGTTTGAATTGTTAAATTTGAATGTCATAAATAAAGGGTATGTGAAAAACTAAAAAAAAAAAATGTAAAAATCGCACCCTATTTGTTGATTTGATTGGCACTTTGACACCCTCTACAGTTTGTCGTATTTTCACAAATTCTATCATACATAAATATCTATATTTTTTTTTGGTCAAATGATAAATTTGTTAAATTAGATGTTAGATTAGAAAGCCAACAATGTTTGAATTCATGATGGGGTGCAAATGCCACACTTCTCTCCACTACTTTGTAGAGGGCCACTTGCATATGTAAATATCTATATATAAAAATATGTATTTTGGGTTACAATTATAAACGCCTTTTTTTTTTTCATTTTTTTTTCTACCACACATTCAGGTTAATTTTGTTTGTTATTTTCATTTGAAATATTAAATTTGAATGTCATAAATAAAGAGTGTGTGGAAGATTTCAAAAAGTGTGAAAATCAACCCATGTTTTTGGCACGGATAATGCTAGAGAAACTAATTTTTTTCTATCAAATGATATGTCACCAATAAGAAACTAGCACGTTAATCGATACTTAAATAAGTATCCAATAATCTACAACCACATCATTTTGTTAAAAAAATTTGACTTCTCTAGCATTACCCATTTGATACAATGTTTTATATTATTGACATGAAAATTGACATTAAACTGTGAGGTGACATAGAATTTATGAAGAGTTATATTTTGAAAGCCTTAGCATTTCTTATTTTCATTGACACTTTGTACATTTTATCGTATTTACATCAATATATATAAGAAATATGTATTTTGGGTTACAATTATAAAGAAAGTGGCTAATGACAAATCCATGGTGTGGAATATAGAGGCTAAGAAGGTGATAAGGGCATCCTACCCTACCACTTAAGTAAAATTTTCTCCACCTCTCCTTTCGTTCTCAACCTCTCTTAGCGTCTTATCCCGTTGAATCATTTGCCCTAATCTTTACTTAGTCGCTAATGCTTATGATAATGGACGGCCCCTCCAACAATAAAGCCACTTTTTTTTTGTTATATGAAGTTTGGACAAAAAAATTATTGAGGGTAGGTCACTAATCACTGCCCCCTCCTACTACTAAAACATGCGTCACTTTCCCAAATCACGCCTCTCTCTAATCAGGTCATTTTATCTAATAATAATAATCTAGGATTAGTAATAATCATATTTGTGAGTAGAGATGGTTAGGACTTAGGAGGGTCATATTCTGCCTGTGATGTAGTGGGGACAAACTACAAAGGATGATCCCTATATGCCAAGGCCTGCCAATTTGTAGTACTATTCTTGTTGCACGCCTAGGGCTGCACTTGCATGGACTCATTCCCAGTTACTACATGGTCACTCTCACGACAAATTTCCATCCCAATCTATGATATTCTAATATGAGTAAATTGTAGCTATGATCCCTTAACTTTAACTCAATTGGAGCAATGGTCCTTCAACTAAAAATTCATTACCATTGGTCCCTTAACTCATCAAAACGTGCAGTTATGATCCCTCAACTAAAAATCCATTACCATTGATCCCTCAACTTAATTCAACTGGAGAAATGATCCATTAACTCTAACCCAATTGTAGCAATGGTCCTTCCAACATAACTCGTTTTGACAAAATTTTTGACGTAGTTGACGAAAATGACCATAATTACACACTTTGATAAGTTGAGAGATCCTAATTGTATAAATGGTCATTCCAACATAACTTATTTTGACGAAATTGATGAAAAGGACTATAGCTACACATTTTGATAAGTTGAGGGACCATTACTTCAATTTGATTAAAATTGAGGGACCATTGCTACAATTTACTCTTCTACTCTCTTATTTGGTGTCACTTGTATTTAGAAATTCTACAAAGTGATTGGAACACATTTACATGTATTATAATACGAGTGGCAATCCCTCTCCCCATTTTGCTAGCCTTTCTCCTTTATCTTCTCATGGATTGTTGTTGATCTATCATTTTATCTTCACATTTCGTCAATAAGTGCTTCATTGGTGAGGTTCTTTCTTTCTTCATTAGTATTTTAATCTTGTGTTGTGTGTTATCAGCTCATTCTAGGTACTTTGTTGGAATTGGTTATTCGTTGATGTTGTTGTGCAAAAATTCATGTCGGTATGAACACTAGTTAGTTTGTTGTCCATTCATATCTGGAGTTGGTGCTGCTTGTTGTCAAAGATTATGCTCCTGTCGTTATATTCAAGGTTTTGTGTAGAAATTCTCAGATGTTAATTCCCGAAGGGCTTGACCTTTTCATAAAGAATTGGGTTTCTCTAGCTTTGGAGTGTAACCTCAATCCTCTGAGTTTGAGTGTGGATGATTTTAAGACTTTGATGCGTTCATTTGCTTATTCTTGGACCTGCATCGCCTTTAAATCCACTGGGTGATAATTAGTTTGGTCAAGTTGGCATTTTAAGTTTTGTTAGAGTTTCTTTGAATTGAGGACATCTTTGATGTTATTTCGAATGTCCTCTTTGATTGTATTAATTCTTAGTATTAAATAAAACGTATCGTCTCAAAAGAAATGAATATTAAATTTCAGCTATACTAAAAAAAGATACTTTTATATCGTGAGTGAACTGTAACATTAAGTAACCATATATATGATTGTAACACCAAAAAATTTAAGAAAAACTAATGAAAAAGATTTCAAAACTTTAAATTTTAACAAAAAAACATTCAAATAACTTTATTTAATGATAAAGACAAAAAAAAAAAAATCAAATGCTATACTCCATGCACCACGTGCCACATGCCACTCACATACTCACGTGTGGGCCCATGTGGTCTATTTGTCCACGTATCTCACATGGGCCTGTGATTTTTTTTTTCTTCTTTTCGTTCCTTCGTCTCTCCATCTCTTTTTTCTTTATTTATTTCGTTCTCATATTCCACTCAGTGTGGATTTTCTCTTTCCTCTTATCTTTCTCTCTCTTTCTCTGGACAAAGTTGGATAGGACTTATGGGTCCATCCTTTAACTCTCTTACATTGTAAAAATTAAAATTACTATTCTCAAATTAAAATAAGCATTGACTTAAAAAAAAAAAAATCTTCATTTTTGGATTGTTATATTATTACATAGTTTGTATTATTTAACTCTGATGGCATGCCACAAACTCAAAAAATTTGTTCAAACTAACGTTAAAATCTTCAAAGTAAAATAAGCATTGTTTCTAAAACTAAAAAAATAGAAGAACTTTTTCATTTTTTTAATTGTAATATTATTAATTGGTTTGTCCAAATGATGCATAGTTGTATTACTTATACTCTTTTTCTTTTAAATTATCTCCTCACTCCCATCTCACCATTCCCAACCCTCTCTCTCTCTCTCTCTCTCTATATATATATATATAGCTTAAATTATTTTTCATGAAATACACTTCATTGTTTATTAATTTCTTAATAAAAGCATTATTTTGTCAATTATTTTTATTAAAATAGTGTCATTATTTTTAGAAATAGTGTGATTGTATATAAACAGTGACCATTATTTAAAAAAAAAGGTATCATGGTTTCTACAAATAGTGTCACTGTCTAGAAATAGTTGCCATTGTTTTAGAAATTTACTATTTTTAAGTAAACATAACTCTTAGTAATAAAATTTTATTAAGTGTTTTTATTAAAGATTTGTTAATAATAATTTTGTTAAATTTTGGTATGTAATAAATAATTCATATTATTATGTCTTAAAAAATATGACTAAATTTGAAGTTATACATAACAAAAAAATAAAAAGAAAGAGAGAGGAGGAAGGAGTGATGTGATAGAGAGAACAGAGAGATGATATTGATGGATGCAAAAGGAGAGAGATGATGGCAACGAGTGAGAGGAGAGAGAGATAATGGTGATGGCTAAAGAAAAAGAGGGGGACGGTGACGGAGGGTGGGAGAGAGAGAAGGGAGAGAGAGATGGGTGGGGTATATTAAATTTTTGTCTTTTTCATTAAAATTTAAGTTTTATTTATTAAATAAAGTTATTATAGTGTTTTTTTGTTAAGAAAAAGTTTGAAGAAGCCATTTTCATTAAAACGCTCCCAAAAATTTATCCTTAACTTCATTATTTTAGGGTAACTAATTAGAAATACTAATGACGTCCCTTGCGTTAATGGGTCTCTTAGGGATAATGACTTTCTATACATTTCACACAAAAATAGTAATTAATATGAGCTCTTATATGGTACAAAATTGGAAAATAAACAAACTACACTAGGGCAACTTGATTTCGACACGCCAAGCAAGCTTACTGATGTTTATTTTGTTTTTTAACAAATGATATTATTTACATTAAGGTGTAGGGTAGGTTAAGCCTCACAATGGGCTACCAATAATGTTGTCTAAATTCTTCTTTGACGAGAATCGAACCGAAGGCCTCTCACTTACAAGTGAAGAAGAATACCAACTAGACCATAGTACTAAGTGATAGCTACTTATGTTTTGATTTCTTCTTTCTTCCATATTTTTGTTTTCTGAGGGTTGGTTCGAAGGAACTGCAGGTTCGTTGTGACCTAGGACATTAAGAATATCATCAAAACGCGTGGCTGTGTGTTTTTAGCCTCTAGACAGTGGGAAATTAGTGGCTTCCATTCCACATCAGAGCAAATAATTATAATTAGTGCATACATTTACGGTAATTACAAGAATTAACTGGTCTTTTGAACATGTCAAAAGAGAAGGGCATATATGGCAATCTACGCTATTAAGCTTTAACAGTTAAATGACCTTTTAAGGCACCATATACGTGCATGCATGGCAAATAAGTACGTAGTGCGAGATTGCATCATTTACATCACCCCGAATAAATAAAATACTTCCTTGAGTGACAGATGCAACGGATGAGACTAATCACTAGATAATATGGAAATTACCCTAATTAAACTCTACAATTTGGGAGTCATATGGTCGTATAATTCCGTTTGGGAAATTTTATGTAGACCCATTTATCTTCTTTTTACACTTAACTTATTATTTTTTATCTTGAAATTCCAAATGTGCCCAATAATTATCTTTCTGCATCCAACAAGAACAAAAAGAAAATAATAATAATTTAGCAATAGGCAACTCCAGCCATTCTATCTCTTCAAATCTCAACCACCTAGTTTCTAACCTCCCCAACTCCCCACCGCCACCTCCCTTACCACCCACAACAATTTGGAAAATAGAACATTATTTCCAACAACCCACGATTAAAAAACCCAAAAGAAACATGTCAATTTTTTTTTCTTTGGAAAAATTAATGGTATTATTAACTTATGGTCCATTAGATTCGACACGTCGATAATTTCGACCTAATTCGGACATGTTAGAAGGACTGCACGAAAGAGAGAGCTATTGTGATCTTTGGGGGTTTCATTGTGGGTGATAAGAAGATGGCGGTGGGGGGTTGGGGAGGGGTAGAAATTGGGGGTGGTTAGGATTTGGAGTGATGGTATGGCCCGGGTTTTCTAGTGTTGGATTTTATATTTTTGTTCTTTTTCATTATAGGTGTAGAAAGAAAATTGTTGGGCAGATTCGAAATTTCAAGATTAAAAACTATAAGTTGGATGTAGAAAGAGGATAAATGGGTTTGAATAAAACTTCTCATTCCGTTTTGTGACCTAAACTAAATATTCTGAAAGATAATTAATATCAAAATATTTTGTTTGTTAATGAGGCTTGTAACAACTTTTTCTACATTACAAAAAAAAAAAATATATATATATATATATATAATTAATTAATTATCTTAAAAGCTACTCAATCGACGCATGTGCCATTTCACGTACTTCTCGCGAAGATCAAATTTACTTACATAGATGATCAGAAAAACATTTGGTGAGAGATGCAACCAATAACGTCACCAGATATTACAAGGCTGCTACTATATCATATAAGGCATGAGAGAAACTTTACAGTATATATCGCCCGACATTGTTATTAGAAACAATGGTGGAGTGATATTATTATTATTGTCATCTGACTCAATTATTGTATATCAAATATAATATATGATTCAACCTTCGAAAAAATCACCTGATATTTTTAAATTATCTTATCATAAAAGTTATAAAACCATACCTATATAAAAATTAGGATTTAAAAAAAAAAACTATTTTTTTATTTTGAAGTGATTCTAAATTAGTCTCAACCCTTTAAAACGTAGCTTAATTGGATAAATAGTCCTCGTGGTGACAGGGTAATTGGGAGATAGCCCTTGAGGTAAAAAAATTAGGATTTAAGCCCATGTGGTGAAGTTTGTTAGGATTTATACCCAAAATTAAAAATTCTGTAAACTTTCGGTTAATTACTAGCACGTGAGCTAGCTATGAAGATGGCTGCAACAATGCAGAAAACCAGATAGAGAGAGGAAGAGAGAGAGAGAGACATTTGTAATTGAAAATGTTTTCTTGATTGATACACAATGGATTACAATGATCACCTATATAGGTGTTACTATTTCAATACTTGTAGTGCAAGTTACTAACCTCCTCCTTATTTCAACTAACTACATTTCTAACAAATCTTATCACAAACAGATTCCAACTAACTACATATAACATCCTATTTAATCTCTTGACAAGTGGCATTGATTTTGACCATTGATTACCTTCTCACTTGGATCATAGTTTTGCATTTCATTCTTCTTACATCCCCCTCAATCTGATGCTCGAGGGAACTGAGCATGAGATTGCTACAATGTTGTTGGAACAATGGTGCAGATAAGCTCTTTGTAAGAATGTTTGCTAATTGATCTGCAGAGGATACATGTTGAACTTGAAGATCTCCTTGAGTGACTCTATCACGTACAAAGTGGTAGTCTATTTCAATATGTTTTGATTTAGCATGAAACACAGGGTTTATGGAGAGTGCAATGGCTGAAACATTATCACATTATATCATTGGAAATGAATATAAAGAGATATGAAAATCACAGAAGAGTTGTCGAATCTAGGCAAGTTCAGCATCAGTGATTGCTAGAGCCTTATACTCAGCTTCTATGGAAGATCGACAAACTGTATGTTGTTTCTTAGATGCCCAAGAAATAGGATTTGAACCAAGAAATACTACAAAGCCCGAAGTTGATCTCCTATCATTTGGATCACCTGCCCAATTTGCATCACTATAAGATTGCAGGTACATTGGTCCTGGTTTGAAATGAATACTATAAGTAGATGTACATTTGAGATGTTGAATGATTCTTTTGACTGCAATCACACGAGAAACCATGGGATTGTGCATGAATTGTCAAGCTTAACTCACTGAAAAAGCTATGTCAGGTCTTGTAAAAGTGAGGTACTGAAGTGCCCCAACAACACTTCTATATTGTTCAGGACTATCATAAGGTTTCCCATCATCTTTAAGTAGCCTATGATAAGGTAGACATGGTGTAGCATATGGTTTAGAGTTCTGCAAATCCATTTTATCAATCAACTCATTCATATATTTTGTATGTGACACAAACAATCCTTCTGATGTATAAGTAATCTACAATCCTAGAAAATAGTGCAATATACCAAAATCTTTCATTTTAAACTATGTAGTGAGAGCTGTGATAACTTGGTTGATTAATTGAGAGCTACTGGCTGTGAGAATTACATCATCAACATACATAAGCAATAGAACATTTCCTTTTGAAGATTGTTGCACAAATAAAGAAAGATCATCATGTGAAAGTTGGAACCCCAAACTTGGTAAGAAACTTGTAAACCTCTCATTCCAAGCTCTGGGAGCTTGTTTTAGACCATATAATGACTTCTGAAGCTTGCAGACATAATTTGATTTGTGTTGAACTTTCAAACCCTAAGGCTGTGCCATATAGGCTTCTTCTTGAAGTGTGATGTAGAAAGACATTTTTGACATCTAATTGCCTAAGAGACCATTTGAACCGAGCATCTAATGCAAAGATCAACCTTATTGTTGTCAGTTTTACCACAAGATTGAATGTTTCCAAGTAATTTACACCCTCCTCTAGGTTATATCATTATGCCACAAGTCTTGCCTTATATCTTGCCACAGACCTATCTGCATTTTTCTTTATTTTATATATCCATTTGCATCCAACCAGGTTCTTATTAGGTGGTAATCAAACTAAAAACCATGTCTTCTGGGAATGAAGAGCAACTATGTCCTTTTCTATTGCATTCTGCCATTCTGAGACTTTTAATGCAGCTTTGAATGTCTTGGGTTCTGAAGTAACAGTTGTAGAGAAAACTTTCTTTTTTAACACCCTATTCTTAGCTCTTGTTTGCATGGGATGTACTTTCATTGGGATTGGCAAGACTACATGTAGTTGCTCATGTTGGAAATCAGGATCCATAGGGATGAGATATTGTGTACTATAGCTGGTTGGTGACAATTGATGTGATTGAGGTTCACAGGGTATGTATGATGTGGTGTTATCATATGTAAGTGAAGGAGCAAACTCTGGAACTAGATGCAACTGTTTCCAAGAAATTTGAGGCTCTGGATGCAGACAAAGCTTCTAAGGCACTAGATGAATGCATATTCAAGGACTCCATGGTTTAAGATGTGAGTGAATGAGATGAAGGTAAAAATGCTTGATTTGTTAATGTGATGTTGGAGCTAAATAAGTTGGTGAATGTTCGAAAGTGCTTGACGAATGAAATTGTGATGATGCAGATGACACTGTTAATGTGGCATCCCACATCGCCCAGGGGAGTGATCCTTATATGTATATTCCCATCTCTACCTAGCACGAGGCCTTTTGGGAGCTCACTACTTCGGGTTCCATGGGAAATTCGAAGTTAAGCAAGTAACGCGCGAGAGCACTCCCATAATGGGTGACCCACTGGGAAGTTCTCGTGTGAGTTCCCAAAAACAAAACCGTGAGGGTGTGGTCGGGGTCCAAAGCAGACAATATCGTGCTACAATGATGGAGCAGGCCTGGGATGTGGTGGACCCGTGGCCGGGATGTGATAGTTAAGTTTTGAAACAGGCTAGAATTAAAGTATGGAAAACTCTAGTTCCATCAAACAAAACATGTCTAGATACATGAAGTTTACCAGTAACAACATCTAAACATATATAACCCTTATATTGACCTGCATATCCTAGAAACACACAAGTTACTATTTTGGGTTGAAGTTTAGATGTGTTGTAAGGTTTTAATAGAGGAAAACATGCACAACCAAAGACCCTTTAATCCCATGACTTGTATTATATAACTTTTGAAATGGTGACTGCATATGTAAAGTAGCACAGGGCGTTATATTTATCAGATAGGATGCAATAGTACAGGCATGAAACCATAATTGATTAGGCAATTTTGCAGTTTGGAGAAGTGTAATTGTTGTTTCAACAAGGTGCTTATGTTTTCTTTCTGCCAAGCCATTATGTTTAGGTGTATATGGACATGATTTGTCATGTAAAATACCTTGTTTTAACAAGAATTGTTGAAACTTAGTGCTTGTGTATTCACCTCCACCATTGCTTTGAAATATCTTAACTTTATCAGAAAATTGTATACACAGATAGACATGAAAGTGAACAAATGTTGCAAATACTTTTGTTTTATTATGTAATGAAAAAATCCATATATATCGAGTACAATCATCTATGAAGGTTATATAATACCTAAATCTTTCATATGATAGTAAAGGGAAATGTCCCTACACATCACTATGTATTTTCTCTAAAGGTTGTACATATTTTGTTACAGGAAAAGTAAAGGGTAACTTGGTGAACTTTCCCTCTAAACACGGTGTACAGATTGATGAGCATGTATCTAGTGATGCAGGAACTTGAGATTGATGTAGAATTGCAAAAGTAATTGCATTTGATGTGTGTCCTAGTCTTTTGTGCCATATGCTTGATTGAACTGGTTTCGCAAGAAAACATGAATGGGATGTAGGTAATGTAAATGACACCTTCTGTAGAATGTTGAATGGTATATGATAATAACCAGTTCTACATAGCCCATTGAGTATTATTTTCTCTATGAATTTGTCCTGAACCCAAAAAGAAATATCATCACAGATGAATATGTATTTATTGTTTTTGCAAAGTTGATAAATAGATAACAGGTGTTGAGAAAACTTTGGAACGTGTAACACATTCTTGAGAGTTAGTGAATGATTTGGAACTACCAATTGAGAAGAACCAATACTAGAAATATGCAAACTTGCACCACTTGCAGTGGTAATTATGTCATTTCCTTGATATGGAATGGAGAGATCCAGATTTGCTAACTCAGATGTCATGTGTGAAGTGGCACCAATATCTGCAATCTAAAATTGCTTAGATGGTGCAGAGGGTTAATGATTGGCATGCATAATAGTGAGATTGACAGTGGAAGGCTTTCCTTGTTAAGCAAAGTTTCTTCTGTGATAGCATTGTAAAGCTGAGTGTCCAAACTTCCAACAGATTTGGCACTGAATAGGAGAGCTAGAAGATGTGTTGCTATGTCTTTGAAAACAATTTGCTACTACATGGCCTTTTTTATTGCATATTTAACCGATGGGAATCTCAGAATGATGATTTGGACAGTGAGATTGATATGGCTTTAGTTTGCCAAGAATGCCAGGATTACCATTTGAAAACTTTGGACAACAATTGTATTGAAATCTTCATCTGCCTTTGCCTCGAAAATTGTTACCCTTATAGTTATCATAGTTGTGATAACCCCCATTGAAATTGTTATTCGAACTATTGCTAGGATTATAACTAGAGGAACTTAACCCTTTATTGGACTTGAAAGATTAACTAGAAGAAGACCCTGATTGATCTTAATCAAGAACAAAAGCATTCCCTTTTTCAGATTGAACCCCAGTAACCATAACACTTCCAAAAGACAAAGCAGATGACTTCTCAAAGGATTGAGCAATAATAACCTCTTATGCCAACAATTGAGACCTGAAGTCTTTGAGAAAGATTCCACTTTCCCTTCCTCGAATCACACATCGAAAAATGTTGAATTTTGCAAGCGGGCCTTTCAAAGCTAGTATGATAATGTCATCATCTTCAAAGATTACTCATGTTGTAGCAAGATGATCCCTTTCTTCATATTTTGAAGTTATGTCTTCATCTGGAAGATTGTTGCTTTTGTAACTGAAGAGAATCTCTAAGTGAGATTCAACCACGTCTCATATGAACTCTTGCTTCTAATGATGCAAGAAATGGCAATCGCAGACAATGTTGCAATAAGCAACTGCATAAGTGCACAATCGTGCATTTTCCAAACCAAGTAGTCATCATTTTCAACCCCTTCAGTGGTAGAATCATTGTCAAATCTTGGGGGACATTTTCTTGAACCATCAATAAACCCCATAATTCCATGGCTTTCCAGAAGTAATCTGAATTGAAAACTCCAAGTGAGGTAGTTGGAATCATCAAGTTTCATTGTAACAGAAGTGGAGAATGTAGAGAGAAGATTGGTGATTGGCGATTGAACAATCTGCAGCTGAGCAGTCGTGACCATTGTGTAGAATTTGTGAAGAAATCTTTCACTGAAGCTTTTGATTGAACAATTGGTGGGTAGGTGAGAAGAAACCAACTTTCTGAGCAATTAGATATGTTTTCTGATGCCAATATCATAGAGAGATACAAATAATAAGGTATAGAAGAGAAATGAAAGCTAGAAGATTGAGTGGAAGCACCGGACCGTCCGGCAATGATACCATATGAAGATGGCTGTAGAAATGCAGAAAACTAGATAGGGAGAGGAAGAGATAGAGAGAAATTTGTAGCTGAAAATGTTTTCTTGATTGATACACAATGGATTACAATGATCACCTATATAGGTGTTGCTATTTCAATACTTGCAGTGCAAGTTACTAACCTCCTTTTTATTTTAACTAACTACATTTCTAACAAATCGTATCACAAACATATTCCAACCAACTACATATAATAGCCTATTTAATCTCTTGACAAGTGGCATTGATCTTGACCATTGATTACCTTCTCACTTGGATCACACTTTTGCATTTCATTCTTCTTACACCAACTCCACGTACTAATAATTAACAAAGAGTTCCGTTTTAGCCTATTATGTGTACGAAAAGTTCCGTTTTAGCCTAATATGTTTGGCTCGCGTGCTAATGATTAACGGAAAGTTGACGAAATTTTCAATTTTGGGTATAAGTCCTAATAAACTTCACCACATGAGCTTAAATCCTAGTTTTTTTTTTAACACAGGGGCTATCTTCCAACTACCCTGTCACCACGGGGAGTAATAATCTAATTAGGTCTTTAAAACATTCTGGATAACTTCCTAACGTTTTCAAAATTAGACATATGGTAGGTCACCGGGGACCTTAGCAACATTAGGTGACAACAATACTAGCACTAAATGATGAGGTGGACAAATACTAAAGTTTATTTTCGCTAATCAACGTCTTTGGAGTTCTAATCCCCCAAATTGACCCATATTAGCCAAGTAAAACCATGAATTTGCTTAACTACATGACGTCAATTTTAATTAGGAGATTTTAAATTCTCTAGTTGACTTGAAGGTTAAATCACGCTTAATATTTGTTCATGTCATGACTGAACGATAATGAACCTAATAGATGTCAATTTTTAAAAATTTTATGTAGTTATTTAGAATGTTTTAATGTCACATCCCGGCCCGGGATGACCACTTCCCGGGCCCGCTCCACCACCGTAGCACGATATTGTCCGCTTTGGGCCCCGACCACGCCCTCACGGTTTTATTTTTGGGAACTCGACACGAGAACTTCCCGATGGGTCATCCATCCTGGGAATGCTCTCGCGCGCTACTCGTTTAACTTCGGAGTTCCCATGGAACCCGAAGCCAATGAGCTCCTAAAAGGCCTCGTGCAAGGTAGGGATGAGAATATACATATAAGGATCACTCCCCTGGACGATGTGGGATGTCACATTTAAAATGTTATGACTAATTTGAAATCACTTCTAAAAATTAAGTAGTTATCTAAACTTAACATTTTACAAATTTTAATTTAAAAAAAAAATTTAAATAGTACTTTGAGTCATTAGTTCGCGTACCATTCATCTCCAGTGATGGCTATGTACTTTAATTATGGAATTATTTTATTTATTTGAATTTCTTAAAACTCTATTTACAATATACAAATAGCCAACTGATAACAAAAAAACGTGGCAAAAAAATTTTAAAAACCCAGAAGCGTATCAGAATTTGGTAACATGTCAAACCTCACTAGGATTCCATGAGAGTCATCTGATCCTTTCAACAGTTTATTTCGAACATATTTGGTGGTTCATTGGACACTTGTAGATTTCCTGCACGCAGTTCACTATTTAATTATGAAAGTACTTGTGCATAGATCTGTTTAGCATTTTCTGAAGGGACCCATTAAAGAAATATATACTCGAAGCAACTAATTTTTTTTTTTAATAAACGATATTATTTACATTAAGATCTACTACAATCCTTAAATAAAATTTAAATTTTAGCTTTTAAACCTATCCGAATTTGGTCAAATCCTTAGGCCAGATATGAATTTTAACCCAAAACTCTTTTTTGAGGCAAATTTGGGTCAGAATTCCCCCTTGGGTTAGTACTCTGGCCCACTATATATGTGTATTTTTTTAGTTTTATATTTATAAATTCTTTAAATTTAACCACTAAGATCTAATATGATCAAATTCAATAGTAAAAAAGAAAATCTAAATGTCCAAATTTAAATCCAATGGAGGAAATAATTTAAAATTTCCTTTCTTGTGTTTCATATTCTTTTATAATGTTCCACGTGTTTCATATTTTTACGATTTTATAAATTTTAAAAGAGTGATTTGAATGTCCTTAGAGGCGAGATCGTTGACTTTTGTTGACCATCATTTTGTGATGTGTATGGGCTATTTTTTTTTTGTATTCTCGAAGTATTCGATAATACGAACGCATAGGCGCAAGCGGAACTGAATTTGGAGTTACGACAAAGATTTTACAAACTACGGAGCGTGATGAGTGTTTTGGTAAATTCACGTTACGGGATAAATTTTTTCTGTATTTTCATTGGTGACTTTGAACTATGTGTCACGTGGGGCCCACACCCAACTCTTTCCCCCTCTCATGTGTCTTCCAATCCCCGAAAATCCCATTTTTTTTATCAACTCTCCACTCATTTGTTGCCACCCCATCTTTTTTTCCCTCATTTCACTCTCTCTCATCTCTCAACTCTATCTTCTCTCTCTCTCTGCAAACCAGACCATACCACTCTCGCCATTTCGACGAGCACCACCACCACAAACCTAGGCTAGTCATCTCTTCTCCCTCATCCCTCACATCTTTTTCGCCCATTCTCATCTTTGTAGTTATGCAGACACTACCATGATAGAGCATCGCCGTCTTCCATCGAAACCTTCGAAACTAGACCACTAATCTCGAAGATAGATCACCATCATTGTCATCCAGTCAGTTCGATGCACCCTAGTTCGAAATTTGGCTGCACAGTGGCTCTGCCCATTGTTCATCGTCTCCTGCGGCGAGACTTCACTATTTTTTGACCAAGGTAGGCCTTGGGAACCCCCTATCTCGTCATTTGTGAAAGATTTTAAGGTTTTTAGGCCTTTGTTGTGGGGTTTGGGGACAGAAACCACCCTGGGAAACACTCCCCAGATTTCTGGCAAGAAAACCAGGCCTTTGCAGGCTTTTTTCTGGTCGATCTTAACCTTGGCTCGACCTCACTTTGGTATATTTCGATTCCTTAACTCTTGAGCTTTGCTTTGGCTTTTGAATTTTTGAATTTGGTTTAGAATTGAAACTATTCTAGCCTTCTAAAGTTTTCCGGGCATCCCCGCTGCGATTCTGGTGTTCTTCTTCGTAGAAAACCGACCAACCCGATGCAAGAAAAAAAAAAGGCTCAAACCTACCTCAAATCTTTGGCCCAAACCTGGCCCAAATCTTTGGGCCATTATTCTAGCCGACCCAGTTCTGAAATGAGCTTAATATTCTGGGAATATTCTTTGGAATATTCTCTAGAAAATTTTTTGGAATATTCTTTTCTTTGGGTTAACTTTTTCAGAATTTTCTCAGAAATCCTCCTAGGCTAATTTCGACGTCTCAAGTCCCTTTCTGACATCCATTTAGTGAAATTCCAAAGTTTTAACATGGTTGACCACAGGGGCATCTTGGTTGACTTTTGGGGTTGATCGTTGACTTTTTCGTTAACTTTTTATAAAATTTGTCCTGGACCTCTGTTAGCGTAATTCGACACACTGATTCCAAATCTGCACTCCATTTTTCCAAATTTAATTGTCTTGGTGGAGTTTTACTAATGGTTCGCAATATAATGGTTAGGTACAATTACTATCAGAAACTCCGACTATCTTAGTTCGAACAACTGCGACCTCGCAAGTATCTGTGAGTGTGTCTTTTCCTTTATATAGTATATATATAATTGTTAGTTTGCATTTATAAATTGCATAAAGAGCTTTCTACAATACGACTAGACTAGCGTGACGTTTATAAGATTTAGCGCATTGATAGAAATTATGAGGTTATGCTATGTCCTACGGGATGCACATGTATGCGTATTATTGATGCCTGAATTATATTGATGGCCATGAATAGTATTCTATCGACGTAAGATTATCAATTTACCACTGTATGATTTTATTTATGTTATCTGATCATCGTTGTTGCACCGGTGTTAGTACTCGCCTTGGCCAGGGCCAATCTTTCACGTGTATGTGCACATCGCGCCGTACGCTCACTTTGGATCCATTGTAGATGCCAGTTTTGTCCTAGATTGCTATAGGCAATTAGGACTTGTATGTGTTGCTCAAAGCACTAGTCTTTATGTGATTGTAGCATGAAAGCGTATATCATTGTTACACCCCAGTCATGTTCATGTCATAATACCTCTGCATGAACTTGTGTGTCAGCATGTGTCGATGAACACTCGATATGATATGTTTGCTTATGCGAGATTATGTAATTACTGATGTCATGTACTTATTTACGAAATATTGTGCCGTATTGAATACTTGAGATTTTGCAGGCTACGGTAGGTATTTTCTTACTATACATAGTATGTATATTTTGGAAACTACATTGTTTTACGGTGAAGGGTTACTATGTTTGCGAAAAGGTTTTTACAAAGCTTTGTTTTTAGGCCCACTCACCCTTATTTTTCGCCCCTCCAGGTGGCTACCTTTGATGGTATAATTCTTATCCTACCTTACTGTACTTTACTTATGCTTTATTATCACGTGTGAAGTGAGTTTATTCCCGCTCGCAAGTGCACTCTTGTATTTAGACACTTTTAGGTTTAAATTTATTCACATTTTCCACATCACTACACTTTATGACTTTGTCACCCTTCTGGTGTCGGCCAGCACAGCTTGATTCGGAGTCCATATAGACATTCCGGGTCGGGGTGTGTCATTCATGGTGTCGGTTAGTGATTTTTCAATATTTATCAAAATCTAAATATTTTTTGGTTTAAATGTTCATAAAATTAGGACAGCCTACATAATTTTTTTTTAAAGTTACTTTAAGAAAAAAATTATCCTAAATACATTTTTTAATAATCTCGAACTAAAAATTTAACTCAAAAAGGATGGAGCAAAAAAACTGTTTCTAGATGAAAAATTTTAGGCTTTCTCCCAAGGGTTGAGATGGTCTAAGGGGGTGGAAGAGTGGGTTAAACCTCACAATGGACTAGCAATAATATGGTTCAAATTCGCCTTTGGCGAGAATTAAAATTAAGATCTCTCACTAGGGATGGCAACGGTTCGGTTTGGGGACGGAAATGCTATATCCATCCCCATAACCATGAAAATTAACCATACCCATAATCGCAAAATAACCATCGGGGATTATCCATAACCATATTCACCGGATAACGGATTTTCAATCGATTATCGGTTATATCTATCTTCGTCAAAAAAAAAAAAATTATATTCATCTAATTGACGCACTATAAATTTTAGTAGATACTAATTTCGTCATTAAATAGCCACATCCAATTACAAAAAACATAATAATATATATTTGAAGTTGTTCATGATAAGCCAATATGATAAATTGGTCCAATAAAAAAGAAAAAGAGGACAAAAACAAATACGAAGGGAAGATAAAACATGTAAACTAAATATATGACAACAAACAAGAAGACAATTATTGATTTAATTTTGCATAATTCTATGGGCTCATAACATATGTAATAAACTGAAAAACTGACGCTAATTGATAATTTACATGAATCAAATAACATGAAAAAGAATGCAAGATTACCTATTGAGCTTACAACATGCACCAATTTCTTGATAGGGAGACTCTTGAAGAAAGATGAATCTGATAAACTTGGAACTTTTGATAATTGATATATAAAATGATTCAATGAATTAATTTGGTTGAGTATAACAATAAGAGTATTGAATTGATGAGTTTGTTGGTATGCCCCATGTAGGATGTTTGGTGCATAATAAAGATAATATAGGGTTTGATGCATGCATAATGAATTAGTACTATAGGGATAGGAATAATTGAATATGTTGTGTGCATGATTCCAAGACTTCAAAATGCATAATTGAATAAAATATAATATATATCAAATATATATATATAATATTCGGATCGGATTTGGGTACGAATATGGATTGGGTACCCCTATAACCATATCCAAAACCATAACCGAATAAAGTTAACGGTTTTTCCCCATATCCAAACCATACCCGAATTTTCATATCCAAATCCAATCCATTCGGGTGATTATCCACGATTAACGGGTTTAACGGTTAGAATTGCCATCCCTATCTCTCACTTACAAGTGAAGAGGAATGTCATTAGACCATAGTACTAAATCGCTACTCGAAGCAATTAATTAAAATACGGATATTATATCGTAAAAATGGACCAACATTCCTTCTTTCTTGAGGTTGAAGATTGGGTAAATTAGATTGATGTCTAAAAAATGGACCAACATTCCTTCTTTCTTAAGGTTGAAGATTGGACAACCTAGACCGACCGAGAAGAATGGTAAACTTTACTCTGGGAATGTGTGTAACCTTGACTGGACACCACTCACTTCATCGCCGAATGTCAAGCTGGCAAGTGAAAAATGCCAGTAGTAAGCTAGTCTACATAGGTGGCGCAATAAATGCCCAGTAAAAAAGACCCAAGGCATGATGTTTCCCTGAGGGCCTATATAAATGG
Source organism: Pyrus x bretschneideri (assembly GCF_019419815.1). Lineage (NCBI taxonomy): Eukaryota > Viridiplantae > Streptophyta > Magnoliopsida > Rosales > Rosaceae > Pyrus > Pyrus x bretschneideri. Next base: position 5,528,156 of record NW_025999798.1, read on the forward strand.
GTGAAACCCTAAATACCGGGGTTGGAGAACAAAAGACAAAGAGAGATTATATGCATTAGCCGAGCACTATTTTGGTCTTGCAATGAATATAATTTGTGCAACACAGTGGACGTAGCCCAATTTTGAGAGGTGAACCACTTATCTCTTTGTGTCCATTTCATTTCAATCTGTATCCCAAGCCCACCAAGGGTTTAAGATCTTCGTTTGTTAAGCTTATAATTTGTGAGTGTCCACCCAGATTTGTCTGGGTTTGACTTGCAAATTTTGAGCATTAACTAATAACATTAATTAAAGTAGCAACATTGGTCATTTGATTTGGTTGGGGATTTTGTGGAGTCCCCCAGCCCTAGGTCAGAGTCGCAGGTCAAAATGGGTTGTGTTTGCGTATGACTCCTAATAGAAAAAAAAAATGTGAATAAAAGAACCCACTAAATTGAATTTGATCCATGAATCTAAGAAATAGTGAGAATTATGGATCTTTCTCAATTCGAAAATCCAAAATAGGTTCTGAAAGAAAGGCACTAAAAGTGTGCGCCTGCCTCAAAAACTTTGTCCCTGTAGCCATCATTTTACTGGATAAATGTCTTTGAATCGGAAGAGAGATTTCAAGAAATGGCTGATCTATTCGCTCTACAAATAATCGAGCTGGATCTGGTGTATCATAAGGATTTGCCTTTTTTATTGGATTGGATAAAAAAACAATTCTTGAATGAGATATTCAACTCCAGGGATGAATCAAAAAATAAATCACTACAGTCATAATAGCAAAAGTTCCTTCTTTTATCAACACTTGAAAAGAGCTTAATCATTTCATTTTACACTGACTCCATTACTGCATCCATTAATATAAGGAACCACTGATACCTTTACATTTCTATTTGAAACATAATGGTAATATACAAGAAACTTGTAACTCAAGTTATTAAAAGCGTTTATCTACATTCGATTTCTCGTCCTCAATATATCTTGTATAAACTACAAAAAATATAAAATAATAACAATACTATTCTATTGTGAAATAGTAACATATCATATTACTTGCATATAAGGAAAAAGGAACATAACATAGTTATCGATAAACTGACAAAGCTAAGTTGCATATTTGATTTGGAACATACTGTTATTGATTCCCCTAATGCGTTGTCATGTGAAAACAAACTTACACATCAATGTATTATTGAGCTAAGACTACACATGACAGTCAAGCCATGTCATGTAAATATCACTCATTTGTAGTCTCCAAATAACAATTTGCGTAAGAAAAGGACACCTTAGCTATTGCAATCTTGATCAGAGGGCATCGATCCTTGAAATTGGACAAGGTCACTGATAGGTCAGGTTCTTGACCTTATCCCGCACAACAGAGATCAGACCATACTTAATTAAATTACTAATCAGACAATAATCCCTTCATTAACAAAATATTAATCATATGATAATCCTTTCGCTTTCAGTTAATCCTTACCATAAACATTTCTGTTCAGCACTCCCCAGGGACGTACTATATACCCCCCTATATAACAAAAAGTTGGAAATACAACAAAAATGCAGACATTGCCAAACCATCATTTGACCCTTTACTTTTGCTTCCTTAAGGTGGGGAGGGGGAACCATACAGAAGGTCAAAGAACATTTACATTTGTTTCAGGTGGCCTTCCGGGGGTGCATGTAAGTCCTTCTCCTAGTACAAACGCTTCCGACAGCCAACTGCACCGCAATGGCAGTCTAACTGCTTAATTTTTCCATCAAGACCGACCACGCTATCAAGTTCATAACCATAGTCATATGAAAGTTCCTGCACACGCAAACATTAAATCAACTCGTTATTCAACTATTCAAGAGCAAAGCAATGTTGGATACCCGAGTTAAAGGGGAAGAAGAATTTTTACTTGCAATGGAGGTATATTATCCGCAGCGAATAACACAATTCTAGCGAGTCTAACATCATGATGAGAGCTCAAAACACATTGTACGAAGAGGTTAGGCTCACAACTATGATTGATATATCTAGTAACGTTGCCATGAGAAGCGGCATCTATGCAAAACTCAGGCTCACTTTCTGATAGCTTGCTGAATCCTGACTCTGCATCACCATTTGGAATAGTCACATCGCACATTCGCTTCTGCAATGTGTATAGATACTTTAGAGGAATGTATAGATCAACACATCAAAAATCCAAAAATTGTAAGAGCATTGCGAGTTCAATTCTTCCATATCAAACGGCTGGAATTGTACCTCTCTTGACCCAATCCCATGCATTGTATGCCAGCAATCAATTTCAAATATATATTCGTTCCCCAAGAGACTGTCAACTTCATCAGTCTTCCTAAGAACTCCAATGTATTCACACACTGGTGCACCAGAAGGAATAAAGTCCCACGACCTAACACCCCAGCCTTTGTAATCCGTACGAAATACCTGTCCAATAAAATTACAGAATAAATTTTGTAAAGTACTGCGTATTATAAAAGAAGCATTGGCAGTTGTAGCATTCAGACCTCAAGTCGATGCTTCATTCCCCGCTGCGATGTACGGTTAACACAACCAGGTCCACAGCCGCAATTTGGACCACACTCAAACACAACAGCCTTTGCCTCAATTAATCTAACAGATAGAGAGAAACAGAGAGTTTCGCCAACACAACCTTTATACAAAAAAAAAAAAAAAAAAAGACTGGTGGATCTCAACCAAGATAGTCTTACAACAGCACTTATGCCATATTACAAACCTTACCTTCCACCATCTTTACTAACGTAAGGAAAATCGCCGCCATTCAGTTGAGCGCAAGAGCAAGTCAGTGGATTAGTACAGTTTCCTTTGCAACGGCACCCAGAAGCGTTCGGTGGAATGTTCACATCTTTTTCAACTATAATAGAGTTAATATATTTAAGGCCTGCAAGATTGATAATTTTACCGTGTCATTAGTAGTGGCACGGATAATGCCCTACTGAACAGTACAAAAGATCTGCTAAAAGTTGAGAAGTGTAGCTGACCTTCAGGCGCTACAGGAGGTTTATCAATGACGTTGGTAGCTGGAATGCAAATATTTTCTTGACCGTAACAAATGTCCTTGCACACCAACCTAAAAGTAACACGTTTCCTTGGGTTTACAATCAAAGGAACACAACTGGGTTAAAACAGAACATTGAGGAAACAGCTTACTGATTTCATACCCAGGTAATTCAGCGTGAACTTTGGACCCTCGCGCACGAACAAAATTTACCTGAAAAACTAGTCACTTAAGCATCTCTAAACACCTTCAGATGATTTAACTTGTAATCAAACTTATGAAAAGCCAATAGTATGGCCCCAAGCCTTGAGAGAATTATATATGAAAAATTCAACAAAATTTTCCCACAGTTTGTTCCCTCGTCACTAAATTGTATTTAGATATTGAAAAGAAATGAAAACCTGTTTACTACGCAAACTATCTTGCCCGGGAAGTCGCTTTAAACGATACTTAAACACGGTAAATCCAGCAACACCCTTTTCTGCCCAATAATTGTTAACCTGCCAGAGAAAGAGAACAAGGAAAATATATTTTGGTTCAACTAGATGTGTTCCTATTTCCACTTTTAACTGTGTTATTTTATGCACATATATACTATTAACCATAAGCAAAAGAAAAATACACATGAAAATGGCCAACCTTGTATAGGCCATCATACGTATAAACTTTACTAGTATAACTATTGACGCAGTCATGTCCACGGACAACTCTAACAGGAATGCCCTGGTCCATATTATTCTGCAAGAAAATAAAACACAAACAATAAGTAAACAACATGTAGGAGAATGTCACACATTCAAGGAGTCGGTATGTGAAATAAATCATTCCTTGGATCCATGGCATCATATGCCGTCAGACAATTTTGTAAACTTCAACAAAAACTGTGCGTATTGCATGAACCTTAAGAGCCAAATTATCAACAGATGCAGCACAAATATCAGTTTCAAGATGACGCACCTTAAGAGCCAAATTACCCCGTTTCATAACTTGATCTGCAATTTGTTGTTTATTACCAAGCAAATCATTTCCACCTTGACCAGTATAAACAATCTCTTCTGCGTTATCAACATCATCTTCATATTGGCCAGAAACCACAATTATTAAGGCAAATGGAAGCTTATAGCCTCTGAATTTCTCCTGCAATATCCAAAAGGCTAATAAGATCACAACCTTTGGTTCAAATACCCCAGTGGCTAATGTTTGAATTTCTCTGGCGAACGGTAAGGAATAGCATTTGATTCAAAACAACTGTCTTCACATAGTTAACTAGAGCTCAAACTCAAGTATTACAAACTAACAAGAACAACAATTTAAGAGAAAGAAACAATAATCAGAACTTAAAGAGTACTCCACACCGTCGCACCCTATGGGAGTTGATTATTTGTGAACGCTTTTATTTAGGGAACCGAATTTATCCATTAGTTTCCTCTGTTAACTGTGTATAATTGATTCAATCTTTCAATGAAAGTAGACTTACTACCTTGCCTTTAGATTCTCCTACAAAATCAATTCCATTTAACCAGTGTGAATGGAACCCTAAAGCCACCATTTCAGCCCGGGAGTAAAATTGATGCCCAACAGCAATACCTGCATCATTTATATTTACACTGAGCAAAGTATCTTTTGAAAAATGGTCCTCCTAATGATCAAGCATAAGATACAAGCCAACGTTCTCTCAGTGTACCCAGCTAAAACCAGATAACACTAAAAAGGTTAAAATGTGATTCAGCTAGCAAAGCAATAACAACTAACCCGGAAGATGACCAATTTGCTTTTCAGGGAATAAAATTTGATTCTCCTTCAGCATCTGTAATGAATAAAAAATGACAAACACAAAAAAAAGCACAAAAAAACGTCACAGTTAGCATAAAAACAGAAGGGTTAAAAACTTAAAAGACCAGGTTAGTATACGTTTCTGAAAGGATATAACGCCTGTTTACTACAAAAAAAATATACTAGTTCAACTATATCACTAAGTTTACTAGCCCACAAAATCAAAATGCAGAAAACCAGACATATGATAATTCTGATGCTTATGAGGATTTACGGAACGAAGAAAAACGGATGTAGCTGTTCGCATGAATGCCAGAAGAAAAAAGGTTTCCTTCCAATTGTAAAACTAAATATGAAAAGGAATTCTTATTACTCTCTACAATAATGAATTACCTATGCTTTATCGCTAATGACAGAAAAAAGGTTTCCTTCCAATTGTTAAACTTCCTAGAAAATATTACGTGTATCAGATCTACATGGAGCACAGAACTTACCTCAGAAAGTGCCTTCAGATCAGGTCTCTTGGACTGCTTCTTAGGTTCATCATCATTCTGAACAGATTTTTAAATATGATAGTGTGATCAGTGGTGTCTAACTCAGGTACGACACTTAATAGATAATCATGTGCCGAATCCACATATAGGACCTAAATTAACTCATAAGGTACCTTCTTATCAGTTTTCTTGGAAGGACTCATCGAAGGCCCTTTGGGAGGTCTTTTGGAAGGACTCTTGATAGGACTCCCATTCTGCAAATGATTGTCAAACTAAAGTAAATGATAATCACAAATGCCAAGATCTCTAACTATACCTTTTATTGCCTTTTTACAAAATGATAATGAAAAATTGAAGGGAACATTCTTCCTGCAGATAAGAAACATTGAAGCATCCAATAGACATGCTTAAGTTGTTCCTTCACTCTGCAATGTAATATGGGAAAAAAAAAAAAAAAAAAAAAAAAAAAAAATGAAAACTAACCTCAGGCTTACAACATCTTTTCTCCTCTTCCTGCAGAAAAGCAACAAACTTTGTAAGTTAAGAATTTTACTTGTGGAAGTACTTGAAGCGAACTTGCATTTGTCAATTTTCGAAAAATAACCCAAGTAAAATTCACTCATAAAAAGTAGATTTTCAATGAGTCCACCTTTTAAATTGCATATAATCATCAAGTCAAAATCCATTACGATACAAATCAACATTTTAGAGGCCCTTTAAACAGGGCACCCCCCAAAAACAGAGCTCAAAAGATATATTCTTGAACTTAATCCATATAGTATCAAACTTCGAAAAAGTTGTTTAACAGTAAATAGGAAATGCGGATTAGGTCAATTAAGGCCATGTGCCGGCCCCCTTGTACCCAACTTCGAATCCCATTCCAGTGAATCGACTAGTTCAGAATATCATCGTTAAAAAACTAAATAAGGCTCAATAATCAAATGACATTGAACACATTTTATGAAGTTCATACCTGAACATGGTGAAGGTAATGCAAATTGAAAGCTCGGAGTGTCTCCCTCACGCGAGCAGTGTAGCTCACACCGTTCTCATCAGTCAAAGGCAAATCAGCAACTGTATACCAACTCCAATCCACACAATCCTTGCTCTCGCCGCTCTCCAGTGTCACTTTGCTCTCGCTGCTCTCCATTGTCACTTCTCCCTTGCTCGGTTCAACTTCAGGCTTAGAATTCTGCACCGGTGGTTTAGGGGGTTTCGCAACCTTGGTCTTCTTGGTCCTGACGACGTCGTCCTTGGTCTCATCAGCCTTCCTCTTCGCACTCCCGTAGAAAGGCCGTTTCTCCGCCGGAACATTCTGCAGCCGGGGGCTAACCCTGCGATGAGCGGCGGAATCGTTCAGTTCACCCATCGATTTGCTATTTCCACCCCCTAAACCTGCAGCAAAAATACAGAAAATAGTGATTAAAAATTAGGAATCAAGATTTCGGGACGAAAGGAGAGTGAGCTTGACGGCGAGAATCGCACCGATCGGACGACGGAGGGATTTGGAGCGGAGCGATAAACTCGGGGAAGACAGAGGGAAGGAGAATACTCGGGGCTCGAGACGTCGCTAGGGTTTTGAAAAGAAAGACGTTGTGGGACTGCACAGACCGATAGTGGGAAGTTTAAAAAACGATACAGGCGGGAAACTGAAAGGTTAGCAGTCATTCGAGATGTAGTTCTGCAACTAGTGGGAACGACCTGTCGTCTTACTTCTAAGCTTTACCAAGATTGCTACAGTTTATGTTTGTTTGGTGATGATTACGGGCTCGTTTGATAGCATTTGATTTTTTTTGTATCTGCTTCAAACGGTTGGGAGAGAGTTTAAAAAGTTGAAATGCAGTGGATTGATAATAAATATTCTAATCAATATAACAATCTACCATTTGCACGTTTATTATATATTATGTATCTATTATTTTTGAAACCGACACTAATGAAATTTATTAAGCCACTATCACCACTATCAATACCAGTACCACTATTGCAAATGCCACAATCATAACTGCCTAGTACCCATGAGAAATTTTTTTGTATGTCGAGCATCAAATGTTATAATACAATTAATTGAAAACTTCAAAAAAATAATTTCCAACTAATTGCATTTTGACACTAAGTGTACCTTTTCAGTATCCACTATCACCACCTTATTAGTGGTGGTGTCCAAATTAAATAGGTGTCATGGGTCCATGTTTGCTAAATTTTACCCCAAAAGAAAATAACCCCCATAAGCATATTCTATTAAATTAATTGTTTTTACAATACAATGTTTATCATTTAAACTTCACAAGTTTGTGCTAATGACCATTTAATTATGAATTGTAGGCATTTAATTGTACTTCTGTGGAGGAAAATTTGAATTGAAGCTTACAAATAATTATCTTTCGTGTCGACACAGCACTTCGTGTACGCACATTCAGTTAGCTGTGCAGATTTGAGCTACATCACAAACGAGTTATTTATTACGTTCAACATATCGACACAATAAACCTATTTATTTCCGTTGCCTCCAAAATTAGCATCCTTAATTAATGGTTTTCCGCATTCACAACTAAACCAGCTAGCATCAACCTTGATAGGGATTTATCTTTGATAGTCAAAGCCATCAAGTAGTCCGGTTTTTTTTTTTTTTTTTTAAATCTTCACCGTTTAATTTCTTAAAGTTAATTTTCACTGTTTAATTTTTGAACTACTCAGTAGTCACGGACTATAAAACAAAGATTGCTTAGACAGAATAACAAAGTGTGCAAACCAATCTTAATTACAATAATCCACTCTTTAATACTGCTTCTGTCCCCAATAGATTAGTGTGTGCTTAATTAAGCTATGCATACAGATTTGCAGATTGCAGATTAGTGTGTTCTTCTGTCCCACAAGACTCTCTGAGCATTCACATGTCTTTCATTAATCATTCTTTCTAGTTTATGCTTTCTTTTTCTTAATCTTAAGATTTGTTTAATCACTTAATTAGTTGTTTAATCCCTTGCTTCCGGCGGACAGTTTATGTTCCTTAATTGTAGTCTAATCTCCAGACAAAGCATCTCGCATTCTTGCTGTCCCGGTTTAAGTAGTGATGCAATTGCAAGTAGACCGATCATCTTAGGAATAGAGATAACATGCCCGCCCTGTACGCCGATAGACTACGTTCAATATATACTTTATCCCTTTATTATCTATATATAGTTTTCAAGTGAATAATAAAGAAATAATTTGTACTGTGATTAAATATGTACATGGGTTTTTTTTACAAATCAATAGGATAATTTACACTAAATGCATTTAAATTACGGGAGGAGAATTTGAGTACGAAACTTTGGGTGCAACTGCAAATGCTCTTAGCCAACTGAATTATAAGTCACTTGCATACATATGATAATTTAAAAGCCGTGATTAGATATCTCTCCATATGTAAAGCTTTAATTCAAAGTGTTAGAATCATTATTCAATAATCCAATTAAAATGAGAAGTGACATGTTTATCCCAAAAATAGTACTAGTACATGCAATGATGGATTTAGGAATTTTCTTTCAAAGGTGATGGTGAACCTTCTGAATAAACTGTAAATGATACTCCATAACCCCGCCATTCATTTGCTTAAGGAAAAAGTTCATCATTGTTGTTGAGCTTTTTTATCGATCGCACTACTCATTGACATGTTTATTTGAAAGAAAAAAAAAATCGGTTACAATGTAATACAAACTTTATGAGTTTTCATTGTGTGTGTTTTTCCTTACATATTTCTTCTACATCTCCCCACAATCATTGATATACTCTTCTAAATCTATTTCTCTCTTAGACTTCCCCTGTAATTCTAATACAAAATGTGAAACAAAATAAACATATCAAACAAGTTTTTTTTTTTTTTTGAAACAAACCAAAGAAGTTTTTTAACTCATATATTTTTCCTTCATTTCTCTCATATGAGAAACACGTGCTGTACAAAAATATTTGTTGAAAACAGTTGTAAGAAATAAAATACTAAGCATTACATTGCACATGATTAAAACATTAATACTTAAGATAAAAAAAAATAACATAAAAGAGTGACAATATCATTGTCGTTATTTGATATGTAACTTGGTAAATCATCTATTCGGTGTTTGAAAATTACAAGCCAAACAATGAAAAGCAAGAACTATTTTTTCACATCATTTTGTCCTTCAAAGACCCCTAAAATCATCTTGTCCTTCAAAACCCCTAAAACAAGCATTATTTATCAAGGAAAACGAAAATCTACTGCAAAGTAGATCAAAATCTAACTTGTGTGTAATTGTGCACAAATAATCTCAATCTTAGGGACTATATGAAGTGGATGGTTCTAGAACGACGGTTTTGGTCCACCGATTATTTAAAAAAAATAACGTTCTAGAGACTTTCACTTCATGTATTAAAAAGACCCTAATAATGTGCGTATTTATAGACAATTACAAATAAGTTAGATTTTAATATGCCTTTCTGTAGGTTTTAGTTTTCAACGAGAAAAAAAATGCTACATTTAGAGGGCTTAGAAAGGCAAGATGAAGCAAAAAAATGGTTCTAGATTTCATTGCATGATGTGCAATTCTCAAACATCGAACCGATAATTTATCAATACATACTAAATATCGACAACGCAAAATCCTTCGCCGCCGCAAGGGAGCGTGCACGACGTCTGCCATTTGAGGTGCAAGGGAAGGGAGTGGAGACTATTTTGACTAGGGAGAAATGCTGCAAAAGCGAGAGGCATATACGTCCCTCACATTTCTTTCACAGTGATAGCTTTTGAGTTTTGACTGGTGTGAGGAATGTGATAGCGAGAGTGGGCTTTTATACCCAATGACATGGCTTTGATATGGAAAGTATTTGGTATGATTTTTTTAAATTCTTTGAATTTTCCCCACTTTTTCATTTGGTACTCCATAGATGGTTTAAGCTCATATGGAAATGCCACGCTCCGAATCTTTATTTCACCAACCAAAAATGGAGAGATAAGGATGAGGAAGAAATTTACAAGCGTTTTTCCTTTTGGTTTGTTTGGGTATACGGGGGTAGTAGAAAGCTACTCCTAGTTTAATTTGAAGCTTGATATATTTTATTATAAACTATTTTATTTGTATAATTTTGATATATTTGTTGTTAATAAACCGCTTGGTTGGCTCTATAATTTAAAACTCAAAGTTTTTAAGCCATTTTCATTAGTTTTTCTCTTATTTTTTTTTATTTTTGTTAAATTTTCGTCTTGCCCATACCACAACACAAAACTATCATCCTTGATGTTCTACAAAATGTATTTTTGGTGAAAATTTTCTTCTAATCCATGTCAAAAAAAATTTGAAAATAAGGATACAAATATAAAAGGTATTTGAATCTAAATAAAGTAACGCACTAAGAAAAAGAAATTCAATGGAAAAAGAAAAAGAAAAAGAAAAAGGCGGGGGGGGGGGGGGGGAATGTTATGATCGATACTTTGATCCCGATCCTTCCTGAAGAGAGTTGCTATAGTACTAGTGATTGTATCGAATTACAATCGCTATAACACTAGCAATTGTACTCAATTAAAGTCGCTAGCTTCATACCGATCCCCCTCTTTTCAATTTTTTTCTTTTTATTTATTTTATTTTATTTTATTTATCTTACCATAACTACAAATTATCATATTCATGTCTTCAAAATATATTATCCCATGCTAAATCTATTATAATTAATATTTAAACACTTGAAATTAATGATTTAAAACCTAAATTTAAAGATACTCTCATATTTTCAACTTGAAAAAATCAATAAAAAAAATAGTTTCAGGACCTAATAAACAGTATCACATCCAAAGGTCTTCCAATATTTTCTTTAACTCCGACGCAAATATTTTCTAAAGCTAAAAATTTCAAATTTTCACAAAAACTGTGATTTACAACCCATAGTTCTCTAATCGATGTTGAGAACTTTTACAATATTCGTTATAAACTTATAAGCCAAAGTTATAGTCATTTTACTCGCACCACATGTTTCCTAAAATTAATTTAGCACATTCCCAAGATTTTGGACACCTACAAATCTCTTTGGGAGACCCCACTATTAGTTTTTTTTTTTTTTCCTTTCTATTTTTCAACTTCAAAAAATTAACGAGAAATAGTTTCGGGGCTTAATAAAGGATAAAATCACATCAAGGGACATTTTCGTTAATTCCCACATAAAATATTTGCTAGAGCTAAAGGTTATGGTTTAATAATTAGTAATTATGATTTACTAATTAATTTTATGTAGTTAATAAGTGTTAGGTTTAGTGATTTTTCAATATTTATCGGAATATAAATATTTTTAGATTAAAACATCTATAAAATTAACACGCCCCTAAACACTTGAACTTAGGGTGTTATTATTCACATGCCCCTAAACACTAAACCTCATGGGCCTTGATTGCTTCTACTGCAACTTGAACTTTTTAGTGGGCATGTGTTTGGACTTAGGCGTGAGTTTGGACTACGTCTAAACCATTAATTTTATTTATTTAAATTTTTATTTTTTGGGAGTTTTAACGAAAAGTTCGCGGTACTGTTCACTTTAACGAAAAATTACATTTTTACACTAAAAAATCAATCATGGTACTATTCACTTTACCCTTTATTTTGTCTTTATCATTAAAACTCAAAGTTTTTAAGCCATTTTCATTAGTTTTCCTCTTATTTCTTTTTATTTTTGTCAAATTTTCGTCTTGCCCATACCACAACACAAAACTATCATCTTGATGTTCTACAAAATGTATTTTTGGTGAAAATTTTCTTCTAATCCATGTCAAAAAAAATTTGAAAATAAGGATACAAATATAAAATGACACACCCCGACCGAGGCTAGGGCATGCTGGCCGTCACGTGGAAGTGAAGTAGCCATGTGCACATTACGGAAGCTAAAGGAAATAATACAAAAGTACGAATAATTTAAAAACTAGCATACAATAAGTGACAATATGAGTGCTAGCGAAGTGAGACGCTGAATTCAGAGCATAAAGACTACAGCAGTCTAAAGAAAATGATACAACAATAGTGCACCCGAAGGTGACCCTACATTGGTGAGTATCTGTCAGAAATGCCGAGACGCCCTCTGGGAAAACCACCGAAACCGCTAAGCTACTAGAACCTGGAGGGGCGCAAAACAAAAGCATGAGTGGGCAAAAACAAATTCTTTGAAAACCATTTCATAAAATACATTCTAACCCCTCGCCGTAAAACCTGTATACTTCCCAGAAAATAAACATATATACGTAGGTATAAATATGCCAAATATGCTCAAGGTATGCCATCATGCTCAAAGGTATGCCGTCATGCTCAAGCCTCAAATAATATGCAAGTGCTCAGGTATAAACCGTGTCAATAACTCATCACTGGCAGCCGGAGTCACCTAAAGTGACTTGTACGGCTGAATCTAGAGCTCAAATCTCAATCTCAACAACCAAACCTGCCCACGAGTCGGAACCACCTATAGTGGTCTGTACGACAAGCCTGGGTGTAATACATATAAACGCTCTAGTGCTACGATTACGTGAAGGCTGTGCGAATAATCGCGGGTCACCTACGAGTCGGAACCACCTATAGTGGTCTGTACGACAGGACTGTGCACCTAACTTGGATCCAAGCTGAGCGTGTGGTGCGGGAGGTGAACAACACGTGAAGGACTGTGCCCTACTCTGGGCGGGAGCACTAACACCGGGGGTGCAGGTTATGAGCTCTCTAAGCATCTCTAACCACTATTTAATGCAATCGTTGAATAACGCTTACCTGGCACTTACCTATGCCTCCACAGCACCAACATATATATATATGACATATGAATGAATATATAAATCAACTTATATGCCACTAATCATGCATATCGACCAATAACATAAAAAGAAACGGCATATAACGATATAAACATTTATACTAATTTCTGGGAATTATATGTATATAGGTATATACGGAAAACCAAAAGCCCACTCACTGGTATGTGGAAGGGTCGTAGCCCCCCTGCCTCGAGTGTGCACGCTCGTCCTCGGGATAGGAATCACCTATATGCGAATTAACTATAAAAACGTTAACTTTAAAGCACATAACCTTCCGTTCAAAATAACTTCTCATACATTGCTCAAAATGGACAAATGAATATACCAACGTGCTCTACACAACCTCAGGATCACAACCATATTTTTAAAATAATTTTTGGACCTCTCACGCGCCCCCACGCGCCAAAATAGGCACGGACCTACGCGCCCCCACGCGCGGCCACGTGCCATGCACACTGACGGTGTCAATTGACGCCGTCAGGAATATTCCATTAAAACCCCGGAATATTCCATTATACTTAACCGGATACCGTTACTGCCGTTAGGAATATTCGGTTAAAAGTTAACGGAATATTCCTGTTTCTTCTCCGGCCTACCCTCGCCGGACTCCGGTCACCGGAAAACTGAGAAAACTTCAAACTCACTATTCTCCTTCGTTTTTCAACCAATTTTCATGATTCTTGAACCAAAATGAAGCTTAGACCTAGGAGAATCACGATAGACTACTTTTACAGGCTAAAAACCACGCGATCATACCTGTCTTCAAACTCAAAAACCGGCCAACTTCGAACCAAGCTTTCCCGACGTCCAAATTAGTCCAACGAAGCACTCCCAAGCTCCTGGGAACCTCACAAACACAACTACAAGCTTTAAAATCCCAAAAACTAGCTAGGTTAAATTTGCATGAACAGTACTCAAATCGGAGCTTAAGAAATCGACGTGAAAACGACTGGTTTCTCACCTGGAAATGGTACAGCTGTACTCCTACGAGCTTCACGAGCTCGAATATGGCCTTAGTTTCTTCGATCTGTGATGATTTGGTTTAGTTGTGTGTGTGTCCGTACGTTGCAGGAAGAAGAAGAAGAATAGAGGACTCGGGGGAGAGAGAGAGAGACAGGGAAAGTGACAGAGGAAGAGGGAGAGTGAGACAATGTGTGTGCAGGTGTGGGTGTGGTCCAACACATGCCACAACACACCAAACAACCAATTACGTCCAAAAACAAAACGAACTAGGGGCAAAGTTGACAATTCACATGTACGTTTTAATATTTCCGGGACGGGATGTCACATAAAAGGTATTTGAATCTAAATAAAGTAACGCACTAAGAAAAAGAAATTCAATGGAAAAAGAAAAAGAAAAAGAAAAAGGCGGGGGGAAAAATGTTATGATCGATACTTTGATCCCGATCCTTCCTGAAGAGAGTTGCTATAGTAATAGCGATTGCATCGAATTACAATCGCTATAACACTAGCAATTGTACTCAATTAAAGTCGCTAGCTTCGTACCGATCCCCCTCTTTTCAATTTTTTTCTTTTTATTTATTTTATTTTATTTTATTTATCTTACCATAACTACAAATTATAATATTCATGTTCTTCAAAATATATTATCCCATGCTAAATCTATTATAATTAATATTTAAACACTTGAAATTAATGATTTAAAACCTAAATTTAAAGATACTCTCATATTTTCAACTTGAAAAAATCAATAAAAAAATAGTTTCAGGACCTAATAAACAGTATCACATCCAAAGGTCTTCCAATATTTTCTTTAACTCCGACGCAAATATTTTCTAAAGCTAAAAATTTCAAATTTTCACAAAAACTGTGATTTACAACCCATAGTTCTCTAATCGATGTTGAGAACTTTTACAATATTCGTTATAAACTTATAAGCCAAAGTTATAGTCATTTTACTCGCACCACATGTTTCCTAAAATTAATTTAGCACATTCCCAAGATTTTGGACACCTACAAATCTCTTTGGGAGACCCCACTATTAGTTTTTTTTTTTTCCTTTCTATTTTTCAACTTCAAAAAATTAACGAGAAATAGTTTCGGGGCTTAATAAAGGATAAAATCACATCAAGGGACATTTTCGTTAATTCCCACATAAAATATTTGCTAGAGCTAAAGGTTATGGTTTAATAATTAGTAATTATGATTTACTAATTAATTTTATGTAGTTAATAAGTGTTAGGTTTAGTGATTTTTCAATATTTATCGGAATATAAATATTTTTAGATTAAAATATCTATAAAATTAACACGCCCCTAAACACTTGAACTTAGGGTGTTATTATTCACATGCCCCTAAACACTAAACCTCATGGGCCTTGATTGCTTCTACTGCAACTTGAACTTTTTAGTGGGCATGTGTTTGGACTTAGGCGTGAGTTTGGACTACGTCTAAACCATCAATTTTATTTATTTAAATTTTTATTTTTTGGGAGTTTTAACGAAAAGTTCGCGGTACTGTTCACTTTAACGAAAAATCACATTTTTACACTAAAAAATCAATCATGTTACTATTCACTTTACCCTTTATTTTGTCTTTATTATTAAAACTCAAAGTTTTTAAGCCATTTTCATTAGTTTTCCTCTTATTTCTTTTTATTTTTGTTAAATTTTCGTCTTGCCCATACCACAACACAAAACTATCATCTTGATGTTCTACAAAATGTATTTTTGGTGAAAATTTTCTTCTAATCCATGTCAAAAAAAATTTGAAAATAAGGATACAAATATAAAAGGTATTTGAATCTAAATAAAGTAACGCACTAAGAAAAAGAAATTCAATGGAAAAAGAAAAAGAAAAAGAAAAAGGCGGGGGGAAAAATGTTATGATCGATACTTTGATCCCGATCCTTCCTGAAAAGAGTTGCTATAGTACTAGCGATTGTATCGAATTACAATCGCTATAACACTAGCAATTGTACTTAACTAAAGTCGCTAGCTTCGTACCGATCCCCCTCTTTTCAATTTTTTTCTCTTTATTTATTTTATTTTATTTTATTTATCTTACCATAACTACAAATTATAATATTTATGTTCTTCAAAATATATTATCCCATGCTAAATCTATTATAATTAATATTTAAACACTTGAAATTAATGATTTAAAACCTAAATTTAAAGATACTCTCATATTTTCAACTTGAAAAAATCAATAAAAAAATAGTTTCAGGACCTAATAAACAGTATCACATCCAAAGGTCTTCCAATATTTTCTTTAACTCCGACGCAAATATTTTCTAAAGCTAAAAATTTCAAATTTTCACAAAAACTGTGATTTACAACCCATAGTTCTCTAATCGATGTTGAGAACTTTTACAATATTCGTTATAAACTTATAAGCCAAAGTTATAGTTATTTTACTGATGCGAGAATTATACGCACACAAATTAAACCCTCTTTTTGACAATTGTAGTATAGATATGTAAGTAGGGATCGTTCTGGACCGGGGATTAGGAGGGATTGTTAATCACTTGGATTTGACTCAAAAACGTAAAAACACAATATACAACACTATACTAGACTCAAAGAATGCAAAACTAAACTTTAAAACACTAAAACAAATCAAAAGACTCAAAACAGCACCAAAACACTCAAAACTGCCTTAAAAACACTTTTTGGGCAGTTTTGAGCACTTTGAGTACTTTGGACGAATTTGGGTAATAACTTGAATCAAAACACTTAGAAACACAAACTAAGACACTTTCTAACTATATTGGACACTAAAGTAAAGGGGGATTGAGTTTTTGACGAAATTAACTAAAATGCACAGATTGTATTTAAAAACAGATTGTAAAGATGAATGTGATGGAATTGAATGGATGGGATGGCTAGCTAAGGGGTTCATCTCCACACATGTTACACTTGCATAATAAAAAGATTTCCAATTGCATTTCAATAAACCATGAATTCTCAACACCCCAAGTTAACCGTGATGCACTAATTAACCTTCAAATCTTCCTAACGTTATTGAATTGGATGATTGCATACGACAACCCAAAACATTCCCCACAAGTCCCCTACATGATTGCATAATAGAGATACAAGCAAGAATCATTACGCTCTATGAAAATTATAAGTGTTGACGAGGCATTCGTTACTATGATTGCATGAAACTTATGCCAAGAATTCGTTTAACGCGATTGTTTATAAGTAACCTCCACTACTTGTGAATATAAGTTCGTAACTATTAGGTGAAACTCACTTATATTCTAGCGTCATATTCATGCATGAAAATTAAGCGTATACTCTCAATAAACATACATAAATAAGTTATCAATCAAACAGTTAAACAAATTGAATCCACAACTTATGAAACGCAATTAGAAGTAATCAAATCAAAATGCAAGCATAAACATATATTTCGAATCCCCCCCTAGCCAAGGAGGGGTTTAGTTCCTCATACGTACAAAACAAAGAGAATTGAAATTAAACATTGGAATCGAGGAAAAGAAACACCTAAACATTCCAACAACTCAAACTTGAATTGTATGAACGTTTAGGCACTCTTCTCCTCCTCTTCGTTGTAGCACAAGGTCTAAGGATAGGTTTGGAGGGATGGGGAGTTATGGATGGTGTAGAATGATGTGTTTAGGATAGGGATGGATGTAGGGGACCTCAAGGCTTCTTTTTGGGCAGAAAATATGAAGAATGGTGAAGTATGGATGTGTTATAGACAGGGGATGAATTTCTGGCGTGAATGGTGAATGAATTGTGTATGAATGGGAATGAATCCATTGTGGCTGCAATGGATGCTTATTTATAGGTGAAAATGAGGGAATATGACAGCTAGGAACTTGGTGGAAATCTGGAATGGTGATGGGAGATGCATGTGGCTGATTTGTGAAGGGAATGCATGTGGATTAAAGTGGAATGACAGCTAGGTTATGATGATGAATGCATGTGCAAAGTTGGTTGAATGATTATGGGTGCATGTGGCTGATTTATATGAAGGGAATGCATGTGGAATGAATGTGTGAATGATGGCAGATTGTGTATGTGAATGATTAGGGTGAATGTGCATGTGCTTTGACAGCTAGGTTGAATAAATTAAAGGGAGTGCATGTGGCTTGGCTGGAATGATTGGAATGCAATCTGAAATGGGATGTGTTGGTGTGAATTTCTGGTACAAAGGGCCTCCTTTGGTCTTCAATTTCGTCCATCTACTTGGCTTCAAGTATATGCAATCCATTTAACGCCCCAAACTACTCCAAAATGCACCAAAATGCACCCTTTTGCATACTTTGCCCTTAGAACCTGAAAACACACAAAAGAAGCATAAAGAACTAAAATAACTAAAGAAACATAACGTAAATGTACGAGAATAAGCCATTTAAGTCGCATGAATATGCTCCTATCATTTACTCGCACCGTATGTTTCTTAAAATTAATTTAGCACATTCCCAAGATTTTGGACACCTACATATCTCTTTGGGAGACCCCACTATTAGTTTTTTTTTTTTCCTTTCTATTTTTCAATTTCAAAAAATTAACGAGAAATAGTTTCAGGGCTTAATAAAGGATAAAATCACATCAAGGGACATTTTCGTTAATTCCCACATAAAATATTTGCTAGAGCTAAAGGTTATGGTTTAATAATTAGTAATTATGATTTACTAATTAATTTTATGTAGTTAATAAGTGTTAGGTTTAGTGATTTTTCAATATTTATCGGAATATAAATATTTTTAGATTAAAACATCTATAAAATTAACACGCCCCTAAACACTTGAACTTAGGGTGTTATTATTCACATGCCCCTAAACACTAAACCTCATGGGCCTTGATTGCTTCTATTGCAACTTGAACTTTTTAGTGGGCATGTGTTTGGACTTAGGCGTGAGTTTGGACTACATCTAAACCATTAATTTTATTTATTTAAATTTTTATTTTTTGGGAGTTTTAACGAAAAGTTCGCGGTACTGTTCACTTTAACGAAAAATCACATTTTTACACTAAAAAATCAATCATGGTACTATTCACTTTACCCTTTATTTTGTCTTTATCATTAAAACACAAAGTTTTTAAGCCATTTTCATTAGTTTTCCTCTTATTTCTTTTTATTTTTGTCAAATTTTCGTCTTGCCCATACCACAACACAAAACTATCATCTTGATGTTCTACAAAATGTATTTTTGGTGAAAATTTTCTTCTAATCCATGTCAAAAAAAATTTGAAAATAAGGATACAAATATAAAAGGTATTTGAATCTAAATAAAGTAATGCACTAAGAAAAATAAATTCAATGGAAAAAGAAAAAGAAAAAGAAAAAGGCAGGGGGAAAAATGTTATGATCGATACTTTGATCTCGATCCTTCCTGAAGAGAGTTGCTATAGTACTAGCGATTGTATCGAATTACAATCGCTATAACACTAGCAATTGTACTCAATTAAAGTCGCTAGCTGCGTACCGATCCCCCTCTTTTCAATTTTTTTCTCTTTATTTATTTTATTTTATTTTATTTTATTTATCTTACCATAACTACAAATTATCATATTCATGTTCTTCAAAATATATTATCCCATGCTAAATCTATTATAATTAATATTTAAACACTTGAAATTAATGATTTAAAACCTAAATTTAAAGATACTCTCATATTTTCAACTTGAAAAAATCAAGAAAAAAATAGTTTCAGGACCTAATAAACAGTATCACATCCAAAGGTCTTCCAATATTTTCTTTAACTCCGACGCAAATATTTTCTAAAGCTAAAAATTTCAAATTTTCACAAAAACTGTGATTTACAACCCATAGTTCTCTAATCGATGTTGAGAACTTTTACAATATTCGTTATAAACTTATAAGCCAAAGTTATAGTCATTTTACTCGCACCGCATGTTTCCTAAAATTAATTTAGCACATTCCCAAGATTTTGGACACCTACAAATCTCTTTGGGAGACCCCACTATTAGTTTTTTTTTTTTTTCCTTTCTATTTTTCAACTTCAAAAAATTAACGAGAAATAGTTTCGGGGCTTAATAAAGGATAAAATCACATCAAGGGACATTTTCGTTAATTCCCACATAAAATATTTGCTAGAGCTAAAGGTTATGGTTTAATAATTAGTAATTATGATTTACTAATTAATTTTATGTAGTTAATAAGTGTTAGGTTTAGTGATTTTTCAATATTTATCGGAATATAAATATTTTTAGATTAAAACATCTATAAAATTAACACGCCCCTAAACACTTAAACTTAGGGTGTTATTATTCACATGCCCCTAAACACTAAACCTCATGGGCCTTGATTGCTTCTACTGCAGCTAGAACTTTTTAGTGGGCATGTGTTTGGACTTAGGCGTGAGTTTGGACTACGTTTAAACCATTAATTTTATTTATTTAAATTTTTATTTTTTGGGAGTTTTAACGAAAAGTTCGCGGTACTGTTCACTTTAACGAAAAATCACATTTTTACACTAAAAAATCAATCATGGTACTATTCACTTTACCCTTTATTTTGTCTTTATCATTAAAACTCAAAGTTTTTAAGCCATTTTCATTAGTTTTCCTCTTATTTCTTTTTATTTTTGTTAAATTTTCGTCTTGCCCATACCACAACACAAAACTATCATCTTGATGTTCTACAAAATGTATTTTTGGTGAAAATTTTCTTCTAATCCATGTCAAAAAAAATTTGAAAATAAGGATACAAATATAAAAGGTATTTGAATCTAAATAAAGTAATGCACTAAGAAAAATAAATTCAGTGGGAAAAGAAAAAGAAATTCAATGGAAAAAGAAAAAGAAAAAGGTGGGGGAAAAAATGTTACGATCGATACTTTGTTCCCGATCCTCCATGAAAGCTGTTGGTATAGTTCTAGCGATTGTTTTGGCTTACAATCGCTACCATTCTAGCAATTTTAATTGTTTACAGTCGCTATTATCATACCGATCCCCCTATTTTCAATTTTTTTCTTTTTATTTATTTTATTTCATTTTATTTATCTTACCATAACTAGAAATTATCATATTCATGTTATTCAAAATATATTATCCCATGCTAAATCTATTATAATTAATATTTAAACACTTGAAATTAATGATTTAAAACCTAAATTTAAAGATGCTCTCATATTTTCAACTTGAAAAAATCAATAAAAAAAATAGTTTCAGGACCTAATAAACGTTATCACGTCCAAAGGTCTTCCAATATTTTCTTTAACTCCGACGCAAATATTTCATAAAGCTAAAAATTTCAAATTTTCACAAAAACTGTGATTTACAACCCATAGTTCTCTAATCGATGTTGAGAACTTTTACAATCTCCGTTATAAACTTATAAGCCAAAGTTATAGTTATTTTACTCGCACCACATATTTCCTAAAATTAATTTAGCACATTCCCTAGATTTTGGACACCTACAAATCTCTTTGGGAGACCCCACTGTTAGTTTTTTTTTTTTTTTCCTTTCTATTTTTCAACTTCAAAAAATTAATGAGAAATAGTTTATGGGCTTAATAAAGGATAAAATCACATCAAGTGAACATTTTCGTTAATTCCCGCGTAAAATATTTGCTAGAGCTAAAGGTTATGGTTTAATAATTTACTAATTAATTTTATGTAGTTAATAAGTGTCAGGTTTAGTGATTTTTCAATATTTATCAGAATCTAAATATTTTTAGATTAAAACATCTATAAAATTAACACGCCCCTAAACACTAAACCTCATGGTGTTACTATTCATGTGCCCCTAAACACTAAACCTCATGGGCCTTCACTGCTTCTAATGTGGCTTGAACTTTCTAGTGGGCATACGTTTGGACTACGTCTAAACTTTTAATTTTATTTATTTAAAGTTTTATTTTTGAGAGTTTTAACGAAAAGTCCGCGGTACTGTTCACTTTAACGAAAAACCACATTTTTACATGGTACTATTCACTTTACCCTTTATTTTGTCTTTATCATTAAAACTCAAAGTTTTCAAGCCATTTTTATTAGTTTTCCTTTTATTTTTTTTTTATTTTTGTTAAATTTTCGTCTTGCCCATACCACAACACGAAACTATCATATTGATGTTCTACAAAATGTATTTTTGGTGAAAATTTTCTTATAATCCATGTCAAAAAATATGAAAATAAGGATACAAATATAAAAGGTATTTGAATCTAAATAAAGTTGTCACATCCCGACCCGGGCCCCCACCACAACCCGGGCTCGACTCCACCACCGTAGCACGATATTGTCCACTTTGGGCCCCAACCACGCCCTCACGGTTTTGTTTTTGGGAACTCACACGAGAACTTCCTGATGGGTCACGCATCTAGCCCCCTTCTCGCTTAACTTCGGAGTTCCGATGGAACCCAAAGCCAGTGAGCTCCCAAAAGGCCTCATGCTAGGTAGGGATGGGAATATACATTTAAGGATCACTCCCCTGGGCGATGTGGGATGTCACAAAAGTAACGCACTAAGAAGAAGAAATTCAATGGAAAAAGAAAAAGAAAAAGGCGGGGGGGGGGGGGGAAATGTTACGATCGATACTTTGATCCCGATCCTCCTTGAAGGGAGTTGCCATCGTGCTAGCGATTGCACTCAGTTACAATCGCTAGCACTTGAAATTTCATGTTCTTCAAAATATATTATCCCATACTAAATCTATTATAATTAATATTTAAACACTTGAAATTAATGATTTAAAACCTAAATTTAAAGATACTCTCATATTTTCAACTTGAAAAAATCAATAAAAAAATAGTTTCAGGACTTAATAAACGGTATTACGTCCAAAGGTCTTCCAATATTTTCTTTAACTCCGACGCAAATATTTCCTAAAGCTAAAAATTTCAAATTTTCACAAAAACTGTGATTTACAACCCATAGTTCTCTAATCGATGTTGAGAACTTTTACAATATTCGTTATAAACTTATAAGCCAAAGTTATAGTTATTTTACTCGCACCGTATGTTTCTTAAAATTAATTTAGCACATTTCCAAGATTTTGGACACCTACATATCTCTTTGCGAGACCCCACAGTTAGTTTTTTTTTTCTTTTTCCTTTCTATTTTTCAACTTCAAAAAATTAATGAGAAATAGTTTCGGGGCTTAATAAAGGATAAAATCACATCAAGTGAACATTTTCGTTAATTCCCGCATAAAATATTTGCTAGAGCTAAAGGTTATGGTTTAGTAATTAGTAATTATGATTTACTAATTAATTTTATGTAGTTAATAAGTGTCAGGTTTGATGATTTTTCAATATTTATCGGATTCTAAATATTTTTAGATTAAAACGTCTATAAAATTAAGTTTAGATAGTGTACATAATTTTTTTTTAAAATTATTTAAAAAAAAGTCTAAATTAATTTTTTAATAATTTTGAACTAAAATTTAACCTATTTGAAGCAGGAAAATTATTTCTGAATCAAAACTTAAATTGAAGTTTTAATTCAAGAATTAGAGTGTCGCCGATAAATGAGCAAAAATCGAACAAAAAATTTGAAGAAAAAAGAAGCACAAATTAATAAAAAACCTCACGGTGTAAGTCACACACTATTAGGGGTGGAAAAAATTCCCGAAAATCCTGAACCGAACCGAAAAAATCCCGATCCCAAACCAAAAATTTCCCAAACTGAAATTTCCGAAATTTTCGGGATGTTATCCCAAATCGATCCCAAAATTTCGGTATAGGATTCGGGATTGGCTTCTCGATATTTCGGGAATCCCATACCGAACCGAAAATATATAATATTAATTATTATATATATATTTATACATATATATATTATTCTTTTATAATTGATGCTAGTAGTTTCTAATTCATGCTCTGCAACCTGGAATGCCCTACACCTTGCATATTTTTCTTGTTCTGTTTGATGTTCATGTGGATTTTATTATTGCTGCTGCCATGGCTGATGATTTCAGAAGGCTTGATTCTTTTGTCTCTCAACAGATTGCAAAAAGGGTTTAATTAATTTGAATTTTGACAATGATAAAAACAGTCAGGCATGCCAGTGTTCAATTAAATGGTAGTGTGAATGAAATGAAATTCCTAGTTCATGAATGTGTTCTTGAATTATATATTTGAAGAACAATTCATAATTTCATATTTCAATTTGGGATTCCCGATTTGTCCTAAAATCCCGAAAATATTTCGGGATTCTCGAAATTTGGGATTCCCGAAAATTTGGTTTGGAATTGGTCTTCAAATTCCCGTCCTGAAAAATTTTGGTTTAGGATTCGGGATATTAGTTTCGGTATGGTATCCCATACCGAACTATCCCTACTCTATAGGCGGTGGTGGCGCTTATAAAAAACTGCAAATCATACTTTCGCGCCATAAGGCGCCGTCGGCTCGCTTTAGAAAAAATATGTGATTACTGTTTACCTGTTTTAACAGTCGAACTACTCATTGACACATTTTCTTAATAATATAAATAGAAAACGTAATCATAAGCTCATGTGCCCAAATAAATGCGATATGATGACTAATTTCGTTTTATTTGTAGTTTCGAATTAACGGTCAACATCTATCCTACCAACTCTTACTAATGTGATCGGTGATCATTGGCGTCTTGAGCTCAATTCACATGTACCACAACTGTTGGACTTATTTAATTCAAGAATAAGTAAGAATTTTCCGTTATTAATCTAGACATTTGTCGGTTGTAAATCAATGCAAAATTGTAGAAATGTAATTTTTTACGACCATCTTGTACTCAACACGTGGCTAGTGTGATATACATTTTTTTTTTTTTAACAAACGGTATTCTACACTAAAGGAGTACACTAAGGCTTACAATGGGCTTCTGATAATGTGATTAAAATTCGTACTTAGTGAGAATCAAACCTAAGACCTTTTTACAAGTAAAGAAGAATATCATTAAATCCTAGTACTAAGTGACGATGTGATGTACACTTTTGATTATATGGAAAGTTAATAACACTTGTCTTCGTAATATTAACAAAATAAAGAAAGAAAGAAAAAGAAAGTAATTTATGAATTTATTGAGAAAAAGAAAGTAATAAAGAAAGAAAATGAAAGTAATTTACGGATTTATGTTGAAAATGAAAGTAAACTACGAATTTATGCAAAAAGGAAAAGTAATGATGAAAGAAAGGAAGGTAATCCATATATTTATATGAAAAAGGTTACAGTCCACGAATTTATCCGTATACATGGAGGAATAGGCGGGAAGAAGGTTTTATTTAGAAAGAATTGATCGTGCACTTGCTGCTAATGAATGGGTCCAAAGTTATCAACAAGCGGTAGTTAAGCATGTGGTGATTAAGGGGTCTGATCATGCTATGTTAGTGCTTTCAACGGAGGTGGATCAACCTAGGCGAAAGAAGAGATTTATGTATGATCCTCGATGGAATCCGGAGGATCAGTGTGCAGAGGTGATGCGATCCTGTTGGGGTAGTGGATCTGGTGGAGCTCCAGACCGTAAATTAGCGGCTAATTTAAAACGTGTTAGACACGGTTTAGTGATGCGGAAGAAAAAGGCGGGCCGTGATAAGCTCATATATATATTATATATATTTTTTACATCAAATTCACTTATCTTTTGTTAGTTAGTTCCTTATATTTTTGAGCTATGTACTTTGTTTTGTGTTTTGTAGGATTTGTCAAGCAAAGAAAAGAAAAATAGCACAAGTGAGATTTTAAGTAACAAATTCGTCAAAACTGCCTGTGCAGATCAGCTGACTTTGGAAGCAAGTTGCGGAAAGCTCAAAATGAATTAGAGAATGAGCCTTATATTTTTGGAAAGCTACATATATCTATTTTTTGGAGCATTTCGTGGATTGTTAATATCATTTTTTTAGAAGAAGTTATGGTCGTTCTAACACTAAAAGGTTCACAAGAGGCTAAGCAATTTGTAACTCCAATGAAAACAATAAACCCAATAAATCTAACAGCCAAAACTGATGCAGGCAAGAACAAACCAGTTGACACCTATTCAAATATTAGAGGAAATGGAATTAAAGATGATGATTAAGTGGGAGTAATTGGCATAAAGGCTGCCCAAAGAGTTACAATTGTTTTACCATTTTCTCTCACTTATTGTCATCACTAAATTGCTATTAGTGGGAGGAATTATGGAAATGATGCAGCAAGAATTGGTTTAAAAGAGCATTGGGGAGGGAATAAAGGGAGTTTTGATAGAAATAATTTTAAGAAGAAAAAAAAAAGAAGGTTACAGGTTGCAACGGAAAGGAAGGAAAAAAGACAAGGCATCAGCGTTGGGGAAGGAAAGGAGGAAGGAGAAAATCTTGACATTCTCTTCTTTCGGTTTTATCTTCTCAAACTTATGTCTTTCTTTTGGTTTTATTTAAGGATTATGTGTAACTAATTTTTAGAAGTTAGGGGTTGTTTTGAAGCCCCGAATATGATTGCAGGTTTGTTATGACATTTCGTTTGAATTACTTTTATGAATGGATGAAAATTGGTTCACTACTTGTCTCATTGATGAATTCTTTATGTGTTTTCTACGGATGCATACTTAGTAAGCATATCTAGGATTCTAACACTATGAATATGTGTGTGCCTACCCTTGTCAAATGAGAACCTACATATGTTCTAGAGTAGAACTTGTTAATTGCAATTAACATATGAACCAATTTCTAGGATCAGTAAGACAACGCTAGTATTTACGATGCCTTGTGATGACTCAAACTCTTTTCATTCTTAATGATTTCTACTTGTTAAATCTATGAACACGCCATTCTAGATTGCATGCTAGGGACTAAGTTAAGTTGAAAACGTCATTCTCTTAACATACTACATAAGAAAGAGTAATAGGTTGAGTTTTAACATTGAGCCAACTTGAGCATCTTCATCCGGAAATAAAAGGAATTTGAGTTTTTCTTAACTTGTGAATTACAATCTATTTTTATTACTTAAAATATGTTTCTGTCCTGTTTTTGTTCGATTTAATTTAAATAGCAAATCAACTCCAAAAATCCCAAAAATTTGTGTGAGTGTAGCTTTATCTAGTGTCTTCATATAAAATTTTGTAAACTTTAGATAAGTGTAAGTCAGTCTAATAATTATTTTTCAGTGGCTGGTTAGTAGGGACATCAGTCCAGTTTTTGTGACATTTTAAGTATGTAGATAAAGCAATCTTCTACAGGAAAGACCCTTATATTCATATGCTACAATTGAAAAATCTTAGTGTTAATAAGGAAAATCAATAGGACATTTGTGTGCTACTTTGTGATGTGCTTTTAATCCTATCAGGCCGTAATGAGCAAAAAGAAATTTGTCGATTGAAAGAGATCATTCGTGAGGAGTATCAAAAACCGATGTTTGACGGCCAGCGAGTCTGACAATTGGAGGTGGACCTTACAAGGGCAGTTAGGATGGAAGAGGTTTATTGGTGAACAAAGTCAAGAGTGCAGTGGTTACAGGAGGGTGATAAAAATACTAGATTTTTTCATGCATAATCATTGAAAAGAAGATGGAGGAATGTTATTCTTGGTTTGGAGGAGGAGGACGGTACTTGGTGAACTGATGAGCAGCGGTTGCATGATATTACCGTGAGTTATTTTCAGCATTTATTCACCACGAATCAACCTGCAAATGTAATGTAACTCATGCTATGTGTGTCGTGTAAGGTTGACCAAGTGGATAATAGGCAATTGATTACTTAGATCACTGATGCGGAAATTAAAAATGCTATTCATCAAATGCATCCAACGAAATCGCCGGGTCCTAATGGGTTTAATGCCGGATTTTTTCATCATCATTGGGAAATGGTGGGAGGTGTGGTAATGGGGATGGTCAAATCCTTTTTTTAAATGCGATGAATGCTAAATGAGTTGAATCATACCAATATAGTGCTTATTCCTAAGGTGGATAATCCAAGGAAAATGTCTCAATTTAGAACGATTTTTTTATGTAATGTGGTGTACAAGGTTATTTCAAAGGTGCTAACAAATCAGTTAAAGAGGGTTTTGCCTAAGGTGATAAGTCCGAATCAATCGGCATTTATAGCAGGAAGGCAAATCTCTAATAATATTTTGGTGGTTCATGAGCTTTTACATTCAATGAGACAAGGGAATGATGAAGGTATTAATTTTATGGCACTTAAATAGGACATGGCTAAAGCCTATGATAGAGTTGAATGGTCTTTTTTGAATGCGGTGATGCATAAGTTGGGGTTTGATGATGTCTTTTGTCAATGGGTAATGGAGTGTGTGCTAACAGTGTTGTATAGTGTGGTAATTAATGGGGAAGCCAAGGGCAACATTAAACCGAGTAGAGGTCTCCGACAAGGGGATCCATTGTCCCCGTTCTTATTCCTTCTTTGTGCCAAGGGTTTTTCATCTTTAATCCATAATGAGGAAAGGGTTGACCGTATAAGGGGTATCACCGTGAGTGCCCTAGCTGAGCCCATTTCCCATGTATTCTTTGTGGATGACTTGGTTCTTTTATGTCGGGCTACAAAGACAGAGGCTCGGAATGTTACAGGGTTGTTAAAGCAATATCAAATGTATTGGGTCTGGGCAATTTGTTAATTTGGAGAAGAGTTTGGTGCATTTTAGTGGGGGATGCTCTTAGACTATGAAAGATCAATTATCAAATGTATTAGGCATTCGACATCATGAGGGCTTTCGTAAATATTTGGGCATTCAAGCGAACTTTGGGGCATCGAAAAAGAAAGTGTTCGAAGATGTACAAAATAGATTGGATGAGAGGATTAATGGGTGGGTGGAGCAGTTTTTGTCAGTTGCTGGGAGTGAGGTATTTATTAAAAGTGTGGCGTCTGCTTTACCGAATTATACAATGTTGTGCTTCCAACTTCCAATTCAGTTGGCAAAAGAAATTGAGCAGGTTATTGCTCGATTTTGGTGGGTAGATCAGAAGACTAATAAGGGTGTACATTGGGTGGCTTAAAGTAAGGTGGTGAAGAAAAAATTAGTCGGATGCCTTGGATTTAAGGAAATTATTGCCTTTAATTTAGCAATGCTTGCTAAAGTGGGGTGGCGTGTGATTGGTAATCTGGAGTCAATGCTGGCTAAAGTGCTTCAAGCAAAATACTATCCCTCGATATCTTTTCTTGATGCTCCGGTGGGTAGAAGAACTTCGTGGGGATGGAAAGGTATATTACAAGGAAGGAAAGTACTAAAGGCAGGTGTTCAATGGAGGGTGGGTGATGGAAGACATATTCGTATTTTATCTGACCCATGATTGCCAACACCAAGAAAATTTAAGCCTTTGTTGAGACATATTGATATGCCTAGTAGGGTGTCTGACATTGTAGCATCTGGTGGGCAATAAGACAGGGAGAAAATAGAAATATGCTTTAATACGGTGGAAGTTGGTATTATTCTATGTATGCCGCTTAGCAAATATGGTTGTCCTGATCATCTTATGTGGCACTATACTCGTAATGGGCTATATTCGGTTAAATCTGGCTATCTTGTTGCTCAAGAGATGAATAGAAATAGGGAGTTGGGGAGGAGGGGTGATAGGCAATCAAGTACAGTAGATAATAAGGATCCGATGTGGTGGGCAATATGGCGTTTGGGGGTTCTTCCCAAGCTATGCCATTTTATTTGGAGGGGTTGTCGAAATATTCTTGTAATACAGAATAATTTGATACGAATGGGTATTCGATTAGAGACTTGTTGCCCATTATGTGATGAAGAGGTGGAAACATAGGTACATTTGTTTTTCCGTTGTCCGTTTGCTCGTGTATTTTGGTTTGGTTCCCCGCCCCAATTGGATGTACTTAAGGTGGAGGGTGAAGATTTTTGGAGTGCTAGAAGTGGCTATGCAGAAAATATGATGAGGTTAAAGACATGGAACAATTTATGCGATGGGTAGTATGCGGGTTGTGGCAGATTTGGAAGTGCCTAAATAGTGCAGTATTTGAGAAAGTTATTCCTACATCGATGGGTGTGCTGGAGCTTTTGAGCCAACATGTGAGAGAGATTGTGGATAGTAGCGGGCGAATTATGTAGCAAAATGGTTATAGGCAGAGCGTTGAGGGGGAGATGCAGGTGCGGTGGGTGAAGCCTCATTTTTGTCCTATTAAGGTGAATTGTGATGGTGCTTGGTGCAAGCAAACGAGTGTGGGGGGTTGTGGGTGGGTAGCGAGGGCTTTGTTGGGATCTTTAAAGCTGTTGGTGGTATGGGAAATATAAGATGTGGATCGAGTTTGATGGCGGAAGCAGAAGCATTGCGATTGGCATTGATGGCTTGTGTGGAACTAGGGTTCGGGGTTCTTCAATTTGAGACGGATTTGAAGGTCTTGGTGGATATGATTAATGGTGTTTTCGCTCCGGAGGCTGCTTTGGAAAGGTATTTTATGGGATATGAACCTTATTCGACAACAATTGAGTTCAGTAGAGTTTTTATTTACTCCTTGTGCCTGTAATGGGGCTACGCATTAAGTGGCTTCTTATGTCACACGTGTAGGGGATTTTCATTTATGGGATCAATTTGAGTCAGAGTGGTTGTTTAATACTCTAGCATTTGATGTAAACATTTCAATTCATCTTTAATAATATTTGATCTTCGACCGAAAAAAAAAAAATGTATTGGCCACTACACAAAAAATAAATAAAATAATACAAAATTCAAATCTCCATCTCCAACACATTTTTAAGCTTTAACTTCCCACCCTTGTACAGTCAACCTACACTTCTCATGACACCGAAAAATGTAACACATATATGAGTTTGAAAAAAAGTTCAATAAGGCTATCATATCATAATGACTCTCATATTGTGTGGGACTAGTATAGAGTTCGATTGGACAAAATTATAAGAATTCTCATACTTTCGTGAGAAGTGTTTTATGAATGACATAGTTGACTGGCCATATCTAAGTTTTTGTAAAGTGTTTGGAATTGTCATCACAATAATCTAATGTAGAAATATGACTCATTAAATTAATAATGTACACTGGCTGCAATATATATAGGCTTTGACAAAATCAATATGTGGAAGGAATTCTAAATTAAATACAAATAGAATAGTACATTTCTATAAATACGAGAGAATTCCGATTTAATTAATTATACTCTAACATCCAATTAAGATGACAAATGACACATATATCTCAAAAATAGTACGTTCGATATATCCTCTAAAACCTAACTAGGTTTTGCTTCATAGTGCTCTTAAGAGTGGAATGAAAAAACAACATATTTGAATGCAGCCTTTGTGTAGCACTAGTACGTGAGTGCATTTGGGTAATTATAAGGATGATGACAATTTTATTCACATGGAAAGGCAAGGACTGACCGGAACTGTTGAGAAGTGTCCTTATCCTTTCCTGCTTAATTAAAAGTCATGAATTGTGTGCAGCTGTACCCCCCAGCAGCCACCTGCTACCCAAGAAATCAAGAAAGAAAGATCGAGTTACAAACTCACTTGCATGAATATATTGCAATTAAGCTGTCAATAAATTATATATGTGTAGCGGACAGCAAACTAAGCTCATCTGAGATACCTAGCTTTGTAGATGCTGGCCACTGCACCAGCAAGAAAGGAACTGCTGTCGTGTTTATTTGGTATTGACTTGGTACCTTTTTTTACTTTGGAGAGAGAGAGAGACCCGAAGCCGATACACCATTTCATGGTGTAGGGTTGCTTTTGCCAGTTACATATAGCAGTTAGAGGCGATGAATTAGTTGTGTAGCGGTATTGGGTGCAGTGTGCTCAAAGATTAGGGTTTGTACCCTTCAGATTGTTTTAGTTTAATTTTGTGCCTAATTCGCTTGTAGCACTAGTACGTGAGTGCTTTTGGTTAATTATAAGGACGATGACAAATTTATGCACATGGAAAGCCAAGGAGTGACCGGAACTGTTGAGCAATTCAGTGTCCTTCATCAAACGTGGTTGCCCTTGTCCTTTCCTGGTTGAAAGTCATGACTTGTGTGCAGCTGCACGCGTACGCACGTTAACCCCCCAGCAGCCACCTGCTACCCCAAAAAACGAAGAAAAAGAAAGATCGAGTTACAACTTGCATGAATATATTGCAGTTAAGCTGTCAATATATTATATATGTGTAATGGACAGCAAACTAAGATCACAAAACTTATATACCACGACCTAGCTCATCTGACAACTGCTGTCGTGTTTATCAGGTACTGACTTGGTACCTTTTAATTTACTTTGGAGAAAAACACCATTTCATGGTGTAGGGTTGCTTTTGGATAGTTACATTATATAGCAGTTAGAGGCGATGAATTTCAAGTTGTGTAGCGGCATGTGCTAAGAGAGTAGGGTTTGAAGCCTAGTTCGCCTGCAAATTAGAGTTAAATGTGTGTAGTGAGTTATATTTGACTCAATGTATATCGTTATACTTTTCTGTCACTTGTTACTCTTTAATGTATTTCAGAATCAAAGTGTGACAGATATATATAGATATATATATATATATATATATATATATATATATGGAGTTTCATTATTTGTGCTCACAACTACGGGGAGCAACAAGTATATATAGGTGCACCACCTTGCACCAAGCAATTGCAAACCATAAAAAAACCAGAACCGTGGGGAAGCGTGCGTACTACTGTAGGCATACGTGCGTCTGATCAGTAGTGAGCTGTAACGGCTGATCAAGTCTATGACTGGGTCAAGAGGACCACATACATACAAATGAGGAAGTACTCATGCTGATCTTGTGTAGCAAAGTTGTGGTTGTCAGTTATGTACCTAAAACTGTACATATCCATTTACAAGACAACATCACTATTCTGCTTCACGTTATCGTGAGGACGCATAATGCATATCTATATATATGTATATATATATGCCCTTTATAGGGGAAGGTCCACCTATCTATATATATATATATATATAATATATTTATATGCCCTTTATGGGGAAGGTCCACCCATCTATATATATATATATATATATGCCCTTTATGGGGGAAGGTAAAAAAATGGAGATTAGCTATGAAATCCACTCTATATATACTAAACTTTAATTATCCGAATCGTCTATTTTGTAAATCTCGATTCATAGATTATTTTTATAAAAATTCAATTCATTCTGAATCCATTTACACATGTTTCTTATAATATATTGTTCATCAATTTCTTTGAACTTAATTAAGTGTCTCATATATTTTTCATTTAGTTAATATTTTGCAAATATTTTCGATTGTTAGTTCCAATATTAAAGGGGATGCATGGAAGTTAGATACCTCACATATTTAGCTAATATTTCCCGAACTAATTTTGGTTTTAATACACATCCTGTTCGGCTGTTCCCCTTTAAACTTCCATGCATCCCCTGGAAATTACAAATCAACTCAACACAGAGATGCATGCATTAATAGCCTCCAAATTATGATAAACCATGCATGGTCTAGGAGGTACCATTTGATGTTGATAGTATGATACACCATGCATGGTCCACGAGGTACCTATTAACTGTGCCATTTGTGTTATATATAAATTATATCATTTGTTTTTAGTTTTCACTGGTCCTTTTTGAAGAGCGAAACTCTCTTGAAATTAATATATTGTCTTGCTGACACAGTGGTGCCGACATTATACTTGCCATTTATGAAGAATGAAACTCTTTTGGAATCAATATATTGTCTTGGTGATACGATGATTCTGACACCATAATAACATATAAATAATTGTTATGTATTCAATCATTCAAATACACTATTTATTAGATAATTATCACGTAATATCACCAATTGAAAAATAAAATATACACCTCGATTTAAACATGATGATGCGGTGCAACTGTGCAGGAGAACCAAGGATTGCCATTTTAAAATACAAATTAATTAAAGACTATTCATGCGACTTGATTAACGTATAAATTAAAACCATCGATCTAAAGGGGTCAAGATTAAATATTATTTTAATTGGTTAATTATGTCGTAAAAAATTGGATAATTATGTGAAGCTCCCATGATAAACGCTACATCCGAGAATTAATGTGAGAAAAAATGCATATATCTTTCAATCATTCAAACGTGATCAACTGTATATTATATTGGCTTTCAAACAGCCATTTAAGAAATTTGTTATTATACCAACAACGATATAAAATTAATAAAAATTTTAATCGTCAGATTGGGTTATGAACAACAATCATCCAATAAATCCTTATTCTTGATCAAGATTTTTAAGTCTTTTTGTTGTTGTTGACATGTTTTGTTATTACGATTTGAGATACTATCGTAATTTACCAAAATAAGAATTTAAACGGAAATTACAACGTAAAGAGTAAACTATACTTCTTTGGTCCACTGACCCAACTTAAAACAACTGACTCTCTATGTACTTTATACAATCAAAAGAATTCACCAACTCACAAATATGTATTCATCTAAATTTTTTTTTCTTGCGCTTTTCCGACAAGCATGAAAGGTTCTTGGTTTTTGTTTATGATTTTTAAATAGAGTTTATAATTTGATGCCTTTTGTTAAACGGGACATTCCACTTTACTTTGGTATTAATTAATAATGAAAGAAAATATATTTTGGTACCAATTTTAGGGTTAAATATTGTTCATTCTTTTTACTGCTCCTAATTCGTATTTTAATTTTTTCTTCAACCTCCATCACAAGTTTAACTGTGTTAAACTAATCTATGCCGTAAGTGCTGTATATATATTAGTATGAATTTATATATCATTAATTCAATCAAAGTACCCATTAATATATCACTAATTGAAGAAGTCACGATAACTACATGGCATGCTAATGTTAGACGAAGTCAACAGTTGGTTACCACCAACGTTTCTTGAGGAGTTGTGCTGTGCTCAGTTGACTGCTTTCTCAGATGCGGACTATGCTGGTAATTCAGATATCTGATGTTCCATGGGTGGTTACTGCATTTACTTAGGTTCTAATCTTGTTTCATGGAGTTCAAAAAAATAGAAGACGGTTTCGAGGTCTAGTGCGGAAGCTGAGTATAGGCAGTTAGCCTATACTGTAGCCAAGTTATCGTGGCTCATATCTCTTTTTAAGGATCTGCAATTGCATCTCAGTCAACCAATGATTTGGTGTGATAATATTTCTTCCATCGCACTTGTCTCCAATCCAGTCTTCCATCCTGCACAAAGCATTTAGAAGTTGATTATCATTACGTACAGGAAAAGGTTGTTCGTGCTGAATTATTAGTCAACTACATTTGCTTTCAAGATCAGCTCGCTGATTTGTTTACAAAAGGGTTGTCTTCATCCCGTTTCAAGTTGTTAGTATCCAAGCTTCCAGTTGTTCCAAAACCTGTTAGGTTGTGGGGAGCTGTTAGACGAAGTCAACAGTTGATTACCACCAACATTTCTTGAGTAGTTGTGCTGTGCTTAGAAGTCTTATCTTCTTGTTTGTAGGACTTCATTTTGAATTATTCTTGTAACTAAAGATGTGGGTAATCTTTGTAGATTTCAGTTTTGCATTTTTTGAATTTTAACCTTCCTTGTAAGTAGGGTTTTTAAACCCTGTTTGTAATTTAAAAGAGATTATAAATATATGCTTCCCACGATTGACCGTGTATACAATTGAAGTGAAACTACCTTTGTCTCTAAGTTTTACAGCTTATCCCACATAGAAGGCCCTGCTTGATCATGAGAGTGCTTCTGCAACTGAAGATTTTGTCTCTCTGGAATGCTCATCCCACGGTGAAAGTCCTTACTACATCGCATGCTAATCATACTTTCTGCAGGGGCTCTTTAGTCATTTCTCATGAACGAAATGATAGGCAAACGCATATGCAGAGGGGTCACGTTTTCTGTTTGTCCTATAATGGCCGCTAAACTGCCAATGCCATCATGCCTACCGCCATTTTACCAGGTAAAGCGATTTCTGATTGCATTTTGCGCAAAGAAAATAAGTACAGCACTACAGTTTTATGATTTTTTTTTAATTTGAAAGTAAAAGATATTATATTCAAATTTCGTGAATAGCGAATTCGATACCAAATTATATTGTTCATGAATTAGCTGAACTCTTTATTAGTGTAAAAGTATTGATGTACTAAAAAAAGTACAGCTAGTAGTTGCTGGATGCGTGTCTGTTAAATCGTAAAGTACATTTCTCATCCACAAAACCGGAAATAACAGCGTGTTTCATGTTGTAGGAGATCAGTTTTCCCCCATGACGGTCACAGTTTAAACCGCGCACGCATCTCCAGGCGAGGGAAGGAGTGTTTCCCGTTTCCGTTTGCTACCAAACGCAACAAGAAGTAGATGCAATGGACCACATACGGATACACCTATTTATATTTGTGACGGTTTTCTTTCGATTCGTGAGTTGATCAAAGATCAATACTTATGATAATATAAAATTAGTAGAGATAAATTTTGAATGGTTCTTTAAACTTACATAACGGGCATTATTGTTTGAGGTTAATGTTAATTTCTGACAAAGATTATGTTAGTATGATATATATCACATGTGAGTTTTTCATAACCAGTTTTAAATATGTGTTCAATCACCAAAGCAAAATTTAGTAATTGTGAATTTCATTATAGGTCATGTTATTTCATGTAATCAAGTTTACGAATCTTGAGTCCATTGACCAGATCAAATTTACGATGAAAATTCATAAACTAATTCTGAAATTTACTCACATCACTAACACAAAAAACGATAACTCGTACTATTTAGTGGGAGATTCAAACCTTAACCTATCCTAGTCTTAACCAATTGCCTTACTCTCCATTACCACTCAATTAGTTGAAAAGTATTAAAATGTTATAATAGTAGCAGGGCCATAATGTGATCGTTGGTTTCCCATGACCCTAACAACTTCACAACCCTATGTATATTTGTTTGTGTACTTGTGTTTATCCTTATAAACAATTAGGGCAAACTCAATAGGGTAAAAATAAACTAAATTAGAACATCTTCCTCCGCCTTACTTGTCTATTTTCTTCTATCATTCATTTGTCTTCGCTTTCTCTATTGTGCGTAACTTTATTGTGCGACTGAGGGCTTGATGAGCCTTTGTTGAAAGCTTTGGTAGTGTTCAATAATACTTGACATTTTCCTGCAATTGTCCTCAATAAGCCTATAAAAATCACAGTAATAGTCGACATCTATTGGCATGTGCCCACCAGATGCTCAACGAAAGGTTCTTAATACAATTTATTTAGTATACACCAAATGTTATATTCATTAAGTATTTTGATGTGTCATAGTATTTCGATGTGTCATGGTTTAGAAAAAGATTGGAATGTAACATTTATATTATCATTGTAGCGTTTTTAACTAACAATACAATGCTATGACACATAATCAATGTCACAATTAATTCCCCTTCTAAATTGCTCACCCCGAATAAAAAGTTTGGAGTCTGGCCGGATCACGTGTCCTTGCAGAACTTAGACACAAAACCCCTTAGCCAGTTTGTCTCCGTCAACAAATTACCTGAAAAGTAATAGCCGTTTCAACAAAGTCAATTTCAAAATGGATTAGCATTTCATCATTTCATATATCTTTAAAAGAGATATCAAATATAAAACATCAAAATGATATTTAATAATTTATATGGCAATTTGACAGTGTGTACAATTTTTTGCTCCCACCAGATATGCTAAATAAGAATGTCATTTTGTAATTTTTTTCATCTCTTTGTGAGGTGTAATAATTAAAACAATTAATCAAATACTTCATATACACAACAAAGTTTATTATGAATTGCATCAAACCTATTAAAAAAATCATTAAATCATTTTGATAGTAGTGTTAAAAATGACGTCAAAGAACTTTGTCTTCAATTGATTCAGCTCTACAAATTTTACTATCATTTTTTTATTGTTATATATCAATACAACAGTTTTGACAACTCTTTTTCAGATATTCTAACAAAATACCGGCTCAACACAAACCGGAAGACATCAATCTCTCTCCCCACTTTGCCAGTGTGGCATCGACGCTGATACCACACAACGGATGGGGGTATAACGCCGTTAAACAGTTTTAACGGCCACCTCCCCCTCGTTTCTCTCTCGTGTTTTTAGGAACCTGGTCCAAGTCTATCCGGTTTTCTATTTCTCTTCCGTTTGCCCTGAAGAAAACAGAAGAATCCACTGAACCAAACCAAAAAAAAGAAAAAAAAGAAAAACCCAAAATCCCTCTCTTTCGCTTTCTCTCTCTGGCGAGAGGGCTCCGCATCTCGCCGGAGAATTCCATAGATTCCGATGACCGGCGGAGCTGAAAGAGCAGGAGGGGGAGGAGAAAACGTGCAGCAAAGAGAATGAACAAGGCATAAAGACAAGAAGAGAAAAAAAATGGTTAACGTGCAATGCAGGTAAAAAGAGCATCAGAGAAGCTTAAGAGAATCTTACACGGCACAGATGCCTAGATGATCCCTTCTCCAATCCCCTTGCCTTATGCCGTAATTTATTCCTTTTTTTGTATCCTCCTCGTCTCTCCCTCCTCCTCCTCCGCATCCTCGTTTTAAATTCCCCTCTCGTTCTCTCCTCCTTCTATCTCTGGCTTTCTCTCTCTTTGTTCCTCTGTCTGGTCCGGACTCCAATTGCGATTTCAACGTCCCAGTTCGGCTGTTCGTCGTTTGATTGGTGTTCTCGGCAGCTGAGCAGCTCGGACTTTGATTTTGCAATCTGCAACTTCACAGGTGAGCTGAATTCCTCCTTCAATTTTCGCCTGAGTGATTTAATTTTCCTTTTTTTTTTTTTTTTGTTGTTTAATTATTGTTGTTCGTGATCTCGCTGATCTTCGTGTATTGCTGGCGGATTTGGTACTAAATGAATTGTGTGATTCTTTTGGATTCGGTATTTACGATAGAATTGCATTTCTATCTTTCTTTTTATTAAATGCGGTTTGAATTTCTCTGAATTCGTCATAATTGAGCTGCATTTGTTCGAGATCTTGAGCTCATTCCACTTGTAGATTGTTTTCCCTTTGAATTCCATCTCATAAATTCACCCAAACTCGTACTATCGAAATTGTCCAAGTTTGTTGTGATTTTTGGCGTGCCATAATTTTTTTTTAAATGCTGGAAGGAGAATTCTGAATAGGTATCTAGACGTGGCCGCTGGAGATCTTCTTTTATTTTTATTTTTATTTTTTTGAAATAGTTTTGGTTTGTGCAGTATAATTTTCGTCATGCCATCTGAGATAATGGACCTCAAGGGTTTGTCCTCCTCGTCGTTCTTCTCCGATGAAGTAAGGAATCAACAATTGTGCATCCTTCTGTTCCTATCTGCAGTAAAATTGAGTGAATTCGCAGTTTTGTCATATTAACGAGGTTTTATTAATTCATTTTTGTTGTGCATCCTTCTGTTCCTATCTGCAGTAAAATTGAGTGAATTCGCAGTTTTATCATATTAACGAGGTTTTATTAATTCTTTTTTTCTGTTTAGTTCTAGTCTTACTTATTCTATGTATTGAAAACTTTGGCAGAGGCAGGGTGGGTTTTGGAAGTCAGATAACTTGCCTGATAATCATGGTCAGTACCATCAATCTATAACTGCTGCCTTACCATTTTGGTCCACAACTTGCATACTGTTTCAGTCGTGCCCTTTAATTCTTATCAAACTTGTTGCTAAACCATTCATTAGAAACCCTTCGGTTAGAGGCTGTTAATGATTAATAGGGAGAATATTTTGCTTTTGGTAACCACTAACTACCATATATTGTTGAACTAAGAGTCTAAGATGTCGTGGCAATTAATCCACAGCTGTGACAAATTACCTGACAGTTATAACCTGTCAAGAAGTTTCCGTTACCGCTTTATATTACCATTTCAGTACAGAATTTTCCACTTGTGTTCATACCGAAAGTAATTTTGTGCCATCAGCTCTAGTAATCATCTTAGGTACCTATCCATTAACTGGATCTACCTTGAGTTTTCCAGAAGTTATTCTTACCTTCCCTGAAAAGAGATGGAGGATATGGATATGTGGTGTTGAGAGGGATTTTAATGTGAGGATATGTTTTATTGTTAAGTGAAATAGTTCTGAATTTTGAGTAGGCGATAGGAGTGGTGATGAGCACGACCTGATGGTGTCGATCCACATGATGAAATGTACGATTACAGTGATAAAGATAAGGAGTGGAGGAATAAATGAGAGGATGGTTGGAGTAACAATTTGCTATTGAGCTAGTTAGTTGAAGATCTACAATGTTGAGTGAATTCCATCTGAGCTTCTGGGTGTGGATAATATTAATTTCATAACCTTTGCCTCTTCGGAAACATCTTTCTCCCACGAATCTGATATTATGGATTGGAAGCGTGTCCATGTTTTCACTCTTGCTAACGCATTTAAAATTTTCATGTTCATGCCTAATAGCCTATAATTAAATAGGGTGTTACAGAGTGCGCCCTCAATGCTAAGTTCGGTCACAACTTATTACTCAAGTTCTATTGGGATAATTCATGAGTAACTATATAGTAATTCCTGAATTAATAACAAATGTATGAAGTAGAGCTGTCAGCCCCCTTTTGTACCTGGAAAAAAGAAGTGTATTTGTTATGCCTTTTCATTCTGACAATTGAGTATAATTCCTGAATTAATAACAAATGTATGAATTAGAGCTGTCAGCCCCCTTTTGTACCTGGAAAAAAGAAGTGTATTTGTTATGCCTTTTCATTCTGACAATTGAGTATTGCTTCTAATCTTGTGAGCAGCCAGCAAGAAGTCACTCGCTTCATCATCTCTGGAGAAGTGTCAGACAGTGAATTCTGTGGACCATCCCAAATTTTTCATAATGGAAGACCAGAAAGTGCATCCCGGCTTCAATAGACAGGCAGTGGGAGCAGAGAGAGCCTTAAATCATTCCTTGAATTTGTCGAGAACCATGAACCATGATTCAGGAGCAAGATCTAATGCAAATGTTGAGACAGCATCTTATTTTGGAGAAGGTGGTAAAGTCAATATGATGGGAGCTCAGTATGAGAGTAGCCTTTTTTCAAGTTCATTGTCGGAGCTATTTGGTAGGAAGTGTAAGCCTTCTGACTTCAGTATTCCTTGCGTGCAGTTCTGTTTCCAATGCCAGCTAATGTGCTTGAACCTTAAATGAAGCCTTATTCAAATTTCTTAGTGACTAATGTGTTCTATGCTGTAGTTGTTTTGGTAGCTTCAGTTTCATTGCATATTTGCTGCACGATTTTTGTTGAATTTCTCATGCAGTGAGATTATTGTCAAACAATATGGCCATTCTGCTGATATCCACTCTGTTCTAGGCTGTAGTTTCTTTGATTGATTCAGTTTTGTCGCTTATTTTCTATGTGATTTTTGTTGAAAATGAAAGTCTTCTGATGCAGTAAGATTATCGTCGAACAATACACTATATGGCCATTCTGTTGATACTGTTGCCTCCCACTATGATGAAGAGGAAGCTTTTGAATCCCTTGAAGAAATTGAGGCCCAAACCATCGGAAATCTTCTCCCAAACGATGACGAGTTGCTTTCTGGAGTTACCGATGGGCTTGACTATTCGGTCCAACTGAGTGCTAGGGATAATATGGAGGAGTTGGACCTTTTTAGCAGTGTTGGAGGGATGGATTTGGGAGATGGCGGTTTGGCAACTGGATTAAAGGACTCTGAGTATGCTGGAGAACTTTCTAATGGTCTGTTGTGCAATGGTTCAGTAGTGGGGGAACACCCTTATGGTGAACACCCTTCCCGGACGTTGTTTGTGAGAAATATAAACAGTAACATTGAAGATTCTGAGTTGAGAACCCTGTTTGAGGTATGCTAGACGTCTTAGTTGTGGGATTTGTATTCATTTTCAGCATTACATGTTCTTTGGCCATTGAGTACTGAAATTTTGATAACTCGAATGTGCAGCAATATGGAGATATTCGCACTCTTTATACAGCCTGCAAGCACCGCGGTTTTGTTATGATATCCTATTATGACATTAGAGCAGCTCGTAATGCGATGAAATCACTGCAGAATAAACCATTGAGGCGTCGCAAGCTTGACATACATTACTCAATTCCAAAGGTGAGTACCCACGATGTTATCCCTCTAGATATTGATATAACTTTGTTATTTTACCAGGCATGTGGTTGCTTTGAGAGGGTCAGTATTTTTCATGATTATTGTTATACAGTTGGATTTACATTGGTAGTCTATACATTGCTTTAATTGGGTTATCTCTTGTCAGGACAACCCTTCTGAGAAAGATGTTAATCAGGGAGCTCTTGTTGTATTCAACCTGGATTCTTCTGTTTCAAATGATGAATTACGCCAGGTTTTTGGTGTCTATGGAGAAATCAAAGAGGTGAGTATTTCCTGCCGTTTCTTGTAGTTGTGCATGGCAAAAGCATAAGCTCTAATGCGTTGTCATTCTTGAATCTGGATTGCAGATCTGTGAAACCCCAAACAGAAGTCATAACAAATTTATTGAATTTTATGACATTAGAGCTGCAGACGCTGCTCTTAATGCCTTAAACAAGAGTGATATTGCCGGGAAGCAAATTAAGCTTGAGCCAAGCCGTCCTGGAGGTGCAAGACAGAGGTATTGCCCTAGAACAATTACTTTGCTTCCTTGCTTGTATATATTTTCCGTGTTTTTTTACTCAAGCCGTGTTTGAAAATTACTAATCTCTTATAATCTGGTAATTATTTTTTTCACTGCAGCTTGGGGCTACAGTTATCTCCAGATTTGTTAGAGCAAGATGAATGTGGCCTATATCTGCAGCAGACTAGCCCTTCTGACTCTATCACTGGATTTTCTGGTAAAGTATTTATCTAAAAAAACCCTCGTCGATCTAGTTTAGAAGCACAGATTCTCTTTATTTGGTCTCATAAAGAGTTGTTAACAGGACCAGTTGCACATGGATCAGTTACATCCAGTTGCACAGATAATGGAAGTATCATGGCTGTACACGCTGCAGCACAAGCTGCGTCCCTTGAAAATGCATTCCACTTTGGGGTCTCTTCTAGAGTTCCTAACAGCTTACCTTCTGTTCTGAGAGCTGAATCAGTTGGGAATCAGTCTGGCTTTGTTGAGTCTGTCCATTCACCAGGCTCGCTGAAATTTGACATTCGTGGCTCTCCAGCTTCCCATCCTCATTCACTTCCAGAGTATCATGGTGGTTTAACTAATTCAGTCAACTGCAGTTCACCGGGCAATGTATCTATCAATGCCAGACCAACAGAAAGAAATGATAACAGGCACTTCCCCAGAGTAAGCTCCAACGGGCACTCATTTGAACTAAATGAAGGTGGTAAGTGAATGATTAACAAACTACTGCACTTCTTTAATTTTCTCCAGTTTGATATCTTTTCTTATCTCGATCCTCTGTTTTTGCTCTCTTCCTCAGTTTTTGGCTCTGCCGACAATGTTAACTGCCCTATTCCTGGACATCATTATGCATGGAACAACTCCTATCACCCTCAGCCTCCTGGAATGATATGGCCAAACTTACCATCATTTGTCAATGGACTTTCTTCAGCTCATCCCATTTCTGCAGTCCATCCCCCAACACGGATTCATGGACTTCCTAGAGCACCATCTCATATGTTAAACCCAGGTTTGCCCATGCATAACCATCATGTGGGGTCAGCACCAGTGGTTAATCCTTCTCTATGGGACAGACGACAATCATATGGAGGGGAATCCCCCGAGGCATCTGGGTTTCATCCAGGCTCTCTTGGGAATATGAGAATCTCAAATAACTCACCACATTCAATGGAATTTGTTTCTCATAACATGTTTCCTCATGTTGGTGGAAACAGCATGGACCTGCCAATTGCTCACAAAAATGCAGGACTGCAGCAAGCCCATCATCAGAGGTGCATGATGTTTCCTGGAAGAGGCCATATGATTCCCATCATGAATGCATTTGATCTGCCTGCTGAGCGTACAAGAAGTCGTAGAAATGAAGGCATGGTTAATCAGGGAGACAATAAGAAACAGTATGAACTGGATGTTGACTGCATTATGCGAGGAGAAGACAACCGAACAACACTTATGATAAAGAACATTCCCAACAAGTAATTCTGAATAGAAAGAAAGTTCATTGTTAATGGCTCCTTTTATTACTTTCTTGGCTCTTAAATAATTCTCGGATCAATGTGTTTGAATGATGATAGGTATACTTCAAAGATGCTATTGGCTGCAATTGAT
This sequence comes from Pyrus x bretschneideri, assembly GCF_019419815.1. Lineage (NCBI taxonomy): Eukaryota > Viridiplantae > Streptophyta > Magnoliopsida > Rosales > Rosaceae > Pyrus > Pyrus x bretschneideri. The sequence continues at coordinate 5,572,226 of NW_025999798.1, forward strand.
GAACGCCATCGAGGAACTTTCGATTTCATTTATCTACCAATTGATTTTAAGGCAAGTGACGTTCTGTGTGGATTATTTCCTGTGATATTGTGGCAGATATATAATCTCACACTTGTAGCTGTATGATGAACATGGTCTTCATATCTGTTGCAGAACAAATGCAATGTGGGCTATGCGTTCATCAATATGACTGATCCTCGAATGATCGTTCCATTTTATCAGGTTTGTTTTCTGTAAAGCTTTAAAATGATAAAACGCATATGCAAATTGAAGCTAAAAAGAATGTCCAATTTTTGCAGTCATTCAACGGGAAGAAATGGGAGAAGTTCAACAGTGAGAAGGTGGCATCACTCGCGTATGCTCGAATTCAAGGAAAAGCTGCTCTGATTGCACACTTCCAGAATTCAAGCTTGATGAATGAGGATAAGCGATGCCGTCCCATTCTCTTCAACACTGATGGCCCAAATGCCGGTGATCAGGTACGCGGATGGTGACGGAGCATGCATACTAAATTCAAAATGGAAATGCAAAATTTTAAAAGATATCCAAATAACAATAAGAGGATAACACTTATTAATGCAAGATGGAGAGATTACATACTGACAGTTCTTGACCAACAGGTGCCCTTCCCAATGGGGGTTAATGTTCGCACAAGACCTGGGAAAACTCGAACAGTCACCCATGAGGAGAGCTATGTAGGGAGTCCACCAAGTTTTGGAGACGAAGAGCATTCTTACACCGGAGAGACATCTGCAGGTTCCCGTTCTGCTAAGGAGTCGGACTAAGCACCACATATTTTCCCGGGCACTAACCTTACAGTACAGAAGATTCTAATTTCCTTCCACCCGAATCTTCGGTGATGCATATTTAGGGTGGCTTAAGAGAGGGCCAAGGAAAGATCTTGCGGTGTTTCTTACAAGCCCGTTTAAACCTTAGAGGACGAATGCTTAGCCAATGCTAAGCGATTTTCCAGGTTTTCTTTCACCATTTTTCTTTAAATTCCGAAACAGTTAGTACAAAGGACGAAAAGGAGCATCGGCTGGAGCTTCGAAATTTTGGATGATCTTAAGAGTAATTACTTAAAGAGAAACAAAAATATAATTTATGTATAGCAGTTTCTGAGCAGGAAGAAGAGATTGTAATTTTTTTTCTTGTGGTTTATGTTTTATTTAGTTCTTTGGAGGAACACATTTGTAACCATTAAGACATAAGAGCGTTAATTTTTTTTTTTTTTTTGAATAATTAAACTCATTGTTCTTGTATAGATTCTGTGTTGAAATAATGTGGCTGGATTCCATGGGATGCATAGCTTCATATAATTGATCGGAAACTGCCGATCACTCATCGACAGCCACCCACTCGTACATCATGGTAACTGGTTGTGGCTCGATATGAACTTTCTACATTAATGAGTCGAAGTACTCAGCTTGCATGGGGTTGAGTACTTCGCCTTGTAAATCTCTCCGGAACAGTTAATCGTCTACTTTCACTTATTTATGTTCAAAATGTTTTCGTCGCAAGAAATCGACTTAATGAACCCTAAGCATGCGCATGAATGAAGTAACAACCATTACAGAAATCAAAGCAACAGTTCCTTTTCAAATTGCAAACATCCATTACAGAAGCAACAGCCACTATTTAAATTGCAATTTCTTATCGTTGATGAAATTACGTCCTGCTCTCTTACAGATGGCAGTCCTAAACCGATTTCCCTTTTTTTTTCAGGCAATGTTGTGTTTCTGGTCTCACTTACTTTCAACAGTTCAGAGCAAAGTTACATTCTCCAACTAAATGAGAGCCCTTGAACATATGCAAGATGTACTTACAGGAACAGGTGAGAGCATCACTTCGGGTAGAGAAGATCGTAGTGGCCTGGGCGATATAGCAAGGTAATAGAGGGAGTCACTTTCTCAGAGCCCTCACTAGCTTTTGGAGCATCGCTTCCAGCAGGAACGAAATCATGATGATTCACGCTAACACCACCATTATCACATGAGCTACGGTCTAGGTACACCACACGGATTGGCACGCCAAGTGCATCTGACAGGGCAGTGATGTGCACATGGTCACTTTCTTCACCCATTGGTTCCACGGCTGACTTGCAAAACTATTAAGAAAAACCACATATGAGAAATCCGATATTGACATTTATGGAAATCTCAAATTGCTTTCTGAATTAAACTCTTTCGGCAAGATTGACTTCCAACCACACAGGAATTTGTAGCTTAATGCAGAGAACAAAATTAGCAGCACAGTCCAACATGAATTAGGTAGATAAGAAGCGAAGAGACCACCATTTTCTAGACAAGATAGATTGAAAGTTGAAACACATCACTATATCTTACATTATATATGATTTAATCATTTTCATATTCTTTCTCAAGAAACTTTGCGCAGTAGCCTTGAATTGAGTAATTTGGTCAACCACTATAGAACAAATAAATCATTGGTTGAAAAGTTTTCATTGAACAAACCTGCTCTACAGATGCATTGGTCAATCCGAATATAAAAGGTTCAAAAAACTCTGAGCGTTTCCGTATTTCGCCAGAGGTAACAAATCTGAAAAACATCACAACTAACCAACCAAATGTGTCAGGTAATTGTAGCGGGATAAAACAGCACACTAAGAACTGTTTCATTTATAGCCACTCACCATAGTCAGATACTGACTGATCTCGGCTCCTACGTATGAGCTCATCATGACTGTAAGAAATAACAAATCATGCTGATTACAGTTAGGCACACATCTCAAAACTAGCATCAAACTACTTTCAATATTTAATAGTCAACAAAAAGCCACGTAAAGGAACTATCCACACCTTATGGAATCTTCATTTCCTTGAAGAACACTGTCCAGCTGCTCAAGGAATAACTGAAAAGTTTCCAGGAATTTGAGATCATAGTTTTTTTTTTTTTACGAGTGGATATTCATGATATTATAAATTCAGGCCAAGTTTATGAACACGAAAAAGATCGGAATGAAACTAACTGGAAACTTTAAACAAATCCTTATTTCCTGAAATTGACATGAAGACCTCCTCGTCGACCAAATAACTATATGTAAGAAAGTGAATATCTCATTTTCTTTAAAAGCATAGATGTATCATCATTCTTGAATCTTGCCTGACCAACTTACACATGACAGGACGACACCAGATTCTAGATGGTTTTATCACCCCTCAATGGATGAAATTCTTTGGTAGCTTTTGTATATGAAAGTGAGCATCAAACCATAGAACCATGGGCCTATGAGTTAGCTATGCATGGTTGTCCAACTTGATTCTATGTGATCAGATTTATGTGAATGCCTGAGGCCTTTGAAATTCTATTATATTTGGGCTAAAACTGCTCTGGAAAATCGGGTAGTAAAATATGTGATTCCCTGCTGATATTCTCTAAATGCATGAAATATATGGTGCATATATATCAGCTATCATGTGACTTTCAATAGTTGATCATACAAAAAACTTATTCATCTGCAAAGCGTCAAGCCGTGTTCAAATCCAAAAGGCTTACACATAAAACCAGTGGCTTTACTGAATATCACATATGCATTCGGAATAGAAGAAGAGAAATGAATAAACCAACAATACAGTGTAAAAGTGAAAGTAGGAAGTTACCGCAAAAAAATCCTCAAAAGTAAAGTCTGCGTAACCCAAGCTTTGAAGTGTTTTTCTGCACTGTTCAACATTGGCCTTGATACGGTCAACTTCACTTTGATCTTGTGATTCCAAAATATGCTCCTATTTGGACAGCTCAAAAATTTATTAACAGCCAAGAGACCAGACTACATACTTGTGTCACGCTTACAGGTAGACACCCCACATATAAAAAAACGAATGCAGTTCCAAGGGACATACAAGGTATGAAAACATAAAGCTTCGGAAGAAGCAGTTCCCATCTCCTCTTGTTCGCCGAATAGCAGCATATTGTTCACCGAGAAGCTGCATAAAGGGTAGTTACAATTTGTTCCATAAGAACCTAATATCATAAAGAATGGAAGGGACAAACTAGAGAGCAGACGACAATTAGGAAACCTTTATTTTCTCCAACAAGATAGCGCTGCCTGATCGATATTCAGATGCCAGCGATGAGAGTGGTTCCTGCACATTTAACACACAACAAAAGGTTCAAAACCCGGTTGCATAACATTGAATGTTAACAAAGTCTAGACATTTGAGTATTGCCTTGTCCCCAAGAAAGGGAATTTTCTCAGCCTCCTCTGCTCGAATCGCGGAGTGCTGCTGCATGATATCTTGGTCCCCAAAATTTGCCCACTCATCAAACTCGGGTGTTGCAACCGATGCTGCAGGACTCCACTTCCCCATCCACTTGGACCCCCTCAGGATTCTGCATTCTCTATTCACACACAAAAACAAGCAACAAACAACACTCACATTCAAACAAATCCGTACCCTAATTCCTCCACTTCCTTTATCCAAAATTCAACATAATTGAACACCCAATACTATCAAGATTCCAATACCAACTAAAAGTTCCAATTTTTTTTCAGAATACTGAAAATTTGTTAGTCCAAATCAATTGATCAAAAACAAGAATTAAAGAAAGAAACCGGGTTCTCATGATTTGTGGCTAAAACCCAATAAAACCCAAGAATCTACTGGCGGACAGCAATTGAAATTCGCAGTAAAGAAGTAAAATTGAGGTGAATACAAAGAAGCTGACATATCAGAGTGTAGGGGCATACCTAGGGGTGAAACGGCGTCGTGAAGCCTGGGCGTGGGATCGAATTGGAAAATGGGAGTGGAGTGGCAGCCGTCTGCTTCTTCTCTGGTTTACGTTGAAGATTGATGAAGCAAAAGGGAATTGGAAAAACCCTTCGCGGTGGAGTCCAGCAAGCGTGTTATGTTGATTGACATTTTCTTTCTGTTTGGATGTCAGTTTTGTACTTGCGACCTGTTTTTCCCATTTTTTCACTCATTCACTTCACCACATCAAATTTACATCCATATGCTTCAATTTCATTTCCTACTCGTCCAATTGACGTAAGAAACAAACAAATATCGTTATAAAGTAAAATTTGTTGTGAAATCGAGGACAGATGTGTAGTTAAATATATGAAAAATCAATGAAAAATGTTTGAAAATTTTGAATTTAAATGAGATTCGATAAGTGTGCCTATGTCTTGGGGACTGGAATAATATTTTTTTTTATTATCTAAAATAATAGGAATACAAAATAACTTTCATTATTTTCTCTCGTTCTCTCTAGCCTTGGTATGGCTAACTTATATTTTTCTTCTCAATTCCCTTCTATCTTTCTTTCCTCTTCTCTTGCCGTGCATATCTCCTATTTTGCCTGGATTATTGTTTTATAGGCAAAGTGTCTTTCAACTTAACAAACCTACCAAACCATTCTATTTGACAATTTTATAAAAGTATAGGTCATCCTTTCAAACTAAATAATAGACAGAAGACACGAGACCATTCATTTTTACAACAAAATCGTACTTTTATACTAAAGCGCCAAAAAATATCTTTGCCCAAAAGGTCACAATTGGTAGGATTTACAATCATTGTCACTTCAACCTTCAGGTACTGTAGTTTAAATTTTGTTAAATTTATTTACATGGTTTGATTTGTACTAGTTTTGCTCAAATGTGCAAGTGCAAAATTTTTGTAAAAGTAACTTTCGAACCTCAATTTTCTTGTTTTTCAAGCCTTTATTAAGTACAACGCATAATCAGTTAATACAATTCCGTACATATTTTAAAAATATTTTCGATGAGCCAACCATTTAGGTGTCCAAATCTTATATTAAATATGTCGTCGAACATAAAACATTTTACTTACAAATAAAAAATACAATAATTTGTATGTTGAAAATATTGGTGGGTTAATGAATGCCCACAGTGATATTGAAAACATTGGTAGATTTTTCAATACCGACATAGTAATGTCGACTTTGAAATGAAGGAGATCGTATTTTTCAAAAGTTGTGTGCTGGAATTGCTCTATAAATAGAGTGCTCCGTATACTATCAAAATACAGATAGAACAAGACAGATCAATAACATTATCTATCCCTCCCTTTTTTATTGGTCATCTCCCCTTGTGTTATAGTTACAATGTGATATTTTACATCTGTTTCGCTCATTTCACTAGTAAATGTTATTTCTCTAACTTTTACCTATTTATAACACATTATCAACACGACTTTCTAAAATCTAACCATTTTCTCATTTCTCTTCGCCGAACGAAAGAGAAAAAAAAAAGTTTCCTCTAAGGATTTTACTGTTCATCTTCTTTCTCTGTCTCAATTGCTGGATATACTCTTGCGAAGAACTGTTTGCACCATGCCTGTTTTTAGTTCTCAACCTAACAGTTACATATATTTTTGATTTCTTGTTTGGTGTAGATCTTGATTACTAACCTAGTATTTATTTATGTTAATTTTATTGCAATCCAAGATTGTGCTGTACAATTGCCCATGTTGAACTGTAAATTTAATCTTACTGCAATCTAAGATGGTGCAGTACCATCAATGAGGATAATATGCTGGAAAAGACTTTCAACACCTTTCATGACTCAAACGTGCTCCTGTAGCATTAGTATAGAGAACGAGGTTTCATTAAATACAACCAGCTGATATCTGTGTTCCTGGTAGCTGAACAAAAGAATAAGCTCCTAATGAAAAATTATCAGTCCCGACTTACTAGATATGCATCATTCCTAAAAATGAATGTTGCTTCCCTTGAAGTGAACACCACATCCTCTGGTGGTAATAATTATAAACGAGAACATGGCCACAGGCGAGGACGGTGGAACAGGAAAAGTAAAAATCATGGTGTTCAGTTTCACAACCAGATTCCAAGGCATAATTCAGGCCCGAGCTTTAAAAATGTGAATCGCCACAAAGGCAAAGCTCTTATGAACAATGCTCTCAAAAACTTTAAAGGAGTCTGTCATAGGTATGGTGGCAATGGGCACTGGGCGCGAACTTGTCGTACCCCAAAACATCTGATGGATTTATATCAAGCATCCATCAAGGAAAAGGGTGTTAAGACCAGTTTTCTCGACCAGGTTAAACCAATAGATATACATGATCCAATGTGTGACTTATCAGAGAAGTTGAACACAACCCACTTAGATGTCTCAGATTTTATTGTGGAAATGCGGAATGAAATATACCGGTCCGACTAAATCGTTTATATTTGATGTACTAAACTTGTAGTTCAAAACTAGCATTTCAAATTCAATAAAAGTGGCGTTTAAATTTCCTGTTATAACTTGATTTTAACTGTAATTCCTTACTCAGAGAGCATGGATAAAAACCATGGTCATTCTCAAAACATGAGAAATGACGGAGATATTTGTCTAGCAGACTGCATAGCCACACATATAATACTTTGAGATCGAAAGTATTTCTCAAGATTAATGCTTACAAAAGTAAGGGTAACAACAATATCAGGTCCTTCAGATGTAATTGAAGGCTCAGGGAAAACCCAGATTATGTTACCAAATGGAACAATATTGTCCATACATAATGCGTTGTACACTACTCGATCTACCTAAAATTTGTTGAGTTTTAAAGACATACGTTTAAATGGATACCACATTGAAATGAAAAGTGCAGAAAATATGGAGTATATATGCATTACCTCCAATGATACCCAAAAGTGTATATTAGAGAAGATGCATGATTTGACAAGTGGATTGTATTATACATACATAAAGACAGTTGAATCACATACTGTCATGAACCATAAGTTCATTGATTGAAAAGTTTACATGCTTTGGCATGACCGTCTGGGTCACCCAGATCTACCATAATGCGTAGGATCATTACCAACTCTAATAAACATCCATTATTGAGGAGACACATTGTTATCTTAATAATAACCCTTACAAGGCTTGTTCTCAAGGAAGTTGGTAATTAGACCATTACAACTAAATGTTGATGCTGAATCCCCATCATTTCTGCAAAGAATTCAAGGGGATATTTGTGGTCCTATTTAACCATCATGTAGGACTATTCCGATATTTAATGGTTTTAGTTGATATATCTACCCGATAATCACATGTTTCTCTCTTGTTTACTCGGAATGTAGCTTTTGCGAGACTTCTTACTCAGATAATTAAGTTGCGAGCACAATTCCTAGATTACCCCATTAAGTCAATTCGACTTGATAACGCTGTTAAATTTACGTCTCAAACATTTGATGATTACTGCATGACATTGGGCATTGATGTTTAACACCCTGCTCCTCATGTCCATACTCAAAATGGTTTAGCAGAAGTATTGATCAAGCGGCTTTAGTTAATAGCCCACACTTTGCTCATGAAAACAAAATTGCTAGTCTCTGCAAGGAGACATGCTATCTTATATGCTGCATCATCGGTTCGAGTAAGACCTATAGCCAACCACCAATATTCCTCAGTACAACTCGTGTTTGGACATCAGCCAAATCTTTCACATTTACGAGTTTTTGTTGTGCTGTTTATGTACCTATTGCACCACCACAACGCACTAAAATAAGACCTAAGTGCTGACTGAGAATTTATGTGGGTTTTGATTTACCATCTATCATTAGATATTTGAAACCCTTGACAGGTGATATGTTTACAGCTCGTTTTGCTGATTGTCACTTTGATGAGACAGTCCTCCTGTCGTTAGGGGGAGAAAATGACTATTTGAGAAGAACGGCAAGAGCTGACATGAGTTGTTCCCATCTTATCTCATTTTGATCCTCGAAGCATTCAATGTAAAAATGAAGTAAAAATGATCGTTCATCTTCAAAGTATTGTCAATCAAATGCCAGATGCATTTAGTGATGCTATGAAAGTGACAAATATACTAGCTGTAAATGCATCTGCAAGAATTGATGTCTTTGTTGGACAAAATAAAGTGACAGCGAATGATTCATCTAGTGCACGCTTGAAGCGTGGTAGACCTCTAGGTTCAAAAGATCCAACCCCTCGAAAGAGAAAGATGAGGGCACAACTGAATCCAAATGAAAACATTTAAGAAGAGAAAATGAATGACAAATCCACAATTCATAATTCTGTACTTTCAGAAAAAGAAAATATCCTTGATGAGACATATGTACCTAAAGACACAGAGGTATATGAAAGCAAATAAATCTTCATAAATTATACTTGTACTAATGAATTGTGGAATCAAAATGAAATAATCATCGACGACATGTTCGCATTCGTAGTAGCCAATGAAATCATATTAAGTGATGATCTTAAGTCCTGCTCTGTTGTTGAATGCAAATAGAGACAAGATTGGCCTAAGTGGAAAGATGCAATCCAGACAGAATTAAATTCCTTGGAAAGGCGAAATGTTTTGGACCAGTAGTCCAAACCCTACTTGGTGTAAACCCCGTGGGTTACAAATAAGTATTCACAAGAAAACGCAATTAGAAAAATGAGATTGCAAGATATAAAGCACAACTCGTTGCACAAGGTTTTTTTGTAAAAAACCTGGAATTGATTATGAGGAGACATACTCTCATGTAATGGACACAATTACGTTCCATTACTTAATAAGTGTGGTTTCAGAAAAACTTGACATGCGACTTATGGATGTCATCACCAGCGTATCTATATGGAGAATTAAATACTGACATATATATGAAAGTCCAAAAGGACTTAAGTTGCTTGAAACAACTAACAAACCATGAGGTATGCTCTCAATCAAATTAAAGCGATCATTATATGGGCTAAAACAATCTGGACGAATGTAGTATAATCGTCTCAGTGAGTATTTGATCAAAGAAGGGTATATCGACAATATTATTTGTCTTTGTGTGTTCATTAAGAAATCTAACTCTGGATTTGTTATAGTAGCAGTATATGTCGATAATATGAACCTAGTTGGAATCCCTGAGGAGCTCAATAAAACTGCCTGAATATCTGAAAAGCGAATTTGAAATGAAAGACCTTGGAAAAACAAAATTTTGTCTCGATCTGCAGATCGAGCATTGTACTAGTGGAATTTTGGTCTACTAATCAGCTTACATTGAAAAAATCCTAAAGCGATTTGGTATGGACAATGTTTATCCACTAAGCACGTCAATGATCGTAATTCTTTGGACGTTAAGAAAGATTCATTCCGTCCAAAAGAAGATGACGAACTGGTCATTGGTCCAGAAGTACCATATTTGAGTGCAATAGGTGCTTTACTGTATTTAGCACAATGTACTAGACCAGATATATCATTTTCAGTCAACTTGTTAGTAAGGTATAGCTCTGCTCCAACAATTCGTCATTGGAAGATAATTAAAGATGTATTACGAGACCTTCGTGGGACAACAGATATGGGTCTCTTTTACTCAGAGAAATCCACAAATGACCAAGTCATTGTTGGATATGTAGATGCTGGTTTTCTCTCTGATCCTTATAAAGCCCGCTCACAAACTGGATATGTGTTCAACAATGAAGATACATCAATCTCATGGCTCTAAATAAAAGCAAACATTAGTTGCTACATCTTCAAATCATTCAGAAATACTTACTTTACATGAAGCAAGTTGTGAACGTTCTTGGTTAAGATCAATGATCCATCATATTCGGAATTCATGTGGTCTACCTTCCAAGATAGACACTCAAACTGTCATCCGTTAAGACAATACAGTCTGTGTTGCTCAAATGAAAGAAGGATTCATCAAGGGCGATAAGATTAAACACATATCTCCAAAGTTTTTCAGTGCACATGAGCTTCAGAATGCTAAAGTTATTGAAGTTAGACAAATCCGTTCCAATAAAAATCTGGCAGACTTGTTCACCAAATCTCTACCAAAGTGCACGTTTCAGAAGTTAGTGTAAAATATTGGATTACGTCGATTTACTAATCAGATAAATTTGAAAAATGCGAAATAAGAAAGAGATACATATCAGGGGGAGCATCCATGATACATGCATGTTGTACTCTTTTTCCTTCGATTAGGATTTTTCCCATTGTGTTTTTCCTATCAAGGTTTTAACGAGGCAATATAAGTATACTTAACACTATATCAACAATCTAGATAAAGTTGTACTCTTTTTCCTTCGCTATGGTTTTTTTCCACTGGGTTTTTCTGAGCAAGGTTTTAACAAGGCAACTAATGTTGATATGTGGGCATCCAAGAAGGAGGGTTGAAAATACTGGTGGGTTAATGAATGCCCACAGTAATATTGAAAACATTAGTAGATTTTTCAATACCCACATAGTAATGTGGACTTTGAAAATGAAGGAGATCGTATTTTTCAAAAGTTGTGTGATTAGAGTTGCTATATAAATAGAGCGCTTCATGTACTATCAAAATACATATAAAACAAGAAAGATCAATAACATTATCTATCCCTCCCTTTTTTATTGGTCATCCCTTGTGTTATAAGTTACATATTTTACACTTCAATCCTATCATTAGTAAAAGTTATCTCTCTAACTTTTAGTTATATATAACATTGTAGTATTAATGACCTTAATTTATAAAATAACAGTTATGGAACCGCCGACTCCAAGTCTCCAAGCTCCCCCGCCCACCGCAACCACCACCAATTGGACTGAGGCATATGCGCGTAATTCATGCACCACATCAGTAACTACACGGCGTCGTTGTAGCCGTTAATCCCATCCATTCACCCAGTCTCCTCCCCAATTTCACTGTCTTCTCTTCAATCTCCAGCAACAACAACAGCAGCAGCGTGACAATTTTACAGGTATTCTTCGACCCAATCACTCCTCTGCTCTCTCTTCTCTCCGATTTTGGTGATTTATTCGTTTGTTTGTCGTAATGTTATTAATTTAGAGAAGATTTCAAGCATTTCGGGTAATATGGAATCGCCATTTGAGGTGAAGAAAAAGTGTAATTTAAATGGTGGATGATGGAAATTTAAAGGTAACTTAGGGAGATGGAGTGATAATTAATTGATGCTATGGGAGGCTTTGGACAAGTTGGAATCTTTCTTGTAAAAATTGGGTTTCTTGAGTTGTATTTATTGAAATTCGAAATTCGAAAATATTTTAACATGTTAGGAAGTAGAAGAATCAACAAAGATTACAAGGGTACACTGATGTTTTTAAGATGAATGTGATGATCAATGTTTAGGAATCGCATTGTCGTGTTCAAGAATCAACTACATTTTATGTAATCTTTCCATAACTATTAATTACATTGCAAGAATTACGCAACTTTTTAGCTTTAACAGTTTATTCATGGCAAAGAAAAGAGGGAAGGCGGCGTTAAAAAGAAAAGATGTAGCTGTAAATCACAATGATAGGAAGAAGAAGATAGAAAAGAAATTTACGAAGAACAAGAAGAAATCTATGAAGATAAGTTCATCTTCAGTGCCTACGCCGGCTCCTGTGCCTAACAGCGGCCCTTCCACTTCCAGTGTTGCTCATGCAACTTCAGTCTAGCCATGCTAATCCTACTGGTAGAAAAAAGGTTCGGCCAACAAAGAATGAGAAGGATAGTGGGCACTCTCATTCTGGTTTTATATTTATGTGTAGTGGGAAAACGAAACCCGAGTGTTATCGCTATCGTGTTTTTGGGCTGCCGTTAGCAAAGGTAGATCTTGTGAAGAAAATTAGACCGGGTGCAAAGCTATTTCTATACGATTTTGACTTGAAGCTCCTTTATGGCACGTATAAGGCAACTTCAAGTGGAGGATTGGATTTGGAACCAATTGCGTTTAAGGGGAAATTCCCTGCACAGGTAACAATGCTCTATATGATTTCCTAGAAAATAAGACCAGAAAATGTAAACCCCTGACTTTGTCCGTGTCTGATTTAAGGGCTTATTGCTATTGTTAAACTAGCTACCTAACTTAGTTACTTATTTGATCAGTATTTTGGGTGTGTTTATATATGAGTATACATATTTTCTAAACAGATGTCGATCATTACTGTCAAATGGTTTTGTTACAAAAGACTAGCAATGCTTTATTTTGTTTTATTTTCTCTGTTCCTTTTATATAACAACTTCCTGGAAACAAACCAAATGAGCCCTAAAATTATAATTAAAGTTGTAGTTATGGAGAAGACGTTGTGACAAGTGGATGGTGGAGGTTGGAATGGTATATTGAACATGAGTATTGTTCAAGCGGAGATGTAGCTGGTTACAGCTTAAAAAGTGAATGCACATTATTAACGATGGTAGTGGTGGTTTTTGACAATTGTGTCTTTGTGGTAGTGGTGGCTACAATGATGGTGCACAATTCTTAGTAATGGGACATAGGAGGTTTCTCTGGTTGTAGTTTCTTTTTTAAGGTTTCTGGGGTTGTAGCTATATGTAAGTGTCATTGGGAGCAAGGGCTAATGACAGTTATGGCATGACAACAGAAGTTGTGGTGTAAAAAGTGGTAGTGTGGTAGAAGGTGCCTTCCACTGACAATATATTGTCCTTTCCTTGTTTTACTGTTCGGAAGTTCTTGTTTGTTCTTACTGGAATCTTCAGATGTTAAATCAAGCTTTGTGATAATTAAAAAATTAAGAAGATTTGTTTCGCCCATGCGTTTTGTATAGTACTGATAGCAGAATAATATGTTGTAAATTTACTGAGAGCAGAACTTGTAGCCTTCTGCACTTTGCTTAATTTATGTATTTTTTTCTTTCATTTTTTGGCAATATGTTCTTGTATTCAGGTCAGATTTAAGATTTTCAAGGATTGTTTACCTCTTCCTGAAAATGCTTTTAAAGCAGCTATCAGAGACAACTACCAGGGAGGTTCTAAGTTTAAACAAGAGCTCAATAGCAAACAGGTAAGTAACATCATTTACATCTTTTAGCGCCTTTTTAAAATTTATTCAAAACTAGTTGCCTGTCACTTGAAATTATTTTTGAAGGAAAAATTCTTACGCATTTTGGTTTGATGAAGGTGCATGCTTTAATCTCATTGTTCTGCCCTCTCACCGAGTTAGTGCCTACTACTGCTCCCCCTCTCCGAGATGTAGCAAGACCAGGCTCATTTCCATCTCCTATTACAGAAAAAGGATTTCATCCAACAGCAAGGCTGTTCCATCAAGAGGGCTCCTATTCATATGGTGTGCAACGTTCTCATGCATTGCCGCTTGATACGCAATCCAGGCAGGCAATCCCGTATCCACTGTATGATCAATATGAGGTCAAAACACATGTGGAATGTTTGCGGCGTAACATGGAGCCTCAACATGTTCAGCATGCTTCTCTTCCACATCATGCCGATTCATATTATTTAGCAGCAGCACATGAGCCGTACTTGCCTGAAAACCTTTCCCATCATGACGGATATAGAAGGTACATTCATTTGTTGCATTCTTTGTCCAATTATTTCAGCTGTTATTATGTGGTGTTTTTCACATTTAGCTTTTACTAATTAGGGCATAATTCTCATATGGTAGATAACATTCTCATGCATTTTCACAGGCATAGGGTGACACTTGCAGAGGAGATGGTTCCCAGGGATCAAGTTGTTTTGTATGGAAGCGAGTATGACATGCCCCAGTTGTTGAAGGAGAGAGAAAGAGATATTGCTCTGCGTTCCAATTATGTGGCTGAATCTTATAGTCGACAGTTGCCCACCGCTGCAGCCTCACATGTTATGCTGCAGCCACATTCTTTAGCACCATCTTATGAACGAACATTAACGTACCAACGGTACTATCCAGTAACAACCCATCAGGATCAGAGCTTGGTGTATGCTGATCCTCTTCGAAGACCATTGCATGGTACCTCTTACTCAGCTGAGGCAGATGTTCCAATCTCTACACATTATTCGTACGCTAGAGCTCCCCGTTACCGATGAACGAAACTTGGACGTGTAGATTCATTCATGACATGCGGGTACTGTGTTGCTTCGTTGTCAAATACTGGTCGAAACTTTGTATAAGATGTGAACCGGTTCTGAGACGGGTCTTCAACTTCATAACTTGTGTGCAACTATTCACCTCTGTCTTTGTTAATCTGATAATCGAGTGTAAAGAAACAGTTAGTGTCATGTCCAGAAACCCACCTCTTTACCTCCCACATGATATTCTTAATTTTCGGTTATTGGATCTAATGAATTGAAGAAGACCAAATGTAAGAAATTAATAGGGTTGTGTGAGAGGTAAAAAAGGATGTGTAACCCTAAGGTTAAAACTGTCAAATGGGTTTCTCTCTTCGACAAACATAGTGGATTCGCTTATAATGGTGTGTAGCATCAATATCAGGTATTCGTAGGAGTCGAGTTCTACCACCAAAAAAATTGAAATTCTAACCCCAAAATCAATCCATTAGTAACTGCAGGGTACATTAACTTCTTATAAAATTATGTATTATTGCATAAGTTTTTTATGTGGAACAACCCTTCACATCCTTAAAGTCATATGCAAGTAAGACACTAGTTTCACTAAAAATGATTATGACATGTATGATACTATGATGTATCAGGGAAAACCACCCCACCTCCCACCACCACCACCGCCTAAATTTTACTAGATCGCGCATGCAGTTTGGCCCACACAATCTTGCCTCTAGCGTCATGAATCATGATGATCCAAACCATCGCTGCCTGCTATAGGGCTATATGCTGTTTTAGGTTTAGGATGGTCCCGCCGGCCAAAACACTTTTTTTTGAATTTTTGCAGTCGCCCTTGACCGACCTAGTTGATGGTTCAACACTTCAACTGGCGCTTTACCGAACTTACCCTTTTTTTTTTTTTTGGTATTTCTCCATCTCTTTCCACTCATTTTGTTGGTGGTTGAAATTTGCATGCCTAAACCTAGTAAGCTGTTGCTATTTTACAGCTTCCTCTTAAGGCATCTCACGACTTGAACCATTTTATATTGTATTATATTAAGGATGGATTACATGGACCAATAAGTCCCAGCGGGAGGCCGGTTTCAAAGGTCACACTGTTACCAACTTTGCTTTACAAATTAGTACAGATGTTGTGATATTTATGTATAAATTATAACCAAACTTTCTGCCTAAATCAATTTGTTTGACTAAATTATATTGTGTAAGGGCTGTCACGTTTCCAGGAGCAGATCCTCTTTGTGAGGATTCTGGAGATCCTCTAATTACATTTATTCATCGTACATCGTACGGTCAGAAATCATTGTAATTTTTTTTATTTAAAATTGAATATAAACCGTACCTGACAAAAACTAACCGCACGATATACGATGAATGAATATGATTGAAGAATTTCTGGAATTCTCACAAAGAGGATCCAGCAAGGATCCTCTCTCGTCACGTTTAAGCTTTGATAAGTGATAACATGGCAGGTTGAGGCACACTTCTACATATGCATGTGGCCCCATGTCTCATCTACAATAGTCTTACGATACGTCCTGAGTTCGATTATTGGTGTTGGTGAATCATAATATGGTGATTGGGGGGCTGAAATATCTCTGTGAGTCTTCCATGCCCTGAAAAGGGTGGATTGTTGTGGACCTAAAAAGGGTGGATTGCCATGACAAAGCCACCAACTGATCTCCTTTAAAAAAAAAAGAAGGAATATGTACGTATGCAAGCAAAGAAACATGCACACGATAAAACGAGTTGTGCCATAGTCAGTTAGACACGCGTGGGTAAGTTTGATTATTAATTCATCAGAAAAATTGAAATTTCGCCCAATTATGTTGGTGTATTTTAGTGAAAACCCAAAAGTTATATATTTTCAAATTAAACCATTTGATCAACTTTCTATGTCAGCAAACTTACCATAATGATCAGTGGCAAAGCCATAAATCGAGACTAGGAAAGCCCTATAAGCCATATGCAAAAATTTTGACAAAAAAAAAAAAATATATATATATATATATATATATAATTAATGGGAGAAAAATTAAAGATTTTTTGGGTATTTGAATGAAGTTTTTTAATCAAAAGACAGTAATGGAGTCACAAAAAAAAATTAACATTGAGATAGTTATATCATAAGCATCGAACTTCTTTATAAGTTCCTACATTGAAGTTGAACAAAAAATTAATAATTATGGCTCTAAACTGCAGTTATGAAAATTTTCTTTCAAAGATGAATTCTTCCTCTATTCCATATATACATGGTTTCAATGTACACAACATTGTGTCATGCAAAATGGTGAATAAGTAAGGAAGGCTAGTTGATAGAAGGTTTTCGTTTCATAATAATACTACTGTAAAACACATTTTTTTTGACCAATTAGAAGAAACATAATAGAGATAAATGGGAGAAAAAGTACGTAAGTCGAAGAATGTAGAGTATTCACCAACAGCACACAAACATAGACTACAAAGTGAAGAAACTTCAGAATAGGCCCCGGTTAATGAATATGTTTAAGTCAGACGATATTTATAGTTCCATGTTTTTTATCTATTCCTCCTTTTCTTCAACCCGCTCTCTCCCCCTTTCCTTTTTTTCCTTCTTCGTTATGCTTCTCCCCTTCCTCTCCTTTTTCCTTTTTCTTCGTGGTTCTGCTTCTCTTATTCTTCATGTTTTTTTTCTTGTAAATGTGACATGGGCTTATGTGTATTTACGTTTTTTTTTTTTTTTTTTTTTTTTTGGTATCTTGGTTCGAGTTAATGAGGCTTATCTTCTAACAATAGACACGTCAAGCATTCGTCTTATATTTTTATCTAGTGCAACCTATGTGGTAGGTACTTAATTCTTCTTCTTCTTCATAATTATGTTTCGGTTACAGGTAAATAATAGCGGTGTCAATCTTCTTTGTGGGTAAGTAATAGTTTATATATGTTAGCATAGGTAGATTATAAATAGTAGTAATTGCTATTGTTGTTGTTGTTTTTTTTTTTTTTTTTTTTTGTATTTTACCTTTTTGTTTTGGGTAAGAAAAAAAATGTTATGGTTGTAACTTGAGTGAGATCTACCTCGTTTATTGGTTACAATTATTCTTGAGTTTACAGAACATTTGACATGAGTTTCAATTTGGGATTTCATGACTACCTCTGTTGGAGGTTTCTACCTTTTCATTAGGAGGTTCAATTTTCTGTAAAATCATAGGGAGGTCTAGTGTCACAATTTCAAGCTTGGTCTGATTGTAGGTGCGTCATGGCATTGAGCAACACAATATCCAAAATTCATATATCAAAATAAGAAGTTAAAGATGCATATAAATACTAATTAGGGAGTTCAAATTTATTTTCTTCATTTAATTTAATGGCAAAATGGGAATAAAATTATGAGATAAATGATTAGGGTAAAAAATAACAAAGTTAATGGACAAAATAAAATATGTGAGTTTTTTTCATAACTCGATTGGATCAAAATCAAAGGATCCTTTGATTTATATATATTTAATTCATAATTTGTTCAACGGTCAAGAATCATCACCACGATCGTTGAATCTAAATAAAAAAACCCCTTAATTTATATATGATATATAATTCACAATTTGTTCAACGGTCAAAAAACATCACGATCATTGAGACCGAGTATAGCAAAACCTAAAATGAGATCATTATCAAGTGGACACAGTAAGTTTAAGAACAGGGTTCCTAATCGACTCGTGGCAAGAATGACATCGACCTCAAAGTCTAGAACATGTTGGCATCAGGCATGCATGCTCATTGTCTTTTTATGGCTTATTTTATTTGGGTGGGGGGGGTGTTCTCTTTATTCTTTTTTATTTTTAAGTTATTTGGGGGTACCGTGTTAGGTTAGGGACTTTGGAGAGAGAATATATATATCTGTGTATATATACATATTTTACAAACAGGTGTCGATCTTTACTAAAACTATCTACTTAACGTAGTTACTTATTTGATCAAGATTTTTTGTGTGTTTATACATGAATATACATATTTTCCAAACAGGTGTCGATCATTACTATCGAATGGTTTGGTTGGATGCTCGTGATGTATAAATACATGAGTGTTTTTGGCAGATGTCATTGAGCCTTTAAAAGGAAGAGGGATTATGGGATGTAAGATGGCTGCCTAGTGCCTCCGATTATGTTTCATGAACCTCCAATGGCCAGGAAAACAAAACAAAAAAATTGTGAACGGGAAGTAGGCAAAGTTATATCAAACTCAAGCTTGAATTGTAATTTTGAGGGTTCCATCCTTCTAGCTGTGATATAACCACAATTGAAGGATTGGCAATTTTTGGTGGTGGTTTTATAATAATGAAAACAAGATGCGACACTGTTGAATGGTAAAAGTTGTTGTTTAGTCCCCTTAATGTGTTGTCAACTTGCTGGGAATGTAATTTTAGTATTTCTAGAACTATTTCGTCACAAAAGACTAGCGATGTTTTTTTTTCTTCTCTTCCCTTTTATATAAAAACTTTCTGGAAACAAACCAAATGAGTCCCTAAAATTATAATTAAAGTTGTGGTTATGGAGAAGACGTTGTGACAAGTGGATGGTGGAGGTTGGAATGGCATAGTGAACATGATTATTGTTCAAGCGGAGATGCAGCTGGTTACAGCTTAAAAAGTGAATGCACATTATTAACGATGGTGGTGGTGGTGGTTTTTGACAATTGTGTCTTTGTGGTAGTGGTGGCTATGATGATGGTGCACAAATCTTAGTAATAGGACATAGGAGGTTTCTCATGAGGTTGTAGTTTCTTTTTTAAGGTTTCTAGGGTTGTAGCTGTATGTAAGTGTTATTGGGAACAAGGGCTAATGGCAGTTATGGCATGACAACAGAAGTTGTGTGTAAAAAGTGGTAGTGTGGTAGAAGGTGCCTTCCATTGAGAAGTTTTAAGAGGTGGATCCAGCTTGATAGCACAAAATTTGGAACTTGACAATATATTGCCCTTTCCTTGTTTTTCTGTTCGAAACTTCTTGTTTGTTCTTACTGTATTCTTCAGATATTACATCAAGCTTTGTGATACTTAATTAAAAATTTTAAGAAGATTTGTTTCACCCGTGCGTGTTGTTTAGTTTGTTGTATATGTAGTACTGAGCAGAATAATAAGTTGTAAATTTACTGAGAACAGAACTTGTGGCCTTCTGCAGTTTGCTTAATTTATGATTTTTTTTTCTTTCATTTTTTGGCAATTTGTTCTTGTATTGAGGTCAGATTTAAGATTTTCAAGGATTGTTTACCTCTTCCGGAAAATGCTTTTAAAGCAGCTATCAGAGACAACTACCAGGGAGGTTCTAAGTTCAAACAAGAGCTCAATAGCAAACAGGTAAGTAACATCATTTACATCTTTTAGCTCCTTATTTAAAATTTATTCGAAACTAGTTTCCTGTCACTTAAAATTATTTTTAAAGGAAAAATTCTTACGCATTTTGGTTTGATGAAGGTGCATGCTTTAATCTCATTGTTCTGGCCTCTTACCGAGTCAGTGCCTACTTCTGCTCCCCCTCTCCGAGATGTGGCAAGACCAGGCTCATTTCCATCTCCTATTGCAGAAGAAGGATTTCGTCCAACAGCAAGGCTGTCCCATCAAGAGGGCTCCTATTCATATAGTGTGCAACGCACTCATGCATTGCCGCTTGATTTGCAATCCAGGCAGGCGATCCCTTTTCCACTGTATGATCAAATATGAGGTCAAAACACATGTGGAAGATTGACGGCGTGACTTAGTGCCTCAACATGTTCAGCATGCTTCTCTTCCACATCATGCCGATTCGTATTATTTAGCGGCGGCACATGAGCGGTACTTGCCCGAAAACCTTTCCCATCATGATGCGTATAGAAGGTATATTCATTTGTTCCATTCTTTGTCCAATTATTTCAGCTGTTATTATGTAGTGTTTTTCACATTTAGCGGTCTCCATTATATGTCATCAATTTCATTATACAAAGAAGATTCCTTTCTATTCACGTTTTCTCCCCGAAATATCCCTCTCATAACTTTTGAAGCTTTATGTACTAGGATAGTTTTGTCATTTGATACAAGCTTGAAAAATAATAAAACAACTATGTAACTCTCTTAATCTACATTATTATCCTATTTACAGTACCGCACTCGCTAAACCACGGCAGTTACATTATCTCAATATCGTATTTTCAATCTTTATATTTTCATCAGTGAGAGTTAATCCTCACACATCCTGAGCACGTGAGAGGATTACTTTTATTGATTTGGGCATAATTCTCATATGATAGATAACATTCTTATGCATTTTCACAGGCATAGGGTGACACTTGCAGAGGAGATGGTTCCCAGGGATCAAGTTGTTTTGTATGGAAGCGAGTATGACATGCCCCATTTGTCGAAGGAGAGAGAGAGAGAGAGAGAGATATTGCTCTGCGTTCCAATTATGTGGTCGAATCTTATAGTCGAGAGTTGCCCGCCGCTGCAGCCTCACATGTTATGCTGCACTCGCATTCTTTAGCACCGTCTTATGAACGAATATTAACGTACCAACGGTACTATCCAGTGACAACCCGTCAGGGTCAGAGCTTGGTGTATGCTGATCCTCTTCAAAGACCATTGCATGGGACCTCTTACTCAGCTGAGGCTGATGTTCCAATCTCTACACATTATTCGTACAGTAGAGCTCCCCATTACCGATGAACGAAACTTGGATGTGTAGATTCATTCAAGACATGCTGGTAATGTGTTGTTTCATTGTCAAATACTGGTCGGAACTTTATACAATCATCTCCCGAGTCTCGCCGGTAAACTGTCTATTCCGTTTTTCATCTGTGCCATCCATCTCAAAGTGTAGATCATTTTCGAAATCTGAGGCATAATCTAGCGCGCAAAGCAACGAAATAAATTAGATCAGTCTGCCTTTGTTAGCACCTGCCATGGCGGTGTGGAATTACGTCTTCCCTTGATAAGCTCATGTCCTTATACGATTTCTAGTTTCTATGCAGACTCTTGCATTGAGGCAAACTTTGTATAAGATGTGAACCGTTTTGAGACGGGCCTTCAACTTCACTTGTGTAGAACTATTCACCTCTTTCTCTCTTAATTTGAGAATCGAGTGTAAAGGAACAGTTAGTGTCATGTTCAGAAATCCATCTTTTTACTTTTTACATACTCTTCTTAATTTTTGACCATCTGAACAAATGAATTGAAAAAGATCAAATGATGACAAATTAAAGAAGTGTATGAAAGGTAAAAAGTATTGACTAACATAAGAAGGGTAGTATGGTCCAAAGAATTAAAATGGTGCTGATGTGGCAAACGGTTAAGTAAGGCAGTTAGTTAGTTAGTTAGTTAGAGCTGTTAGCATCAAAAGCTTAGGAGATAAGGTAGTATTGAGCTATATAAGTGTGTGAGAATCTTGTAGCAATTCATTCGAAGCAATACACAGAAATTCATTTCCTTTGTTCTTTATCTACAATTCTCTTTCTCTCTATCTCTAAGTTTTTCTGGTTTTCTTTGATTTTCTGTGCACTGTTATCATGGTATCAATCGTCGGTCGACTCTCAATCTTAATTCCGCTGTGCGACTCCTTGCGATCGGTTGAAGATTGATGGTGGATGAGGTTTCTTTCTGATTTCACAGTGCACACCATCTGCTTGCGTTATGTTCTAGTCGAAGAATGTCTGTTATTTTTCTAAAAGTTTGAAGGCCAATAGCCATTGTTAGACAATTAAAAAGGCCAATAGCCATTGTTGAGCACATAAGAGGTCGATAGCCATTGTTTGATCAAGATTTGTTGATTCTTAGTAAGTTGATTCATTGGGAAAAGGCCGATAGCCAAAAGGAACGAATCAAGGGTAGTATATTTGGTGTTCAAGAACAAATCTTGTTTGTCTGTTTTTAGGTTCAAATGGCGGAATCTGCTGTCAAGATTGAAGGGTTACTTGGTATGCTCACGGTGAAGCTTTAGGATGATAATTTTGTCAAATGGAGTTTTCAATTTCAGTTTGTTCTTAGGGGATATGATCTATTCGATCATTTCACGAGTAAAGCTCTATGTCCTCCGAGATTTGTTATTGATACAGAGGTAGGAGTTACTAAAGAAGTCATTGTGGTGTATAAAGATTTGGTGAAGAAAGATCTAGCATTACTTAGTCTTCTCATTGCTACATTGTTTGATGATGTTATAGAGCACATTATTAGTTGTAAGATTGCGTGTGAGGCCTAGACTTGTCTACAAGAACGATTTGCTGTCTCCATGGTCATAATTAATCAACTGAAGAGTAAATTTTACACTATTCAAAAAGGTGGGGAATCCGTGGATAGGTTCATTTTATAAGTTAAAGCAATTAAAGATCAACTAGTGTCTGCTGGAGAAAGGATAACTACAAATGATTTCCTTATAGCTATGCTATCTAGATTACCACCTGAGTTTGAAATGATAAAGATTGTGATATTGGCTCGGGATTCTCCTATATCCTATAAAGATCTAAGGGCTCAACTTCTTGGTGCAGAGGCTAGCATTGAATCAAGAATAAAGTCTTTAGGTACATCAATGGCAGCAATGTATGTTCAAGGCGAAGGATCTGGTTCCAATGAGTTCTAGAGTGGTCATAACAGTTTTGAAGTTGGTGAAAGTTCAAATTCTCAGAGGTATCAAGGGGATATGATGGAGAATAGTCTAATGCTTTTCAGTCTGGTTTTCATGGAGGTTCTGGTTTTGTGGGGAATGGCAACAAGTCTGTGCAGAAGAGCAACTTTTCTGGGGGGGGAATATAAAATATAATGGCACCTATAACAATAGTTCTAGAAATTTTTCTGGTAATGGAAATCAATTTGGTCACAGAAGTAACAATGGCAGTTTTTCTGGCAATGGCAGAAATTTTCAATCACAGAATGGAAACAGTTTTTCTGGTAGTGGTTTTCAGAAGAACAATACTTGGAATGGCAATACAACTTACAGATTTGGTATTTCACCTGAGTATCAAATATGTTCTAGGAGATGACACATAACAGCTAATTGCTATCACATAATTGACACTGGTAATACAGGTTTCATTGCTTGCCAGATTTGTGGGAAAAGATGACACATTGCACTGGAGTGTTATCATCGAAATAATTTTTCTTATCAGGGTAATCCATTACCTTCCTCACTAACTACAATGACTGCATAAGCTAATATTGGACATAATGCACCACAGAACAATGGACATGGGTTTTCAAATGGAGATACTTGGATCCTAGACACTGGTGCTACGCACCATATGATTCATAATGTCAATGCTCTCTCTCAAGTCAATCTTTACACTAGAGAAAAGAAAATAACAATTGGAAATGGTGAAGGTTTGGCAGTCAAGAATATTGGTTCTTTAACAATTATGACTCCTACTAATGCTTTAATTTTGCATGTGCCTCAAATAACTGTCAATCTTCTTTTTGTTTAGAAATTATGCAAAGATAATGAATGTTGGTTTATTTGTGATGATGTGAATTTCTTTATATAGGACAAGGCCTCAAAGGTGATTTTGTACCAAGGAATAAGTGATGGTGAGGAACTCTTCGAGATTCCAGTGAATGTGTTTGATAATTCATTTGCTACAAGGTTAAGTAGATGTGCTGCATTCTTGGGACAGAAAGTAAGGACTCCAATTTGGCATCAAAGGCTAGGACATCCATTTGAGGAGGTTTTGGCTACAATGTTGAAGGCTGCTGATATTACTACTAGTAAAGATTCTTGTCCAACTATGTGTTCTTCTTGTGTAAAAAGAAAAATGTGTAGACAAGTATTTTCAATTAGACAAGATAGAGTTAAGTGTATGTTTGAGAAAGTTCATTTAGATGTATAGGGACCATCTCCAATACAATCTGTAGAAGGGTATAAGTATTACATAATCTTTGTAGATGAATTTTCCAGATTCATGTGGACATTTCCTATGATCAATAAATCAGAAGCTTGTTCAATTTCTGTGAAGTTCACTGCTTTTGTGTTTAATCAGTTTAATGCCTCAATTAAATGTTTTCAATTTGATGGAAGAGTTGAATATATGAGTAAAGGGTTTAAAGAGTTTTTAGCAAACAAGGGTATTTCACACATGATTTCTTGTCCATACACCCCTCAGCAGAATGATATTGCTAAAATGAGACATCATCATGTAGTGGAAACTGCCATCACTTTAATGACAGAAGCAAATTTACCACAAATATTTTGGTATTATACTTGTTCTCATGCAATCTTATTAATTAACAGAATGCCATCTAAGAACTTAGAGTTTAAGTCTCCACATCATCTTCTGTTTGGGAAAGTTCCAGAGATCCATAATTTTAAGGTATTTAGATTTCACATCCCAGCTCGACTCCGCCGTAGAACGATATTGTCCGCTCTGAGCTTACCATTCCCTCACGATTTTGCTTTTGGGTTTCGGCACGAGAAATTCCCATGAGGGTCACCCATCCTAAGATTGCTCTCGCCCAAACTCACTTAACTTCATAGTTCTTATGGGATTCAAAGTCAGTGAGTTCCCAAAAGGCCTCGTGCTATAGGGAGGGGAACATGTACATATAAGGCACATCACCCCCTCTCTGTTGGTTGATGTGGCATCTTACAATCCACCCCACTTAAGGGGAACCCGGTGTCTTCGCTGGCACATTCGCACCGAACAACAGAGTGGCTCTGATACCAAATTGTCACATCTCAGACTCGACTCCACCATAGAACGATATTGTCCGCTTTGTGCTTACCATTACCTCACGGTTTTGTTTTTGGGTTTCGACACGAGAACTTCCCAGGGGGTTACCCATTCTAGGACTGCTCTCACTCAAACTCGCTTAACTTTGAAGTTCTTATAGGATCCGGAGCCAGTGAGTTTCCAAAAGGCTGCGAGCTATAGGGAGGGGAACATGTACATATAAGGCACATCACCCCCTCTCTGTTGGTTGATGTGGGATCTTATAATCCACCCCACTTAAGGGGAACTTGGCGTCCTCGCCGGCACATCCGCACCGAATGGCAGAGTGGCTTTGATACCAAATTGCCACATCCCAGCTCAACTCCGCCATAGCACAATATTGTCCGCTTTGGGCTTACCATTCCGTCACGGTTTTGTTTTTGGGTTTCAGCACAAGAACTTCCTAAGGAAGTCACTCATCCTATGACTGCTCTCGCCTAAACTCGCTTAACTTTGGAGTTCTTATAGGATCCGGAGCCAGTGAGTTCCCAAAATGCCTTGTGTTATAAGAAGGGGAGCATGCACATATAAAGCACATCACCCCATCTCCGTTGGTCGATATGAGATCTTACATTGGAACTGTCATTTATCCCTTAATGAGACCATATACTGTCAACAAGCTTCAAGCTCGATCTTCACTGTGTGTGTGTTTTTTTTTTTTTTGGCTATGCCTTGGGGTACAAAGGAGCAATATTCTATGATTTGAACAATAGAAAGTTGATCTTGTCAAGGTATGTAATACATAATGAAGAAGTGTTTCCATATAAAACTAAACTGTCTCGAGAGTATAGTCATTCTGAGCAGTCCAAAAGGATAAGAGATGATATGGTTGTGGTTCAAATGCCTATTCCTGCATTTAATAGTCCATTACCAGTATCAAGTGGTGTGTTTATTCATGAATTACAAGCAGATTCATTTTAGAGACTGTCTTTCAGCAGCGAGCTTCAAATGTGCATTCAAGTTCTAATATGGAAGGTGTTTCAGCATCTGGCCAGTCTGTTAATAATTCAAGTATGTCACAATTTTCTCCAACATCAACTTCCCATCATCATCACTCTAATTCAACAATCAATAAATCACCCTTGATGCATGTCCATCACAGCTCTTAACTAGAGGTATTACTTCTTATTTCTCCACAACTGAGTGAAAATTCTAAACATCATCCAATATCAACAGATGCATTATCTAATCATCCCATGGTTACAAGATTGAAGAGTGGGACTATACAAAGACAGAATTATGCTGCATACTTAGCATATTTTCCAGAATTAAAGTCATTACAAATTATAGAAGATGAGGTGTTTTCTGGTGGGTATTCATTTGTGACTGAGATAACTAATACTACAGAACCATCCATTTTTCGAAAAGCTGCCAGTATTCCATATTGGCAGAAAGCTATGCAAGAAAAATATGATTCCCTTAGGGCCCAAGGTACCTGGCAGTTAGTTCCACTTCGTTGTAACAGATCTGTTGTTGGTAGTAAATGTGATTACAAGGTGAAAAAGAATTCTGATGGCAGTGTATCAAGATCAAAGCTCAATTGGTTGCTCAAGGTTTTTCACATGAGCATGGAATTGATTATTCATATACTTTTGGTCCTGTTAGACACACAACAGTAAGGATCATCCTTGTTATGGCTGCAATAAATTAATGGGAGTTGAAACAGTTAGACATTAAAAATGCATTTTTGCATGGCGAGTTACAAGAGGAGTTTATATGAAACAACCTCAAGGTTTTATTGATCCTATTTGTCCCACTCATGTCTGTAAACTTGTCAAATCATTGTACGAACTTAAATAAGCACTAAGGGCATGTAACTCTAAATTTACTAGCTATTTGTGTGCTATGAGATTTCATGCTTCATTGTTTGACACAAGTTTGTTTGTAAAGAAAAATGGTGTTGATGTCATCATACTCCTTTTGCATGTGGATGATATAATTTTGATAGGTTCTAGTTCTATACAAGTTCAACAGGTTATTCATGAATTATCAGAAGTGTTTGACTTAAAAGATTTGGGAAAACTCAGTTATTTCTTGGGTCTACAGACTTCATATCAACCAAATGGTGATATATTTGTAAACCAATCGAAGTACATAACAGACTTGATTCATAAAGCTGGAATAGACTCTTGTAAGCTAGCCACAACACCATGTAAGCCACACAACTCATTACTCATC
Organism: Pyrus x bretschneideri; assembly: GCF_019419815.1. Classification (NCBI taxonomy): domain Eukaryota; kingdom Viridiplantae; phylum Streptophyta; class Magnoliopsida; order Rosales; family Rosaceae; genus Pyrus; species Pyrus x bretschneideri. The sequence goes on from NW_025999798.1 coordinate 5,599,822, forward strand.
ACACAAGGAGTGTCATTGAATGATCCTACACTTTACAGAAGTATTGTAGGTTCTCTACAATATCTGACCTTTAATAGGCTAGATATTGCTTTTGCAGTTAACTATGTGTGTCAATTTATGAAATCACCATCTGATGTTCATGTTGGAGCTGTGAAAATAATTTTGAGGTATCTTAAAGGTACATTACAGTATGGTATTGTGTATTTAACAACTACAAAACCAAGTCTCAATGCTTTCTTAGACTCAGATTGGGCTGCTGATTTAAACACTTGAAGGTCAGTGACTGGCTTTATAGTCTTCCATGGAATAATCCAATTTCGTGGCAGTCAAAGAAGCAAAGTTCTGTATCCAGAAGCTCTACTGAAGCGGAATACAAAGCCTTGGCTCACACTGCAGCTAATCTAGCTTAGATAAGGGCAGTCTTGAAGGATTTGGAGTTGTTTTTGCCAACACCACCAGTTATACACTGTGATAACATGTCTGTGATTGCATTAAGTGCAAATCTAGTGTTTCATTCCAGAATCAAGCACCTGGATACGGATTACCACTTCGTTCGGGAGAAGGTGCAACAAGGTGATTTGGAAGTCTCCTACATTCCTACTGAAGATCAATCTGCCGATATCTTAACTAAGGGATTACATGGTCCGTCATTTGTTAAGCATTGTGACAATCTTAAACTTGGTAACCCAAGTTAAGATTGAGGGGGGATATTGACTAACATAAGAAAGGTAGTATGGTCCAAAGGATTAAAATGGTGATGATGTGGCAAACAGTTAAGTAAGGCAGTTAGTTAGTTAGTTAGAGCTATTAGCATCAAAAGCTTAAGAGATAAGGTAGCATTGAGCTAGAATCTTGTAGTAATTCATTCGAAGCAATACATAGAAATTCATTTCCTTTGTTCTATCTCTACAATTCTCTTTCTCTCTATCTCTAAGTTTTTCTAGTTTTCTTTGATTCTCTGTGCACTGTTATAAAAAAAAGACTATGGATAGCACCAACCTAAGATTAAATGGTTTCTTTCTTCTACAAACATATTGGATGGAATTGCTTATAACGAATGATAAGTAGCATCAATACGAGGTCTTTGAAGGAATTAAAGTTCTAATACCACGAAAAAAGTTGAAGCTCTAATCCCAAAATCAATTCATTAGTAACTGCAAAGTAGATTAACTTATAAATTATGTATCATTATATAACTTTTAGATGTGGAACAACTCTTCACGTCCTTGGAGTTATATGTAAGTAAGACATTTGGTTCACAAAACTAGATTGCGCATGCAGTTTGGCCCACACAATCTTGCCTCTAGTGTCATGAATCATGATGATCCACCCAAACCGTCGTTACCTGCTATAGGGCTATTGCTGGTTTAGGTTTTGGCTGGTCCTGCTGGCCAAAACACTTTTTTGAATTTTTGCAGTTGCCCATGACTGACCTAGTTGATAATTCAACACTTCAACTGGCACTGGCAAGCTTACCGAACTTACCTTTTTTTTGTTTTTTGGTATTTCTCCATCTCTTTCCACACATTTTGTTGGTAGTTGAAATTTGCATGCTTAAACCTAGTAAGCTGTTGCTATTTTACAAGAGATTTTTCAATATGATCATCACACGATGTGATACATCACGTGTCCTTATATAAATAGTGGGTGTGTTAAAAGATTAATAACTTAAAAATTAAAATTTTTCATCATTTACATAAAAACACATGATGTACCATCCGTATTCCTATCACAACTAAAGATTTCTCCTATTTTAGAGTTTCCTCTTAAGGCATCTCACGACTTAAACCATTTTATATTGTATTATATTAATGGATGGATTACATGGACCAATAAGTCCCAGCGGGAGGCCGGTTTCAAAGGTCACACGCTTACCAACTTTGCTCTACAAATTAATACAGGTGTGGTATTTGTGTATAAATTTTAATAAAACTTTCGGCCTAAATCAATTTGTTTGACTAAATTATGTAGTGTAAGCGCTGTCACGTTTAAGCTTTGACAAGTGATAACATGGCAGGCTGAGGCACACTCGTACGTGTGCCCGCGGCCTCATCTACAGTAGTATTACGACACGTTCTGAGTTCGATTTCTGATGTTAGTACATCACACGATAATCATTAGGAGAGGCTTAAAAGTCTCTGTCAGTTTTCTAGGCCTTGAAAAGGGTGGAATATTGTGGTCTTGAAAAAGGTGAACTGTAATGGTACAAATCACCAGCTTGTCTCTTTTTAAAAATAAAAAGGAATATTTATGTACGCAAGCAAAGAAACATGCACACAATAAAATAATAAGTTGTGCTACAATCAGTCAGACACACGTATGTAAGTTTGATGATTAATTCATCAGAAAAAATTTGAAATTTCGCCCAATTATGTTGGTGTATTTTAGTGAAAACCCAAAAGTTATATATTGTCAATTAAACCATTTGATCAGCTTGCTATGTCAGCAAACTTACCATAATGATCAGTGGCAAAGCCATAAATCAAGGCTAGGAAATGCCTATAAGGCATATGCAAAAATTTTGACAAAAAAAAAAATATATATATATATATATAACTAATAGGAGAAATTTGAAGGTTTATTTATTTTTTTTTTTTTTGGTATTTGAACGAAATTTTTTAATCAAAAGACGGTAATGGAGTCACAAAAAAAAAAAAAAAATTAACGTGGAGATAGTTATATCATAAGCATCGAACTTCTTTATAAGTTCTTACATTGAAGTTGAACAAAAAATTAATAATTATGGCTCTAAACTGCAGTTATGAAAATTTTCTTTCAAGATAAATTCTTCCTCTATTCCATATATGCATGGTTTCAATGTAAACAACATTATGTCATGCAAAATGGTAAACAAGTAAGGAAGGCTAGTTGATATAAGGTTTTTGTTTCATAACAATACTACTGTAAAACATATTTTTTTGGTTAATTAGAAGAAAACATAATAAAAATAAATGAGAGCAAAAGCACGAAAGTCGAAGAATGTAGAGTCTTCACCAAGAGCACACAAACATAAACTACAGAGTGAAGAAGCTTCAGAATAAGCTCAGGATAATGAATATGTTTAAGTCAGACGATATTTATAGTTCCATGTTTTTAATCTATTCCTCCTTTTCTTCAACCCGCTCTCTCCTTTTTTCTTTTTCTTCTTCTTCGTTCTGCTTCTCCCCTTCCACTCCTTTTTCCTTTTTCTTTGTTGTTCTGCTTCTCTTATTCTTCATGTTTTTTTTCTTGTAAATGTGACATGGGTTTATGTGTATTTACATTTTTTTGTTGGGAAAATTTGAAATAGGTCTAATTTTATAGACTACCTTTTGAAATAGATCCAATTTTTAGTGACTTTTGATTTTTGAAATAGGTCCAATTTTTAGTTACTTTGGACCTATTTCAAAAAACCCCTTTTTTGTTTTTGTAACTTGGTTCGAGTTAATGAGGCTTATCTTCTAACAATATATATGTCAAGCATTCGTCTTATATTTTTATCTAGTGCAACCTATGTGGTAGGTACTTAATTCTTCTTCATTATTATGTTTCGGTTACAAGTAAATAGTAGTGGTGTCAATCTTCTTCATGGGTAAGTAATAGTTTATATATGTTAGCATATGTAGATTATAAATAGACCCGGTAGTTTTTGACACGACACGAAAATAACGGGTTTCTGGTCAACACGATAACTAATCTGGTCATTAACGGGTATACACGCGGCGTAACACGTGGGTAATCCGTTTCAACCCGTTAAGAAAAAAAATATTTTGATAATTTTAAAGTTTAATTGCTAAAAGATTTATTATAAAATATGATAGCCATATTAATATATACAATATATTCTATATTAAATATATAGTTTTGTATTATTATTCTATATAAGTTAAAAAAAAAAGAGTTTTAGTCATTATTTATTTTTATTATGAGAGTTCCTTATTATCACTACTACTAGGATAAATTTTACTTAACATGTTGTTGTTCAAAATTAAAATAAATTAGTATACTATTTGTATAGGCAAGAACTAATAGGACATACATACAAGTATGAAAAAGTGAAAGAATATATAAACACTCGTGATTCATCATTATTCCTCCACGAATAGATAATGATTACACTTATATTATTGTTTAGATTTTTAAAATCCTCCAAACCCTCATGAATAATGTTTTTTATTTGAGGGCAAAATTAATAAAATTAATAATAATTATTGTAGAAGTGTAAAAAAATGTAAAAAATATATATACAGTCACTCATAGTGACAAACTTTACAACTTTCATAGAGGGGTTAGCTTCGAAATCCAACACTATAATCCATAAACTTTAAATTTATATTTAACCGTCGATTGTCATTTATGCTTTATTCTTCTTCTTGAATTTCATTTTTAAAATTTCTTTTTTGAAAACATGATCATCTAGCGGATGTAAAAAGATGAACGGTTCAGATCTTTGATATCACATTTTGATATTTACGGTTAACTGAAATATGAGTTGATGTCATATAGTTTGTAGAAACTTTATAAACATCAAGCAATATTTTCACTAACCGTAAAACTCTGAATATAATATCAACGATCCAAACCATTCATTTTCCTACATCCTCTAATCGATCATGTTTTCAAAAAAAAAAAAACAAAATTTGATGAGAACAATGAAGCGTAAATTTAAACAACAATCAACGGTTAAATTTTGATCTATGATTTATATGATTATAGTGGCGAATTTCGAAGTTAAGCTCTTCATGAAAGATGTAAAGCTTGTCATTACAAGCGTTTATATATTTTTTCTATATTTTTTACACTTCTACATTAATTAAAAAACTATTAAAGACTTTACTTAATTAATTAAGCTATTAATTAATTTATACCTATTTTGTTTCAGAAGCAATGGATGCTAGAGATTTAGATTCAGTAAACCTTAGTGATGAGGAGTCCGTGAAGATTATAATGGGAACAGAACGAATCTTGGAAGCAAAAGATAGACAATGCAAATACGAGTATTGCAAAGAAAAAGGCTAGAGCAATCAATTTAGGTAAGCGAAAATATACTTAAAGAAAAATGCATTTTTATGTTTTGGATGTGACAATATGGTATGTATATACTTAGTTAGTATTATGTTTTTCATTTGATTATTTATTGGTTTAAAATATATTTTCCTTAACGGGTAACAGGTCGGGTCATACTACCTGTTAATTTATCGGGTCGGGTCATTTTACCCGTTTATTTTAACGGGTATGACACGAAAACGACACGAATGTCAGGTCTAATTAAAAATAGTAGTAGTTGCTATTGTTGTTGTTGTTGTTTTTCCTTTTTTTTTTTTTTTTTTGGTATTTTACCTTTTTGTTTTGGGTAAGAAAAAAAAACGTTATGGTTGTAGCTTGAGTGAGATCTACATCTTCAATTTGGTATTTCATGACTACCTCTGTTGGAGGTTTTCTACCTTTTCATTAGGAGGTTCAATTTTCTGTAAAATCACAGGGAGGTCTAGTGTCACAATTTCAAGCTTGGTCCGATTGTAGGTGCATCATGGCATTTAGCAACACAATATCCAGATTTCATATATCAAAATATGAAGTTAAAGATGCATATAAATACTAATTAGGGATTTCAAACTTATTTTCTTCATTTAATTTAATGGCAAAATGGGAATAAAATTTTGAAATAAATGATTACTGTCTAAGATAACAAAGTTAATTGACAAAATAAAATATGTGAGTTTTTTCCATAACTCGACTGGATCAAAATCAAAAGACCCCTTGATCTATATATATTTAATCCACAATTTGTTCAACGGTCAAAAATTATCACGATCGTTAAATCTAAATTAAAAGACCCCTTAATTTGTATATGATATATAATTTACAATTTGTTCAACGGTCAGAAATCATCACAATTACTAAGGCTGAGAATAGCAAAACCTAAGATGAGATCATTATCAAGTGGACACAGTAAGTTTAAGAACAGGGTTCCTAATCGACTCGTGGCAAGAATGACATCGACAAGACTTTGGTACCAATCGACCTCAAAGTGTAGAACATGTTGGCATCAGGCATGCATGCTCATTGTTTTTTTATGGCTTATTTTATTTGGGCGGGGGGTGTTCTCTTTATTCTTTTTTGTTTTAAAGTTATTTGGGGGTACTGTGTTAGGTTAGGGACTTTGGAGAGAGAATACATATATCTGTGTACTGTGTTAGGTTAGGGATAGAAACTAGCATGTGCGAGCGTGGAGAGGTGACAAGGATCTGATCACATGAGATGATATCAAATCAGTGAGTTATATATATAACACATACATGATATACATATAATATAACACATATATGATATATATATATATCACATAGTATGAATACATGCATTCATGTCTCTTGACATGGTTACTAGCAAGAACAGGTAGTAGAGCTATAATCTTTAGTCCCTTTCATATTTGTGGAAGCATTGGTTGAGGAGGAGGGTCTTAGCCTCAGCTAGAAAATGACAGTGATGTGGACGGTTGAATTATTGAATTTTCATGCATGCATGTACATGACTATTAGGGCCTTATATATATATATTTATAAATATATATATATATATAGGCTATTTATGCAAAGGAATTTTCCCTTTTTGAAAAAAATGAGAATTAGGTATCGGGCTCACTTCACATCGAATTTCAACGATCATGAACCGTCTATTTTTTAAATCTGGATTCATAGATCAATCATCATTGCAAAAATTCAATTCAATATGAAACCATTTGCCTATTTAGTTATCAAGATCAAATTTCGTTGTTTTAACAAAGTATTCGTTCATTTATTTGGACCCAATTAGATGTCATAAACATTTTCAATTTGACTAATATTTTTCAAGGATAATTTATGAGGTACAACTTGCAAAATAAAAGTTCAGATCGTTAAAGTTCGATGTGATGTAAATCCTACAACTAATCCTCATTTTTATAAAAAAAATAAAGATTCATTTTCTTAAAGACTTCCTCTGTGTGTGTGTGTGTGTGTATATCTTGAAGAAGTTGAAGATAAAACTGCTGAACTGGAGGGAACGAAGGGCTATCTTTTGTAAGCGTGAGAGATGAGAATGCACGTGGAATGATTGTCCGTATTTGAACCTACATGTGCAGTAATCTTTCCCATCTGCTCTCGAGCTTCATAAAATTTAAAATAAAAGTCGTATATATGTCTCTACACATAGTTGGAGAATTGGATTTCACGTCGACCAAATGATAAGATAGATATAATTAATGTATGAGACTCGTTACCCTTGATATCACAAAAGCCTTGTGATAAAAACTACCCTTAATATCACAAAAGCCTTATGATAAAAACTAACACATAGTAATAGGTAACTAAGTTAAGAAGATGTTAGTGATGATGGCAAACTGTGCATGGACCTATAAATTTTATCATAGTATCATAGCATGCTATATTCTTTCAACGTGTCATGGGCCCAATTTAATGGTCTCGAATTTGTCTTCTTAAGTTGGACTTTCAAAAAGTTGTGCTAGCTTCAGATTAAGGATATTGATGATTGGACCCTGAAAAAGTTGCATTGGCTCTAGTCACTTACTGATGGCCAGGCTTTCGAAAAATTGTGTTAGCTTTGGTATAATGGCTTGTACTAGTTTTCGATATAGAAATTAGTTTTCTCTACACACATCTCTATATATGGGGCCACTTGTTAGGGGGCTGTGTTGGAGAATAAGATTCCACATTGGTCGTATGATAAAATAATATACAATTAATATATGAGAGTTTACACCTTTCATATTATAAAGATATTTTACGATAAAACTCAATAACTTGTAATAAGCAGTTAAGGTGGAATAATATCAATGATATTCGTGAGGGACCATGCATGTACCTACAAAGTTTGTATTTACATGAACATGTGGGTGTGGTTGTCCGGTTGTCCCCATCTGCCTATGACTGTGCACGGTGCACCTTTCTATCTAAATAATTAATTTGTAATCACAAATCAAATCTTGTTATTAGTTATATATAAATCATCCACCAGCAGTTTAATTTGATAAAACATTCACCTGAAAGCTCTGTCATGGGAAAAAATTGATTGTCCTTGAATCTTAACCTACAAAAGAAACCAAATCAAATCCCAAAGTATCTCGATGGTGAAAACAAATTATTTTTGTCACTTAATATTATAATTTAGTGGTATTTCTCTTTATTGGTAAGTGAAAAGTTTTAAGTTCGATTATCTAAAGGTGAATTTGAACTACATAGCTAGCCCATTGTAAAGTTTAGTTCACTCTCCTCCCCTTAGTGTAGATAATAACGTTTGTTAAAAAAAACACTATTTTTTTAAAAATAATTATGTACATATGTATGTACATGCATGATCACATCAAAGGTCCAACATATGTGCAATTAATTAACAAGTAGACACTACCCATGTGAGAGCATATACGGCTGGGAAGATCTTTCATGTCATCCAGATATACATCTCGTTCTCTTATGGATGAAAATAAAAGATTTAGGGTAAATTTAAAGTTGTCTAATAATCTCATAAACTCAAATATAATTGTAATTATTCTTTTTTCATACCGAGGTATTTATAGGAATACAATAATAGAAAATAAATCAAATCTTTGTCACTAAGCCAAGGAACTTAGACCAACTCAAATATTTAAAATACTTTCTTTTATATCTTTTGCACGTACCCCCCTCAAATAAAAAAAACCTCAAGAAACCTTTTAGCATGATAGAACTAATGCAAACTTTTTCAAAAGCTTCAGTAAATTTTGGGTTGTGCTATCCACACACATTTTTTTACTTCTCACATACCCCTTATTAATTAATGTTATTTGATTTGCTTCAATTCATCTAATCTGAAGACTAAAAATTAAAAGTGTATGTGAGAAGTAAAATAGAAACCTTCATGATAGAAAGCAAATGCCTACCATGACATAAAAAATAAAAAAAACACCCTCTTTTCATCTCTTTTCTCCGTTTTTTTTTTCTCCTACTTTTTTCCTTGATCTTTTTCTACAGCAATGACAACCAAGCTTCTTCTTTTTAAAAAAAAATTGTCAATAATCTTCATCTTCAGGTTCATAACATGTGGGTGCACGAAGAAAATAGCTTTGTACACCCACATTGAACTGTGCACAACAAAGTTCAACCAAGAATCTAACTTGCTCTAATACTAAGTTGAAAATAAAGGGTCTAGGAAAAATTTAGAAATGTCTAATAATCAAACAAACTCGAACACACAATTTCAATATTTTATTCTTCTTTATAAAGAGGTATTTATAATAATAAAACGGAGCAATGATAGGAAATAAACCAAATCAAATTTCTAATTAAATCAAATCTCTAAAATACGGTCTTTCTTAATTATGTTGTTGAACATTTATAATACTCATTGCATGATTAACATACAATGAGATATATACAAAGATGTCCAAATGCAAAATACTGAGGCCTAACGTGAAAACGTAAAGGCTTTTTTAATAAACTAGTAAAGTTAAAAAAAAAAAAAAAAAAATTCAATCCAATCTACCAACCATCTTCACAAAGTAATTAAGAAGTTGAGGCACATCAGACTAGATTTATGAGAGTAAGAGAAATTTTTTTTATTTTTTATGTGGAGAATACGATGAATGAAAAACTTTTTAAGATGTACGTAAAAAATAGTATGAAAAATATTAAATTGATTTAAAGTAAGACTCAAAATACATGTCTTGTTCGTCTTGCTAGGACAACCAAAATTCTCCTTAAATAGCTGGCTGGGGAAGGACTTGGATCCTCTCCTAAGCTAATGGAGAGGATCCTCCTCATCAATCATCCTGGACCGTTGTATTTTTATCCAACAGCTACAATTATTATAACGTTAAAGAGACCCCATGTTTGTAGTCAGTTGGATAAAAATCCAATGACCCAGGATGATTGATGAGGATGATCCTCTCCATTAGCTCAGGAGAGGATCCAAATCCGCTGGGGAAATCATCAAAATATTCCTTCCTATATATTCAACGAGATCAAAGTAAACGTGAAAGACACAACCATACATGACAGTATTTGACAGTGACACACCCCCATGTGAATTAAGTTGAAAATCTCTACTAGATCAAAAATATCCAAACAAAAATTGAGACGATTATATGGAGAAAAACTCGCTCTCAATATAAAGAAAATGACAAAATTGAGATGCGCGACGTACGATCTTCTCCACCTCTTCAGCTTCATATAATTAATTTTTTAATTAATACATCAAAATGATTCCGTAGGTTGATCAATTGTCCATCCATCTCAATTTGGTATCACTTGTAATTGATTTTTGACCTTTATTCTAGGAGATGAGGGTTAGTTAACTACAAATCTAGTATGTATTACCGCTGTCAGGGACGGAGCTATATGTGGTTGCCATGACATCCTTTTCTCTTTATGGGATGGATCCATCGACTCAGTGGCATTTTGATTTAATAATACATTATTATGTAAAGAAAAACGTTGCACATAACAATACATTATTAAGTAAAAAACGCTCCATGACGATAAACATGTTCTATGTAAGTCCTTCCTCTCCCTCCCCCAACCTTTTATTGATCACCTAATTATTTAAACTAGCTCGTCACTACCACTATTACATATTATATATTATTAACGTGTAAGAGTCAAAGTGATGAAAATAATTAACGTGTTAATGATAGTTATGTATATACCTCTTCAAACCATAAAGATAACTAATTGGAAGAAAGCAAAAACTTAACCAAAAACAATTGTTCACATCCTCCTCTTACAATAGCTTAAAGATTATATGCTTAGGACAATGAACATTTCTACTACCATACAACAATAGCTCAAAAGTACTTCGATTTATGTTAACGATAAAATAACAAAATTTAAAGGAGGAGAGAGGAGGAGAGAGATTAGCAAGATGAAGAAACCACAAACTTGAAAACTATTTAGAGTTGTTACTAGTTTCTAATTTTAAAATTATTTCATACTTAAAAAATACATAAGAATATAAACGTATCAGACGAATACAGCTAATTTTCACAACATCAAAATACCCCCACAAATAACAATCAAAAGAGACTTAGGTACTCACTAGTGAGTATATGCACTTGCCTTTTGATTTGGCCCATTTAAAAAATGTCACGTCTTCCTTGTTTTTTAAAGACCAAAAAAAATTGATGACACGTTGTTTATTTTTTATAACAATAAAACATGTATTAGTTTATAATTAAATAAAGAGTAATGCTATTCATACCTTACTTTTGTAACACATTTTCATATCACTTTAGGTGACATTTGATGTGGATAGCCACATCATTTGAATTAATCATATTTTTAAATTTAGTTCATTTTTTAATAAACTAATAATTAAGAAAAACTAGTTAAACAAATGATGATTGTGGTATACGAGGAGTCTTTCTCATTCATTTTCTTGGGTTTTGTAAATTTTTCAAATGATGTAGCTATCCACATCAGATGCCACTTATGGTAGTATAGAAATATGGTATAAAAATATAGTATGAATAACATTACTATTAAACAAAATTAAAGAGTGAGTACTCGCCAGTGAGACCCCAAGTATTGTCGAACACACAAGACGATAAACTCGTTATCCTGACCAATAAAACCAATAAACCTTCCTTTCAAACCCTATTTTCCTTTCTAGTGCATATCTTCACTACCGCACAACACAGGCTCCTCTCTCTCTCTCTCTCTCTCTCTCTCTCTCTCTCTCGCATCTGATCGATCTATGTCTTGAATCTTGATGTCCTAATCTTAAGACAAACGAAGAAATTTACAGAGGCCTCTAGCTGGCTACAAGCTAAGATATACAAATATCACAAGAAGTTGGAGCTCAGGATTAAAGGTGGATCGGAGGCATGGAAAACGCCCGCTTCCTTCAGAAGCATCAGAGGAGAAAGAGAGGGAGGATCCTCCCCACTACAACCATGATTTCTCTTCTAACTACGAATCTTCCTGGACGGAAGCTGACATGTCAGCCATGGTTTCTGCTCTCACTCAAGTTATTGGAACCACCGAAGGGCATGCTGCCGTGCAACCAAACCCTACATCCATCTCAGACTCATCACCCCTAGTCAAACAAGAACCCGACCGCTCTGAACCGGTTCAAGATCAAGGTATATATATGATTTCTATTTTTCCTTCCTTTTTTTTTTATTTTCATTTTTTGGTCCCCCGACCTTTTTTTTTCTTGGGATTGTTTTAAGTTGTTTTTTTTTATTTTTTTATATACCAGAAATATTTTAAACTAAATTTATCTAAGAAATTCATCTAAGCTATAAGGAGTGAGATTCAAACTTAAATGTAGAACAAAAAACACACTGTTTTAACTAACTTGGCAAAGCCCAGATCTGAATGATCGTTTTAGCTAATGATATTGACATGTGCTAAGCTAGCGGTATTCGGGTTGGCTATGTGTATGCATATGCTTTCACAGTATTGTTGTGATTATGATCTATCTTTTGTTTGTTTCCAAAGCACTTGCATTCTCCAAAGTTGTCGTCATCTATACATGTCCATCTCTAAATCCGTATAAATTGGACAAGATACTAATCGAACTAATTGAGTAGCTAGCGAGGTTAGCTAGATTGCTCTTCCTTCTCCTAACCCTATTTTTGTTATCCTCCACTACAAATATCCCAGCTGTGTGTTTCTTGCCTAAATCACATTTGACCAAAGACTTTTTAGGTATCCAGTTCCAATGTATGGTCATAGACAATTTCAATATTTTTGTATCCTACCTACCTTCCGTGAAGAACCCTCTTTCCATCTCTCCAATTGTCAACAAGCTAAAAATAATTCTTGTTCCATCTGGGACATTCTTGTCATGTTTTTCTCAATTTTCACAAACCGACTATTACTAATTGAAAAGTTTAAACTTAAATACAATTTAGAGACGTTTGGTTTTATCTTTTATCTTTTTCTGATTTTCTAGTGAGTTCTAGTCTATCTTGCCTCAGCATTATCCGATCTTTGATAAGGACGTCTTAAACTTTATAGCTATTCACTTTCTTTGTTTGGTTGGTGCAATTTCCACTTAAGTTGAAGTTCACTGGAAGATTTGCTAACTTCAAAATAGTTTACTGAAAAGGAGGGGAATGCTTTGAATTCCAGTCCCTATCTTTGTCCTGCTTTCGTATGTAAGACCTTTACTTTTAAGAAGGAATTAAAGCTGTTTTGAATATAAACATGTAATACTTTAGCACAATAGGGCACACTTGCGCTGATTACACTCCTCTTCTAGGGATTCCTTCCAGAAGACGTGTCATTGCATCAACTAGCTAGGATATAGTAGCATGGTCTATAGTAACATAAATATATATACATATATGTATAGAAGTTAGTCTTATATATCACCAATACTATTATTTTCAAGATTAATTGTAGAATTTTTTGTGATGTTTCTTGTAATGATATATGTTTAAAACGACATCATTCTGTAACAAACTATATTGATACATAAAAGTGTAATTTATAACGTCTGTCTCATAATACATTGTTGTACCAAACTATTGGATACATAGAAGTGTAATTTCTTATCTCTGTCTCATAATACATTAAACTTTGTGTATGTTGTTACTCCATGACGTGCATGTTTGTGAATAAAGAGACCGTAAGGAGGCGACACTATAGAGGAGTGAGACAAAGACCTTGGGGCAAATGGGCAGCTGAAATACGTGACCCAAAGAAAGCAGCCAGAGTTTGGCTTGGGACTTTTGAGACCGCCGAAGATGCTGCCATTGCCTACGATAACGCAGCTCTCAGGTTCAAGGGCACAAAAGCCAAGCTCAACTTCCCCGAACGAGTTCAAGGTAAGACCGATTTTGGCATCCTAATGGGCAGTTCTGGTACTACAACAAACAGTAGCAGTGGTGCTGCCTCTACTCAACGAACACAAAATCTCATGAGACCAGCTGGCCGTATTGTTAATCCTCAGACAGCTCCTGCTCCATTAATCACGTCGCAGCAGCCGAAACTTTCCCTGATCTTTATCAGTACGCGCAGCTTCTTTCCAGCAATGATGCTGATTTCTGCAATTATTCTTTTTATCCATTTAATCAAGATCCAAGATTTACTTCACAGTTTTCTCCATCATCGACGAATTTGTCATCTTCCACTGCATCACATGATTCACAACCATCGCAACAAAGACGACAAGATCATGAGGAGGATGCGGGGAATAAGGACTGGAATTCGAGTAATCCAAGGGAGTAGCACTATTATGCGTTATTTAATTTTGATGCGGTTCAATTTTATGTATTATATCGAGGAAGTTTAATATTTTGAGAGCATTTGTTTGTTCAATTAGTACTAGTTAGCTAGGATTATCATTTCAGGTTTTTATTTTTTTTCCTTTTTATGGATATATATGTATTGCCTGGGTTTTTTACGTATTTTTGCAGCCATGCCCTGATCGAATCACAACCCTAATACATCATGCATCACTGGTTCATTTTAAGACTTTTTATAATCAGTTCAGTGTACTAGTACTATATATCAAGCATGCAAAATTTATTTTCAAGTATCAAGTAGAATGTAGACGTGATATGGAGGAATTTTCAGGATGACAGTGTTATTGTGGTGTTGCAACGACTTGTACTGTTATTCCTGATTTATATATTAGTATGGATTGTGCTTTTGTTCCCTCCAGAGGGAAACTTGTCCTCCCACTTATGATTAAGGTAGCTTCACCGTGAGATCTTTATAATCGGAATAGTTCATTATATTTATCATCATCCAAATATCATATCTGCTAAAAAACACATAATTAATTCGGATGTCTCCTAGTCATCCAAGTGTGTCAAATGAATTAACGATTTTAGTGATAAGTATCATCTTCATGATGAACCGTTTATTTGTTTGATGTATATGAATGACTAAAAGTTCTCCAAATTGAATGATTTTTTGCAGATATGATCTTTAGATTAATGATAAAGAAATAAACAGTTCCGATTATGAGGTTCTATGATGAAGATACGTAAATCATAAATAGAGGGACATATAGGTTCCCTCGTATAAGAACACAAGCATTACCCTATTAGTATTTATATTTTATTGTAAATTCAAGGTCTATTTTTATTGTAACACATGACCGAGTTATATACGTGATGTTGTACTGGTCACAATCAAAATATTTTTGTATAAAAGAGTGATTATTCTGATTTCCAAGAGCTTAAAATTTTACTAAGCAAATGGTGTAGATGTAAAGTTGCAAATTTTTTTTTTTTTTCTCTTGCAAAACGAGAGAAGAACATTATCTTATTTTTATTCCACTATCATGAGTTTAAATCAAATTATCGGCATCTGATATATAATGAACGCTTTTAATTATTTTAAAAACGAACTGTTTCCATTCAACTTGATGGAATGTCATATTCAGATATTGTTATCAAAACAAAAAAATCAAATCCGAATATTTGTCTCAACTTAATGCAAAATCAATATACAGTCTACATATGCAAAGAAGTGCCGTCACTTCGAGAATTAAAGGTGGAATATTATTTCCAATCGCCTGATGGGAATTCAATCAGCTGAAATATAATTAATTTGGTTTCAACTTGCTACGAAGATTAATTAAACGAATGTACCAAAAACTAACATCACTTGGTCTGTTGAAGCAAAACAAACACTTATTACAGTACTATACTCACATATAAACTTAATTAACAAAACATGTTGACAAATAAATTAATGGAAAGTTGGAAAATTGGAAAATGGAAAGTGAAATATCCTAATAATTTATAGTGAAATCCTAATAATTTATCAGTTCTCCGGTAGCAAATAGATCTCGACAAGTAAACATTCCCAAAACCTTGATTAGTAACCCCCACCGGCACACAATATTAATGCGATTTGTAACACAAGTTTTGAAGAAAGATGCAAACGTGCTGAGAAGCTTTGATCAGCATGGCTCCACCACCTTTCTTTTTCTTTTATGTAAGAATATTCTGACTAATGAGACGTGGTTCTAATTAAACCAGTTTAGTTTATGAAGAAGGGCATTCGAACTTTGATGCAAGATAGCTGGCAAGTTGGTCTAACTTAAAACTGCACAATAAGAGTTGTCGACAATAATTTCATTTTTAGTTTTTAGATTTTATGAAGTAGGTTTGCAAATTTTTCTGTATAACCATCATACTACTACATATTATCAAAATAAAAAACTCACATTATTTTTACACTAACGAGTGAATAATTTGAACTAACATACATGACAAACCAACCATAATAAAGCACTCACATTATAAACACGTATATTAGTTTATCAACACTGATCCATTCGTTCATCAACTATAAACAATGTCATTCGTTGATATTATACGTCTGAATTTTAACACGCTACTTTAGACGTGTTATAAGGTACAAGTTAAGCCTTTTTTCTCCCACTTGTTTTGAGCTTTAGGATAACATTGTTAACAATAAGTTATTATCAAACCTAATTAAGCTAATAAGGTCATTACCTTTTTTGTCGTAACGACTAGTACAAAGCACAAAGTACAGATCCCTCAACGGCTGAAACCATGCGCATGCCAAAGCGCCTCCAGTGGGCCTCCAACCCACTTGCCCCCACAAACGCCAAAAGCTCCAGTGGGCCAGCCTCAAATCCTCCAAAGCCCACGAAAGGTCGATCTGCTTAACAAAGGACCCACAAAACGACAAAAATTAAAAGCAAACAAAGGAGATGAGAAGAAGCTTCCGCCTTTTCTTTTTTCTTTTTTTCCCCTTTTTTTCCTTATTTTTTACGCTTTTCAGAGACGCATGAATATTGGTGACGTGTGCTCAGTTATCAATGCAAAGCATGGGATTTCGGCAAAATCCAATCAGGAAAGGATAGATGTGAGGATGGTGGGTCCCACGTCTGATTTGGCCAAGTGGCATACACAAAGGCTGTGGATTTCGATGCTTTCGGTCTCTTCTTACCTCCAATGTCAAATTTTGCGGCGACTGTCGTGTCTCCCCTCCTTTTGTCTTGGGATCAGGATCATTTCCTAGCTAAGAATAAGGATCCTCCTAATTAAGTCTATCAAACCGTTCAAAATTTATTCTGCAATTATAAATATAAAATTCTTCTAAAAGTTATAATTACTTTAACCGTTGTTCTTATATTATGCCATGCTTACAAAGTTAAACTCTGTGAGCCTCTTTCACATTTCTCTCTTCTCCCTTCTTTCTTTTGGTACAACTGAATTTTTTAATTTTCCGTCTAATATAAATTATTTATTTCAAAAGAGTACGTACAGTTTTAAAGTTTCAAATTTAAATTTCAAGACTCGTATTTGTTAAACTGTCCTGTGCAACTTTCTTTCCAATATCATGCACGTACACGTGACTTATTTACGTCTCTTCTCGTATTACGTTGATCAAAAGAGTATAGTTGTTGGCTCCATAAAAAATTATGGTAGGAATATTTTTTTTTCTCTCCAAATTTTAAGCAGGACAATGATGTTGCATTAAGAGAGTTTTATTGGTGAAAAAAGTCATCATAAACACGAAGACTCTTTCACCAGCATGATGATTTTTTGCAATATCAATAATAGCTTTATAGAGAAAAGTAATTAGTGAAATTATGCTTTAATAGCTTTGATCACGCATGAGTTTTTGTCATGTCTTGGTACAAAATATTCCACTCGTGCTAAGCTTGTTTATTGATCAAGTTCATTGCACCAAATGACAACTACAAAACATTATCATCATGAGCATTAGTCGCGCGGAATAATATTTGTTTAGGGCCATTTGATAATTATTTCTTTTCAGTTTGAAATGTGAAAATTGAAATCTTATTTGGTAACTATTTTTTGTTAAAAAAAAATGAAAACTATTTTCTTGAGTTTTCAAAATTTGGCTTGGAATTTTCAATTTTTTGTTTTGAGTTTTCGTTTTTTGAAAACCAAAAATTATTATCAAACAAAATTTAAGTTTTCAAAAAAGAGAAAACTGAAAACGAAATGTTTATTAAATGACCCATTAAGTAATGCATCGTGCATATGATTGTTTAGCATTGTACAGTATATTGATCAAATCAAGTGAAATTAGATCCATCGAGCATTCAAGCTCATAATCGTTTACCGTAAAGTGGAAACTGAGTACCGCTATATTTTTTTGTGCAAGTTCACATCTACTTTGTGGAGTTGAATGAATGAGATTCTGAGAATACACAAGAAATAGGCATTAGGGAATGAATGACCTTGCACTTGACCCAATCCAATTCTCAAAGATTCATTAAGTTGTAGCCGATCCGGCCCGTTATAGGCCACACAATACAGCAAAATACTGTGGGCCTGTTAAAGTCCAAAAGTTACAAGAAAAAAATGGTTAGAAAAAACTGAAATGTTGACAGTGGGATTTGAACCCACGCCCTTTCGGACCAGAACCTTAATCTGGCGCCTTAGACCAACTCGGCCATATCAACATGTTGGTAGGTTGGTCTTGATTAGATAATTAGTTGGCTCTAACCAGTAAAGCCTTCATCATCTGCATCTGTGACAGCCACACATCTGAAAGTTCTGAACAGAGCGAATGGGATTCTTATGCCATCAAGTAATCAAATAACTGAAATTAGCAAACCCGTTCCATTAATTTGCCCAAAAATGGGTTCCAGAATGCTGTGTCTGTCTGCAACCGTAGTCCCTCCTCCTGCGCCTGCTCCTGCTGTAAAGCTTACCACATCAAATAATATGTCCCCGATTTTTCTTTCTTCTTCTGCAGATAAAGCTTCGGCTCGGCTTCAGTCTTTCAGGTGCAGAGCTGTCGGAGAAAGCTCTCAGCCGCAGACCTCGTTGGCTGAAACCGTATATCAGGGAGTTTACGGTCCTTGGTCCGTCGACTCCACCGACGTCAGAGAGGTACTCAACCACTTGGAGCCCATTTTTAAGTGCTTCTGTAAAAAACACTCCTGGTGTGAGTGCTTTTGTTTAAAGCAGTGCCTGCAATTAGTTCCCATTTCGGTCAAACCCAGAATTTTATTTCTACCCGTTTTTTTGTTTTGGGTGTTTATCATGGCAGTTTCATAGTCGGTCTAGTGGCCCAATACTAATGACTAGACCCAATACTAATCAACATCGAGATTATTTCTAGCATAATCTTGATACGTCAATACGATACAAGTAGTGTAACCATTCAATATAAATTGTATTTGATTCGGTCAAGTTTCGGACTGTAGCATTTTCACGTTCTTCAACATTTATTGGTGTGGCAGGTTATTTTGTACAGGTCGGGACTAGTGACTGCGGCTACATCATTTGTAGTTGCAGCTTCTGCTGCATTTTTGCCTGATAGTTTCTTCTTAACTGACATTGTCAAAGACAATCTCGATTTTGTCTACGCAATCGGAGCTGGTGGATTGGGGTTGCCCCTTTTTCTGATTCACATCTATGTGACTGAAATTAAGCGCACTCTGCAAGCATTTTGGGGGCTTGGTGTTGCCGGGTCTTTCGCAACATATGCATGCTTGGCTAGACCAGCTGGAGATGGTTTGGTGCAATATGTTGTGGATAACCCCGTCGCTATCTGGTTTGTTGGTCCTCTCTTTGCTTCTCTCACGGGACTAGTCTTCAAGGAAGGTAAGATACGATAGATTATTTGCGCAGGACACTCGTTTTTTTGTTAAAGGAGGGATTTTGTATCAACAATGTCGATAATGTATAACATTTTGTTAACGACTTATTGGCACTGTAATCCGTCCCTTAATAAATAACAAACGTCATGTCTAGAGAGGTGATATGCTTCGTATTGCCTTCTTGCTCGCTTGTTTTCGAGTCTTGGCAAAGTAATATTAAAACTAAGTACTTGTTACAGGTCTCTGCTATGGAAAGTTGGAAGCTGGAATTCTCACATTCATCATACCTACTGTTCTTCTGGGGCACTTGGTATATCTTGTTCAAACTGATCCCCTTTCCCTTTTCAAATTGATCCCTTGCATCGTCTCCTCCCCTGTACTTTGCAAACTGTTCCAGTCTGAATTTGACGGATTTCATGCAAGAAATAAACAGAAGTTGACGGATCTTTGTTGATTGGAACAATGTGCAAACTACAGAGGAACGAAAGTGGAACTTTGTGAATACTATAGGACTAAAACCGTGTGTTAGACTTTCTATTCGCAGCTATTGTAACCTCTGCTGTCTAGGAACTAATGGAGTTCATGTTAAACACAGAGTGGACTGATGGACGATGGAGCAAAACTTTCTTTGCTCGGTTTGTGGATGGCCCTGTTTGTAATTTTTGCCGGAAGGAAGTTCACTCAACCGATCAAGGTAATTTTCCAGTTGACTTAACTGTATTAAAATGAAAAATTCCCCTTATTTCAGTTATCGTTCAAGCTTATGCTCATCGCATTTGGTAACAAACTGTTTTTCACTTTCAAGGATGACATTGGCGACAAGTCCGTCTTTACATTCAATTCTCTACCTGAAGACGAGAAGATGGCCTTGATTCAGAAGCTTGAGCAACAAAAGTTAAGTCAGGATGTCGATTAGAGAAATACGAGCCACAGTGGCAGTTTAGTATAGTCTATAGAAAGGAACAACTACGTAATATCAATTGAAAGGAACAGCTAATTTTATATGTACAACAGTACAACTACTGATGAACCATTGCAGATTCATGAACCGAACTTCTTTCTCTTACGATTCGGTTTTAGGTTTCTTTCTACTGCAGTTGCAGTTCGTTATTGTTTGTCTGAGAAGCCTTCTCCTTGAGATTATCCATGACACGCTTTAGTTCTCGGTTAACCTGCTCCTCGTGAAACAGGTAGCGTTAGGATTATATGCATTCACTTCGATAAGGAGAACCAAAACACACATGCAGCGCAAAGTGCACCTCCGACAATGGAAAGCTAGAAACATCTTCCGCTTCCTCTTGGCCTTCAAGGGGCTCTAAAATAAACTGTGACCAAATCTGTGTGCAGGATTCGTTTTCCATTGGAATGCGGTTTTGAAAATTATTGTGGACCAAATGCCTTGTCTATTTTCCTCTTCCTCCAAACTTATTTGGCAAGTATATCTTGGTCATTAACGGGATGCACTTAAACACTACCATATACTTTCCTCATCATTATCTATATATTACCTCAAACTTGAAAGAAATATGCCACATTGTCACGCCCCGGATTTGGCACAAACTAAATCGAGTATATGACACTCCACGTTACTTTTAAGAGCAAAAAGTAACTACTTCCAAAAGCAAGTTATTTGGATGATTGCTTTTGAAGTTATTTGGAATTCTGTTGGTTTTCAATGTGGTGTTCCCAGTTACCGAAATATTACTTACGTCCAATACACTATTCTATTAGTTTAAACTACAAAGTTCAGAAGTCCAAATGTAAGCTGAAATTACTTGAAGTTTGTAGCTTTTGACGATCGTATGGCAATGTGGTCGAGGACAAAGAGCTTGGCAAGAAAGTTCAGCTCCAAGGCGCAATAACACGCTTCAGTTTCTAGTGACGCTAAGATCGTAGACAAGGAGCTGGCGCTCACTTGCTCGGGTTTAGTTTGTGCCAAATCCGGGACGCGACACTTTGCATGTGGAGGAACTTAAAGAATCGAATTGAGAAGTTAGAAAATAATAGAAAATGAGGTGATTTGCACGTAAAATTATGAAGATTATATCCGAAATATGTTATAATTTATCAAACACTATCTATTGTCAAACTACAACAAAAGCAGTTTCTATAAAAAGTTCTAGTAATAGCAAACCGATCATAAAACATCCCACTTATACGTGTGAGAAAATACAGTAGACTGTAATACTAAATAGCACAATCCCTTAGTTAATAACTTAATAGTATAGATCTATAGTAATTTTTCTCTTTGTTAGCATAAACCCTAAAGTACTTAAAAAACAATTTGACCATATTTTGTCAGGGTTACCAAGTTAATGGTCTAGTAATTTTACATATGTGCATTATCGTCACTAAAATAGTAAACATGGATTTTGATGTCAATTTCCGAATTTGAAGTGTAGACGGTTTAAATAGAACTTTTAACACGGGTCCCGGTCCATACCTTTGCCGCTTGCTGGGCTTTGTAGTATATGAACCAACGGGTCCAAAAATTTCACGAAACGACATCGTTTCTTGACCGTCCCTTAAAACCCTAACCAGAACAAGTGGTTTAGTTTCCCACAAGTGGCGAAAATTCGCATGCGTAAATTCTACGCTTTCATCACCTCATCAGCTTCTTTTGGTCACTATTTCTGCTCCAATCGCTTCACTCCGCTCCTCCACTCGCCTCCGCCTCCCTCCATCATCCGTCGCTTCACGCCGCCGATGGCCGCCCCGGAAGACTCGCTCCGCAAGGCCCTTGCTGACAAGCTGTCGGAGGTCGAGAACCAGGGGAACCAAGTGCGGGCTCTTAAAGCCGGCAAAGCCGACAAGTCGGAAATCGACGCCGCCATTGAGGCACTGAACTCGCTCAAGCTGGAGAAGGCTTCGATCGAGAAGGACCTCCAGGCAACATTGAGCAGCAGCGAAGGGTCCGGTAACAGGGAGGCGTTTCGTCAGGCGGTGTCGAATACGCTTGAACGGCGTCTCTTCTACATCAAGTCTTTTAACATCTACGGTGGCGTTGCGGGGCTGTATGACTACGGCCCGCCCGGTTGCGCCGTCAAGTCCAACGTACTTGCTTTTTGGCGGCAGGTTCGATTAACTTCATTTGTCTACTAAAATTATTTCCTGCTGAATTTTGTTAAATTCTTTGACGTGCATGAACTTAAATTATCAGTATATAATTATAAGTATGAATTTGTGCCTCTGATTATTGTTAATTTCATAATCTGTTAGTGGGATTCTGGATGGGTTTTAATTTTTAAATCTATGTGTAATTTATTTTATCAAATTACTTGTTAAGATTGGTAACGAGCTTTTCGGGTTCTGAAGAACGTTACGAATGAGGGGAAGGAATGGATAATCATTGATTTTTGGTATTTTTTTTTTTAAATTTGATTTGCAGCATTTTGTTCTTGAGGAGAACATGCTGGAAGTTGACTGTCCCTGTGTCACACCTGAGGTGGTTCTCAAGGCATCTGGGCATGTTGACAAATTCACTGATCTTATGGTGAAGGACGAGAAAACTGGGACTTGCTACCGAGCGGATCACTTGCTGAAAGATTTTTGTAACGATAAGCTTCAGAAGGATCTCAACATTACTGCAGAGAAGGCCAAGGAGCTTAAGCATATACTTGCGGTGCTAGATGACCTCTCGCCTGAAGATCTAGGTGCAAAGATTAAGGAGTTTGGTATTACTGCCCCTGATACGAAGAATCCTCTATCTGATCCTTATCCTTTCAACCTGATGTTTCAAACTTCAATTGGTCCATCTGGCTTGATTCCTGGGTGAGCATATAGACACAGAAACGACTTTTTTTTTTATGTTTCAATAATGTTAGAATCAATAGATATGGATTGTGAGAGGTTTTTCCCTTTAATTCTTCTTGTTTCATGTGTTACCTTGTTGTACTGCAGGTATTTGCGTCCAGAAACTGCACAAGGCATATTTGTGAATTTTAAGGATCTGTATTATTACAATGGCAACAAGTTACCATTTGCTGCAGCTCAAATTGGGCAGGCTTTTAGAAACGAGGTTATAATTCCTTCCCTCATGATTTTAGACTGAGATCATGCCTGATTTTGCCAGGCCTTCAGATAAATGATTACGTCTAATCGTCTATAAATGGTTGTGGTACTGAGAATTTTGTGCAACACTATTCACTCTTTATTTTTTCTATGTTAAAAAGTCAATTCCTAAACAAGTTAATGTATGTGCAGATATCTCCTCGCCAAGGCCTTCTGAGAGTTCGGGAATTCACACTGGCTGAGATTGAGCATTTTGTAGATCCTGAAGACAAATCTCACCCGAAGTTTGCAGAGGTTGCAGAGTTGGAGTTTTTGATGTTCCCTAGGGAATTACAAATGTCAGGGGAATCTGCAAAGACAATCCGTTTGGGTGAAGCAGTTGCTAAGGTTGGGTTCCATCAGATATTTTTACCTTTTTTTTTTAATTTGTTTTTATATCGAAGTTTAACGTTGCTTCAATTTCACTCGATTTAGGGAATTGTCAACAATGAAACGTTGGGCTACTTCATTGGAAGAGTATATCTTTTCCTTACCGGTTTAGGTATTGACAAGAAACGGTTAAGGTTCCGTCAGCACCTTGCAAATGAAATGGCTCACTATGCTGCTGATTGCTGGGATGCTGAGATTGAGAGTTCCTATGGCTGGATTGAGTGTGTTGGTATAGCTGATAGATCTGCATATGACTTGCGTGCTCATACGGTAAGGATTTATTAGATCTCTTTTAAGAAACTCTTAACTGCAGACTACTTTTTATTAATCAATATGCTGAGATAGTATGATTGTAAAAATGTGTTGACTGACTTTTGATTTCATTTATAGTGTTTTTCTCCAGTGGTATTTAGTTCTGAATTTTAAAACTTGGGGTTTTATCTATGAAACTGTTATGCCGACACGAGAGAAGCCATACAACATAAAGTGATGCTAAGGCTTTACACTACTTATGGAAAGCTATGTGTTCATGGAGTATTGTTTTTCCTTTTCCTTTTCTTTTATGACAGGAGAAAAGTGGTGAAGCTCTTGTGGCTCATGAAAAATATCCAGAACCAAGAGAAGTAGAGGTAATGTTTTCTGCAGATCACGTACACCACTGTTGTTATTAGTAATTTCACCTGTAAGAAAAACAGTATCATTTTTTACTTGTTATGTAATTTCAGGTGTTGGTTATAGCTCCAGTAAAGAAAGAGATCGGCCTTGCATTCAAAGGGAACCAAAAGAACGTAATTGAAGCGTTGGAGGTGAATACAGAATACTCTCTTCTGATTCTTCATCTCGTAATTCTGTTAAATATAGAAGTTATTCATTTCAGGCCATGAAAGAACAAGAAGCTATGGCATTGAAGGCTGATTTAGAGTCTAAAGAGGAGGTGGAGTTTTACGTCTGCACGCTGGGGAAGAATGTAACCATTAAGAAGAGTATGGTAAAAATTTCAAAGGAGAAAAAGAAAGAACACCAGAGAGTATTCACGCCTTCTGTAATTGAACCCTCTTTTGGTATCGGCCGAATTATATATTGCCTCTTTGAGCACTCATACTACACGAGGCCTAGTAAAGCTGCTGATCAACAGTTGAATGTTTTTGGTTTCCCCCCACTTGTGGCACCCATTAAGTGCACAGTTTTTCCTCTGGTTCAGAACCATCAGTATGAGGATGTTGCTAAAGAAATCTCCAAGTCATTGACTGCTGCTGGAATCTCGCATAAAATTGACATTACAGGTATGGAACTAAGTCAATTATCTCTGTTTGTAATTTTTTGACATGTAGGGTTGCTGTATTGAATTGCAAAGTAAAATATGGAATATAAGTTCTAGCACATGTTTATCCATCCATACTTCTCAATGGGATGTTCCCGGACATAATGGTTAGATAATCGGTTTATGGTAGACTGGCAGTAGGGTTAAGCAGTAAGTCACTTATTCTGCAGACATGTTTATATATGCGTATTTTTTAAAACTCATACGCTCTGATATGCCAGAGTTGCATTCTCGTATGGGAGAAAGGCAAGATGAGCACCCAAGATTTGTATCTTCATTCCTCGTTGTAGTTGAAGCCTAACCTGTTATTGTGAAAAGTAGATTAGCAGTCAGTTTCGAGTTTTTAACTGTTTTGAATTTTTATTTGATAAGGTACCTCGATTGGAAAAAGATATGCTCGAACTGATGAGCTGGGTGTACCTTTTGCAATCACGGTGGATTCGACATCATCGGTGACGCTCAGAGAGAGGGACAGCAAGGATCAAATCCGCGTTGATGTGAAAGAGGCAGCATCTGTCGTGAAGGATGTGGCTGAGGGAGTGAGGAGTTGGGCTGATGTGTGGGAGACATTCCCCCATCATTCTTCTGCATCTGCAGATGAGTAGGTTTCGGGTGGATTTAACGCGACGAGGATCTAAAACATACAATAGGGTTTGTTGAGTTGGAAATGTTATTACTATACAAAGCCGACGAGGTTGTTGAAGCACAACCAAGAGATGCTTCTTCTTAAATTGTGTGGCAGCTTTCTGTTTCCGTTTCATGAAACCTGAATTTGACATGCTACGAGTTTTACATTTCTGTATTTTCTTGATCAACTGATTGATCGTACAACTTAGATCTACATTAGGGCAAGTCGTTTCGGATTGAAGAATCAAGAGCCGTCAGTGAATAATTTCGTGAAAACGCGGAAAACCTAAGCAACGAGAAATAATTTCTTTTAATTTTATAAAAATGTTGACTGGTATTTTTGTCTTTTATTTTTTTTTATTTTCTTCAGTTCGAAAGAAACATTAATGAAAATGAAATAATTATTATCATTTTAAAATTTTTATTTTACACTTTTTATATGTTTTTTTTCTAATTATAAAAAATCTAGAGTGTAAAATTGCAAAGGAAAGAAAAATAAAATCACTTCCTAAACAAATTGTCTTTATAAAATGATGTTTTATTACGCCGTCGTTTAAGGGACGACGACGTTTTGGCCCACATTATGCTCGACTTGGACTTTGGTAGGGTCAAATAGGGCTTTTTATGGCAAACCAAAAAATAAGGAAATTTGATTTGTTGGTGGCTTCGAGACCGGAGAAGCTGAGGCCATTGCTACCTAGCGATTACAGAAGAAGAGGAAAATGCTGAGAGTCGCGGGAAGAAGGCTGTCATCTTCTGCTGCGGCGTGGCGGTCGTCGTCGCAGACCGCCCCCGCCTTTGCCTCCAGCGGATCTCATCCGCTTTTCATTACCAACAACAGTAACGACGACTGTTCCTCCGATTTCGCTTCCAGATCCCCCGCTCCCTTTTTCCTCAATTCCAAAATTCCATCTCTCGTCAGAGGTCAGACCCCTAGCTTCTACCTCTTCAGATGCATTTAGGTTTTGACTCTGTTCAATCGGTTGTGTTAATGTTTGTTCTGTACAATCACGGCTCTTATTTTGTAGATTTGGAAATCGAAATTGGTTCATAAATGTTAGGTTATTTTCATTTCTCTAATTATTTAATTTATTAATTCATTTCATTTTCAATCTAATAATCTGTCCTTATTTTGGTTTTCGATCCATTTGTTTTCAAAGTACGATCTTTGATTAAATCGAATTGGGTAACATTTCTAATTGGATACGTGGGATTTTTATCGATTGGTTAGCCCATAGCATTTGTGCTCGTTCTGAATCGATGTTTTGCAATTGATTTTGGTGCATTTCAAAACTTGATTGGGGATTGTATTGCTGAATACATTGGTGTGTTTGATTTAACAGAATATGCATTAATTCTTGTTTGAATCTCTTCTTTGTAATGCTGCGCTTTCTTTATTGAGAGATTGAAAGGAGTCCGCGTTAACAGAAAAATTAGTCTGTTTCGTTAGCCCTTTGCTTGCTTATATGCATTGTCTGGTACCCGGCTATGGTTCTGGAAAAGAAGCTGTTGGAAACTTTTAGTTTTAGTGAATGCCATTTGTGTACGGATTATGGTCTACACAAGTTCAGTTGATACCATTATGTCGAGACTTGGGCTTCGTCTAGACTGGATTGAATTGTTAGTGTCTTGATATGCGGATAGGTAGGTCGATATTTGGGATTGCTGCTGTAACCAAGGGTTGAATGATGAACCATGTGTCTTCTTTTCAGAGTCATTAACTTGCGTTCAGTCTCTGTACTATACAGATATTACATATTCTTTGTACTCACTCTCTCTGGCTGGGGCTGGAAGGTCGTTTTGTTTTGTTATAATCTAGCTATAGTAGTTTTTTGCTAAATGCCTTTAGTCCGTAATTTGATTGGAAAGTGCCTTGCTGAATGCTGATGCGCATTTATCCTTAGGTAGTAGATTGGGAAATGTGATGTTTCTTCACGTGGTATTGTTGAAATTATATGCATGAGATTCAATAGTGTATGGAACTTGTTTGCTGAATGGTTGGTTCTTCATTTCAGGATTTTCCTCTGAAGCCCTCGCTCCCGGAAATGATATTGGTATTTTGTCAGACGTCCCAGCTACTGTGGCAGCTCTGAAGAATCCTTCTTCAAAAATTGTGTACGATGAGTACAACCATGAAAGGTATCCACCTGGTGACCCCAGCAAGCGTGCATTTGCTTATTTCGTCTTGACAGGAGGCAGATTCGTGTATGCCTCCTTGATCCGGCTTCTCGTCCTCAAGTTTGTACTGAGCATGTCTGCCAGCAAAGATGTTCTTGCCCTTGCTTCCCTTGAGGTTGACCTGTCCAGCATTGAGCCTGGTACTACTGTTACTGTGAAGTGGAGAGGGAAGCCTGTTTTCATTAGGCGTAGAACTGAAGATGACATCAAGTTGGCTAACAGTGTAGATGTTCAGTCCCTTCGTGATCCCCAACAGGATGCAGAGAGAGTTACAAATCCAGAATGGCTTATTGTTGTCGGAGTCTGCACTCACTTAGGGTGCATCCCCTTGCCAAATGCTGGTGATTTTGGTGGTTGGTTCTGCCCATGCCATGGTTCGCACTACGACATTTCTGGCAGGATCCGCAAGGGGCCTGCACCATTCAATCTAGAGGTACCCACTTACAGTTTTTTGGCTGAGAACAAGCTACTCATCGGATGAGAATTGCCTGGCAGTTTTTTTTTTTTTTTTTTTTTTTTCCTTTCTGGTGCATCATTTTGCATGAGGTTTCATAATTCATAGCTTCATCTACATCAGGGAAATTGATGTTTGCATACTTATTACTTTCTTTTAGTCATGATTTACACATTTGAATTTTGTATCACTGCCGGTTCTTGATGGAGTTCCGATGTCTTAATAATACAGTTAAATTTTGTTCACCATGTGTAGTTCAATCGAATAATTGAAGCTTGAGCACGCTTGCTTTCTGATGGTTGACTAGGATTACACAATTAAATTGTATCGTAGACAGATCCATACTTACCGTCGTTGTAAGTTAGTCAGACACATGCTAAAGTAACTCATCAAACGCACAACGCAATTGGCCGATAAATAAATGGGAAAGAATGCCGACTTTGATAGTTTCTGTAATCTCTAATTATAGCTTACAAGTAGTGTAACAGAAGAAGGCAACAGCAACTTCTCATGAACAATTTTGCAGAGTCTTCGCTTCGGTTCAGATAGGAACTAATACAAGTTTACGGCCATATGTTTCTAAGAGCTGCCTTTGAGTAATCAAAATATTACTCGGCCGGTCCTCTAGTTAAAGAAAAGAAGCTAGCAGTTCTGGATGGGAACTAATGGCAGTCTGCCTCCATATGCATCTGGGAGCTGGCTCTCGTCGATATCCTTCAGCAGGGTTGAGTTCAGTTTTTTGTCTTTGACGAAAAGGATCTGCAATGTTTACCATGATTTAGTTATAAACTAATGTTGAACAAACAAAAAGTATGCGCCTTGAGCCTCCGGGTCTGGCGGTTGTTCATGACATATTCAACGTTTCTAGTTTAACTACATTAACAAGGTTAGCATCATCTTAGTCTAGCGGTACTTCTTTTCCCAACGTTGGAAGAGGTCTTCACTTCGTATCCTGACTCCCCCATTGACCGCAAGTTAAAGAAAGATGACGGTAGGGGCTGCAAAGTAGTTTACCTTCTTTTTGGTTTTGTTGTCAATAAATGGGTAAACCATCTTCCAAGCAGTCATGAATATGTAGGCACATGGACAAAAAATAACTTGCCAAGCCTCTCCGGGTAGCTGTCCTGCCCAAGACAACAACGTGCAGACGCAAAAACAAAATCACACAACTGAACAGAACGGACACGCACGCTCTGATTGCATTCGTTCACCTAATTGATAATCGAAAACTATTTATAATCCGCTTGATGCAATGGATCAAGGAATTTGAACCTGTAAGATCGTCAGCGCTGCTATGTATCCACGAACATCGCTATTGGTATAGCCCCATCCTTCAAGATCCGCAATGCATACAAACTTTTCCTTTCCTGCTGGCATTCTGAAAAGATAAATATAACATATTACATATGAGTCTATGACATTGCAGATTTGCAGTTCACATCTCAACTCTTACGACGTTAACTTCACAATACAATCGTTCTGCGCTCATTCAAAGATATCGATAATTCATCAAAACCATCATATTAAAATGATTGAACCACCAAAAGTCTGCTGTCATAACAAAGTGTGAGTTACCTGGAACATATTTTATCAAGAGTGTAGACTACAGAACCTGCAAAAGGAAATGTCGATAACTTACTGAATTCATATCTCAGAATCTCATATCAAATCCAAAACATATGCAGGTCTCATAACTTATCAGAGTCCCCAAAACAGTAGTACGTACGTTTGAACTCTTCAGATGTGGTCTGCTTATGCCGCCCACCATACACAACGACAATGGGGCGTCCAGTCTTGTCCACGCCTTGCATGAACAGCTTGTTCTGAGCAAGTTGGCTGGAATCTCTGACTCCGAGATGGAGCCATTCGGCACAAATGACTTCTTCCAACTCAGATACTTGAGGAACATGTTAGTAGCCTTCTCAATATCCAGATCACGCGCCCGAAGAAATCTCCGAATCATGAAATCATCCACATCCTGCATACCAGCACACAAGCATTATGCAAATGTGAGAAGAGTATGAACAATGCGGGCGATCTCAATACACAGAAAGCAAAAGCTTCAAATTAAACACTAATTTGAGATCGCATAAAGTAACAAGTTTATGAACTTTCCTTAAGTAACCAACACTAGAGGTACGTGTTAGAATTAGTGAATGACCAAATTTAGAATCATTTGAAATAGCTTGACATGAGTTCGGTCAGTTAGTCAGACTAGTATGTCTACTCTTACAGCCAAATTTTAATCTTCGTCCTCGTAATTAGAGTATATTAAAATGTCTCATAAAAAATTAAAAATAAAAATCATGAAAAAGAAGTTTCACTAAAAGAATTATAAACAAAAAGAAAGGAGAAAAAGGCAAAAAGAGGCAAGGGAGAGAGAGTGGAAGGAGCGATCCAATTCCAAATCCAAATCCCAAATCCCAACCTTGGAGGAGGGATCTTCTCTTTCCACAAGTGCTCTCATGATTCCCACTTTGTTTCTCTCTATCTCATCGCTCTCAAAGTTTGCTTCTTCTTCCACTTCCTCATATGCCTCTGCCATGCCTTTCCCATTCCCGCTCGATGATTCCATTCTCTCTCTCTCTCTCTCTCTCTCTCTCTCTCTCCCCCCCCCCCCTTTCAGCTAAATTATCTATCCAGTTAAGTCCAATCACCTCCTCTGTTGTTCTTCCCACGTCCTACCACAAACGCAGCTTTCCAATTTCTAAATAAATATCTAGAGAGAGAGAGTGAGAAAGTAAGCGAGGGAAAGTGTGAGAGGGAGAGAGATGGAAGAGGACATAAATCCAGGCAGTTGGGAATTGTCAATAGATGGCTGAGCAGTTTGTCTGCATGCCGACTTTCAAATTTGACGTACTCGTGAGCTTTCGTCAAAATCTAACAAAATCAATTTTATTCCTTATTTTTTTAGAGTCGAGCGAAAATGTTGAATTAGTCAGAGGGACGTAGTTTAAACATATCGTACACAACACCTTCCTACCACTATAGTAAATGGCTACTTGCCAGTTGTTATAACACCTTTTAACATTTTTGTTTTTTTTTTTTTGAGTTTTTATCTCAAATGATCATTGAAATTGATCAAACTCATCATTTTGGTCTTTCACTTTCAAAATCAACCAATGTTGTCTGTGACAGTCACTACACCATATCAATTTGGTCTTTCCGTCAATTATTCTGTTAGTTTGTATGTGAGACCCACAAATCCAATGGAATTGTGACACGTGGATTACACAAAATAAGAGTTTTTATCGCAAATGATCCCTGAATTGATGCAACTCCTCATTTTGGTCCTTGAGTTTCAAAAATCAATAAATTTAATCCCTAACTTGCAATACCGCACGTCAATTTAATCATTCCGTTAAAGTTTCGTCAATATTTTTGTCCCACTAATCCAATCATATAGCGCCACGTGGATTAACTATAAAAAAAAAAAAAAAAAAAAAACCTATTTTTTTTAAGATTTAAAATTAAAAGTAAAATAAGAAACTAAAAACCAAAACTAAAAGAAAAAAAAAAGTCATCGTCATCTTCATCAAGTATGCTAAAAAAGAAAAAGAAGGCACCATGACACCACTGAAGTACTTGGCCTCCTAATCATTCTCTCTAGTTGGTTATAGGCCTATCAAATTTGAATTGAATTTGGATTCGATTTTATTGAATTTAGATTGAATTTTTTCCAATTAGGGTTGTGGGATGTTAGAAAAATGTCAATGCGGAATACTTGTCTGTTGGTTTACTCTTAAAAGAAAATAGTTTCTTCTAGTTAATCCACGTGAAGTCATATAATTGAATTAGTAGGACTACATCAACACACAAACGAAAAATATTGATGAAATTTTAATGGAAGGACTACATTGATGTACGGTAGTGAAAGTCAGAGACCAAATTTATTGATTTTTGAAACTCGGGGATCAAAATGAAGAGTTGGATCAATGTCAGAAACCATTTGCGATAAATACCCTTATTTTGTATAATCCACGTGTCACCATTTCATTGGATTTGTGGGTCCCACATACAAACTAACAGAAGAATTGATGGAATCTTAATGGAATGACCAAATTGATGTGGGGTAGTGAATGTCAGAGACAACATTAATTGATTTTGAAAGTGAGGGACCATATGATGAATTTGATCAATCTCAGGGACCATTGTGATAAAAACACTTTCTACTTTGAACAATCGATATTATCCACACTAGGGGAGGGATGGGCTTAGCCTCACAACTAACTAGCAATAATATGGTTCAAATTCTCCTTTAGCCAAAATGATGAACTTGATCAATCTTAGGAACCATTTGCGATAAATACCCTTATTTTGTGTAATCCACATGTCGCCATTTCATTGGATTTGTGGGTCTCACATACAAACTAACAGAATAGTTGACGGAATCTTAACGGAATGACCAAATTGATGTGGGATAGTGAATTTCAGAGACAACATTGATTGATTTTGAAAGTGACGGAAAACACTTTTTATTTTGAACAATCGATATTATCTACACTAGGGGAGAGGTGGGCTTAGCCTCATAATAGACTAGCAATAATATGGTTCAAATTCTCTTTTAGCGAGATTTGAACCTAAGACCTCTCACTTATAAATGAAGAGGAATACTACTAAATCGTAGTACTAAGTGGCTAACACCTTTCAACTTTTAAAATGTTTTGCAACTCTCCATTGTTGACTCTTGTTTTGTGTCCGTTGACCAACATCCGTTACCGTTTGTCCGTTCTTTTATCTCTAATATTTGAAAACCAAAAGAATGTTATTATGATTGTGCTTTATTTCTGAGTTAGGCCAACTAACATAACCATATGACTTCTCATTGTCTTGATAAGGGCCTGGTTGGTCCGTTCGTTTTATTTGGTTTACAAACTTTAATTGAAAATTTTGGCCTTTTTAACACTACCTTTCAGGAAAAGCTGTTTTTTGATTTCAATGCCAATTTCTTTTTAAAGCAACTCATACTATTTCCATTCTTGTGAGAGACTTTTTTAATTGGCGAGTGTTCAAGCGGTTTTATATAGTTATACAAGTGAAAAAAGAAAGACATTGTTTCATGTTCTTTTACTTATTGTATACTGCACTTTGGAAAAATTACCCCTTATAGATGGGAACATGATTTTCTCTCAACAATACCATACAAGACTTTTAATTTGAGTCAATGAAATTAATCTGAGGTGCAAAGTTTAAAGCCATTGAATTTTGTTGGACGGTTCAGATTAGAAGTCTGGTATAGTCTTGTTGGTAAGAAATTTGACAGAGGATTACACATCCCTTTGCTAAGTTGGTCAAAGAATTTACTAAATGTTAACATGACACAAAATGCGTAAATAATTTGTAATTAATGTTTGCCTTGGTTTTCCATTGCAAGGAAAATGATAACATTTACAGAATGACCTTCGGTTGCATTAGTTGTACTACTAATCAAACTATTAATGTGAGATTTAAGGAGTGAAAGATGAAAATCTCTGTCTTACGTAGTGTTATCCGAAAACATTGTGAAAACAACGTGTTTAAATTAAGCAAAACTAATGAAAATAGCTTGAAAAGTTTGAGCTTTAATCACAATGACAAAAAAATGTTGTAGTGAATAGTATCAGAAGTGACTTTTTAGAGTAAAAATGTCATTCTCGTTAAAAGTGAACAATATCAAGAGTGTTTCGTTAAAACTCCCAAATTAATTAAGCAGCTAAAGTTGCTGGTCCATGACGCTAGAATGTCTTTCATATTGCCAAACAAACAAACAAACGTGAAAGCGCAACTGCTTCTAGCCCTAGCCCATCTGGTACCTAGATCTCTCAGCATTCACAACAACTAATGATCAGTGACCGAAGATTAGGGGGTTTTTTTTTTTTTTTTTCAGTAGCCCCTACTGGCAGACAAGCGAAGCCCTTCAGTCATTGATAGAACATAACATCAACTTCTGGCTCAGAGATGGAAAAGCATGAGTGGGAGCATTTCTCAGTTCAACTCTTCGAGGCATGCATGGAAACGCCGCAACTACTTAGAGCTCAGCAATCAATAATCTTTAAGTTTTTCACTGCTGGAACGGTCGAAGCCAAAGCCGCCCTCCTCGTTGTACCCTCATTGTTAACATGGTTATAGCCATAAAACTCAGCTCCCACACAATTAAGCTTAGGCATATATATCCTGAAACACAACATGTCTGAGATGAGGTAAATGACCAAGCACTGGAACTTCCTCAGGTTCCCATAAATTGTATAACTGAATTAATCTCTTTCAAATTCAATGGTAGCATACCACTCATCACCCATGGTGCTAATTTAGCACCATTGTAGCCAGATATACATACATACATACATATGTATATATATGAAATTTCAGACTTAGGTTTGGCTAGGCCTTCTAGCAATCTTCGTCGTTGTAGTAGTCGTTTCCATCTCTCAAACAACTACTCGATTCAAATGTCAACCATATTTGATTTCTTTGTCTATCACATATTCCAACAACCTAATAATTAGTTGACATTTCAATTGGTTTAAGCCACAGTACAGCTCGTGAATTCTATGACTCCTCCGCCTATCCAGATTTAAGGAAAGTAATTTTTCCACATGAGTCAATCGTCTCATCCCAAATGGAACTTCCGCATACTCATCAAAATAAACATGACTCAAGCTGATCAAATTATATAATTCCTTTTCGAAACGTTTTAATTAAGGTTGCGTGTATCACACATTCTTAAAGTCTGTAGGTTATAGAGGTTGCCAACAGACCTGGGGAGTGATTTGATCTTTGTTTCTGAAACGTCTAGATAGTAGATACCTCTGTAGGAAAATTAGTTTTAATATTATTGTTCTTTTTATTGGTTTTTCTTGTAGGTCAAAGATTAAGATTTTTCGCCCGTTAAGTTTATGATTTCTTACCCGTTGGAGATTAAGTTTTGCTTTAGTTTTCTTTACAATAGGATGTTTTGCAACTCGTAGAATAACAAGTTAATTAGTCAAGCTGTATTTTCTTCAAATTTTGTAGCTTTTTTTGACAATTCCTGTAGTATTTCTTTGTTTTAAATTAATAAAATTTTATTTATAATTTTATATTGTGATTGTTCGTCGAGATGTTCAACTGCCTCGAGTGTTTCAACTCGCCATTTGAGCTTGGCAACTCCTAGCCTTG
Source organism: Pyrus x bretschneideri (assembly GCF_019419815.1). Lineage (NCBI taxonomy): Eukaryota > Viridiplantae > Streptophyta > Magnoliopsida > Rosales > Rosaceae > Pyrus > Pyrus x bretschneideri. Next base: position 5,635,512 of record NW_025999798.1, read on the forward strand.
TACAAATTCAACACCCGTAAAGCCTTTAAGCTCGATACAAGAAGGTAAGCCTTCACCGTTTGTTAATAGGGAGCGTACTTTCCCAACATTTCTTTCTGATGAAATTCCATGTGGATTGTAGGAGTTTGTGCCTTGTGTTGAAAGGAAAGGTTATATCCTATATCGGATTGTGACACTAGTTCTGCACATAAGATCGTGCATCTTGCATTTGGTAATAATGCTATAGCCATATCCTTTGTAACATCTTTGAAAAAAAAGAGTTCCCCATTAGAACATTCATTACCCATATCCTCCAATTCTAAATTATTTGAAGATTGGAGCAATCATTCCGCCATCCAGAGTTGGATCGAGCTATCCTTTTCAATCTCAAAATATTTAAAGAGTATTAAGCAATATGCAAAACATATATTGTTTCAAAGATGGTCATTTCAATTTTCAAAAGTTAACTTTAAAACAGACATGATTTTGTCATCTCCTTCTCGTAATTCTCATATTCTAGTTTTTTGAACTAAGAATTCATCTGTAGTATTTCTTAAGCGCATCATGCTTCCCAAAACCTATTAAACATTAAAAAAAATCATTTTTAAGTAATTACTAACGTGGAATTAGCAATAAAAGCCAGAATCCACTATTAATGTAGAACATATAGAAATAGAATTTAAGAGCGTAAAATCAACAACAAAGTCCAAATATTGTAGATTTGAGCTCTGATTTCCAAGTAGAGTTTTTTAAGACAAATTTTGTGGGTATAAAATATCTTTTTTGTGGAGTTAGTGTTATTTCTTTCATGCTATTCAATTATCATTTGGATGAAGTCTTTTTTTTTTTTTTTTTTTGAGTATAGCGAAATATTTTACATTATGAAGTCTAGTTTTACATTCTTAAAGTTACCATTTGATTTCCTTCATATTATTATTGTCACGCCTCAAGCAATCAGCTAAGTAAAATTCGTGTAAAGGGAGAGCGGAGACTTGCAACCTATAGTGGGTTATAATAGTATTTTTCTGCGTTTTTGGTTGACAAAGGATCTTCTTTTAATAGGAGGTGGATTGTCTGCCCTTCTATTTCCATGCTCTTCCCATGCCCTCCTGCTTGTGTGGTCACAGTTAAGCCACGTCAACATTTGATATTCCTATTACTTTTTGTTTTATTATTTTTATAAAAAAATTAATATAAAATGTTAACGTAGCTTAACCATGACCACACATCACAGGAGGGCATGAGAAGGATATGAAAATGGAAGGGTAGACAAACCACCTCCATCTTAATAAATACATGGGTTTTTTTTTTTTTTGGTTAAATAAATAGATGGTAGTATTAGACAATATAAAATAGCAGAGCTTTGGCGCGTTATTGCTTGCGAAATGGACTTGCCATCAAATCGGCCAAAAAATACAGCTTTCACTAACCACATGGATTTGTACATCTTGTTTGCTGCAAATTCAGAAAATGTATGTCAATATCTTCACTGTTTCTTCAAGCAATTCCTCCCTGCATTTCCCTATCAATGCTTACCCTCCATTTCTTATTCAATTAACCTAGACTCTAAGAAAGCTCCCCAACTACTACCACACGACCTCCCACCCATCATGTGCTCTTCATATACACTGCATTGCAGCATCTTCGACACGAAAACCCGAAAACCCATTTCGATTTCCGATCGAATTAGGGGTTAAAGATTGAGTCTTGAGCTTTCAGTGGGGTAAAAAAAGGAGAACTCAAATGTGGGTTTTTGCTGTTCTTGTTGTTTGTGGTTTAGCTTGTGGAATCGAGCTGATCAGAATGTACGAACGGAGCGGATTTCGGGTATGTTTTTCTCGTTGTTTACTTCGAATTAGTTGCAAAGCTGCTCTCTTTTTGCTACATTTGCATATAGAAGGTGTCATTGTTTTAGGCTCTCATGTGTTTGAAGAAATGCCTTTTCAGTTTTTTTTCGATTTAGTCACAGTTCGTAATGTGTAGAAACTGAGTGATTCTGCAGTTTTGCTTTGTCTGATAGGCCAAGGTTCAGTAATTTTTCCATTTCTCTTAATGGATTTACTTGTAGGACTAAATTGGGAACAGTAGTTTTGATTAGCTCCCCCAGTTGAGTAGGAGTTTTATCTTTTTATTCAAGTGGTATTGTACTTTAAATTAATCTAAACTGCAGGATGGGAAATTCGAAGACGGTGCATAGGGGATAAAATGTGCTAGGAAATGTGGGTGGGCCCAAGTCTGCCCAAGTTGATTAGGAGTTGCAATTGAATTTATAATGTAACTTAGATAAAGACTAATAATGTGATTGTTCATTACATCAAAGCTTAACAATTTATGCATGGAAATTGGAAAAGAGGAGAACCCAGTTGGGTTCTTGGAAAGATGAGCTGTAAGAAAAAGGATTCTTGAGAATGGCTTTAAATTTATGTTCGATAAGTATATTTTATTCTGCTTGATACCTTTTTCTGTTATTGTTTCCGATTGACTTAATGGAAGAATGATGCAGGAAGCGCTGGTGATGTCTTGGAGGATAATCCAGTTGGAAGGTTGAAGGTTTACGTGTATGAGCTACCTAGCAAATACAACAAGAAAATCCTTCAGAAAGACCCGAGATGTCTCAACCATATGTTCGCTGCTGAGATCTACATGCATCGGTTCCTCTTATCCAGCCCGGTTAGAACCCTTAATCCGGAGGAAGCAGATTGGTTTTATACTCCTATCTACCCTACTTGTGACCTTACCCCCACTGGCTTGCCATTGCCCTTCAAGTCACCGCGGATGATGAGAAGTGCAATACAGCTCATTTCTACAAACTGGCCTTATTGGAATCAAACAGAAGGAGCCAATCACTTCTTTGTTGTTCCCCATGACTTTGGAGCCTGCTTTCATTACCAGGTAAGACCCTTCAAATTTGTATCTAACCATGATTTCTTGGGGTAAACCGTTGAAGAAAGTAATTTGAGTTGGAACATGATAAGTTTAAGTTTGTATGAATTTGTAGTTCGGTCAACAGAACCTCAATAAAGATTCATCCATTGCATTCAGATCATTATTTGCAGAACAGAATGCTACTTGTACGAGCCATGACTAATATGTGGTCTAAATATGTTGGCATTCTATAGGAAGAGAAAGCCATTGAACGGGGGATTCTTCCATTACTCCAGCGTGCTACCTTGGTTCAGACGTTTGGACAACGGAACCACGTATGCTTGAAGGACGGTTCAATCACAATTCCTCCTTATGCTCCACCACAGAAGATGCAGGCACACCTGATTCCCAAACAAACTCCACGGTCCATCTTTGGCTACTTCCGTGGTCTATTTTATGACATTAATAATGACCCTGAAGGTGGTTACTATGCAAGGTATATTTGTCTGGACAGTGTTTTATCCATTTGAAATTATGGAACATGTTTTCATGTCAAGTTAGACTTGAGACTTACGTCTGTCTTATTAACCCTTTTAATTGATTAACAGAGGTGCAAGGGCAGCTGTTTGGGAAAATTTCAAGAACAATCCACTCTTTGACATCTCCACGGACCATCCAACTACATATTACGAAGATATGCAACGATCTATATTCTGTTTATGTCCTCTAGGTTGGGCCCCTTGGAGTCCAAGGCTAGTTGAAGCAGTGGTATTTGGCTGCATCCCTGTTATTATAGCCGACGACATTGTTCTACCCTTCGCTGATGCTATCCCGTGGGAAGAAATCGGCGTTTTTGTAGCTGAGGAAGATGTCCCTGACCTGGACACAATCCTCACTTCTATTCCACCGGAAGTAATCCTAAGGAAACAAAGATTGCTCGCGAATCCTTCGATGAAATGGGCGATGATGTTCCCACAACCTGCGCAACCAGGGGATGCATTCCATCAGATACTAAACGGGCTGGCACGCAAACTGCCCCATGATCAAAGTGTTTACATGAAGGCTGATGAAAAGGTTTTGAACTGGACAGCAGGTCCGGTGGGAGACCTGAAACCTTGGTAATGGAAGTGCTACCATTCTTCTTCTCCCTTCCGGAATGCAGCTGAATTTTGTACTGGTATTGGCATAGAGCAGATCCTTTCGCAACGCGAATATAGTTGAGTTGCTGATGCATCGGATTGCTTTGTGCCGTTTGTCCTGTGTTTTGTCCAGTTCCACTGTAACAGATTGAGAATGTGCTGCTGAAAAATGTAAACTAGTTTCTTGTTAATGAATTTTGTATAGGTGCTGTGCTGCTGGCATTAAGCAGATTCTCTATGGATATGCTTTTGTGCTGCTCTACTCAAAATCTACAACTTTATTTGACAAATCGGTCCTTCCGTTGATTCATGACACAAAAACTTATTTGTAATAATCCTCTTATTCAAGCCTCAGCAGAGATCAAGAGTTTCTTGTCAAAAGTAAATTTGAACCACATTATTACTAGTTTATTATGAAACTAAGTCCACTCCTTCCTTCTTATGGTAAACAATCTAGTTTAATCCACATTTTTTTGTAAAAAATGCAAATTTTTTATTTTCTCGAAATATTTTCTGTGAGCATTAAAGAAATCTTTATAATGTATTTGGAAGCGGATTTACGATTTATTGAACAACAAATGTATATTTAGTAGAATATTTAAGCCCAAAAGTAATAAATAAGTGAAAAATATAGAGATGTTAAAATGCATATTTTTGTCCACAAACTATTATATTCATGTTCTTTAAAATATATTTTTTCGTGCGTGGAGCCCAACTCGTTTTCTGAGCACTAGGGAGTTCTTCTCGTTCTACGTACGCGAGCGCCACCTTGTCTTGTGTGCTTGGGTTCACCTCATTCTGCATGTGAGGTGTCTGCATCGTTTTTCATACGAGAAGCCTGCCACTTTTTGCAGTCCATAGGGCCCGCTTCATTTTGATGTGCACGGAGTCAGCCTCGTTTTTCGTGCACATCTCGATTTGTGCACCGTATCTTGCCTCGTTTTTCATGTGCGGAGCTCACCTCGTTTTGAGTACCAAAAGCCTGCCCAATTTTTTGTGAGCCGAGTACGCCTTGTTTTGCTTACCTCATTCTGCATGAGCTGAGCTCGTCTTGTTTTGCATGCGCTGAGCCCGATTAACACATGTGTTACTTGTCAAAAATGCAATTTTTTTTTTTTTCACAAAATAATTTTTCTAATCGTTAAGTTAAACTTTTTAAGGAATTTAGAAGCAGTTTTACGGTTTATTAAACAACAAATGTATATTTAGTAGAATATTTAAGCCGAAAACTAAAATAATAAGTGAAAAATATAGTAGTGAGGCTCAGAACATTGTCAAATGGGGTTCTACACTCAATAAATCTCAACGGCAATTATCACCTTAATTTTCAAAACTTCACAGTGAGCGCGAAGGTGAAAATATATCCACATTCTTTTTGTAAAAAAAACAAATTTTTTATTTTTTTTGAAATATTTTCCATGAGTATTAAAGAAATATTTATAATGTATTTAGAAGCGGATTTACAATTTATTGAGCAACAAGTGTATATTTAATAGAATATTTAAGGCCAAAAGTAATAAAATAAATGAAAATATAGAGATGTTAAAATGTAAATTTAGTGTACATTTCTTATTTTTATTTTTTAAGTTTGAGATGTTAAAATCACATGTGAATGAGGCCTAAACAAAAAAATAGCAATAGTTTGTTTTGTTGAATAGTCTTTCCCTCTATTTGGGTTGACAAAGACAGTTCTATTAATATGTGGTTTAGATGTAGATAAAACAAAAATTAACAAAAAGAAAAAAAGTTCAAATATCTTTAAATTTAGATTTTAAATCGTTGATTATAAGTGTTTAAATATGAATTGTAATAGATTTTGCACAAAAAAATATATTTTGAAGAACATGAATACGATAGTTAGTGTGACTTTCATACACCCTAGGAATTTGAATCATCTTCGTACCTTTTTGTTAATTTTTCCTTTATTTCTCTTACCACTATAACAAACTATTGTATTCATGTTCTTCAAAATATATTTTTCCGTGCAAGAAGCCTGACTCGTTTTCTAAGCACCCGAGAGTTCATCTCGTTCTGCGTGCGCAGAGCCTGCTCGTTTTCTATGCCTGGGTTTGCCTCATTCTACATGTGAGGTGTCCACATCGTTTAGTGTGCTAGAAGCCCACCCCTTTTTGCATCCACGGAACTCACGTCGTTTTGGCTTGCATATAGCCAGCCTCATTTTCCCTGCACACCTTGATTTGTGCACCGTATTTTGCCTCGTTTCTCATGCGTGAAGCTCACCTCGTTTTGCATGTCAAAAGCCCGCCCAATTTTTTGTGAGTCGAGCCCGTCTTGTTTTGTGTGTCATGGTTCGTCGCATTTTGCATTTGCTGAGTCCGTCGTCTTATCTTGCATGCGTCGAGCCCACCTAACACCCATGTTTCTTGACAAAAATGCAAGTTTTTTATTTTCACACAATATTTTTCCAGTGCATTAAGTTAACCATTTTAAAGAATTTCGAAGCAATTTTACTGTTAATTGAGCAATAAATGTATATTTACATATTTACTAGAGTATTTAAGTCGAAAACTAAAAAAATAAGTGAGAAACATAGTAGTGAGGCCTAGAACATTGTCAAATAAGGTTTACACTCAAGAATCTCAATGGAAAGTCTCTCAAAATTCTACAATTTTATTTGACAAATTGGTCCTTCTTTTGATTCATGACACAAAAACTTATTTTTAATAATCCTCTTATTCAATTGATAGTAGAGATCAAGAGTTACTTACGCATAAAAACGCTGAGACGAATCATTTAATACTACGGTTCAGTGGTATTCTTCATCACTGTAAGTGAGAGATTTTATATTTGATTCATGATAAAGGTGAATTTGAACCATATTATTGCTAGTCTATTGTGAGATTAAGTTTATTCCCTTCATTTTATGATAGACAATCTCGTTTGTGCCAAAAAAAACAAAAAAAAAAAAAAAAAAAAAACTAAAATGATAGTATTTCAATTAAATATTGCAATGCTACGTGTTGAACTTGCAAACCATAACAAAAAAGTTCAGCCCGTGAGCTTATCCTAAAAGTCGGGGATTTGATGGGGTCAAGCAACTAATTTAAGTAAAATATTTGATAAATTAAATTAATTCGAGAAGTCAATTTAAAGCAATTTAAAGCCATTTCCTCATTTATTTATGCGTGTGACAATATTTTAAAACAGTATGTATTTGTTTATAAACGTAATCTCTCTCCCCAAGTTGCCTTTAGAATAATAATCTACTAAAATCTGAGAAAAGTAAATATTGTAGTAGCAAAGCAGGGGAAAAAAAAGTTCATTTTGGTTTTTTTTTTTTTTTAAATTATTACAAACAATATTACTTATTCAAAAAATCGAAATATTTAAATTCTAGAAGCCATGTGTTAAAAAAAAATCAATAAACATGCGAGGGCATGCTGGTTTTTTTATTTTTTTGTCAAACGATAGATTTATTAGATTAGAAGTTAGATTACGGAGTTGACGGTGTTCGAATTCACGTCATGGTACAATGACAACACTCATTTCTACCACTGTGATAGGAGACCACTTGCGCGGTCCGATTTTTGATTGAATTGCTGCAAACTTGACTTCTAGCTTGGATATATGTTACGTCTGTTAGCAATTATTGTACCTAAGTTAGCTTATATACAATTATTATGGATTGGATGGTCATATAAACCTGAAAGTCCAGCTTCAGTTTTTTTTTGGTAAACATTCAACTTTAGTTTTAACTGCTTGTCAAATATTAGTGGGCTTCTAAATTTTGGAGAGCCCTCATTTGAATTTTTCAGCTCACAATCACAAGCCATCAGTTGAATAATGACATACGCATTCACAAGTGCTGATATATATTAAGGGTTGCAGAATATGATGCCAAATTGGCTGCTGCTTGTTCCTCTTCTTCTTCTTGTACAGTTATATACTTGCACGCAACATGTACATGGTTGATCATGTATTTAGAGTTGAATTCTCTTTTTCAGTCCTTTCATATTTGATCGGTTACGATTAAATTACGTTAATATTTTATATTGATTTTTTATAGAGAAAAAAAGAAAAAATAAAGAGAAAAGTGAGAGGGGAGGAAGAAAATCCTACTTCCATGTACCTATAAAATAAAAAAAACAAAACAAAAAAAAAACTTCTAATTGAGTTGGCTGCAATTATTTACTTTTATACCCGACACTTTACGGTCAAATCTTTCCTTGTGAGTTGTGACCAAATCCAATTTCGCTTTTCAAGGTTTGAATATTAAAAAATCGCGAGTTTCACTTCTCGCATTTCAAGTGGTATTTTTAGTAAATTGAATTTAGATCATAAATGTCCAAAATTAAATGTGTGCCAAACTTCGTGACCTATTTTCTCTAATAAAATTGGACCACATGCTTCTACAACATCAATATAGCATACATATGCAAATTGCAAACCATGTAACATATGTAATCCGTGTAAACCATGCATCATATGTAACCATGCATCGCTCTTTAAATTAAGGAAACATTCCATTTCAAATGCAATATTTGCATGTATCTACTTAATTATAATTTATAAGTTAGAAAGTTATTGTAGACTCACAATAAAAATACCATGTATTCCTTTTTCTAAAAAGAGGATCATTTCGAGGGTTAGGAAGACTTACAGAGGCATTTCAGTATTCCTTGGTTACAAGTTCAGCCTCCCTTGACTACAAGTCAAGCTTCCAGCCTAGCAGCCTTTTTCAAACCCAAAACCTTCAATTTTTAATTTGAAGGAAGCCTCACAATCCGTCATTTACCACTGGACTACCAGCCCGTGGTTAAAATATCATGTCTATCTTCCTTTATAATTTTATAAAAGTATAACGAAAACGATGAATTTTTTTAAAGTACTAATAATAATTATTGAAAAAAAAAAAGAGTACTAATAATAATTCACTACGACTGTTACAATAATTTCGTACAATCCTTTTGAATAATTTTTTTTTTTCAAACAATGGTTATGTATTCATTTCTTCAATTTTATTCACGATCTAACAATTTTGAGTTTTAATCATTTTTGTCTAGAGAGAAATTTTCTTTTAAAATATTTGAAAATTAAAAAATAACGTCATGATTGAGTAAGCGTTGGCACCTGCAAGTCCCTGCCAACTGTTCCATCGGCGCGATTGAGTCCTTGTCTTCAACCTACCGTTTCGGGTCTACCGAAAATCATCCAAAAATATTTAACCCCAAAAAAAGAAAAAGAAAAAAAATTTCATCGTTGGTATCGTAAATAAATATAAAAGCCCCTGCCTTCAGTGATCAATCAGTCTTCGCGTTTTCACCAAACCCCACTTACCCCGCCTTCTCTGTGATCCAGCAATGGCTTCCATTTCCAAGCTCTCCAATCCCACCCCCGCTTCCTCCTTTTCGTCCACCTTCAGTCCCAGAACGCCGCAGCCCAAGTGTTTGATCCGCCTCCTCGCCACCCCTGCCGCCACTTTCAACTCCAAACTCTCCTCCTCCAAGCTCTCCGTACGAACCAAGCTCTCTCTCCGGGGATCTCTGGTGTAAGTCTTCCCCTTTTTCCGATTGCATATTATCTTTGTTTGAATTTTTTTTATCAGAAGCTGGATTCGAGCTTTGTTTCTTTTGCTTGATTTCGTTTTTTTTTCTGATGAAACTTGAAAGTTGTGTAATTTAGTATTCTTGGTTGCTGATTTGATTGCAAATCGAAAAGGTTTGCTCATTTGGGTTGACGGAAGTTTAATTCTTTTGCAGGGTGAGGTGTTCTCAGAGTGATGGGAATGGAAATCCGGTGAAGAGAACTTATCTCCATGATCTGTATGAGAAGGAGGGACAGAGTCCGTGGTATGATAACCTCTGCCGGCCTGTGACGGATCTGCTTCCGCTTATCGCAAGCGGGGTTCGAGGTGTAACCAGTAACCCAGCGGTAATTACTGATTTATCTTATGTTTTTTGAACTGCGCTTGGAGGTTTTAAGATCAAATGAGAAATGGGGTTGTAAGTGAAACTGTCAATATGTTAGTTGAATATCGTTTATTTTACCATGCCTTTTGCAGTTTTCGTGTTTTATGTGCAATCCGATCTAACTAGCTCTATGTAATGCGGGATTGCAGATTTTCCAGAAAGCAATCTCAACTTCAAATGCTTACAATGACCAATTCAGGTATTTTCAATGATTATCTTGGTTGGTCAGAAGGGGCTGTGGTTGCGGTATTTTTTATTTGAATCGCATGTATATCTGGAATGATTGCGTGTGGAACTCTGTTGAGTTTCGGGTTATAAGCTCTTGGCATATGGGATGGGAAAGTTGGATTTGTTGTCCCTCTTTCTGAGTTGAAAATTTTTAACCGGCATACCCCTTGCTACACAGTGTTCATATGTCAATAACATATTCCAATGGAATTTGCAGGGAACTTGTACAGTCAGGAAAAGACATTGAAAGTGCATATTGGGAACTTGTGGTGAAGGACATTCAAGATGCTTGCAAACTTTTTGAGGCTATCTATGATCAAACTGATGCTGGTGATGGTTACGTTTCTGTTGAAGTTTCTCCCCGACTTGCTGATGACACCCAAGGGACTGTGGATGCTGCAAAATGGCTTCATAAAGTAGTTGCCCGTCCTAATGTCTACATAAAAATTCCTGCCACTGCTCCATGCGTTCCTTCAATTAAGGAAGTTATAGCAAATGGCATAAGTGTCAATGTGACTGTAAGTTCAATTCTACTATACTAATTGCTTTTTCCTCTTTTATGGGGTGAAATTCTTTGAATCTGTGCTTCACCAAGAATAGATGGCCAACAAAGTCGTACAAAAGTGCATCTGAATGGAATTTTAAGTTTGTGTGGTGGTATGGTTGGGCTTTTCATAGGTGATTATTTTGACAGCGTAAATGAAATCTGCACTATGCGCTATAGTTGTCATAAGTTCTTGCGTGCAGAGTGATCATTGTTCTTGTTAGGCCTTTTTAATGAGAGGAAGTTTTTGGGGTTGTGGCATCATCTCTCATTCGACTGAACTATTTAGCATATAATAGAATTGCAATTCCCTAATTGTAGAAGTGTTAACTCATACTTTCTCTTAATGTGTGTGCACAGCTTATATTCTCGCTCAGTAGATATGAGGAGGTGATTGATGCTTACTTGGATGGCCTTGAGGCTTCTGGACTAGGCGACCTCTCCAGAGTCACAAGTGTTGCTTCCTTCTTTGTCAGTAGGGTGGACACCCTCATTGACAAGTTGCTTGAAAAGATTGGAACTCCAGAGGCCCTTGACCTTCGAGGAAAGGTATATCAAAATCAGATGTCCAACTCTCTTTTTTTTTTTAATCACGAACATAAACCTTGAATGTGAGATTTGCTAACGTGATGAGTTAACTATGTCAGGCTGCAGTAGCTCAAGCTGCTTTGGCATACCAACTCTACCAAAAGAAATTCTCTGGCCCTAGATGGGAGGCTTTGGTGAAAAAAGGTGCTAAGAAGCAGAGGCTGCTTTGGGCCTCAACCAGCGTCAAGAATCCTGCCTACCCCGATACTTTATATGTTGCTCCTCTCATAGGCCCTGACACGGTGAGCCATCCCATTGTCCAACCTGATCTCTGATGCTTGATGGTTATTATTACCATGATTTTACATCTGTGATGATACATTACTTGCTTAAATAGACTTGTTGTTTAATGTTACTTAATGTTATTTAATGTTGTTTAATATTGTTTAATGTTGTTTCATGTTACTTAATGTAAATAAATAAATAACTGTTAAAAAAACTGTAAAAAAAAAAAAAAATCAAATATGATGTCAGCATGTGGCCCCATCCAGGATCGGCCGGTTGGCTCTTTTTTTGTCCAGTGGGGCCCATGAGCCCTTTGGCCTGACCCTTGGTTGGAGACCGTTTTTGGTCTATTTTCGGCCCTCTAGCCCTCTAGACCCTTCAGTTGGAGATGGTCTTACAGGTAGTAAAATGAGATTAAAAAATCAAGTTCCAAGACGCGTGGCTAAAAATAAGTCATCTTTCTTCTAGCGTATGACGAATATTTACTCTGTCAATGTTGATTTATTGATTCATATTGCTTAGTGTTTAATGCTGACTTTCCTTTTGCAGGTTTCAACCATGCCAGACCAAGCTCTTCAAGCATTTGTCGACCATGGCACAGTTTCAAGGACAATTGATTCCAATGTATCCGAAGCTGAAGGCATTTACAGTGCACTGGAGAAGGTAGGTATCGACTGGAGCTACGTTGGGAACCAACTCGAACTTGAGGGAGTGGATTCTTTCAAGAAGAGTTTCGACAGCCTGCTAGACACCCTGCAAGAGAAGGCCAACTCTCTTAAATTGGTTAGTATGTAAGATGTAAGATGTCGGAACTATTTGTGTGAGCTGAATAAAGCTGGTGGGGGTTGTCGTCCTGTAAATGTAGCCGGGTGCTTTGTAAGACGTTGATTACATTTGACGAGTTCTTTCCAGCTACAGGTTGAGTGGGATATTACAATTTGCTCTTGCACTTATGTTTGGCATTGTAGACAGTTACCTTCACAAATGTACGTTTCATTTGGATTTGAGAATTATGGACCGTCAAGTAGATGATGCTCAATGTTATTCTCTGCAAGATTTTCCATTTCTGCTCACAAATTGAATCATGAAGCTCAAAATTCTTGAATCCGACGGCCGAATTTTAAGTTACCTTCATACTGATGAAAAGCGTAAGGATTTTCATTTTTTCATGGAAAGAGAATGCCCTCGTGTTATTCTAGACTGTTAATTTTACTGACAATATTATTCAATTGACGGAAAGAAAATTCGAACTTAGTACAAGAACATCGATCCGACCATCTGGTATTATAACTTGGTAAATGTTTTTTTTATTCGTTACACATTCCAAATAAAATTAGATAGTACTAGAGGATTAAAATTAGCTTATACAATAGGCGAGTCATAATAATTTGATATCGAACTCATGTTCATAAGAAAAGAATAAGGAAAGGAATGGTAAAATAGAGAGTTTGGGCCAGACAAGTTGAGGCCGTCATCTTCCCGCCGAACACATTCGCTGGTTCCCCAATCACCACTTCACGGTTCAGACTTCAGTAGTCCACCCTTTTCTCTCCCTTGTCAAGTAGCACCACACCTACAATGTCTTCAATCTCAGCCGTCCGATCTCCACCACGACCGCCGTCCTCACCCGTCGGAAAATCTTCATCCCCGGTGCGTCTTTTCGCGCTTACCTTCTCTTCAACGCGACAGAGACGCCGCAGACCCCAATTGAATGAACATTGAAAGTTTTGATTGAGGTGGAAGCAATCTTATCGAGTGAAGAAGTGTTGTGTTTTCATCGATTGGCATGGTGGCTGCAGCTTTCTGTAATGCTTCAAAGGACGGAATTTCCCTCGCGTCTCAGGTTACTGACAGTGAGTCATTTCCTAGTTCCTCTGCCCGAAAGGTTAGCGATTTTAACACTCCTGTTTTAGCCTCCTGCAATCCTCCTGTGACTGCCGAAACATCGTAGATTATTCAGGTTTGGAGTGCAGATGGTTAAAAAGAGGGAATCCCAAAATCGCCATCCTTCAATAACCCTGCTCATTAGTAATAGTCATGTACATTTGTGTACTAGATTTTACCGTCTGTATATTTTATTTTGTTGTTCATACTCTCCTCATGTGACATATCATGTAATGTGAGAGACAGACAAGTATCACTCGAGGTGAGAGATAGAAACAAGAGATACGCTGCGTTTTTTTACTTTTGGTTTCTTTTCCTCGCATTCTTTTGTTGCTTTGTGATTGTTTTGGAACAACTTTTAGTGCCAGCACTTAGGGGGAAGGACTATGGCAAGTCGCAAATGAGTTATCCGGAGTATACAGAAACTGAATCACGTCTTCAGTACAAGGTTAACTATTGGAACATACAAAATTTTAGCCTCCTTGTTTTGATGAAGTTTCAAGCTCTCCAAAGTTTGCTTTAGTTATTTCATCGAATGATTTATCTTAAGAAGAAATGCAGGACTTGCGAGTAGGAGATGGCCCCGACCAAAGGTAGGAGAGACCGTTGTGGTAAGCCACTCATTCTCCGAGCGCACGCTTTCAAGCTTTCACATGTTGATAGGGTTGTTTAGGATTGAGCCAATTTTGCTTGATAGATTTGTCTGTCGTATACCCCTACGTGTTATATTGACAGAGCCTAAAGAGGCTCCGTCGCTTTATCTTTTAGTTGAGTCATTGTAGCAGGTTATGATCGTTAGATGGATTTCACGTTGATTTGGATGGGTAAACCATAGGATATTTGGGACGTATTTTTGAAGCTCGAAATAAAACAAAGGGTGGTTCATTTGAGGTATGGAACACTTCTGATCCGTTAACTTGGTACTTCGTAGCATCGCGTAAGCGTAATTAACAGATAAACAGATTCTGTTCCATGGTTTCTCGAATGCAGGGTGATGACGAGGCGTTTTTCAAATTCAGGGTAGGATCTCAAGAGGTGAGAAATTCATGAACCAAACGAACGAAACAATCTTGAAAGCTCGATCTGCGTCCTCTCTAACGACGATGTGGTTTTCTTCAGGTGATACCGGCTTTTGAGGAAGCTATTACAGGCATGGCTGGAGGCATCAGAACGTGCTGCGTGTTCTTTTCCGTAGCTCGTTGTATTTGCTCAAGGAACTTGGAATCGGTTACATTAAACGCGCAACATTATAATTCACTACATGTTATTTGAAAATTTCACAAACGAGTTCACATTGATGCAGGATCGTAGTGCCCCCAGAACTGGGATATCCTGAGAATGACTACAACAAGAGTGCCCCAAGGCCGACAACATTTTCGGTAAATCTTTTGTCGTTCTGGCGATTCTTGTAATCCACTTCTGCTTCTTCTTACAAGGTGCAATGTCGATGTGTAACGTGTTACAGGGACAACAAGCCTTGGATTTCGTGCTGCGGAACCAAGGGTTGATAGACAAGACTCTTCTGTTCGATATTGAGCTCATCAAGATCATACCGAACTGATGAACTCAATAGGAAATCGGTTGGCTGGCGAAAGACTGCGGCGCACTTGTCGTAGAGAATCTTATTCCGGATGCCAGAATATCGATTAAATGAGGTAGCAAATTTATAACACCATCAAAAATCCTTGTGCACTAATTACTTCTGTACATGTAACCTCTTTTTTTTTTCCTTTTTCTCAGAAGAGAACAATGAACGACTGCAGGTAGCCCGAGAATTGAAGTAAAAGTGATATTAAAAGCTACGATCGTCAGCATAAATTAATGACACTAAACAAGATCCATAATCTGATAGAAGTGCAAATCATCAACAGTTAACTGCAAAACGAGAAGAAAATACAAGGACCGAAAACATCTTAAGAGCAAATAACTCAAACCTGCTGAACATTCATAAAGTCCTTGCCTTTATTCAACGGAAAGCTCCCTTCGCTTGTACCGCACCATCACCTTTCCTTTCACACCCACAACCATGGCATTCCAATCAATCTCGGGAAACGGTGATACCAGCTCCAGTTCAAAATTTCTCAGCAGGTGGCTCCATATAGCCTTTATCTGCAGGTATGCAAATGGCTCACCAAGGCATCCATGCCTGCCACCTCCAAATGAGATATATGAGAATGCCCCTGCAGATTTGTCTTCTTCTCTCCCCTCAGCAAATCTATCAGGATCGTACGTGTCTGGCTCCTTATAAATATGAGGAAGCCGGTTGGCAAAGTATGGTGATGTGGCAACTATGTGCCCTTTCGGGACATCATACTCTTTGCCCTTGCGGGTTTGTACACTGAAATCACTATGCGAGCTTCGAAGCAGCATGATCAGTGGAGGGTGCAATCTGAGAGCTTCCTTGATGCAACGATACAGGACATCCATCTCTGCCAATATATCATGATCAACCTTCTTTCCGTGCTTTTTCATTAGGTTTTTCTGCTCCTCTGACACAGCGGACAAGAAGTCCTTGTGACGGAGGAGATAGGCCCCAGTCCAAGTGGAAGTGATAGAACTAGTGTGCTGCCCAGCAAAGAGAGCAGCAATGAGCAAGCCAGTGACCTCAGATTCAGTTGTTGGCCGGCCATTTTTGTACTTTGAGTCAATGAAACATTGCAACATGTCATTCTCAGACTGTGCAGCACGCTTACGGGAGTTTATGATCTTTGCAAAGATATCTGAAAGCTTCTTGCGTGCCTGGTCACGGCGACGGTGAGCTGGGATGGGCAGGTATGGGAAGATGACACTGATTGGAAGCATTCCATTGTCAAGGTCATGGAACAATGCTGAAACATCATCAAAGAGCTTATCACGAACTTCACGACCCAAGAGGCATCTGCTGGCTGTCAAGATGATCAGATGCTCAAGCTCATACTTTAAGTCCACCTCGCCACTGTCTCCCCACTTGGAAAAGTAATCCTGCACAGTACAGTTGGAAGACAAGAATTAACATCATGGATGCCCCTCATCACTATCTCATATTACAACTTTAAGTCCACCTCGCCACTATCTCATATTGCAACTTTTTCAAGAATCTAGAAGATCTTCTCTTTCACAAATGTAAACAGATTACTAAATAAATTGAAGGCTGAAGCAATCAGATAAACAACAAAACCCGCAAAATTCCAAATCAAACAATGATATTCAACCGAAAATCTTACCTCTGCTTCTGTAACCATCTGATCCACATATCCCTTGAGTTTATTTGCCCTGAGAGCCTCCGTGAAGAACCGAAACTGCTCCTGCCTCACTGTGTAATCGACATCGAACACAACTCCAGGGCCGAAAGTGGGCACATTGAACTGGTATACCTCCTGCTGGCTAAGATCAGCCTCCGGGGCCTTGAAGAAGTGGGCAGAAACCTCAGGACCAATCAAGAAAGTGATCTTCTTGTTAAGCAGATTCAATGTGAACACACTTCCGAGCTTCGGGTACTCTTCACGAAGCATGATAATGGGGCCCTTCAAGAATCGGAGCAGTCCTCCGAGCACAGGCCACGTCTGCACCACCGGAGGAAGACGCTTCCCAGATCGAGACATAATAAGCGCTGCGATCAGCTTGGCCACCACCAGAGTGGCCAAAATCATCAGCCCCACACTGAAAAGCTTGTTATCCATATCCATTGTCACCATAATTTGGTCCAATTACAGGGACCTAGCAGAAAAATCCACACACAAATACAGAAAATTAGCAGCTTTCAATAAACAATACCACTCACCACCAATTCTAACGAAAACCCAACAAAAATTTCACGACTTTTAACAGTAGATTTCGATTAGATCTAACTTTGAGCACAAATCGTCCGGCTGCAGGAAAATTGAATCGGAGCTTCAATTTTCTCGGCAATCAAACAATCAAGGAGTGAAAAGGAAACTAGAATCTGGTGAAAATTTCATCAGATTAACGACAAGTTGAAGCAGAAGGACAATGCATGAGTGAAGATAAAGGCGAAGGATTGGGTATAAGAAAGAAGGAATTAGGGTTTCGTACCTGATTGCAGATTGGAGCGCAGAAAAGATGGGAGGAGAAGGACAGTAGAGACCCAAAACTCTAGTCGGGTAGTGAGACTCTGTGAGTATGCGAAGCCCTGAGTCGTGTGTATATACAACTCTGGATTGTCCGCTTCCACTACAAATATTCAAATTTTTATTTTTCTTTAATTCAATCAAATTAGCCAAAACAATATATTTTGTTCTCCAGGGTTTGAATTTTTTTTTTTCGTAATTCAAATAAATTAGTGTAATTATCTTTTCGTTTGTGTTAAAATTAGTGGAAAGTTGTTTTAATTTCTAACATCACTACTTAGACTATTAAAATTTTAATAGTTCAACTCGCTTTTGTGTCGGTTCGATATTGGGCGAGAAGAAAAGTTAGTCCAAATGTAGTTTAATTGCCTTCTAAATTTCGGTTTTCATGCATATTATGTAAATAGTTAAAAGAGGCATACATAATTATACACACGAGTTATTTGAATTGTTAACTATCTAATAGTTTTTTGATATATACAATATTATCTATATTAAAAGGTGGAAAAGTAAGCTGATAATAATAATTTAAAATTTGTATTTAATGAAAATTGAATTCAAACCCTCTTATTTACGAACGGTTTAATGTTTTAAATAGAAATTGTAAGTTCCATTTTCAATATGTCCACGGGTAATTAGTATTCCTTTTTTGTATCAAAGTAACATTTTTCATAAAATAATTAGCTCTTTTCTATTTGTATGTTTGGAAATTGGAATTTATTTTCAAATATCCTTTTTTTTTGGGGGTCTGAATTTTCCAAGTATCCGTAAGAATCTCCTATTCGTTCAAGTGTAAAGCTGCGCTAGTTGGATCTGGAAAACAGTGGGTCTATGAAAAGGTCGTTTGTCGTACACGTATATTATTTTAATTGGTGGGGGTAGATTTATATCAATTAATCACGGAAAATGATCATCGCTGGATTCATTTCCTGATATCCTAAGATTTTGTAATCATGATCGTTTATTATACATCGTGTGATTAGTTTTCGTTAGGTACTATTTTTATTTAATTTTAAATTTTAAATTTTAAAATAATTTATGATTGTACAATGTACGATGAAAGATCACGATGATCGGATATTTAAGATCCCTAAGAAAAGGATCTAATCACCCGCCTGGTACCCAGTTGGGTAAAAAAGAAAAACGACAAAAGCAAGCACACCAAAGCGGCAACGGGTGTGCATTGATAGACGAACCCGGAGAGTTTTCTATCAGCTTGTCAGGACCAGAGGACGGATACTCCCTAGTCCATGGGTGAAGGATATTCTTCCCTTGCATTGCTACATCTGAGTCTCGGCCCTTAGAAGGGGGTACCTCAACTCACAAACTCAATCATGAAATTGCCCTAAACTGTGAATTATACCAGTCGATCGTAGTAATGTGTCCTTCCACTTAGCACACAAATTTAGTATAATGGGTTATAAAACTTAAATTATCACCTTCTCAAAACAATATTATAAGACGACTCACACTCTTTATTCAAGTTGTGAAGAAACAGCAACAGAACTCCACGCGATCACATAAAAAGGGAAGCTACTGACCACCTGTACTGATTAAGAAAACAAGATATATGCAGAACCTAATCACGAACATATTCAGCTAGTATACGAACCAACTGTAAAGATTTTAGGAACAAATGGGACATGAATGATGAATGTAAAGTAGTCAGATCAACAAATTCAAGTTGGTTAAATTTTGATGGAACATCAAACTGTAAAGCCAAGGATCCGTCCCAATTTCTAAACATTAAGAAACTGAAGTTAAGCATAAGAACCAAAACTCAGATTATTATGTCTCATGTAGATTCTTAATATGAAAGGTCTCAAACGTACCAACTTTTGTGCCCGACGCAGAAGATACAAAAGTTGTAGCATCTGGCTTTTGAGCTGTACTTTGCAAATCATATTCTTTGCCTAACAACATTAAAAACATAATATCAGCACTCGTTATTACAAAATAAATATGCATTGCAGAGTCATACCCAAATGAGGTTCTTTGGCTGTTGAAATTACATAGATAAAAGAAATGCGTAAAAGTACTTAAGAGGGCAACTAAAGGTTTCAGTTGTTCAGGATCATCAAACAGGTTGACAACTAGTTGGTAAAAGTACTTAAGAGGGCAACATTACCTTCAAAATAACAATTTACCACTTACTAATTTAAAATTAATAGGACATGGTACCTCGACAAAAGTCGTATGTACTTCTCACAAGTTCAATTTATCTCAAAGTTTAAGGTTTGTTTGATATCATTCTTCAATCCAAATTTTTATTTTAAATAATGATGAATATAGGTAAATTACTTAATACTTGTTAGTTTCGAAAACAAATAATTGGATCTGAGAATAATACTAAACATGCCCTCAAATCCTCTTCTTTTTTTTTTTTTTTTTTTTTTTTGAAAAATAATAAATACACACTATTTATCTCTTCTTACACCATTCTGTTTAATTTTGCTCGTTCTTTCTGTTTAACTTATTGTTAGTTGCCATGCTTTGATGTGGCTTCAATTACTGCTTGAGTGGCACGTTGTGTATCTTCCCTTTGATGGCCTTTGGAGCCTATGTAATTGGCCCAGGTTACTTTAGAGCAACTCCACCCATAAATTTTCTTAGGCTATAGGTAACTCAATTCCCCAAGTGAGCAGTAATTGTCTTTAGTGAACAGTAACTATCTAATTGCATCTTCATCCCTAAATTGAATAGCCCAGGCAATTCGTATTAAAATATATTATTTTTTATTTTATAAAATAATAAAGATAATTTTATTCGTAATTTTGTATAAGAATTTTAATCAATCTCGTCACCAATGGAGGAGCCAAAAATTCTTTTATGGGTGGGCTAGCTAAAAAAATTACACTAAAATGAAATGATTTTTTTTTTTTTTTTGGCTACATACACATTGTATGCAAAAGTTTAAGTTTAACTTCTGTATTTGTATACTTAAAATTTACTTGGCATGAACTCAACAAGCTTCGCATTTGCAAACCGCAAAAATTACAATGAATCATCAAATTTACATATATTTAGATGCAAGCACAAGAAGAAAATAAAAAACTTGACATCTCAATTACAATCACACAACTAGCACAAATCAAAACAATGAAAGTAGATGTAAAGGCAATCTTAAAAAAAATTGATTTAAACTAATATAAAGCCCGCTAAATCAAAGAAAAATAATCTTGAATAAAATGGCATCACAATTGTAACATCCCACATTGCCTAGGGGAGTGATCCTTATATGTATATTCCAATCCCTACCTAACACGAGGCCTTTTGGGAGCTCACTGGCTTCGGGTTTCGTAGGAACTCTGAAGTTAAGCGAGAAGGGGGCTAGAGCAATCCCATGATGGGTGACCCATTGGGAAGTCGCTCGTGAGTTCTCAAAAACAAAACCGTGAGGGAATGGTAAGCCCAAAGCGGGGCTAGAGCAATCCCATGATGGGTGACCCACTGGGAAGTTGCTCGTGAGTTCCCAAAAACAAAACCGTGAGGGAATGATAAGCCCAAAGCGGACAATATCGTGCTACGGTGGTGGAGCGGGCCAGGGAAGTGATCTGCCCCGGGCCGGGATGTGACAATTGGTATCAGAGCCTAACCCTGGCTGTGGTGTGCCGACGAGGACGTCGGGCCCCTAAGGGGGGTGGATTGTGACATCCCACATCGCCCAAGGGAGTGATCCTTATATGTATATTCTCATCCCTATCTAGCACGAGGCCTTTTGGGAGCTCACTGGCTTCGGGTTCCGTAGGAACTCCGAAGTTAAGTGAGAAGGGGGCTAGAGCAATCCCATGATGGGTGACCCACTGGGAAGTTGCTCGTGAGTTCCCAAAAACAAAATCGTGAGGGAATGGTAAGCCCAAAGCGGACAATATCGTGCTACGGTAGTGGAGTGGGCCCGGGAAGTGATCCGTCCCGGGCTAGGATGTGACAATATGGTATCAGAGCCAATCCCTGGCTGGAAGTGTGCCGACGAGGACGTCAGGCCCTTAAGGGGGTGGATTGTAACATCCCACATCACCTAGGGGAGTGATCCTTATATCTATATTCCAATCCCTACCTAACACGAGGCCTTTTGGGAGCTTACTGGCTTCGGGTTTCGTAGGAATTCCGAAGTTAAGCGAGAAGGGGGTTAGAGTAATCCCATGATAGGTGACCCACTGGGAAGTTGCTCGTGAGTTCTCAAAAACAAAACCGTGAGGGAATGGTAAGCCCAAAGCGGGGCTAGAGCAATCCCATGATGGGTGACCCACTGGGAAGTTACTCGTGAGTTCCCAAAAACAAAACCGTGAGGGAATGGTAAGCCCAAAGCGGACAATATCGTGCTACGGTGGTGGAGCGGGCTCGGGAAGTGATCCGCCCCGGGGCGGGATGTGACAACAATTTCCATGATAAGTTTTATATTTCTAGTTGTGCTAAATACTCGCCGGGCTAGTTTCATTAAAAAATAATTCTTCTTGCAATTTTTTTTCTTCTATTATATTAGACTATGCACTAAAATATATATACATATGCCACAAACTCTCCCTAGGCTACAGCTCACCGTAGCCCTTGGTGTGGCTACACCATTACTCGTCACAACACATGTCATTATCCGAAAGTATAATTTTTGTGGATAGATTTTCGAGTAGATTTTTAAAATAAATCTCATAGCACCACGCGTCATGATTATGTAAGGTGGAAGAACATCGTTAGAGCAGTTCCAGTGTTGCTAAGCCCTTAGGCAACTCAATCCCCTTAAATAAACAGCAACTACTTGTAGTGAATATTAATTGTTCAAGTTCATCTCTACCCCCCCTAAACTAAATATGCCAGACAATTTGTATTAAAATATTAATATTTTTTATAAAATAAATAATAAAGAATAATTTATTTTTAATCTCCGATAACAATAAAAAAAAAAAGTGCTACTAGACCCACCTCATTGTCTTATTTTTCCCACCCACATTATTATTTCACCCACCATAAAAAATTTAAAAATTAAAATACTATTTTCCCACCCACTATTTGTGACAGCCCGTCCCGAATTATTCGTACCGTAGGTGTGAAATGACGATTTTGCCCTTGGTGGGTATTTGTCATTTTGGGATGTTGTTTAACTGTTTTTAGGGGGTTGACTCTACAGGACCACACACCTACACCCACATCATCTTCTCCCGTGCTCTCTCTATCGCAGACTCTCTCTCTCATTCTCACTTGTTCGGACGAGACTCAAAACCCTTGCAAACGTGATGGATCGAAGTGGAAAATGGTACCTTTGTGTTCGTGAGGATCATACGAGTTTAACCATACCAATTTCAGGTAAGGAATCCTTCGATTTCACGTCGAACCAGGAACCTCCGATTTTGTCACTGTTCATGCACACATGAAATATTGTTTTTCAAGGAATTTGAAGCTTCTTGGAAGCTTAGTGAGGTCCTTAGGAAGCTCGGGGTGGTTTGTTAAGTGGAATTGGACGTCGAGAAAGCTAGTTTTGAAGTTGGCCAGTTTTTCTTGAATTTTTCCAGCGAGATCCTGTGATCTTTGAGGTTTCAAACAGGTATAACATTGTTCTACTCATCTCCAGCTTTCCATTAGTGCAAATTTCATAGAAATTGGTGAAGAAACGAGTGAGAATGAAGGGTTTGAAGTTTTTTCCAGGTTTTCGACGACCGGCGACTCGTTGGGGAAGATGACGGAATATTCTGACGCGGTCAGTCAGATTTAACGGAATTCGTTAAGTTTTAACGAAATATTCCTGATGGCGTTAACTGACGTCGTCAGTGTGACTAGCACGTGGCCGTGTGTGGGGGATGCGTAGGTTCATGCACTCACCGGCGCGTGGCGGCACGTGGGGTCTCGAAAAATTATTTTAAAAATATGGGGATGTTCGTGAGGTTGAGTAGATCACGTTGGTATATCCAAATATCTCATTTGAGCATTATATGAGAAGTTATTACCTAATTTTGGTTATGTGCTTTAAATTGACGATTTTATAGTTGTTTCGCATATAGGTGAGACCCATCCTGAGAACGAGCGCAGTCACTCAAGGCAAGGGGGTTACAACCCTTCCACATATTAGTGAGTGGGCTTTTGGTTTTTCCGTATATACCTATATACTTGTGGTTTTGCCCAGAAAATGAAATGGAATGTTTATATGTTTTAAATGCCATGCATAGCGTTTGCCTATTTATTTATGCATTAGTAGTTGCATATATGTATGTTTAGTGCTGCGGACACACAAGTAAGTGTCAGGTAAGTTTATGGTTTATGATTGTGAATTAGTGGTTATGTGAGATGCATAGAGAGCTCATAACCTGCACCCCCGGTGTTAGTGCTCCCGCCCAGAGTAGGGCACAGTCCTTCACGTGATGTTCACCTCCCACACCACACGCTCATCTTGGATCCAAGTTAGGTGCACAGTCCTGTCGTACAGACCACTATAGGTGGTTCCGACTCGTAGGTCACCCGCGATTATTCGCCCAGTCTTCACGTGATCGTAGCACTTGAGCGTGTTTATTTACACCCAGTCCTGTCGTACAAACCACTTTAGGTGGTTCCGACTTGTGTGCAGGTATAGTTAGTGAGTTGGGGATTTGAGCTCTAGATTCAGCCGTACAGGTCACGTTAGGTGACTCCGGCTGATATGTTACTTGCATTGATTGACATTACCTGGGTTACTTACATTTTATGTGGAGGCATTCGACATGGCATATTTATGAACATGTTTTCGATATATATGTATATTCTATTTTCTGGGAAACTATATAGGTTTTACGGCGAGGGTTAGAACTTTTGATAATGAAATGATTTTGAAAAGCTTTGTTTTTGCCCACTCACACTTTCTGTTTTGCGCCTCTCCAGGTTCTAGTTAGAAGCAGCTTTGGTGGTTCACGAGGACTTGACAGTGGTTCTGACAGAACATCACAAATGTAGGATCACCTTTGGGTGTTATGTATTTAGTATTCGTTCTTCTGGACTGCACTTAGGCTTTCTGTGCTCTGATTATGTTTATCCCACTTAGTCTCACACTAGTGTGTTACTTTAACTAGTTTATTTAGTAGTTTGGTTTTTATTTATTCGTACGTTTATTATTATTTTTTACTTCCGCACTGTGCACATGGCAACATCACCCTCACGTGACGGCCAGCACGTCTTGATTTTGGTCGGAGTGTGTCACTATTATTCATAAAATAACCTTTAATATCTTTATAAAAAAAATAAAAAAAAATCTCGATCTCCATCCTTAATCACATCGCCACACCTTCATTATACTCTTGCCGCACCAACACATGACTTTCAATGAAACTTTGGATTTGGGTGGTGGGTCGGGGTCCGGCTATTGTGGTCTAGTTGGTGGTTTGCATTTTCTATGCAGGTTGTTGGTTCTCTGAAACTTTGGATTCAAAACAACCCACCAATGACTTTCAATGAGGTTGTGAGCTTCTTGGTGTTGGAAAGATGGAAGCATTTTAGGGAAAATCATGAGCTGGTGCTTTGATGCTGCCTTTCTTAAGCTTGAGTGCATCTTGTCGAATCCAGCCCCAGTTGACACCCAAACCCCTCACACCTGCCTCAAATTCAGGCCTTACCAATATCCACTTTTGCATATCGGTGTCGTCGAGGACGATGGGAGGTGATTACTTGTTAGTGGCAGGTCACCCCGTTTTCTCTTATTTTGCCAGTCGTATGATCAAATCCACTCAATTGTGGCGATTACAAAAATAGTAGCGTTGACTGCTACGTAAGACCACATAGAGGTTTAAAAGTCTTTTGATAAAAGGATAAATATGTCATTAAAATTTTCATTAACAGGTGGGTGGGGAAATAGGTCAATGGGGTGAGTTTAACAGCACTCTAAAAAAATTGGTTGAAAATATTAAAATGTGGTGTAAGCATGGTAAGGTGGAATAATATGGTTAAGTATTTATAGAAAAAGAAATTATAATTATTTTATAATTTTTATATGTTTAATTAATTTTTTATATTTTTTATTAATGACTGGCGTCATTAAGATGTCAACCTTGCATCACTAGCCGGGGGGCTGGATCCGTGAATTTCCGGCTGGTGGACAGCTCGAGCTCACCTAAAGCCCAACCCTTCGGAGTGGGCTGGAGTGAATTGCTTGGGGGAGAGGGGGAGGCAGGCTTTGCAATCCCACTGCCACTGTAATTAAGAAATACTAGTTGATGTCACATCGAATTATCACAACTCAATTATAATTAAAAAAAAACTAAAGTTAATTGAAAAAACACGTAACATATAACTGGATATATGATGAACATACATCATAATTATGATGGTGAGTAAAAATGTTCCTATTGTTGTTGTCATACTTTGATATGGCTTCATTTATGAGAGAGGATCCGCTATTGTTGTTGTCATACTTTGATATGGCTTCATTTATGAGAGAGGATCCTGCGGATCCTCCAATCACATCCGTTTATTGTATACTGTACGATTAGTTTTCGTCAGGTACTGTTTATATTCAATTTTTTTTTTTAACAATGTTTATACTCAATTTTAAATAAAAATATTTACAATGATTTACGACCGCACGATATACAATGAATGAATGTAATTGAATGATCTTGAATCCTCATAAAGAGAATCCAGCAAACATCCTCGTTCAATTCCTGCTTGAGTAGCAGGTTGCTTTATGGCTTGGCTTGGTCTATATATCACTTACCCAAAAATCACATTCTCCCCAGAATATCTATGTAGTAATGATTTTAAAATCAACATGCTTATTTGACAAGAGATTGTACCGTACAATCGAGAGTCTATATTTTTGTAGTTACCACAAAATGTTGTCTTATTACAGAGTTCAATTCATTTTTATTGTTACAATTAAAAAATATTAAACATTATTTGTATGCATCTAATTGTAATTTAATTTTTCAATCGTTATCATTACAGATAAGAAAAATTAATTAATGTCACATCAAATTATCACAAGTCAATTTTATATACTATTATTGGTTGCTTCCAAAATCAATGAATCATCCCATCACGCATTTTTTTCTTCTCTTCGTTAATAGACCACAGTTGTTAGTGCAAGAAGCACATCAATCTTTCAAACCCATCGTCCAATTTCCATCCTCCACCATTCGTTCTTTTCTTCCGTAATGTCATCATCGACAAATTTAGTCAAAGTGAGTGATACTTGCCCAACACATGTGGACGGTATTAAATCCACTTAATCTCATTAAAAAATACGAGAATAACTTACCTGGAACGAAAAAACTACAGTAGCTACGGGAAGAAAAAAAAAAACAACACAAAAGCATGTGGCTGAGTTAAACACCGACATTATCATCTTGGTGTCTCTGTACGGAACATAGCACAGCATACGGCATTCAACCATCTAACATAAGAACCTCAGAAGGACATCAATTCCCACCCATATTTTTATGCTCAAAGTTATGGGGTGTGTTGATCAGATTCCGAAAAATTCAACTGTACGGTGGCGTTTGATCATTCAGCAGCAAGTATTGGTTTTTCTGCACACCCAACCTCCAACACGGTTGGCCATTTAATGCCCGCCTCTGTATTTTTTTTGAGGGGGTTAGTATTTCTTTGTACCATTTACTGCCGTTGGATCCACTTCTATGGATCTTCCCGTGCTGGTTGGATCTCCTTTAAATCGTCTTAGAAATCTTATCAGTCGCTAACCAACCTCTCAAAAGATCAATTTTTTTCCTACTTGGTTTAAAGATGCTCTTCAATTAGCAATTTAACGGTGAGGATTAAACTCAGCTAATTATGTTTATGATTCTTATTAGTATGTAGGAGTGTGTTCTTTCTTTGTTTTTAAATTTTTTTCATTCTATATAGGTTGTGCATCAAATTGGTGTGATTAACTTAAGAGCCACTTTGTGTGTGATTCTTTTGGACAGCAAGTTTGTTTGTTCCTTTTGTTTCAATTGTTTGTTGTATATACGCCTCTATACATAGAAAATCTGTCATATCACTAGTTGTATATAATCATGTACGTATTTTTGAATTACGTGACGAGAGAGACAAACATGGTTGTACACAATAGGCGACACCCAAGAATATCCGCTTATTTGACGATATGATCCACTCCACTAGAAATTTAGTATTTAGGTTTGAAGAAATTGTGATTTTTTTCAATCTTAATTTTCTACTCACTGTATATATAGCATACAAAAATAAAACTCTTGTAGTTTTGGGAGATTTCTGCAGGGAGTTAACCAATGGCAACTGGAGAAATCAAGTCCCCTGAAGGAGGGACAATGACACCAGTTAGTTTAGATGGAAATCCAGACTCAGAGGAGAGAAAGAAACTTGGGCTTTACTTCATCGAATCCGATGACAGGCGGACGGCTTTTGGACGGGGTTATACTGGAGGAACCACACCGGTTGACATCCATGGAAAACCTATTGCTGATCTTTCGAAAACCGGCGGTTGGTTTGCTGCCTTCTTCATATTCGGTAAACATTGTATTTTGTAATGTATTTTCACATTTGGCTTCTATGCAGCTCTTCATATAACGGAATTTGTTTAGATTAGTAGTATAGTTTACTTGTAACTTGTCCAGGAAATGAAATGGCGGAGAGAATGGCGTATTTCGGTCTCTCGATTAACATGGTGGCCTTCATGTTTTATGTTATGCATAGACCCTTCAGCAGTTCATCAAGTGCAGTGAACAATTTTCTCGGGATTTCGCAAGCTTCCTCTGTCCTTGGCGGTTTTCTGGCTGATGCGTATCTTGGTCGATATTGGACAATAGCAATCTTCACAACTATCTATCTTCTGGTAGGTATATCCATACACGAACATACGAAATGTTAACCAAAAACTAATTAGTTTACTAATCATAAGCTTATAGATGAGCTGATAACTTCCACATTTTTCTTTCTCCATTTATTTTCATGGAGGGTTTGACAGGAATAACCTTATGTGCAACGGTGCACACTTTGGTGCCAAACCAAGATCAATGCTCCGAGCTAGCCCTCCTTGTGGGCAATTGTGAGCCTGCAAAACCGTGGCAGATGATTTACCTCTATGCGGTTCTGTACGTAACTGGATTCGGAGCTGCTGGCATAAGGCCATGCGTTTCTTCTTTCGGGGCTGACCAGTTCGACGAAAGAAGTAGCGATTACAAGTCTCACCTGGATAGGTTTTTCAACTTCTTTTATCTCTCTGTCACCATCGGGGCGATCATCGCCTTCACTGCAGTAGTCTACGTCCAAATGAAACTTGGTTGGGGATTCGCGTTCGGGTCACTGGCATTGGCTATGGGCATATCAAACATGGTCTTCTTTCTCGGTACCCCTCTATACCGCCATAGACTTCCCGGAGGGAGCCCTCTAACGCGTGTTGCTCAAGTTTTGGTTGCTGCCTACAAGAAGAGGAAAGCCAAATTTTCCAGAAGTGAGTTGATAGGCTTGTATGAGGTTCCTGGAAAACAATCTGCTGTGAAGGGTAGTGGAAAGATAGCTCACACCGACGACTTTAGGTATATTTTTGTCTACTTTTTGCTCCGTTCTAATCCTGTTTTTCGTTCTTTTCTCTTCGATTCTAGAACATCTGATGTCTTTCGTGTTACAGATGTTTGGACAAAGCAGCTCTGCAGTTAAAGGAAGAAAGCGCAGACCCTGGTCCCTGGAGGCTATGCACTGTGACACAAGTAGAGGAAGTGAAGATCTTGTTGAAACTTATTCCAATCCCGGCGTGCACAATAATGCTCAGTGTACTTTTGACAGAATATCTCACTCTCTCAGTGCAGCAGGCATACACTTTAAACACCCATATGGGTAAACTGAAACTCCCTGTAACATGCATGCCAGTGTTTCCTGGCCTCAGTATCTTTCTCATACTGTCCCTCTACTACTCTACATTTGTCCCACTGTCCAGGCGCATCACCGGCCATCCCCACGGTGCTTCTCAACTTCAGAGAGTGGGGATAGGCCTGGCCGTTTCAATCCTATCTGTGGCGTGGGCGGCAATTTTCGAAAGGTACCGAAGGAATTATGCGATACGGCAGGGATACGAGGCTAGTTTCTTAAGTGCAATGCCCAACCTAAGTGCATACTGGTTGTTGATCCAGTACTGCCTCATTGGGATAGCTGAGGTGTTTTGCGTGGTGGGATTACTAGAATTTCTGTACGAAGAAGCTCCAGATGCAATGAAGAGTATTGGATCTGCTTACGCTGCTCTTGCCGGCGGTTTAGGTTGCTTTGCAGCCAGTATATTGAACAGCATCATCAAAAACATCACCGGAAGCTCAGAGAAGCCGTCTTGGCTGTCCCAGAATATCAACACAGGAAGATTTGATTATTTCTACTGGCTGCTGACTGTCTTGAGCGTGATCAATTTCGGCGTTTTTCTGTACTGCGCACATCGGTACGAGTACAGGACGGAGCAGGTGGTCCAGATGGAGAAGGAGGCTCTACCCAACATAAAGGAACAACCCCTCAGTGGATAGCATGAAGTTCTATTCTCTTATGATATTCCAACCTTTTGATTTTGCATTTAGTAGAAGACAGAAAGAGTAACTCAAATTTACTTGTAAGCAAGCGTTAAGCGAAAAAGAGTTGTAGTTTGTGTTCAGCAATGTAAAACTTGCCTAGAAATTATTTTCGGCGTGAGATGTTTCTATCAGAAGCGGTACAAACAAGAGAGAATAGGATGGTGTTGCGCCATTTCAGAACGTTTTAATAACAATTATTTTTACAATCATTAAACATGTTTACACACTGATCTGTGGAGATCTATACAAGAAGTAAGATGAAGTAATCAAACACAAAGCATCAAGAAACACAAAGTATTACAACTAGTTACACAAAATGAACAATTGCTTCCCTCTCTGCAACCCTTTAGAAACAAGACTAACTTTTATTTACAGAAACTCGTAGTCCATATTTATATATATTTGTTATATTGCTTTGCAATCAGACAGAAAAGTTAAGGGCTTTCACAGAACTCCATCTCCTGAAATTCCAGAAACTAACAGTTAAAAGTATGAACTACTACTCGGTAAGTTTACTCTTAATTTAGATAATGTGAGAACTGCTGCAAAACAACACCATGCAAAATTCCAAGGCTAGGGCAACTAATAAGCGATACAATTTTGATCTAAAAAATAAATTTCATGGTCCAGCTTACCTTGCCACAAATTGGACAGCTTTCGCTTCTTTCCAACCATTCATAAATACAGCCAAGGTGAAAATGATGAGAACATCTCGTTATGATTTTTGGATTTTCTGAAGTGTATTCTGCAAAAAAAATATATATATATATATATATATCAACTAAGCACACAGCAAAGAACCATAGAAGAAAGATGCTAGTTTACAGCATCAATGTATTATCACTGGACAATTAATATCTTAATCCATATTCTAGTGATGCCCATTGGTTGTTAGCTACACTGACAATTGCACATTTAACTTACCATCCAGACATGTAGGGCAGACATCTTCATCTTCAGAAGACGGTTGCACGTAAGTTAGTCCATATGCGAGTTTTGTTGCCAAAGCCTTTTCCGAGGTCTCGGATTGGCCAAACGTACAATCTTCTTCCGTATCATCTCCATTCCATTTCTTCCCAAAACCCAGGGATTCGGTGCCAGAACTGCCCCTTCTCAGTTGTTGTGTATCTTCTTGCAAATGAGTCATTGACTTCTCACGCCTTGAGACCAAGCCATCACGCTGCAAATGCGAGTATCTCTGATCAGCATCGAAGGGGGTTGGCCTGGAAACTGAGAGCTGAGTATCATTCAAGGGATTATTCTGTAGCGTTGTGCCTACTCCGGATGATGCCAAAGTAGCCCCTTGAATAGGTAATGAAGGTGCTCGTCCATCAAGCCTTTGAAATGGTGCGCTATACTGCATGAGCATGGGGACATGCAAACAAATAAGAATTATAAATACTAAAGTGAATCAAACCCATGGATCTTCTTGGGATTATCTTCATAAAAGCTAAGCATTTTGGAAAGAACATTTTCATTTAACAATAACTTTAAAAATCTCTTTCTATTCAAATATGTTGGCCCAAAATTAAAAGTGATACATGATTTCGACAGTTTACTTTGTAGCCATCATTAACATTACAAGTTTTAGAAGTAATGTAGACGGATTTGTTTAGTTGCATCATGCTCCTCAGTTTCCAATTGGCATGCCAATTTATGGTCCACTGCCCTTTCTTTTCAAACAATAAATCCAAAACATTGATAAAACCAAATGCATCCAGTGATAGAAAACTACGTAAATTTCCTAGCTTTAGACTTAAGAGAGCTACCAAATGGAGGGACTGATAAAAAGTATTGAGTTGATCATGGCATTTATACCTACCCCAGTGAATAGCTGGTGGAAGAAGTATCTCAGGCATGAGCAATGCCTGTATATTGAATTGCTCGGCAGCGCGTACTCTTCGAATTCCTCGCCGCAAGGACAGCAGCAAAGAGCACCCATCTCTGCATTTCCAACAATATATACAAAATAGTCAAAATTTGAGTTCCTGCAGACAGAAATCGATACTTTATGTTGCTGAGAGCCCAATCGAGACACTCCCAGAAGAACCCATATGCATAAGCAGAGACCCCAATGTAATTACATAACATAAAAGAAAACAGCATCGATTTTTGACAATTACCATGACCAAGACTTACACTTTCAGCTGAAAAAACGAATTTATATATTTACATAACTAACATTGTGCAAAGGATTTGAAGAATTACAGTGAAATCCCATAAATTTCTAGGGTTTTCCAATTGGGAAAATCAAGAAAATGTTGAAAATTTAGAGGTGGAATTTGGAGTGTAGATTCTGACATACCTCGCGCTGCGTTAGTGGATGAGGATTGAAATTGCGATGACGATCGTGTGATGAGAAGGGGGAAGGAAGGAAGGGGTTGAGGAAGACGGAGACTTGAGGGGAAGGAAGGAAGGGGTTGAGGAAGACGGAGACTTGAGGGGAGTCGAGTCCACGGAGGGGTTTCCTGGTTTTGGGAAGGGAAGTTTGAGGAGTGTGGTGGGCTCAGAGCTTGAAGGGATCACAGCGGTATGGAAGCTCTTTCTTTACTCTTTAGTATTATTCTATTCTGTACACACATCAAATATAGTGGATTTGGATCAGAGTGCTAATAGAGAGGATACTCCTCATCAATCATCCTGGGTCGTTAGATTTTTATCTAATGGCTATAATCATTATAACTTTAAAGGGACTCCTTATTTGTAGCCGTTGGATAAAAATCCAACGGCCTAAGATGATTGATGAGGAGGATCCTCTCCATTAGCTCATGAGAGGATCCAAGTTCAAATATGGTGGCGATTTTGAATTTTCGGGAATAAAATAGAACTAAAATTGACTCACAACATGGAAGTATTTTTAAAATGATTGCTGATGTTTTTGGTGAGATTAATTTTAGGTTATAAAAGGACTTTAACTAACTTTAAACATTTTTTCACGAAAAATATTTTCAGTCATTTTAAAAGTACTTTCATATAGTTATTCATTACTACAGTCTGGTTGTATTCCTTTCTATCTAGAAGGGAGATGTCTTAGGTTTGAATCTCGTAGATGACGAATTCAATACCAAATTAGGCTATCCATTGTGTGGCTTAGTCGAACTTCCTCTCCCCTTAATATAAAAATATCAATGTACTCCAAAAATAAAAAATAAACACTTCCATACAAAGTCTTAAGTCTATGATGTATCTTTTAAACTAAAACATTAGTTTGAAACTTTGAATAGTAAATTGGAACGGTTTTTTATTATTTATTTTGGTGGTAATTGCACACACCCTTAATCGTTCGGGTAGTGTTTCTGTAACTCTTATGTGGAATAAGATAGTGAAAAGTCTATGATTACTTTTTGGAGTATAAGATAATTGATTGACCAAAAAAAAACATAAAGATTATATTCGCACGCTCTAAATTATTTCTCAATACTTTTTTAATTTTATAATATTTTTTTATCAAGTGTTAGTATTGTGTCAAAAATATTTAAAAAATAAAAAAGTGTGAGAAGTAATTTAGAAAATGTGAATATAATTTCTCAAAACAAATAAGTGCATGATAACTTGTTTGAAATGCTAATAACAATTCAATATTTTTATAATCTAACTGTGTATATGCACACAAGTTTGAAATTCAAATCTTCCTCCTCGTAATTTCAAATTTTAGTTCGACTATCATATACTTGTAAAAAAACCAACTAATTATAGACAAAAATAACAAAACAATAATTGAAAAACACTTGCATTGATAAAAAAAATGCTTGGGAGATTATGTTTTAAGACCTTATTTTGAAGACCATATAATGTGTCGGTTGATAGTTGAATATCTGCTTGCTAAGAAGACTCTCAAAAGTGAGACTCTCCATTGACTCTCAACCATCTCATTTTTTTTGGCAGAATTCTCGTGCCAATATTACAAAACAATGTACTAAAATAATGAGGTAGTGGAGAGTCCATAGAGAGTCCCACACTGAGAGAGTCTTTTTAGCATTTCTCATAATTTAAACAAGAAATTCAATCATCAATTATCATATCATGTGATCTACAAAATATGATTAAAGTAGATGGGTTAATGTTTTGCATCAGAATCTCGGTTTTGGTAAACCAAATTATTGGCATTGTTCACCAACAAATAAAATTATTTGCGTTCCTAAACAATATAATACTTCGGAACTTCATGGAACGGAACAGGCAAAGGCACAATAGACAATACTATAACAACATAAAAACTAGTTTGATTTGTTCAATTTTGTAAACTCAAGTCTCAATTGTCAAATATTGGAATGCATAAAACTTGTGTAGAATCGGGTTGTGTTAAATTAGTCATGTCAAATTACTCAATCCTAAACCAACTCGTTTACGACATAGTACTTCTGTCGACATCCGTCAGAAATTTTCATGTTTTTCGCAATTTTTTTAATGTAACAAAGAATCTCATTTTTAATAAACAAAAATAACTGATGTAGGACTGGTTTGGCATTACTATGCATTGAAAAAAAACTGCTTCTGTTGTGCTGTGAGAATAAGCAACTGTGAAATAAAGTAGCTGATTGTTTGGTAAATTTTTTTGTAAAAGTGCTTTTGAAAAGAAAAAAAAAAGCAGTGTTATAGTGTTTGATAAACTTTTATGTAAAACATATGTTAAAAAAAAGCTGATTTTTCAAAGCTGGGTTTTGCAGCTTTGTGTTTTTGGCTTTTTTTTATCTAAAACTGTGAAAAAAAAATGAAGCTGAATGTTTACCAACCATAAAAAAGCTCCCAATTTTTTTTTATAGCTAGTTTTTTTTTTTTTTCAGAATCACCTCAGTACCAAACTTGGGCGTAGAAAGAGCATGGAAAAGAATGTGGCTTTGAAAAAACCTCGTCCCGGGTAAACCACATGGGAAAAACCTGAGGAAGGAAAAAGAGCCACCCATACTAGTAACAAAGCACATCACGTTCTAATATAATCATTTGACAAATAATTCATTAACTATGAGGCGGGAACTGGGTCCTCTGATGACGGCAGTGTGCGGCTGAGAGAGGCGGCGAGAAGGATGAAGATGGGGACAGCGGTGATGGGTTTGGGCAGTGAAGCCATTGTCGTTGGTAGCTGGATTTTGCGGTGAGGGTTTAAAACGTGGACGCGTGCGGGTGGTCGTAAGGCGAGGCCAAGTGGCTCTTACTATCACTAGTGATGGCCAAAGTGAGCATGCACTCTAAAGCCCATTGGGCCTGAGAAGTTGCAGTCTCAAAACTTGTGAGCATAAGCTAATATGTAAATTCTCTCCGCGCATTTTTTTTGCATGAGTAAACGGTTGTGCGAGTATGCAAACTCAACGATTAAAATGGGATAATACTTATGTAAGGAGCTATTCTTTCAATCATCTTTACATAACCAAGTGTTGTTATTTGATTGTACATACGTTATAAGTTAAAGCTTTTTATATTAGTACCTTACAAAATGTTGAATGCATCCCACATTAAAATTTAATATTAAATGATTTATTTATCCTACTATGCAATGGCAATTTTGACCTTATTAGGTTAAAAAAAAAAAATCTAAATACACCCCAAATTACTTTTAATGTATTATTTATCTTCTTCAACTATTAAAATCCTTCCGACCCTCCATTGTTGAACAAAATCCTAACCAATGAAACTACAAACAAGTTGATTGACAAAAATTATTTTTAACAAATGAAACACGAAATCGATGTTTCGGAAGCTTCACATGAGGTAAGACTTCATATTCTTTATTGTTTTAGTGATTTGATGACATCGATAATTATTTAATCTTACTTTTGCTGCGTTATTCAAGCTTCTATGTTCGTATTCATCTTTTAGGGATCACAAAGATTACAAGAAGAATTAAACATCTAAAATTACCACCAAATATTAAAAGCATACGACATGAGTTTTAGTGGTGGAATTGAAAACAACTCACATATGCTTTAAATCCTAGGCGGCACCTTTTGTCAAAATTTCAATCGGCATTTTTGTCCATATTAAAAGCTTTATAAGATTTGAGAAATGTGGGGTGTATAGGAAATATGAGGTGCATGCAGAAAATGTTAGGTGTATATTAAGAATGTGTGGTGTGAGGGTATTATGGGAAAGTATGTGGGATGTATTAGGATAATTTTTCATTGAAAAAGCAAATGTGAGGTGTATTAAGTATGTGGGCTTTATTCAATAATTTGTGGGGTGTTAATATAATAAGCCTAAGTTAAATCGTTTATTCTCTTATCTAATCTTTTTACATGATGACAAAAAGTCATTTTACCGTACAAGTATTATTAATTGAAGTGTTCACTTTATTATCATCTAGAGAACATCTTTAAAATGTTCATCTAAAACCTTGTGTGATAGAACACTTGAGTAGTTAATCAAAGTTTTAGCCACTTAGAAAAACATTCTTGGATAACACACTTGAATTTTGGTCCTAGACGTCAAACGAGCCCTCAAAAACCCTTTTGTATAATGAAAATCTTCAGTAGAACTACCACGCATGATCAAACATCATGAGATTATAAAGAAATTAGTCATATATTATATGTATATCTAAGGAGTTGTTTTCGACAATACTCTAAAATAGTCGTATTGTACACCTTCGTGTATAATTTTCTTTTATTTGTTTTTATATTTATGAAGTGCAAAATAATCATTTTGAAGAATCAATAATAGTTTCGTAAATATAAGTAATCATTCATATTTCGTAGAAATTCTTTGAATGCATGATTGATCGTTTCACACTTATGTATCGGTGTTCTCAAATCCAAATAATTCGAAACGATTCTCTTCAAGGAAGAAAAACGACACTATATACTTGCAAAAGTTCTGCAACCAAAGTTGTCAAACAATTCAGCAGATCCTGTCTTTGGCAATTACCCCTTAAATTAGATCATACTGGAGAGTTCCAGAGGCATCCACAAAGCGGAATCGAAATTGTCAATTGTGTTGCAGAGCACAGTTTTTCCTTTTTGGATTTCGTTTCTGAGGAAGGAGTCGAGAGACTTCTATTGGCAATCCAGGGTCAAAACCATCATTTTACTGTGTAATTTACCAAAAAAGTAAGACTTAAAGAACAACTGAAGGGCAAAATTGGAACAACACTTAGTGAAGGAACATTGAAAGGACACAAAGGGAATTAACTAGAAAGTTAGGCGTTTAGTATATATATAATTTACCCCCAATGGAATATTACTTTAGATGAGACTAGTGACACATAGATTGATTTTAATTAAGGTGGTGCTATTCATATACACCGATTTTTATATCTCGCACACATCTTTAAATTTTTCGCCGTCGGATCTAATGGATTGAACAAGATCAATAGACAAAAATAATAAGGGCGTATGATAGGTAAAAAGAGGTGTGTCAATAACATTGCCATTTAATTATATGAGAGGTAAAAAGAAGTGTGTCAATAGCACTGCCTTTAATTATACGTGTATCAATGTGTGATGATATTAAACTCAATTATTAATGCAGGCTATATTGATCCTACTTATTTTAAAAGCGTGTTAGTTTTATGTGTTTAAATAGTTTTATACTCATATTTTTCCGAACAAGCAATATTTTCTTTTTTCTGAATAACCAATATCAGAAGAGAACAAAACTCAAGACCTCAAAATACAAGAAGGAAATGTTTTTAACCAACTGAGATACTATTTACGAAGGTAAGTAGACCAAAAGGTTGAGTCTCAGAGTTAAAATTGTAAATGTCAATACTGAGATTTCAGGGTAGTCGAAACATTTATCTCGCCATAACCACAGCCATGAACTTTGTGTACAAATAGGCGCACAACTTGATTTATAAGTTGCTCATTAACCCCTGCAGCTCTCTCCAGCTTCAGTTTTCCTCCTCTTCCTCCTCTTCTGCTGCGTCTAAATGGCCGCAGACAGAAGAAAATCTTTACATGAACACGAAAACACCACATTTTTCTGGCGACAGTAGCCTCCATGAAATCAAATTGATTAGCTCAGTCGACGATTAGGATGGGCAAACCGAGACTGTAAGATTATGATTCCAAATCTGGCTTTTTTGTTTTTCGTTTCCCTTGGACCCTATGCCGATCGTGTTTTAACAAAAATTTCTTTTTCAGACTCGAGACCAGAATCGGAGTAGCTCAAGGGACGGGTGTACCAACTTGTTAATTGAAAAATCATGGTTCAATCTGAAAACTTAGATTTGTGTCTGAAATGCTACAGAAATTTGAAGACTTGTATGGTACTAAACTTTTTCTCATTCAAGGCGCCCCTTGGGTTCGAAAAACTTAGAAAACATATAAGCTTGAATTTAGCGGGTTATCATATAAGCCTACAAATGAGGTCATTGATTTTACAACATAATATTAATCATAAGCCTACAAAAATGTGAAACAGTTCACCAGCATTGACAGATCTCTAACTACTCAAATGTAAAAAATTGCACGGTATCATATAACAAGTTCTTACTACCGGAGACGACAGCAGTGCACAATATCACAGTTTACTCAAGCAGGCAATTTGAGGCAAATATCCCCCGTCATTTTATCATTCTAAATGCCATCAACTTGCTCAGAAGGTTATCTTGTATGCTCAAAAGGTCTTTGCTGTAATGACTTGTCGTGATGATTCAAAAGGCGGTCGACAGTTCAGGCATTTCAGGGCATGCAAAAGCTCAAAGGATAAGTACAAACAAGTGAGAGAAATGAGAAACAAACCTGAATTTCACTCCTGACCTGAAAATTGCTGAAACATACTGTACAGAAGTATGCGTTCGTCTAAATATACCTCAACCCTGAGATGTACTGTTGTCTAGATAATAGGTACTGGGCCAGGGAATATATGATTCCTAAGAGCCCTAATATCCTAATCTTCAGCAAGTCTGTTATTATGATCGATGGCAGATTAAGGGGCATAGTTATCAATGGCATTGAGTCCGCCTGTTTTGTGAAACTCCACATAAACCTGTTGAAAAGGATATGGCTCGGGAATGTAAGAATGAGGAGAGCCAAATTCTTCACCGCAAAGAACCAATCTGGACCACCAATTTCCAAACCCCAACCCGCATTCCCATGCCAGACATCTTCCCATATGCTGTAGAGGCCAGTCAGGACTAGGTAGGCCGATATCACTACTGTGACAGGGAAATACCTTTGCTTGTCACCAAATCCGGCAATAAAATCAGAGTCCTGGTTGAGCAGTAGCAAAATTGGTGCCAGGAAGAATATCGCACCATTTGAGCCGCCTGTGAGATTGACATTCAAGATGAGGCATATAGCAAAGCACATCACAGTGGCAACGTTACCAACTGCTGGCATCCAGGCTCCCTCAGCAGCCATTTTCGTAATTGTGAATGATGAGACACTTGCAGCTCGGCGCTGTTGCATAAATCTCATTCTCGAAGCAAAGCTAGTAGAGGTGCTTTGACCAGATTGACTATGCCTGATTCCAGGCCTTTCAGTAGCCTTTTCCCTCATCAATGACGCAATTTCAAACTTTATCTCCAGAGCTATTAGCATAAATATTGCTGCATAAAGACCGAGAAGAGATGTCCTTGCCCCCTCAACAGCAAATAGAGTTGTGAGCTTCTTCTCTTCTTCACCCAAATCTCCAAATTCACTATCTCCAAGGATGTTTTTAACCCTCACTTGGCCCTCCAAAAGATATGTCACAGGAAAGAGAGCTACGAGTAAAGCAAATACCCAAGGAAGCAGCTTCGTACTCGAGGCAGATGGAAAATGGGTGAAAA
The DNA here is from genome assembly GCF_019419815.1 of Pyrus x bretschneideri. Lineage (NCBI taxonomy): Eukaryota > Viridiplantae > Streptophyta > Magnoliopsida > Rosales > Rosaceae > Pyrus > Pyrus x bretschneideri. Next base: position 5,675,143 of record NW_025999798.1, read on the forward strand.
CCACAAACACCGAGGCAGAGACCATGGTTACAACAATAAGGATATGTAAGAAAGCTGTCTGAAGGAAGTACTCGGTAGATATGTAGACACCTAGAGCAATACCCATAGCTATGGAGTAAAATACTCTCAACTCAACCATGTATTTAATAGGTATGACAGATGTAACAGCTGCTAGAGTCAGTAGGATTGCCATAAGAAGAAGCCATGATGGCCACAAAGGTTTTTGCGCCACAAAGCCATATATGGTGATGTCATCAGCAGTCTGCCGAGCAGCTTTAATTAGGTCAGACCGGTATGTCCATGATACTGGAATAGGTGGTTGCATAAGGATAAACAACAATCCAGTTGCCACCACCAGCACTAGGCATCTCTTGGCAGACTGCACAAAAATGTAAAAAATGATCAGTTAGCACGATGAACATAATTGATTAGATAATGCTACATAAAAAGATTCATGAACTTAGCCAGGTTTGAAAAAATGATTGAGTTCTCTTCATAAAGTGCTTTAAAGTTCTTGAACAGCTTAGTATCAGTCTCAGATAATGGTATCAGTTCACCTAATTAACATCGCAACTGATTAAGAAAACTGTACTACTCAGTTCAGTTTAAAATTCTGGATTTCTACAGTCAGTAGTACTATGAGAAGATATGCAGAATCAATACGAATGATTAACGTGATAAATCACACATTAAAGGCTTATGCATAAATTCTGAACGGGGAATGAAAACTACATAGCTGCCCAAAACTTTAGGTAGAATATCAATTTATGTGCTTTTTCTTTGATTTCCATATCTATGCGAACAGGTTATGTGCAAAAGATACTGGGAGAAAAGTCAAGAAATAAAGTATGGTATACCAAGACATGAGAGAAGTGGAGAGCCACAATGGGTACACAAGCCAAGCCCATCAAAACAATACAGAAACCCAAGAGTAAGCCATCAGATGGGGGTCTTCCATTCCACCACTGGAGGGCTTCAAAGATTGTTTCACGGCAAAACCAGACTGATAAGGAAACCACACCTGCATGTGCATATCCTTGCCAAGCTTTCATCTTTGAGGCTGTTCTTGACTTATCCCTAGAAATCACAGCAAGCAATGAATTAGTAAGGTAGATGCTTTACATATAAAGACTTATGAAAAACAAAACATCAAGCAAAATAGAGTTAGTACTTGTAAAGTAGCAATGGTGGTGTTACAGTCAATAATAGAATAGCTGACACCCATACGACAGACTTTGATGACATAAGCAACATAGCCAGCTTAGCTGAATACAAGCACGTCAAAATCCAAACAGCCTTTCCACCAATACGACGATCAACAGACAGCCTTTTCACCAAAGCTAAACCCACAAATGTTGTCACAATAACCATGTAGCTTGGGTACATTACATCTTCCTCAAACCCATAATAGTATATGCCAGAGTAATTAAAAAATCGATTCTCAATGTGGCAAACGAGAATTGCATGGCCGATTAATCCAATCTCTATCAAAAAGTGAAGCTTTGAAGGAAGTAGAACTAGACCAGGAATAGACATAGCCAAGACAACATTCACAATTACGAGTTTGCAGAAGGATTTCAGGGACATTCCTGCCATCCAAATATTTAGATCCCAGAAATTATGTATTACAAACCATGTCATCATCAAGCTTCCAAGAACAACAAAAGCAAAGTATGATGAAACACTCTTCTTTGTGAAAAATCGAGCCAAATAGAAACCAGCAACTGAAGGCAGCGGAATGAACTGCAACACAAAGGATAACCAATGATCATTGCTAGTTCAACATTCAAATTAGAGTTCAAAGGCACATCATAATGCAATAAACTCATTTATTCAACATTCCAATTACACGCCTAATACACGTTCAGTTTGGAGAACTTTGCCTACAACACATTACTATCCTTGAATTGGTAAGATTATACCACCAGAAAAGGTAACCGGCATTTGACATAGCAATGAAACACTCTAGCCAACACTTCATTTTCAGTAATGTTCAAAGATTGAATAAGAACAGATTAAATTGATGCACTACTGGTGATTTCAGCTCTAACCAAACATGAAGCACAAGCACAACGTAAGCTCATACAATCTAAAAGCAGAAAGCAGTATGTTCGACAAATATTAAAGTAGAGCGGAAGTGTTAATGAATAGAAACAGTCTTATCTAGCCATAGATGCTGCAGACTAATTTTCAATAGGGTAGACACCATTTAGACTTTGCTAAAAAAATCCGTGTGTAGATAAAAGACATGGAGAAAAAAAAATGTTAGGAAGTAGAATTGCATACCAATACAGGAAACCCGACAACGATAGCTCCCGCAGCACTAACCACAACAGCCAAAGCAGTGAAAGCCACGGAGCTGAAGGCATCAGATATCATACCCAACGCATAAGCACTCGCTCCAGATGCACCTCCGAGCATTGCAGTGGTCACCAAAAGGTAATTCAACGGCGGAGGCACCTGAATGTACCGCCCAAACGAATGGAAAACGACTCTAATCTCCAAACATATCACCACAACAACCAATGCAACAGCGCCATTCATCACCTGGATGCCGCGCAATTGGTTTGGGTTCTTCGTGACCCACCAAAGCGCGCCCCGGGTTGAGGCATAGAGCTGGAAGAGAAATGGAATGAAGAAGAGGAGAAATAGATCGGAAACTGCGGCTGGGGAAGCGAAAATGACGTTGTAGTGAGAGGCAATGTGGAAGAGGACAGGGAAGAAGAGGAGATAGAGAGTGTGGATGCATCCCTCCAATGGCGTGAGGATGAGGTTATCATCGGGGACCTCCCCGCCGTGGTACTTGGAGTCCTGCTTGGTTTTGAAAGAGGAAATGCGAGGAATGCAGTAGAGGTAATAGAAGAGGCAGGAGAAGGACATGAGGTAGTACGAAGCGTTGGTCATACCGACGGCGGAGATGGTGGCCCAGGTGAAGAGGGAGGAGGCGGCGAACGGGAGACAGGCGAAGAGGAGGCGCTCGAGCGAGAGAACGATTGAGGGGTTCTCGATTTGAATCCACTTGAATTGGAGAGAAACCCAGACGCCGATGAGGAAATTGGTCTCGGCGCAGAGGAAGGCGGCGAGGGCGGCAAGGGGGAAGGAGGTGAAGGTGGAGAGGAGGGAGGAGCTGAAGAAGAAGGCGATCTGGGAGAAGACGAGGGTGAGCCAGACGCCGAAGAAGGCACCGGACTTCAAGTTGAGGGCGTCGACGATGTAGGAGACCATGAGGCCTAAGGTTAGGGTTGCGATCACCGGAGTGCCGCCGAGGTCGAGGAGGAATGCGGCGCAGGGGACGAGTGCGACGGCGATTCGGGCGTTGTGGGCGAAGGAGGAGGGGGAGAATCGGGAATTCTTGAGAGATCTAGAAGCACCGCCACCATTGTTGAAGATTGAGTCGTTGGGGCTGGAGCTAGGGTTTGTGGAGCCGTTGCCGAAGGAGGAAGTGCTCGCCGAAGCGGTGATGTACGGACGGAAGAACCGCGGTTGAAGCTCCGGCGGCATCATCGTGTCCCGGCCTTTTCAGCTTCCTTCACTCTCTCTCTCTCTCTCTGTATCTAATCCTACCTATCTAATCCGGATTGTTGTCCCGCTCAGGACTGGACTATAGTCCGATCTTTACTGAGCTGCTCTGCTTGTACAGTTCCGAGAGTGTGAGAGATAAATCCGGCGGTTTCCGAGTCACGCTTCCTTTCTTCTTCGATTCATTTCTTTCCTTTTGGTTAGGTTTGGGGAGTTCTTCGAAATGGAAGTCGTGACGTGTATTGGGGGATCGGTGACCGTTGGATGAGGATCAGGCGGCCTGTGTGCCTGAGAGTGCAGGCTCCGTGGCTGAGTCGCCAGGATGTTAAGTGGGCTTTGGGAGTTAGTTGGGTGGTAGTTAGGACTCGGTTTTGACTTTATTTTATTTGGACCAATTTCACTCCCACCGCTTGTTTACGTGGGCTTCCTTTGGACCCAAAAACGCGCCAATGTTTAGTCCATTGTGAGAGTGAATCCCTACTGGGCCTCCTCTACTAAAATTATATGGGCTTTGTTGATCAGAAAATTAAAATGGGAAAAATATTTGTTCAGAAGGTAGAGATTTGGGTTAATTGTAAGGTACAATAATTAGACATTGAATTCGTGATCAAGGTGAGGCTAACTTATGACCAACATTTACAAGTGAAGAGTAAGTACTACTGCACCAAGTACTTATAACGCCTTTAAGTTTAGTGTTTTACTCTATTATTCTTCATTTTATTTTGTTTGATGGCTTCTTTTATATGTTTACTACTGATTTTGTTGATTGATCACATAATTTTAGTTATATAATCTTTTAATTATGATACTAATACATGATAATTTTTTAATGTTTTAGTACAATTTTGGTGAGATTATGTAATAAGGTACAAGAGCAAAATGACCCGTTTATAACTTCTGCATAGGCCCCCGAAGTCTCAGAAACGGCCTTGCAGATATTTGGATTTCACCTCGATGAAACTTCTACTCCAAATACAGGATGTAAAATTATTGTGACCTAACAATCTCCATAAGCAATGACAACAAATTATGAGTCTCCCCATTCCATCTAGTCAAGACTAAACACTGTGCTTAATATGTGACTCCCACTATAATTTATGTGGCCTATAAATATCGACATCGGAATGGACCAAAATGGCGAAACCCCATCCTTATTATATCACATATCAGTCACCCAAAAACCACAGGCAATATATATGGAGAAAGCACGAAGGACCCATGTCGAATGTTGTTTCGTTTTCTGAGCATGGCAGAACGACATGACCTTATCCCAAAGAGAGAGAGCAAACAGAAAAAGTCCCAGTCCCAGTTCTATTTCCATGGCTTGCAAATTATAAAGTGGGGCTATAAAAAGGACGCACAACGTCCTTCCAGGGATTAGAGTCAAAAGAGACAGCTACAGAAGCTTGTCTTCTTTCTCTCTCTCTCCATATTTCCAATCCAACATTCATGCATGCATGTCGACCCCCCCCCAGCACAGCACACGTGTGCCTATCTGATCTTCCTTTCTGTATGTTCTCGATACACAGCTGAGACAGTGAGAGGCTGAGAGTGAGGGATTAGGATTCTCTCCCCTTCTCTTTCCATCTTTTTTCCTCCCTTCCTCTTACATTCTTTATTTTGTCTTTCTTTTTTTATATAAAATTAATATAAAATGTTGACATGGTTTAACCGTGACCTTTCAAATAGGAGGGGAGGGAAAGAGAGGGGAAAAAAGAGGGGGAAAATCCTACCCTGAGAGTGAGAGCTACCTCTTTCTTTTTCTTTACTAATATATTGCCAAATGCCAACCACATTTCACAGGTGTGTATGTATATGTGACATCCATCTTATTCAGCTCTAGACATTAATCAATAATAATGCATCATATTCTACTATTTGTTGGTCCTCCCTTTTAAAGTGTATAGTATTGAGAGTGAAAAATGTTAACTTTTACATACTTACTGTTAAGTTTAGGGTTTTGGAAGAAGAAGTTCTACTCATGGGTTTAACATGGTATTAGAGCAACTCTACGTAAATCATAAATGAGTTAGACCAGTACTTCTAAATTTCTAACCCTTTGCGAAATGGGAATGCTGAGAGTGACTTCAATCCTGATACTAAGGAGTGTCAGGATAGTTTAATATCATAATATGTATGGCGGGTATACTTATCATGAATGAGTATGTATAGTATATTAAAAATTATTTTGATTGCTTATACATATCATGCGTTTACTAACATATAAGGAAATAAAAAAGTGAATCACACATTGAAAAAATAAGTTATTTCATATATAAGATACCTTGTATTAGATCACCCAACAAGAGTATGTTTATTTCATACCTGAACAATTATATGTGATTTCATTCATGACTGCTTCTATGATTTAAAGTAAGTAAGGATTTGTTTGTTAACATTTTGCAAAATAGTTTTTGTTTTTTTAGATACAAAAATAGGTGAAAAATGTGTTTGGTAGACTGTTTTGTAAAAATAAACTCGGAAACGAAAAAAATGCAAAACAATATTTAGCATAAGTTCTATAGGACATCAAATTGATATGTTTTCTCTTTTTTTTTTTATAAAAAAAAATTCAAAATAAAAGAAATTATAAAACAAAGTTAAAGTTTTAATAAATAAATCATATATGCCACCACCACCATCACCAATGCCGCCACCGCCACATTCTTCATCGTCTCACCATCACCACCACCACAACCACCATCTTTGACATTACCACCTCCCACCAGCCATCGTCTCCACTACCATATCCTCCACCGCCATCACCCTCGCCACCATAGCCACCACCACCTCCACTGTCTCATCATCGCCACAACTGACATTACCGTCATTGTCTCACCATGGCCACCACCACCTGTACCTCCACTGCCACCATTAACAACACCACCACCTCTACCATCTCTACCGCTATCATCCCAACCTCTCAACCACCATTTTCACAACCATCCCTCATAACCATTGTTAACACAACCATCTTCTACCACCATTGCAATAGTCGCCGCCTCTACCACCACCACCAGCACCACTCCTCCACCATTGCCCTCTACCCCGGTATTGCCATCACCTGAATGCCGCCACTATTAACATCTTCATTCTCACCACTACTACCACTACTCCAACCACCATTGCTACAACACAACTCTCGTCTCAACCACACCATCGATCCTATCACCACCACCACAATTACTACCAAACATAATTTTTTTTTTGACATTTGGTACCACATGCCTTTTTAATATTTTCATTCTCTAAAATTATTCTTGGACTAAAATACCAAACGCAGTCTCAAATAAATAAAAAATGCAAAATCCGATTCGTCGTTTTCGTTTTACAAAACAGGTTTTCAAAAATCATTTTGTAAAATTTTACCTAAAAGACCCTAGTAATAGCCTTTCGTTTGCAAATCAATATTACAAAGATAAGTTCTACCATGAGTTTAATAATCCCCTTCAGAGGCATGCAAAAGCAATTACGTACTGTAAGCATTATTCCTTTCTATTTCAAACATCGACTCAAACAAACTAAACAAACGTATTGTTGTTCTTGTCTCTATTAATCCCAAACTCTCAAACACAATTTTAGACACGTCCATTCAACGTCGACAAAAAAAAAAAGTGCTTGCCTATTCAATAAATCGCCATATTAGCATATAGTTTAAGCTAAATTTGACGTGTTAGGGTAGGCAGGATATTGGCTTACACACATATATGTCGTCTTTCAGCCTCAGGTCAGCTTGTTCTCCATTGTTCTCCATGTATGCATGAAGACCGACGCCTAAAATTCCAGTTTATAAAATAGCACTGGTCCAGACCAATAAGAAAAAAAGAAAAGAAAATTAGTACTGGCCAAGTTAAATTTCCATTTATGCCTAAAAAATAGTACAGACCGATTGCATCATAATTCATTTATGTGTCTTCTCTGTTGTCCTCAAGAATAAGAGGAAGTACAATATTTACCAAAAATAAAAAATAAGAGGAACATGAAAGGCTACGTAGCATTAAGTGGTTTAGGGTTTAGGGTTTTGAACTCTCTAATCTTTTAAAACATGTCACTTCTGCCGTCAAATATGTCACATTATTTGTTAGTTTTCTACTAGCATATCTCTAAAATGGACGAAAATAACCCTCGATTGCCGGAAAGTTTAATTATCCGAAGTATGTACATTCGTCCATTTCAAAAATCACGTCACTCAAATTCTAATTGAAATTTCATGGAATAATAAGAAGGTCATCATACTATATTCCAAGGTAATTTTCATCATATTTTTGTCGATAGTGAGCGATATCAATATTTATATTGGAATATTCATTGTAAACTATGCTATTGATATTTTTGCAAAAACCGATCATTTCAAAGCCCTAGAGAGTACATTGCAAAAAAATTCGAAAAGAGAAAGGAAACAAGGAAGAATGATTGATTTGAATAAAAATGTATGAGTGGAGTGGAGCCATTTAAGTGTGATTCATCATGAGAACCAAAAGAGAGGTGGTCTGTGTGAGATGAAATGAGAGCCGAGGGCAGCCTCCTCTTCCTCCTCCTCCTCTGTGCAGCTAAATGGGGTAGAGCTGGTGGTGGTTAAGACCACATGTTCCCATAAATGCATGAACAAAATGCCAAAGTGCTAGACTTATATACACACAGTACAGGCTAATATTATTTATGCCCGGCCCCATTTTGCTTGTACAGTTTCTGTGTCTCCTTGAGTTGCTTTCACTGTCCCCCTTACCTATCTCCACGGTCGTTTTGCCTAATTTCCCACAGGCGTGGCTGCATCTTGGCCTTATTTTGCCTCCCCTCACCACTGAAAAATAGAGCTTCCATTTCATTTTTCTAACTTAGTAGGACGTGGATGTCAGTCTCATTGAATTGTTGCATACAGTGGTGCCTTTTTGTTTTGGAGAAAACTTGTTTTACCAACGATTGCATACAATCATACGTCTCTCTCTTATCATGTATTTCATCACATAACTTAATGAGAGAGATACAATGATTGTATCTGATCGATGATACCCTAGAATCTCTCATTCTTTTAGCACCTGGTAGAATGTGCATCTTGAAGTAGGCTTGTGCAAGTCCATGGGATATATGTATATTGGGTTCTTCTCTATATGGATGTCTTTTTACCTTTTCACCATCAAAATTGAGTTGGATGAAGGGAAGTTATTTCACTCTTTTTTATCTCCTTTGGTACTCCTCTTAATGTGTCATCAAATCTTTCATAACACAACCTAATAAGAGAAATACGTAATAGTATACGACTAAGACATCCCAAAACCTCTCATTCTTTTGTTAATTGGTAGTAAAGTAGGCTTATGTAAGTCCACTGGATTTTTTGCATTTCATTCTTGGGAGGGTGCGATTTTCACTCTTATTTTCTCCTTCTGCACTCCTCTCATTATTTCTAACCTCAGATTTGAATAATTTAAAGCTGAATCAAGAAACATAAACCATAGTAAACAAGAGGGACAAATTTGTGGTTTGAAGAAGAGAGAAGAACAACCTTTCTAATAAGTACTCTAAATTTTAATCCAAATCCAACGTACACAATGGAGGGAAAGCACAGAATATAAGACAATAACTTTTGCAAATCAAATCATAAAATTGGGTTCTCAGTAAACATTTCCTGGGAAATTAATCAAATCCTGAAGTGGCCCCACATGCCAGCCTTCCCCATGTTTTTGTTTTTGTCAGTCAAATTATTTAGTCTCCATCCTAAAAGGCTCCCAGAGAGGAGTTGATTTACTGAAGAATCTTCCCACCACCCTGGAATCCAAAATCCTAATGGCCTCCTCTGACTGGATGCACCTGGGAGTTTTGTACTGGTTCACAGAGGATCCCTGGGAGATGGAGAAATCCATGAGTGCATCAAAAGTCCCTTGCTTCACAATTCGGATCTCCAGTGGTCCTATGGAATTGTCCTTCCTCCTGCACCTTCGGTACACCGAGTCCAGGGACTGTTCCACTGTGGAGCAGCATTGCTCCATAATGCTGGTCTCCAGTTCTATCATGTCATTGCTTTCTTTGGTCTTGAGCTCCCAGAAGAGCACATAGTGGCCTGGGATTGAGGAGGTGTCGGCGTAGCTGGTGTACTCAATGAGGAGGAAGCCGAGGGGCTCGAGGAGGAGCCTCGCTTGCGTGACAGCGTTTAGAAGGTCTTCTTCATTGGTTTTGTCCGTGTCGATGCTCAGAACCACATTTCTCCTGTGCATGAATCTGAACTGAGGAGCTTTGTTGTGGAAGCCAATCACCATTAGAATGTCACCAACTCTGTACCTGTATAGCCCTATGTACAAACAAAAAACAAATGATAAATAATTTACTATGATGAGGTCAATTAGATCGAAAATTGACAGTCGGGTCATGAGTTAGAGAAGAAAATATGCTCTATCACCGGTTATGTACAATCATGTGTCTGTCTCTCTCATCTCATGATTAATCATGTGATGAGAGAGATAGATATATAGTTGTATACAACTGGTGACGTACATGAATATCTCGAATTAGTGAGCAAGATGCTCTAAAATTAATGCAGCATTTTATAGTTGCAAGGTAAATAAATTTTCTGTGCATGTTTAAGAGATGAAACATAAAATACATGAAGCATGTAGGTCAGATCTAAAAATATGAAGTAAGAGTACCTGTAAAAGTTGTGACAACAAGTTCATAATAGTGACCAAGCTTAACATCCACTAGATCAACTGTTTCCAAAGTTTCCTCCTCATCGGCCTTTGGGCATTCTTGATCAGAAACACCGTTGTGCGAGGCTACCTCTTCGTGGTGTAGGAACTCGAAGTAGGCCATGTTCGGAAGGAGGGTGTAAGCAACATCATGCGGCTTGCTTAGCGGGTTGAAATTGATTCCGAAATAGCATTCAGAAGAAGCATACATTGTTGAAATCAAAGGCAGTCCACCAGAATAGAATTCAAGAGTTGGGATATACTGAGCCATGGAACCTGTGACTATAACCTCGATGTACTTTGTTCTTGGCCAAAGCCTCTTAACTATCCCTTCCAATGACTTGTTACTAAATTCGTGCCTGATCAAATCGGCCAACTCTGGATTCGGTTTGCTAAGGACTAAAGACACAGCATTTCGGCAACTGGAGTCGGTGATCCAGTCACTGACAAGACCTGAGCCTATGTTTGAGCACAACTCCTCCCAGTGGTCCTCTAAGAATTTGATGGCCCGAAGAAAAGCGGACGCAAAAACTGCACCAACCCTGAGGACCTCATCCCTTTGTACCAAACCACATAGTAACTGGCAGTACATACTCTGCTTGCTGTCTGAGCACAAGATGGCCTCATCCGGGCTCGTGTAGATGTTAAACCGATTGAAAGGGCGGTTGCGAAAGTTACTGCTCTTGTAGTAGCTGGTCAGGACAGGCCTTGCCACCATTCCTGAAGGAGTACTAATTTCCGGTTTGATAAACAAGAGGTACATTCCTTTCCCTTGGTCCAAGCCATCCACATACCTGAATTTGGAACAATAAGAATTTCTCAATTGCCTTGTTTTTTCACTGTTACATCGATTTAGAACCATGTTAAAATTTAATATAAAACACAAAAGGAGTAAAAAGGTAGCTTCTCACTTGTTCATCACCGGCACAAGGAGATTATAAAAGAATGTCTTCCTGTCCAAGTCTTCAACAGTTGAAGGCATCATCTTCGGCTGTCCTCCTGAAGTTCCCGAGCTGCCAAAGACATAATTATTAGAACAAAAATTCATGAAAAATAAAATTAAATAACTATACTTGTATCCAAATATTCAGACCTGGTGAGGAGCTCAGTGATTTTTTGAGCCGAGATGATCTCAGACGGCTCTCCATTGGCAATTCGCTCGATGTAAGGCTTGACATCTTCGTAGTTCACAACAGGAACCTTCTTCTTGAAATCTATCTTGTCATGGTGGCCATTGAGAAATCCCTTCAGATATTCGGTCTGCGCATTTTTCGCTAGTATCTCTTCCAACACCTGCTGCTGTACTTCATATGCATTTGTTGTCAGGTCCTCCAGAAGCTTCAAACCATACTCACTGTCATTTGGATTATAGCTGGGAATCATCCTTGGCAACATTAGGAGGCAAAACTAAAAAGAAAATTTCGGTTCAAAGCCGGCTCTACGACATGTAATTTACTGCGACACAAGCAATGAATCGAAAAGGAAATCGGACTTTCGGTCTGATTTGATCAAGTAGGACTTGAAACTTTTAGAAAAACCAGATTTCCTCTTCCTTTTTTAACTGAATTTTGTAATATGAAAAGGTGCCTTGCAGGAGAAAGAAAGTGCAAGAGGAGTGAAAGTGCTTAAAGAGCAAAGGAAGGGAAAGTGCTACATATTTGTATGAGCCATTTGTCTTTCAATTGAAGGCTTCTCAACGTGGTTTCTGTGTAGCAGCTGAGAAGAAAGGGTGGAGGGAAATGATTAAATACCAGATTCTGGAGGGGATTTTGGGAAATGATGTTATTCAAAACAACAAAATATAAATAAAAAAAAAACATAAAAATAAAAAGAAGGAAATGTGAGGGAAGTTGAGGAGGCTATGGAGGTCCTACGCACGTGGCCTTGTCTGGTAAGCTGTGAATAATATTTTAAAAAATGATGGATCAAATTCAAAGGCTTTTTAGCTAAAACAATATTTAGTATTATTATAACCTCTTATTTTAGTCATTGGTATTAAAAATTGATAGAAGTGATTCATAAGTTTGTTTTCCGTTAATTATTTTGATTATTTCTTGAAAAATCTCCGTTAAATAGAAAAGAAAATAAAAAGGTTGATTGGACAAAAATACTCTCAATCTAACGGAAAATTTTCACAGAATGACTCAAAATGATTGACGGTAGACAAACTCAGGAATCACTTATATTTTGATTTTTAATATCAGGAACCAAAGTGATGAATTATACCAATCTGATAGACCAATTTAGCTAAAAAGCCAACTCAAAACTACCTTCAATTCTACCTTCTTTTCCTGCAGGACAAACTATATAATACAATTTTTTTGTATAGAATTTCAAGCTCAAATCAACAGATAAGCTTGGTCTGCATTTGAGCATTCAGGCATAACTGCCAGTAGTGCTGCCAAGGACGATACTCTGTCTAATTAGCCAGATGGAATGAGAAATAACAAAAAAACAAAGAAAAAAAACAGAAGACTTATTTCCCAGCAAAAAGATGAAAACAGTAACTAACTAAAATACCACATATGTAGCTTAGATTAGTTGACCAGAACGTGATTTGTTGATCTCCTGCACTCGAGTTTTAATCCCTCAGTAAAAGTCCCTGCAAGATGTCCAATTGCTATTTTATCTTATTTATTTATTTTTATGAAAGAATCTGACAATGCCATCAAAATATAGCAATCGTGGACAAGCTCTGGCTTCTGATAGAAACAGAGATTTTAACAGGAAACATCTTTTTACGAAGGGGGCTGATAGATTTATTCATGGTTTTCCTGATTTCAGCAGACACTTTGTCAAACAGTTGATTAGACTTAATTAAGACAGAAATAATTATGCTCCAAAGGCCAAAACCAGCAAGGAGGATCCTTGCCGGATTTTTTTGTAGGATCCTTTAATTACATCTGTTATTCGTATATCGCACGGTAAAAATTTATTATAAATTTTTTTTATTTAAAATTGAATATAAATAGTACTTAACAAAAATTGGCTACACAATGTACGATAAACAGATGTAATTAAAGAATTTTCGGAATTCTTACAAAAGAAATCCGGCAAGGATCCTCTCTCCAAAACCAAAACTAATGGAGGTTTATTTGGCTGCTAATTGGACTGATTTGAAGCAGACAAAACCTGCCCACAGGGTGATTTGGGAGCTTCCACCACCAAGCATTGCACTAGACCCACGTAAAAATCTTTTGTGGCCCTAAAATAAAATGAAATATTTTCAGGCTAATGATTTGTTTCCTCATTGTTTAAGATTTAATGAAGCTCTCAAATCAATATCCCACTCCTAATCTAATACTAGGATGTGTCTAAAGTCACCATATTTGAGATATTACAGCTGGGTAAGCATACTGTAATCTTCATTAAAATCTTAACATCCATGCACCAAATCTGATCATTTAATTGCTTGCAATTAGATGCAGAGCCATGACAAGGTCAGGATGGTCCTAGGTCTATCTTGACATTTTTTTCACGCATTAAAGTTTAGTATTATGATTATGATTTTCAAGATTTTCCCGTAAGCTCAAGGCTCTAATTCGACGTTTTTACTTTAATTTCGTTTATCGGGTTTGATTTGAGGTTGGTAGCTTCTATGGAGTTGAGGACAATTTGTTGCCTGTGATTTTTAAGGAGGACTCTAGTCTAGGAATTAGTGGAAGGAGAGGAAGAAAGTCAAATAGGCTTGAGGTTTAAGTTCAACAAAGAGGATAATGAGAACGATACCGTAGTAGACCTAAACGATGGTAGTCGATTGCACACCACACGACAGAGTAATTTTTGTAAGATCAGGAAAACGTTTTAGATTGAGACTTTTGGGCCATTCTAAGCTAAAATTCTGGCTCTTACATTGCTTGCACCGAGATGTCATAGTAACAGTACCTCAAGTTAATAACCCATTACCATGAGGGAAAGTTAAATCATATTACCGTACGTGACTAATTTAAAAAACGCTAATGTGGCATGTCTTGTAAGTTTCTGCTCTCACGTGGATCACATTTATCTTTGTTCTGGTTTAGGCATTAACACAAGCATATGAGGTGCATTATGAATGATTCAATCCTAGTAAAACAACAATAGCAACAATCGAGTCTTATCCTATCAAGTTGGGGTCAGCTGTTTGAATCTTAAAATGGTCATTGCTCTTGGTTTTTCATCAAATCTTCTGTTAGTTTCAAGTACTTCATATCTTTTCTAAATGATTCAATTGTTGTGAGAAAATGAAAAATAGTCCAATTATCACGATTCACCGATGTTTAACCATGCGTTACTCCAAAGAAAAACTGATATACAAAAAAAAAAAATGTTTGTCATGGTGGTATGTAGTCAATCGTATGTCATTTCGAGGACCCTACTCTGGAAATTGGAATCACCAAATTTATGATTGGACAAAACGAATGGAACAATATTTATCGGGATCAAACAAGTAAAGACCCCCATGTTGGATTATAAATTTCTGGACTAAATAGTCCAACACTCAAGAAAGTGTTGGCTTGCAATCTGTCCCATCTGGTAACTGTAGGATCTAAGGACAAAGAGGGTACTATTTTTAGGTAAATAATTTGTCCAACTAACGCACAAACTCCAGCATACCGCTAAAAGTACCGATTTTTCATAGGCTCCACTCATGTCCCAAGAAAAAAAATATCCATTTCCCTTTCAAAGGATAGAACTTGCTGCTAAAAAAATCAATAGGGGTATCAGCAGAACTCCTGCTGATCACCAATTACGGCTGGACACGTGATTTTTCATAAGCTCCACTTATGTCCCAAGAAAAAAAATATCCATTTCCTTTTCAAAGGATAGAACTTGGTTGCTGAAAGAATTAGCAGGGGGTATCAGCAGCACTCTTGCTGATCACCAATTACGGCTGAACACGTGTATAAGTTGTGATTAAAAAATAAAAAATTTAGACACATGTCCAGCCGTAATTGGTGATCAGCAGAGGGTGTTGCTGATTCTTCAGCAGCCAAGTCCTGTTCCCTTTCAAAACCAATACTTGATGAACAATACTTACATGAAGATATTACACACAAAAATATATAATAATTCGCAGCATTGAATATCCTGCAATTTAGAACTCTTCTAATCTAACTGTTGTTTTAAGTGGCAGATCATATTCAACACTCCGGCACATTATAAAAATTTAAAATACTTTGCAGTATTGAATATTTAGCAATTTAAAACGCTTCCAGTCTAACGGTTGTCCTGAGTGGCAGATCATATTCAATACCCCAGCGTATTGTAGCCTCACCCAATAAGGATGTGTGACAGATAAAGAGAATGTGTGAATAACATTACCCTTCTATAAATTATGAGCTGCCCGACTTCATAAAGTTGTAGACTTGGAGGAGACAGTAAGCTACTTCATAAGTTGGCCAGAAATGGAAAAAGAAAGGCTTCTTTCTGGTCTTAAAACATCCACGACTTCACATAACAAAATGGCCCTATAAGAACTAATATTGTACGGTCTCAACAAAATGAACTGGTTTGAGGCTTTTAGGCTTTCAGCGTGGGTCTCTCCAGCACTAATCGTGTATTTTTCTCTCATGTAGCATGTCATGACAGGGGTCTCAAAACTGGTGGGAGAGGTTGCTTGCTTGAGAACAGAAAAAAATATGCATGGTAGCATACAACTGTCATACACAACATAAATACCATGGAATAAGGTTTGATCCTATACATGGGGATTTTGTAAAAATTCCAAGTATTGTATACGTCATTAGTTTGATCCTTTGTAGGAACTACCTGTAATAACGAATTTGCCAAAATGAATCTCTTTATGATAAAGATTGTTAGTGACAAATTAATAATTTTTATTCTCAGAAGCAAGACGAAGCTCTCACGTTACTTTCTCTAGCTGCCTTGGCTCCCCACCCTAGCTTGGCTTCTATAAGACATTTTGTTGAACATCTTAACCTCATAACCTCATGAGGACCATTCTCCATAGAAAGTGTCATAACTAGCGTAGCAAGAGAACATTAATATACAACATTCTATCCTAAAATGGTCCAGTAACATGCAAGTGACGAGTTGAATTTGAGAGAAGAGTTGCATACCCCAAATCTTGAATATAACCAATGATTTATCACTTTCTATGTCTTGCATCACGTCGCGTCACGGTGAATCCCTCCAGTTGTAGGCAAGTTCTTTTATTCATGGTGGCTCATTGGGATGTGTTAAAATTTGGCTAGCTGTTTTGGGAGTGTGTAACTATAAAGGGAGTTGAAGGAGGTTGCTTCGGGTAAAATAGCAGGCCGTCAAGTAAACGCATTGAGGGAAGCAATTGAATAATACAAAACCGTTGTTCGGTAAACAGATTGGAGAGGAAGAGAAATACTATAATAATGATTAATCAGTAATATTAGGACATATTGATCGGGATTTGCTAGATTTGGTTTCATTTAGGTCTTCATGTTTAAGATAAAACAAGGTAGGTGTCTTATGGGGGGACACACTGCCCTTAAAATGAGCATGGGAAGAGGAGCAAACTAAGGGTGGGGAGGGAAGGGTGAGAATCGTGAGATCGCTCTCCACTTTCCCCCATCATATATTATCATTTGTTTGACCAAATAAAAGCTCCACGGTCCACCCTCCACCCTCCAGTTGTTCTTCAAATTAATGACCAAGTCAAAGAGAAAGAGAGCAATGTGGGCTTATATCATATGATTCACAACATGATTAACACGCAGAACGAAAACATCCCAAGCATAGTTTAGTGGTAATAGGAGGTTTATGGTTCCACCACATGAATATCGAGCACGATACCTAATTATATTTGACCTTCTCGCAAAACGCTCTCACTTTCCACATTTAGCTGGCAAGAGTTTCGATGGAATCTCTGGTGCCTAGAGGCTGACTTTGGTCCAACCCATCCTCCTTCTCATCATCGTGTTCTTCCTTCGTATGGCTCCTATTTGGGCAGGATGGTGGCTTGGCTCAATATGGACGACGGCGACACTATGACACTAGAGGATGGGGTTTGTATATCCATGCAAATCTAGAGGAGTGTGAGGTTTATGATTTTTAGGTCTTAGTATGTTTTATACTTAGGAAATGGCATATTACTAAGTTTGAGTTTGTTGTGTATTATGAGTGTTTTAGTTTTCTTTTACCATGGAATTGGAACTTTATACCGTTATGCAATTGATCCGTGTCTCTGAGTAAGTGTACGTGATTTTGGTGACTGAATTCCAAATTTTATCATTTGTTGGTTTGCATGTAATTCTCTCTAGATCACTTCAACTTTGTCGTTGAACTCGTTGCAAAGGTGATATTGAAATTGTAAATAGATGACTTTACTCATAGTCAGTGTCATATTTGGTCCCGATATTCAATGCTATACTTACAGAATGCATGATTAAAACCCTACGTCGCTAAATTCAACCTAAATATATATTGTATAAGAGGAAAGTTTTATTTAGTTGAATTTTGTTTGACATTACAACTCACAGTACATTGATCTCTGAACTCTTCTTCTTCCTTCCAAAGCAAAGGGTTTGTGACATATCTAGCATACCACTGCATGTGATTCCAGAAGTAAACACAATTTCTAAGTTTTTAATATAAACCCTAAAGCCATTACCCTTCCACCAGAAAGATTAATGTGTTCTTTGAAGTAGGCTGTACTTTGTTTAAGTGTTGCTTAAGCACTAATAAAAACATGTTTGTCGGCTGTTTACTGTAGCGATTACACGCCATTGGCCATAACTTACCGAAAAAAAACCTTATCAATTAGCAATTGGGGGACTAAATTAATAAGCAAGAACATGTAGCATAATCCTCGTTTAACTTAATTAATCACAATAATTATGTGGAATTACTACAAAAACCTTGGCATATGCCTGAAGGCAAGAGAGCCGGCCTCAAGTCCATCCTACACTACAACATTGTTTTTCAATTTTTGCGTCAACGAGTGGTTTGACAGAGAATTTTACTTTGAATATCTTAAGCACAACACATTAACCCAAAAGCACCAGATCCAAGACCAAGTAGAGCTCCCAATTGGTGATTACATCATATTAATTAATTTATGCACATTATATATATATATATATATATATATATATATATATATCTTGCCTCGTTTTCTTATTCACATGGTAAGTATAGATTTATGAGTGCACTCACTCTTGAACTTAATATCAAAATTTGAGATTAAAATATTAAAAATACATATGTTTTTTATTTATTTATTAACGAACAATATTATCTATACTAAAAGAGGGGTTGTGTTTAGCCTCACAATTGGCTAGTAATAATGTGGTTCAAATTTGCATTTGGTGAGAATCAAACCTAAGACCTGTTACTTACATGTTAAGAGAAATACGACTAGACCGTAATACTAAGTCTCAAAAAAAAAAAAAAAAAAACACATCCGTTTATTCTTTATATTTAATATCAAATTCAAAGGTTAGTGTTCATGCATTCATTCATCGTCAAGTAACTAAGAGAACATTTTTAATATAATAATATACAATTTATATAACATGTTGCATTTTTATTTATGGGGGCGATCTATGATGCTACTTGTTTTACATAATTTTTGACACTCGTTTTTGTATGATCAACTCCGTAATGTATTTCAACAATCCCAACCATCTATCTTTTAGGTTTTCCCTCAAAGATCAGTACCAAAAGTCATCCAAATCCAAAACCATATGATTATTCGATTAAATTTAGTTGTTTCTTTGTAGAACAATATTCTTCCATTTCCTTCACTACAAATTAATGTTTTAATGGTTTTGGATTTGTCTAATTTTTTGCAAGGATGATATGTGAATGATGTTATAAAATATAGACTGTTCAAATTGTTGAAGTACATTACAAAATAGATCCTATAACATATGTAAAAAATTATATAAAAAAATGGTGACATG